>NC_079880.1:15571000-16188750 GCF_029227915.1 Hydractinia symbiolongicarpus
ATTTGATCTTCAATCGACATATATCAAATTTTTACAAAATATAAAACAAATCATTATTAGTCATTAAAATCCTTGCGTCTCTTTATCTCAAGCCCAATTTGGTTGCGATGTATTCCATGTTTGACCACGGTTATTCCATAGTTTGCTTCCGGCGTAATAAAGAAGAGCTGCACCTCCACCAAGTCCGCCTGCGATTGCAATAGCACGTGGGCCAGCTAAATGCAGGATTATTGTTGATCAAAAATGCTGGACAGCATTACTATAATTTGTGTAAAAAATGCGTTAATAGATTACCATACCTGTGCTTTTAAATAACACACCAGTAGTTACAGCCGCAGCGATTGAATTGTATTCATCTTCCACACCCCGAGCTTTTTCAATAGCAGTACTCGTACAGCCATACATTAATGCTGTAGAAATAATCGACAACTTATTCAGTGGAAGCAAAAAAATATGAAATTAACACTAAGAACGAAATTATAATTACAAGCAGTAACAATACGGGGCGTACTTACCAACAACTCCTAGACTGTTTGCCAAAAATGGTCCTCTTCTAGTACATCCATTTAAAACACTTGAAAAAAATAATAATACTAATTACAGCGTAATCTTGTGAAATATAAATAAGCATTAAAATCTTACTTTAAATATCAAACTAGCAAATTATAAACTAACCTATTAAGACGCAGTTTAAACGTGCTACCGTCTGGTCTTCTAACTCCTTCCACAAATCCCCACACTCCACCAACTGTCAAACCTAAAATTTTCACCATACGTAAAAATTTGGATCATCTACGCACTATTAATAGCACGCATAAAAAAGTGTACGGAGGTATGCTCACAACGAATGCTTCACAGCGTAGCTTGTTTTGTCCCACAAAATACAATACAGATCTTAATTACCTGCCATGTAAGACGTTCCTATACTTGAGAACATTCGTTCACCCCATCCACGTTTTTTATGAGAATCTTCAGCGAACACAAATTCTGCTCCGCCATCCTTCAGACAGAATAAAATTAGCAAGAAACAAAATAAATAAAATAAAAGACACAAAAATGAGAAATCGACCTTTGTGACAACAGCTTTTAATGTTTTTTTATCACTCAATTAATTTTGAAACATTACGTCATTTTCAATTGGGTAAGTTCCACAAAGGTGGGTAATCCAATTTGTTTCAAAAAGAGGCCAGTCTATGCCGTCATAATCAGTCAATAAGGCCCGTGGAAAAATCCACTTAGGCAATAAGATCCGTCACTTGAATTTGGATGACGTCAGCAATGACCTGTCGATGCACAAAGAAAACCTGTTCGCAATTTTTAGCGGTTACTTGCATTTTTAATTCACTTAGGCAAAGAAACAATGAAAAAGATTTTCCTTTTAAATTATAATGACGTTAGCAGTAATTAAAAAAAAATAAAAATTTGCTTGTTGGCTGCATTGTATAGAACATGAATTCTTCCTGTTGCCTTCATTTTTTGAAGCAGGTATCTTTCTTTTTTTGTAACATATATTTTTTGTGTTTCATGTGATTATATTTATAAAGAATTAAAGTTGCCTAATAATTTTTCTAACCCAGTTTAGTTTCTCATAAAAAAATTGTTTATTTTATAAAAGAACTTAATTTTAAGTCTTATTTTGAGATACACAATTTTTTAAGTGACATTTTTAGCTATGTACGTGGGTGAAGTCAGACAAAAACCTGTGTTTGTTTTTTACCCAAACTAACGGCTTAATTTGGGAAGTTTTCTGAAAAGTTATTCTGCAAATTAGAAAATGTCGGTTGACTGTTTTATTTAGACACACGGATACGACAAGCTTCACCTAAGAGTGGGTGAAGTCACTGGTTGTACATCCTGGTTTGCCTGTACCAAAAAACTTAAGACGGTATCAATCATGATTATTGTTCACACCTTCATGGGAACACCAGGAACACATGTTACAAGAAAAAAAAATAAGGTATAGGATTAAAAATAAAGTAAAAAAAAGTGATCTTACTACAGGGATTAAAAATAGCTATTAGTGAGGGCCACTATGTAATTTCGTGTGCACATGTGTGTTAAAAGTGATTTTTTGATTTAAAGTTGTTCCTTAGGTCCCAAATTACCAAAAAAATATGGGTGGCAAAATTTTTTGTCCCATCGGACCAAATTAGATGACGTCATCACTTTTACAGTCAGCAAAAAAATAATTTCACATTTATATGTCATATTATATATCGTTGGAAAGAGGAGATCGAGTGGATCAAAAAAAATGTAAGAACCATGTCTTCAAAACGAAACGTTCGAAAGATATTACTAGTCAAACTTTGTACAAATTACAGACCCGTAATTTACTGACCCAGCACAAAAATGACTATAACCTGCTCAATAGCGAAGTTTTTTTGTTGAATTTTAGTATGGTATTGGGTCACCCTAATGTCTTTCTGTTTGATCAAAATTTATTGTTCAAATCACTTCAAGGGATAATTTACAGACCAGTAATTTACAGACCAAAGCACGTGTTTAGTTGTTTACTTTCTTTCTGGCAATTTCACAAAGTTAAAAAAATTGCTGAAAATAATGACAAAAAACAACTTCAGCAATGCTTGTACAATGTTTCATTCACTCATCATCACTAGAACTATATTTATCTGACTCGGATTCATCGCTTGCGCCACCACTGTTTTGACACGTCGTACATTTACACATGTCAGTGCACAAAAAACCATTTTTACGGCATTTACATCGGTTGGATATGCAACTTGTTTTGCAATTACAAGAACTTAACTCGATGAGTGCCAACGGTGCAGGAAGTTCATCAGTCATTATGGGGGATAAGTTACCGACTTCATCTGTATCCCAACCATAATTGACTGCATTCGGAAGTTGTTGAATGAGGATATGCGAGCTTCGTAAAACCATTGAAATGAAGTGACACCTGAATATTTTGTACTTCAATGCAGCTAATGTTGGTGGCAACATATCAGCATCACACTGGAATTCGGAGAATAAATGCAACGCAATTGAGATAGTGATACCACGTTTGCAGGACATTTATTCCCCTTATACATTGAAACAACGAAACGTTCTAAGCTTTCCAGTGTTTCCAGATTAGGAAGTTCAACAGTACTTCCAAGTGTCGATAATGCCAGAACCACCTCATTATCTGCCTGTAAAAAAATCTTCAGCCAAGCAGACTTCGATTTCTTGTTGAAACGCCCAGTTTGGTCACACCCTGTGAACGTATGAAAACCAAGAATAGCTTTCGCGTGTACTGCACCAAGGGCTTCAAAGCAATTACGAATATCAATATCACGTAGAATAGAACCTCGCCCTGTTCTAAAAAATGGTATTTATTGGTAACATCTCATAGTAGTAAATTAGCAGTAGAAACACGTCAGTATCCGGAGAGTAAACAATACAACTGGTGAAAGGAGATTGTTGTGCAACATTCATAGCATTATATATAAGTGCTGTGTCAGCTTCTTCGTGGTCGTGTATTCTACAATCAACAAAATTTGATTCCATTTTAGTATCATAAGTCACTATATACCGAATATGCAATGATGAAAGAGCCTCCATCACTTTCTTTGCCAGGTAGATGGTTAAAGCTTGCTTTGTATCAATGTGGGAAAGAAATTGCTTGAGACTAATGGATGAAATATTGGTGTTGTCTGATACTTTGTATCGAACTTCATTACCAGATGTACGATGCTTTCTTGTCCGTGCTTTCAAGGAGTTTTCTATATAGCGATCAAATACCAATCGTATTTCATCACATCCTCTTGAAATTTGTAGTACACGTTCTGTGAAAGCTGATGCGAAATCCTAAAAAATTAACAGAGTATTTCACAAGTGCGTCAGAAAATTACGTAAGATAGTGATAAATTGAATACATACCTTGCATGTTTTAACTGCCGGTGTTTTTGGAGTTTGATTCACAACAGCCATTCCATCTATAATGATTACTTTGTTTGTTTCGACTTCTCCAGATAAACCATTGGTCGTTTGTCCTTTGCTGGCTAATTCCTCCATACCGTGAATCAATTTTGATTTGTCTAAACAAGCCAATGGAATTCCATCAGCACTGAACAAGGCCTTTGGTACAACAGAAAACTCAAAGTTGCCAATACAGTGCTCCAAATCCAACTCGGGACGTTTCCGTGCAGTGATTAAAAATCTTGATACTAGCGTTTTTTCCTCTTTGAGTTGTATAACTTTATCCCCTACTCTCTTTTTGATAGATTTTTCAAGATCTTTGAAAGTTACTATTTTCACTTTTTTTAACGGTACCCATATCGATTTTGTTCCTTTTATCCTCTCCGTGACAAATTCTTCATAACATTTTGAGCCAATATCAGCATGTTGAAGTATTTGTGAATTGTGAAGAACAGCTTTTGAAACAACATTAAATACACAATCGGATTGTCGGAAGTTGACATCGAAGTCATCCATGGTACAAAGCAATTTATTGACGTTAGAAGCTATCCTGCTACATGTTGAGCCACTCAATTAGTAGTGTTGCTTTCTTTGATCAACATTGACATTTTGTATATCACAAAACTCTTTCGATAATGATGCAAGTATAGGAGAAACAAGGCAAAATCTGTTCAATGTAGATGGTTGTTGTAACAGTCCTTTAATGCCTCCAGTGACCTTCATTACCTTATTCTCCTGCTCCATTGCGTGATCGGACCCAATGGCAGTGAATGGTATATTGGTTTTGGCAATTGCGAAATTCTCTTTCAAGTAGGACCAGGTCTATATGTATGTTTCTTCTAAATTCTTCATGTCTGCCAGATACAAAGGTGTTAATCGGGCGTAATTAATTTGATTGTGGGCGAAAAAATATTTCACTAAACCACTCAAAGAGACAAGATGTAATTCCCAAAGTCCTTGTCGCATAGCACGAACGAAAAGCAGAAGTGATTCATACATTTTCATGAAATTTCGCAAAAACAGAGATTGATGATCCATAGCCTTGTCTAATTGAGAAAACTTTTCAAAAATCCCAATTCTCTCACAAAGTTCAATCAACTGTTTATGTTGCTCCTTACATTCAACTTTGTCAGAACATTTTATGTTTAAGAATTCTTCCCTTGCAACTCTAACATCACACATAAAATTACACATTTCGTCAGCATCCAATCCGTCACGCAAATACACTCTGAATAGCGCAAGGTACATTACCATATATGCTTCCATACATCTCTTCATATGCTTCCCATTCGTTCACAGGGTGTGACCAAACTGGGCGTTTCAACAAGAAATCGAAGTCTGCTTGGCTGAAGATTTCTTTACAGGCAGATAATGAGGTGGTTCTGGCATTATCGACACTTAGAAGTACTGTCGAACTTCCTAATCTGGAAACACTGGAAAGCTTAGAACGTTTCGTGGTTTCAATGTATAAGGGGAATAAATGTCCTGCAAACGTGGTATCACTATCTCAATTGCGTTGCATTTATTATCCAAATTCCAGTGTGATGCTGATATGTTGCCACCAACATTAGCTGCATTGAAGTACAAAATATTCAGGTGTCACTTCATTTCAATGGTTTTACGAAGCTCGCATATCCTCATTCAACAACTTCCGAATGCAGTCAATTATGGTTGGGATACAGATGAAATCGGTAACTTATCCCCCATAATGACTGATGAACTTCCTGCACCGTTGGCACTCATCGAGTTAAGTTCTTGTAATTGCAAAACAAGTTGCATATCCAACCGATGTAAATGCCGTAAAAATGGTTTTTTGTGCACTGACATGTGTAAATGTACGACGTGTCAAAACAGAGGTGGCGCAAGCGATGAATCCGAGTCAGATGAATATAGTTCTAGTGATGATGAGTAAATGAAACATTGTACAAGCATTGCTGAAGTTGTTTTTTGTCATTATTTTCAGCAATTTTTTTAACTTTGTGAAATTGCCAGAAAGAAAGTAAACAACTAAACACATGCTTTGGTCTGTAAATTACTGGTCTGTAAATTATCCCTTGAAGTGATTTGAACAATAAATTTTGATCAAACAGAAAGACATTAGGGTGACCCAATACCATACTAAAATTCAACAAAAAAACTTCGCTATTGAGCAGGTTATAGTCATTTTTGTGCTGGGTCAGTAAATTACCGGTCCGTAATTTGTACAAAGTTTGAATAGTAATATCTTTCGAACGTTACGTTTTGAAGACATGGTTCTTACATTTTTTTTGATCCACTCGATCTCCTCTTTCCAACGATATATAATATGACATATAAATGTGAAATTATTTTTTTGCTGACTGTAAAAGTGATGACGTCATCTAATTTGGTCCGATGGGACAAAAAATTTTGCCACCCATATTTTTTTGGTAATTTGGGACCTAAGGAACAACTTTAAATCAAAAAATCACTTTTAACACACATGTGCACACAAAGCTTTATATCAGAACATAGCAGCCCTCACTATATCTTTCATTATATACATTATATTAAACTCAATTTTCAAATTTTTGAGCTTGGTCAATTGGTGGTGGACCCGCAGTTCACATGTTAATTGCATTTGCTAAAGTTAGCGCTTATACCAACACACCAACCCTTTTCAATATTTCTTTATCTTTTATGTACATCAATCAATCAATCAAGTAGGAACCAACAGTAACCAGCAGTATTTTAAAGTAACCACCAGAGAACCACCAGTATTTTGAAGTAACCACCAGAGAACCAGCTGTTTTTTTAAAAAACCACAAGAGAATCAGCAGTTATTATTAATTTACTCCAGATAAGGCAGCAATAGCGGCGCAAAGGTGTTGTGATTTTTATGCACAACACCCCAAACTACCAAATATGATAAATAAAAGGGCACCTAGCGCCCAGGGCTTTTTTCTGATCTTTATGCTCTTGCTAACAACTTGTCTTTAAGTTGTTTTCACGAGGTCCAATAAATGCATTCCGCGAAGAATTCGCAATCATTAACTAAATCAAGTTATTTATTTATATATTTCGCCTAAAGGCAATAATGGAAACAAGAAAAACAGAACGAAAATAGCGCTTTTAGGATTAAAGTTCATTCTTTGAAATAAAATGTAACACGTTTCAAGGAAAAAACGTTCATATCGAAAGCATAATTTTTTTACTTGAACAGAAACCATGTGAGAAAAACAAAGGTATATTTTCTGCCGGATGCCACGTTGTTTCTCCACAACATTTATCAATTCATTCGAACTTTACCTTCTACCAAAAGAAAAAATGTTTCGTTTTGGACCCTCCTCCGTATAGCGTTATATTTAGTTTACAATACACAAAATGAAAATCCTTCGGTCAAATACATAATCTAATTAAGCAAAATAATTTTTTAGGAAGCGTTGAAGGAAGTGTGTAATCGCTGTGGAAAATAAACAAAAATTTGATATGGATTCCTCAACAGTGGATACAATGGCAGAAGAGTATCTCTCCCCCCGATGATTTCAAACTTTAACATTCGAACTTTAACGTCTACCACACAAATTATCTCATTTTGGACTCTCCTACGTATAGTGTTTTTCGTTATATTTGGTTTACAATTCATATATCAGTTCGTTATTCAAAATACTAATTTTGCTTTTGTTAATTCTCGCGTGTGGTTTTAAAAGCCTTCTTTCTCAAATGTTGCATAAAGCCTGAGTCACACCAGACATAAACATTTTATAAAAGTGGGTCATAAACTGTTGTGTACATTATAAAATCGTTTCACATTCGAAGCGGTAGTTGCGATTATTTCGTTTTATCTATTTAACTGGTCGCTCTTTTGTGGTCACTTAAAAAACTGCTGGTTCTCTGGTGATTACTTCAAAATACTGCTGGTTACTGCTGGTTCCTACTTTTAGTAGTAGCGACTGACAACATTCTACAACGCTAGACGATTCACAACACGAGATGGAAGGATCAATTGGCATCAAAGGTAAAGGCTTACTTATGCCAGTGCTCTTGCCTCAAGGTTTTCTCTTGGATCTAATTTGGCTACTCATGGTTGTCAAGTTCTTTATTTACAGGGAGAAGCACTGATAACACACGTTGGTGGGGATGTTGGGCTTCCTGTGTCAGTCAAATGACATAAAGATTTCCATGAGATATGCAATAGCAGGGAGTAGGCATTTCCATGAGATTTGCTGAGGTGTAGGCGATTCCACGATAGTCACTGAGATGTAAGTGTTTCCACGGGATTCGTTGAGATGTAGCAATTCCCACGAGATGCGCTGAGATGTAAGCGATGACACAAGATGCACTGAAATGTAGGCGTTTCCACAAGATTGGCTCAGAGGGTTGCGTTTCCTTGAGAAACGTTGGTGTTTCCACGAGAGACACCGTCAGGTGTGTTAGCGTTTCAACAAGAGACACGTTTTTACATGAGAGACACGCCAGGTGAGTTAGCGTTTTCTTGAAATACGCAGGTGTTTCTACGAGACACACCTGAGGGTAGTTATAGCATTTGGAGATGCAGACGTTTCCATGAAATATGTCTTAAGGGTAAGAATGGAAACACATGCACCTGGTTTAAGGCTCCCTCCTCCCCCTTTCCCCAAACTCAAGTTAGTTAACATAAGAGAAATAAACTTCTAAAACTGGTTGTGTTACCATAATGACTCACCAGAGTAAACCAATCAATAAGACATATTTACCTGTGATAGGAACGAAGGGTCAAGATTCAGATAAGGTGAAAATGATCCAACACCAGCAGAGTGCACTAAAATTTTCATAAATTAAAATTACTTTTAACCATAAAAAATTTGTAAAGGATGATAAACAACAAAATGTGTAAGCTAGCTAAGCGCTGATTTAGCAAGAAAACAATGTCAGGTAAATGCTTGCTCAACCTTAAAATAAAAATATATTGGAGAATTGTATGTAGTGAACATAATTTACAAAAGCCCAACGAACGAACATATGCATCAAAAATAAGAATTGGAAGAAAGAGTTGAAAGAGATGTTAATTAAACAATAAGAAAGTGGTCATGTGCACAGCTACTTAATAATGTGAAGCATAAACAGAATGGTGCAAATAAGAACAAAAATATCCCTAGTTTCAGGAATAGCACACTATCAACATTTATTGATACCCTACGATTTACAGTGGTTTTAAAGAATAACCTATAGGCAGTGTTAGTAAATTACATTCCTCTGTAGATTTTGTGATTCTTTGAGAAATAAATTGCTGTGATTAGATTTGGTTTTATTATTACACTAAGTTGATAAGGCCAGTGGAACACTTCACTTAGGCAAAAGGTCAATAAAAATATAGGTTGCTTTAGATGTTTTGCTTACGTCAGCAGTGCAAATACAACAAAATGGCGAAATTTCGTTCATTTGTTGCCTTTGATGTGCGGAGATTGAATTACTGAGCAAAATAATGTATAGGATCATATGTTTTCGACGAACGCTTAAGGAGATATAAGGGTTTACATTAGCAAAGACCCCCCAAACTGCAAAAAAACTTTCTTTACAAATTCATATACCTGTTGCCTTCATTGTATAGATTTTGAAACACTGATCAAGAAAATGTATATGATAATGCACTTTTGACAAAAGGTTACGGAAATATTGTGGTTTAAAGGTTTTTTGATGATGATGTCATCAACCCGTTTATTTCGGATCTGATTCAGGGGCCTAAGTTGTAGAAGATTACCTAATTTGGTCCCAGGTGGTCCTTAGTGACCCATGCGGTAAAAAAATGACTGACATCACCACCTTGTTTGCAAGCTATTTGGCCTCAAAATTTTTGGTGCATTGTAATGGCTTCATTAAGGTTAATATACTTTCCTGTGACGTCAATGTTATTTTAATACAGAAAATACAGAAGCAATTTATAGGTTATGTTTTACAGTTATGTTTTACAGACTTTAATCATAGAAAATTGTGAAGAATATAATCCTCTTTGCAAAAGTCACAGACAGACAGAAGCTGTGTGTATTATGGAGACTAATCGATAAGGCCTGTGGAGAAATCCACTTAGGCAGAAGGACATTAGAGAAATAGGTTGTTTTGATTTGTTGCTAATTTTAGCAGTGCAGATACACACAAAAATTGACACAATTTAGATTATTCGTTTTCTGTGATGTGTATATAGAGGTTAAGTTTTTTTGATGATGTTAAACGGATTCAGGGACACAGGTTTGGGAAACTTACCCAAATCGGTCCCTAGTTACCCACACAGACCAATGTCACCACCTCGTTTGCAAGTTATTCGGCTTTAAAGTTTTAAGTGCACTGTAATGGCTTCATTACACTAATTTAATATAGGACATTGACGTTAAGTGGTGTTATTGACGTCGCGCCGTAATGTCATAAAATTTAACATTTTAGACATGCCTTTTTCCACAACATCAAAGGAAAACGATATCCACTATTACCGTCATATACACTTGGTAATAATAATAATAATAATAATAATAATAATAATAATAATAATAATAATAATAATAATAATAATAATGTAGTGGACTTTTTCTACTGGGGCCACTAGAACAAAAAAGAAACAAAAAATGATAAACCTTAAGGCTAAAATACACGGTAAGTTTAAACGGACCGTTTAGTTGTAAGAAAAAAACTTATAAGTTCAGTTGCAGGTACTACACCTGTTTACACGTTAAGTTAAAATGTATAAGTTCTTCTAAAAAAATTTTTTTTACAATAATTACCAAATAAAAAACACGTTTATCTTTCATTGTGGTTATTGCTATAGCAGCAGAAGGGGTAATCGTAGAAGAAAAAAAGCGGACTACTGGTTAGAAACCAAAAATATATATGCTCAAATCTTTAGTTTAACAATAGCTCATTAATTATTCTGTTAATTTCAATAGAAAAAACTTGTCCAACATGTCCAACTTTTAAGAAAACTTTAAAAACCGAGAAAAAAAGTAGAAAAGTACATCTTTGCTGTTTACACGGTAAGTTTTTTTTTCTTACATTTAAACGGTCCATTTAAACTTACTGTGTATTTTAGCCTTTAGACTGCCTCAGTTCAATCAAACATAGTAACATTTATAATCTGTGAAAATTGAAAAAAAGAAAGAATAAAAAACAAGAAGTAAAAAGTTAAAAAGTGATCTCCATTAGAATTTGCCAAATACATTAGAGATAGAAGTCTTAAACGAAAGCAGACTTCTATCATATGTCACTTAGTCCAGAAGATTATTCCACACCCAAATTCCGTGTTGACCAAGTGTGAACCTGTCTTTTGAAACTCCTATTGTTTGATGATTATGACAAAAGGAATTTTCAGCACATGTAATCAGGAGCAATGTGATTCATGGCTTTGAAAACTAATATGGCATCATTTTTGATGAGAAATTATTCATTGAATATTCCCTCTCTTTCCCAAGCAGGGTACGGACACATTTTAATCATTTTAGTAGTTGAAATATGGCATAACAAGTGCATTAATTAAAAGGTTTTTTGCGTGAGGTGTTAAACAGGATGCAATAGTTCTAATTTTAGAATATTTAATTAGTATTTTTCTATTTATGTCATTAATGTGCTCTTCCCATTGCATTTTTTGATCAAATGTTACCCCAAGATATTTAACTTTTTTACTCCTCTTCAAAGGAATACCAATATAGTTGATAGTTTTGTTCTCAACTTTTTTTAACTGGCTGTGGTTGCCGAAAAAGATTGTTTCAGTTTTGTCCGTATTAATAGTCATTTTGTTATTTTTCAGCCAGAGGTCGACTTGCGAAAGTTCCAACTCGACCTGTGAGACAAGGGTATATCCAAGTTCTAATCGGACAAAATAATTATTGTATCATCTGCATATAGATGGTGGTAGTTTGAATTGATGACAGATTTTAAGTCATCAATATACAAAAGAAAGAGCAGGGGCCCCAACACAGATCCCTGCGGCACCCCAAAAGCGTCTTCATGAATCAGATCTGATTGTGTGTCGTTTACAATAGTCAGCTGCATTCATCCCGTTAGGTAGGCCTTGAACCAGTCAAAGGCAGCATCTCTGATGCCAAAACACCATAGTTTTTTAAGGTCACATCACAAACAAGCTCAGCTGGTCGAGCTCAGTAAGAATAAAATCAGAGACATCGACTACTGCAGTTTCTGTGGAAAAGAGTTTTCGAAATCCGGACTGTCTGTCATTCAGGAAGTTGTGCTCAGAAATAAAATGAGACATTTGCTCATGCACCAACTTTTCAAAAAAATTTCATAGAAATTGGCAAAATGGAGATAGGACAATAATTAGTAGGCTCTGTTTTATTGCCACTTTTAAAATAGGCGAGACCCTTTTAGTCTTCCAACATTTAGGTACATATAACCAGTAAATAAAGATTTGTTGAAAAGACTTCAACACTTTTGGTCTAAATATGAGCCCATCAAAAATCATGTCTGCGAACAGGTGGCTTAACATTAGTAATGTCAGAAGAAAATTTAGAGGCAATTTTGGCACCAACACTGACAAAAAATGAATTGAATGTGTTAGAAATTTCTGTTGGGTGAGAAGTTTCTGTACCATCGTTTTGGACTACTCGTTTTATCGAGGTAGTATTGCATGACTTATCAGGAACCAGTTTTTTTAGGGTTTTCCAAAGTTGTTTTGGCCGTTTTTGAAAGTCCTGCAAAACGTTATTATAGTACTCGTTTTTTAGTCGATTTTTGAGACCTATTACCTGGTTCCTCTTTTGTTTGAAAGCTTTCCAGTCTATGATGGATTTTGTTTTTGATGCTTTCCGTTTTAAGAAGTCTCTTTCTTTGATGGCTATTATCAATTCATCAGTGACCCATGCCTCAACACGGCCAGAAAATCTATGTGTTTTGAAAGGGACATGTTTGTCAGCCACTGTTTTAACAAAATTTTATTCAGTTTCTAACATTTAAGACTAGTGGACAAAGCCTGTGGAAAAAAATCACGGAGGCAAGATAAAAATAAAAAAGAAGCGTCATTTGAATTATGATGATGTCAGCACCCCATACACACAAAAAATTTAGAACCTTGTTTTCACATTGCATTTATTGTGTTGAGCGTAAAACGCTGATCAAAATAATGTCCAGGATCATATGTTTTCGACAAACGCCTGAGGAGATATAAGGGTTTAAAAATTTTGCTAACGTCAGCAAAGACCTGTTAAAACACAAAATTTTTTTTTAAGAAATTTGTATGTCTGTTGCCTTTATCATATAGATCTTAAAACGCTCATCAAGAAAATGTGTGAAGATCGTGTGCTTTTGACAAATGATTGAAGAAATATTATGGTTTCGTTTCCAAGTTATTTGGCCTCAAATTTTTAAGGTACTGTAAAGGAAAACACTCACTTGATGAGTAGTCTCAGAAAAAACGTTATAATTTATCAATACTTTCATATTTTTTTAAATTTTTTTTTTGTTTTTGAATGTTTAATGAAAGACGTATTTGATGGTGTTATTTTCGTGAGATGTTAATTTTCCAAAAAGAAAATATAGTGAAATAAACACACACAATTTTTTTTTCACTGTACGTTTTATGGCTTCTTTTTCCGAACGCGTGGTCGCAGACTTCTCGTTTTTGCACCATTATATTCAGCATAAATTAAATTCAAAAAGGTTCCCGGTTTTTTCTTTCTAATAACGTCGTTATGAAATTATTTGTAATTATATATAATCATTCAAAAAAAATGCATATTTTTTTCTTTCTGTCGTCATAACTTGGTAATAAGTAATTTATAAAAAAAAATCCGGGAACATTTTGTGCATAATTTATTCAGCTTTCCATTACAGAAAATTTCAATGAGCCAATAGGAAGCTTTCGGAAAAAGAGACCACAAACGTAAAGGCATGTATGCGAAAATTTACTAAGGAGATATTTGTTTTTAAAGATTTCCGTAGGTGTTATGAAAATGTGTGAACCGAGTATATATGCAGAAAGATGATAGAAGTGCGAAATTTTTCTTTATGCTGAGTATTCGTGCATGCGTTCAGAATTATTAATAGAACGAAGTCAGGCTTACAAGAGACAGCTCATATGCATACTCCTTAACCTTGATTTTTTTAATGAGTTTTTATACGACAACATTTATGTATATATATATATCGATGGTGAATGTAAATTATCTAAAAAATATTATGCATATAATTTACACGGGAGTTCCATATCATGCATAATGTTTACAAAAAATATGCTCAACTCATTTTGCACATATTTTCTCGAAAGTGTGAAGGATATAACACCTCTGAAAAGGCTTTTTTCAGAAAAAAGGGATGTTTCAATTATTTTCATGGAATATAAAATACGTCATTCGAAAGAGAATTTATTTTTCTATATGTCTTGAATTTTTTGCAAAAAACCTAAAAAAAAATTTTTTTCCTTTACAGTAACCTTAAGTGCATTATAATGGCTTCATTAACTTAATATTGGACATTCATGTTAAAATAGTGATATTGACGACGCGCCGTAACGTCAGAATATTAAACATTTTTGACATCAGTTTACACATAGTGTCAGTCTCTGTATTATTATAAGAGATATAGCTAGTTATGTCTAGCCAGTTATATTCAGCGATTCGGTTCAGCTTTTTTGCCGAATTGATGATTGACATTTCGCTTAATTGACAAATCACATTTATGCTACATCCGCTATTTTTAAAATTTTGCAGGGTGAAAACAAACCTAGTTTGTAGGGGAAAGAATGGTAAAAAATGTGGAAATGAAAGAATAATTAGCCAACAAAAGGTAATCACAATAAAAATCTGTCTGGAAATGATGCTTTAGATTTTGCTCCAAAAAATTATCTTTCCTCAAACTTCCTAAAGTTGTTCTTAAAATTCCAAAATGTGTCTAGCTCTGCACTCTCTTCACCTAAAATTCACCTCCACCTCCAAAAAAATTGTTATGACCGAATCGCCAAATACTTAAATTGACACGTTGTGGTATGGCATGTTTTGATTTTGCACAGAGAACTTTACAACAAACTAGGTGTATGCACATTCATTTTCATTATTCTTAACTGAGAACCACGACATTACATCACATGGAAAACGGTCTGGTGACAACAATTGCGCAAAACACCTCTATCTGGTAAAAATGGATTATTAAAAAATGAATTATATATAGCTATATATACCTGATATGTTATTTACAGATGTATAATCTGTTTCTCCGTAATTGTTCATTTTATGACAGAATGGTATTTCCAAAAAATGAAGCGATAATTAAAAAAACTTCATTTTTGTTTTGTTTCTTTCATCTGCATGCATATGCCCTGTCTGATGCTTTAGCTTTTTTACTCGAGTGAGCGATTTAACTCGTGTACGAAAAATTACGTGAGCAAGATATAAAATGAAACCGAGGCTGTGAAGATACGGCAAAAAAAGCCCAACATCGTACGGTGAATGACATTGGGACGGATGACAAGTGACCAGTAGACTGTTAAACTATGGCGCGCATTAATGGACTTTAATACTAAGTTATCGATTATAATACTGTAGTTCTCGATTATAATACTAAGTCCTCGATTATAATACTAAGTTATCGATTATAATACTAAGTTTTCGATTATAATACTAATTTATAAAATTGCATTTGCTTTGTTGTTTATTTTACCATGTGGTCTAAAGCTTGTTTATCCAAACAAATTGGTGTTAGTGAAAAGACTTTGTGGAGAAATCGAAAATCATTTTTAACGGTTATCAACTATATAGTGTTCTAGCTGACCCTTTCCTAGATGATATTGTTAGGAGAATAGCTAGAGTAGGGAGGTAATTAAAGTATAGTTTAGGTTTTCAACGGTCAAACCCTTATTAAAAAACGTTGCTTTTAGACCCCTAAAAAAATCTGTGACGTCACAGATTTCATCATGCCTCAAATGAGTAAACAAGTCACGTGACATCATCAAAAATGACGGCACTCGACAAAACTGCTGACATCAACAAACGCGAAAAAAGTCTCAAAGTTGTTGCGGATAGCGACAACAAACGTAATGCTGGTATAATAAATGTCAAGCAACGATAAAAAGACAGCGCTAGATTGGTACGCAAATTTTATGCTTTTCACGCTTTTTGGAGGTGTGGGAGCTGCCCTAGCCCTCACCTCTACCGCACTTGTGATGAAAAGTGCGAAAGAAGAAGAGTGCGAGAGTGCTGTCAACGCTCTAGTAGAGAGAATTAAAGAACTAGAAGAAACAGTATTTTGATCGCAAAAACTGAATAATCTTTGGTGAATCATAAAATAAATGCGAGAAATCTGCGATGACTGTCAAAGAACTCTAGATGCCTACGATAGATGTGGTAGATGTCAAAGACGTCTGCGCGTGGGAGAGAAGGTGCTTTGTTGATATTGCTACCAAGACTACGTCACTTACAATGGTGGCCACTGCCCTTGTGAGACTTTTTTTGTCCATGAGGCAAAGCAGGTTAGACCCAAAATAAATGGCAACGTTTAAGTTTGATGGTGAAACAGTAAAGGAGTAAAGGTGGTTGTGCTCAGCCACATAAACAAATGGACAAACTGCGACAAGAAGCTAAAGCCTTAGGTCTCAAAGGGTACTCTACGTTGAAGCGAATAGACCTTGTCGAAGCCATACGCAAAGTCAAGTATAAGGATGCGTCGACACAAACGGACGGACCGTACTGCGAGCCTTGTGCTAAAATTGCATGGGAGAAAAATCTTGAACAATATTTGAGGGATCTCGCTAAAAAACAGCGACGTGTCGTACATGATGGCGACTTGCTCATAGACCAAGATACGGGATAAGTGATCGAAATTGTCTAGTATGTTGACCAACATATTAGACTCTGTAAGCGGGTGGAGACTCTAAGTAGCACTGGCATACTGCGCAGATTGCAGTTTTTTAAAAATTTCATCTTTGGCTTCTTGCCTGCCTTGTGCCACCAACTCTGCGCGTTCATTCTCGTTGATGGATTTCATAGCTTTTTTCGTTCGTTGTCGGACCTGCTCCTTGAGTATCATGTAGCGCTGTTTTTCCTGCATGATCCATGTAAACTCGTAGTCTGAAATTGTACCATCTTGGATCGCTCTGGAAATCTTATCATAGACAGTGTCTAGTTTTGATTCAGCTAGGAGTTTGATGCACTCATGTTTGTGCACCTTATACTGTATCCGTTTGGAAGCATTCTTGAGGCCTACTTGGCCCATACCCACTGCAAGAGCCGCGGCTTCAAGACCAATTGCTATGGGGGCTCCGAATCCGGTTGCAAGCGTGGCAATACCTGCTGCGGAGGTGATGACAGTAACAGCAATCATGCCATGATCAGCATAGCGAAGCCCCATCCCCCAAAGCTTGAACTTTTTGTAGAGTTTTTCTCTCTCTTTGATCTCTTCTCGGAAGAAGATCTCGATTTCTTCGATCTTTTTTAGTCTGTAGACCTGACTTTCGTGTATACTATCGTGCTCAGGCGCACTTGGCGGCAAAGTTGGGTAAAGCTTCATTGTATCAGCCATTTATTCTATGAGTAAATGCATCGTAATTCCGACGAACGAAACATTTTTTTCATGATGATGCTCGTCCGTCAGCATGAACTCCAGTCTGTCTGTTGAGCCTTTCAAAGGAAGGTAGATTGGAGTGTCAAAATTCCATGTAAGCATGTCTCCCCATGCGTTTAACTCTTTGGTGGGAAGCAAAGCAAGAATTTTTGATTTCTTCCTATCCAGTAGGCAATCGTCTTCATCCAGCTGGGGGCAAACGAGTCTCAATCTTTGGTACACGTCAGTTTTGTAGAAGCTGTCATAGTCGCCTTTGGTAAATTACTTTTTTGCAGGGTCGTAGGGTAGCCCCATAAGCTCCTGTAGTTTTCGATGGATTACCACAGTATACCCGTCACTAACCCTAAGCCTGCAGAGTCCATTTTTTAATACAAACAATTTGATCTTGTCCCCTCCCTGGCTATTGACGATGGTTGCCAAATCCTCTATCCTGTATAGACCGTTCATAATTTCAATTCTAGTTTCTGTCTGATCAGGCCCTGTCCTACGAATGACAAAATCATTGTCGCTGTAAAGGTTCAGCCATATGGGCCTGATACTTATCGATTTTAGGTCAATTCTCGTGTCGTGCCCTTGGTAATCATCAAAAATTGTAGGCTTCTCTATATCCGTGACATACAGCTGTCTCATGTTTATTCTTAAAGAAAAGATGAGCATTTACTCATACAACCCGAAAGCAAAATATGCACCCAACCATGGGAGATATTTGGAGAGACTTAAGGATCTTTCAGTGCAGAACATCGTTATTGATGCTCAAGGGTCCTCGTTCAGGGTGAAATTTCCAGACATCTTTGTCGACTATGAATTCCATTCTGGCACTAGCGGGCTAGTGAAGGAGTGGAACAGCCGCCCTTTCAGTCTCTGGTCCACTCAACTTAATTTTGCTACCTACTGTGCAACATCTGCTTGCGGTATTTCCATGCAGCATCTTACCTCCGAGTTGTCTATGGTTCGTGCCGTGTATCGATTTCACGCCTATTTCCAAATCCGTAAAATTCTATCAGAGCTTGACATTTTTCTACCGGGCTCAGTTAGATTTCGACGTCTAAACAACCCCTTCAACAAACAAAAACTCCAGCAACTGGCTCGCGAGTTTGGAGTACCTGGTAGTGAGCAGTGAGCAGGAGTGGAGGAACGAAACCATCTTCAGTAGTTGGCAGCTTCATCGCAAAGATTATCCTGGTTCAGGCCCTAGCTATTTTGACGAGGACTCGTGGAGTCGCTGGATCATTGAAAAATTCCAGGGCCTCACTCGTATTGGTATTGAACGGTTATCCCAAAGCGTGCGCTTCTATGCCTACCTAATTCTCGAAAGCCAGGCAAATGCAAGATCTGGAATCATTGGAAACCAAGGCAGCGCAATTGATGCTCAACGCCTGTACCTGACGACATTTAAGGATGTAATAATTAGACCTACTGACACGGGTAAGGAAATTGCCGAATTTCAAAATGTGCTGAAATATGCGCGGTCCAAGGTGAATTTTAGTGTTGCTCATGGCGTCTATATGATCCCAAGTGACATGAGCTTTCATATTGGAAATGTTGTGAATTTCACGAACAAAATTTTGATTAGCAAGGATTATTTTTCAATCGGTTTAAAACCGAAGATTAACGCGAAGCAGGCTGACATCATTATTAAGCGCCGCCCTCCACAGGTGAGCCACGTGATCCCTAAAAATGAGAAGCACAGGGTGGAGACTACGCTAGCAATAGAGGCCGAAAAACACGATGACAACAAAGCTGCCTTAATTACAACTGGGTTAGTAAGTATTTTACTGTACATTTGGTTGAAGAAAGTCTAGTGTGTTTTGATCAACACATTAGATCGCCTAGCGTCTCCGCAGGAGCACTAATATTTACGATAGTTTGCCTCTCTTTCCAACGTAGGCCACAACAAGAGCAGCAGCGGCAGCGATCGCTATGTAGAGGTGTTTGGCTGCGTATTCAACAACTTTTGCTGCCACTCTGAAAAAGAACGAGACAACCGTGCTAATAATCCCTGGTAGCGCCGCACCTGCCTTACCTGCCTGTCAAAAATTTTCCAAGCCTTTCCAGCTGTTTTTGTATAAAACCCTTCCCCCCAGCGCTTCCTGCCGCTGCAGCACCCGCTCCTCCACCACCTGTAACTGCGAGTACGATGGTGGAAATCAGTAGACCAACAGCCGAGACGATGCTTGCTATGGTAATCCCTTGCTCCTTGAACAAGATTCTAAGCTTTTCAGCTAGAGATTTATCGACTTCTGCGATTTTCATCAGCGTTTCCTTAATAGATTTCAGTTGGCTCTGAATGTCAGATGATAGTAAACCGTGTGCTTCTCGTACTGCTTCCTCTTGATCTTGGAGTCGTTCTAGATCTTTCCTAGCCTTTGCAATGTCTTCGTTCCAGATAGTTTGCTGTTCCTCTGATACTCCAGGTGTAGCTTTCTTCGTCTCAAGCCTTTTCACCTTGGCTTCTGCTTTGGCGATCTCACTGTCGTAGAAGATCATCTTGCTTTTCAAGTGCTTCAGGTTACCCCTTAGTGTTTGAAGCTCGAGGTTGAGCCCTCTTCTTTTACGCTCTGTGAAGGCTTCGCTGGCGCCAAAGGGAGTCTCTTCCTCTTGCTGAGACGGCCCTTCCGCTGACACGGCCGCTAGGCGATCGATCAGGCTCTCCGTTTCATCAAGGACATTCTCGAGCAGCGGCATCATTTCGATATCATCGGCCTTCTCTTCAACGTGAACAATCTCGTTAAGGAGTTTCTGAGCCATTGCTTTACTGCCTTTGTTTGGTGTAGTATAGTCGGTAAACCCCATGTCTCGCAAGCGATTTGTACCTAACCTCCTCTGTATCTCGGCAACGCTCCTCAATTCACCATGCCTTTTTGTGATCTCTATGCCATCGAAAAGAAGCTGGTTTCCTCGTGCCTCAAACTCGTTGTAATATCTCGCGATTGGCTGCCCCAGCTCCTCACCAAGGTGTTCGTAAAGATCGTCGACCTTCGATTTTAGTAGCTCTTCCCCCTGTCTTGTTGTGGTGTCTCGTGCTGAGCCGCTAGGCGATTGACCCTGCTCTTGCTCTGGCGTTAGCTTGGAGCTGGCATCAGGCCTACTGAAAGATCCATCCTCGTCTGGAATGTTTTCCTCTGGCGTAAAGTCGTCTCCTTCGTATATTGGATTAATCGGCATTTATTTGAAACGAAAATCAGCTAATAATAAAGCATAAGTAACATCTTCGGAACTAAGCTCGATCCCTACGCGGAGATTAAAACAATGATGGCTATGAAAGGGAAGAAGCAGCGTGTAAAAGTAAGTCATGTGCCTAGTACGATTAATCAGAACGAGGATTTGTATGTTGACATCCCCAACCTGGGACAGAACGATGTAATTTTTCCAGGCAGTATCAAACTACTTTTCGATCTGGAACTTACGGGAACAAATACGAAGCGCACTATCATCAACAATATAGGTAAATCCTTGGTGCAAAATCTTCGTATCACTTTGAATGGCAACGAGGTGCAAAATATTAGCGACTACAGGGTGCTCGCTACCTACAAAGACCTATGGTTGCCCAAGTTTGATCGGGAAAACAACTTGATCCTAGAGGGGATCAATCCCAACGACGGTACAATCCGCGCCCTACAGGCAAAAGAGACTGATAATGCAGGCACGGACGAGGAAAAAGCGATCGTCGCAGCCTATGGCAGCACCTTTTGCGTGCCCTTGGGCACAATGTTTGAATTGACACGAGACTTGCCGTTCTGCCAGGCAGGATTATACGACAGGCTGCAATTCGTTATCCATTTTGCATCATATGGTGACGTTATCAAAGATGGAGGTTTAGCAGCTGCTGGAAATACCGCAGCTAAAGCACCGGATGCCGCGTATAAGATCACTAATATAACACTAGAGTTTGACAAGGTTAATAACGAGGGTCTCGCGAGCGCTATGATGTCACGGTATAGTTTTTTTGCGCTACCCTATGAAAGGGTACTCCGTAGCAAGGTTGTCACGATGAAAAAGGCTGACACAAGCTACAATTTGCAAATTGATACGCCTGCAAAAAATTTGAAAGGTGTTTTACTGCTCTTTGTAGACCCTGGAACATTGAAGGCTTACTTGGGCGCTAACGAGGTGTTTTATAACCCAAAGATCGAAGAAATCTCGATCACTGTCGAGGGTGAGCCAAATGAAATCTACACGCACGCGATGCTCCCGAAAGATCACCTCGAGCAGACCGCAAACTTATTCGGTAGCCACGATTCGGAGGTGAAGATTGGGCAGTTCTTCACAGAGATATACGCCCTGTTTGTTGATTTCCGAGCATCACCTGATCATAGTCTCCGCGGTTCCGGAAGGCAATTACAGAGATTGTCAGACGGTATAACATTGCATATGACAAAGAAGGCAGACGGAACAACCGGGAATATTAAATGCTACGTTTTCCTACTTCAGGATGCTCAGCTGAACATCTTAGATGGTAGATTTCACTCTGTGGAATACTGAAAATAAATGGCAGTGACCACAATTTTGTATTTACCCTATTGGATAAATACAAAATAATATGGAAAACAAGAGCTGTTTAAAGTGTAAAAGGAGCCTTTTACTAGATGCATTCAAGGTGACGAAAAATGGTCAAACGACAAAAACATGCATCAAATGCCTCGATGTTAACAAGGCGTCACGGGAACGTACAAAGTGCCCGCATAAAAAGCAGAGGGCCCTATGTAAGGAGTGCAAGGGCAGTCAAATCTGCCCTCACGAAAAAAGGAGATCCAGGTGTAAGGAGTGCAAGGGCAGTGAATCTGCCCTCACGAAAGAATAAGATCCAAGTGCAAGGACTGCAAGGGCAGTCAAATCTGCGCACATCAAAAAAAGGAAATCCAGGTGCAAAGAATGCAAGAAGGTTAAACAATAAATGGCAACTATCGGTGTTCTTGTGGCTTGTGCTGCGATTAATGCATTAGCCTTTAGCGGATCGAATTTCAGGCATGATAAAGCAATTGAACAACTTCAAGCAGCTCAGCAACAGTGGGTAAGAGATCGGCAGGCAAAGATCGATTGGTTTAACCATCAACGAGAGCTTAAAAGGCAAGCTTGAGAGAGCTTGAAGGAGCTCGATGAAGGCATGAGGGAGTACTATATCTCAACGATCGAAAAAGCTCCAAAACTATCCGATTTTTACAGACCTTCCAAGCAACAACAAGACGGCGAGCTTACGTTCATCGTTGGATCCTTAGCCCTCCTTGGTTTTGCAGCGTACAAGTTCGCCTAGCGTCTCCACCGGAGTTATATGTAAAATGTTTTCGACATGTAATAAACATGTCGAAAGCACATATTCCCACAGAGAAGGAGGTAGAAAAATTGAGCAGTATTTACTATACCCCTGAAAATCTCTGGACTGATCGCAAGGCTGTTAAATTACTCGCTGAGCAGAGTGGACTACCTAAAAAGAAAGTCGTACACTGGCTGTCTAGGCAACTCTTATGGCTTAGACATATTCGAGGACCTAAAAGGATTGATTACCCGCATTTTACCATTAAAAAACCTAATGAAATGCACCAATTTAACTTGCTCTACATGCCTCATGACAAAGTCTACAGCAACGTGTACAAATATATCCTCACAGGGATCGATGTAGCCTCGAGATACAAGGTAGCTAGACCATTGAGAACGAAGAAAGCCAGCGAAGTCGCTGACATGATCAAGGACATTTACGCGAAGCCCGGAGGCAAAGCAGGACCTTTACGCTATCCGAAGATCTTCCAGTGCGACAACGGTAGTGAGTTCAAGTCAGATGTGACGAAGCTGCTAGAGGGCAAGGGCGTCGAGATTAAGCGCGCAACCACCAAATATCATCATACGTTCACAGCCTTTGTTGAGTCCTATAACAAGGTGCTCGCTGAGAGACTGTTCAAGTCCCAGGATGCACAAGAGTTGGTCACTGAAGAGACTAGTACCACATGGGTGAAACATCTGTACACCATCGTCAAAAGCATGAACAATACCAAGACTGCCATGATCGGGATGAAACCCAACAAGGCAATCAAGCTAGATGAAGTTCCACTTACGAAAGACCCGCGGCCTGAAGAAATGCCGTTACCTGATGACGGCCTCTACCTCTACCTGCTGCAGCCTGGAGAAGAGCATGGTGATGCGAAAAGACGTGCAACGGACGCTTGGTGGAGCAAAAAGACGTATAGACTCGACCGTATCGTGGCGGGTAGCCGTCTGTTGTACTATCTTGCAGGTGGGCCCGAACGTAGTTTTGTGGCAGTGGAGCTCATGCTGATCCCAGAGGATGTTGAAGTACCTCCAGAGCATGTCAAAGAGTGGTAGATGTGTGCTAGCGCAGTGCCCCTGCGGAGACGGCCGCAAGGCGATCTGCGACTCTGTTTTTATAGCTCGATCGAGCTACAAAAATATCGGGGGCTAAGCCATGTCGAGCATTCCCTCAAACAACTCACGCGTATCATCTTCGGGCAGGGTAAAGTGGTTTTTGTAAGAGTTCGCAGACCCTAGGGTGTCCTCCTTAAACCAACACCAGGTGTGTATCGCGTTAGGATCGTCACATCTCCCGAGTATAGTGCTCTCGGGGTACTTTGTCATCAGTATACCCATGCTAGTGTGTAAAACAGGGTTATAAATTGGACTTAAAGAGGTTATGTGAGACAGATTATTTATCTGCCAACTCACTCCCATACCACGACGGCAAAGCTGTGTATATTTCAGAGCCTGGTTTGTACCAGCTGGAACTTTGTTTCCCTCTCGGGTTATATTCTCATCAAGACTGGAAGCCGCCGAAGCATTCAGAACGTGGGTTTTCGAAGAGGTTTTGGGTTCTGCCTTGGATTTCTTACACCTTAAAAGGAAGCAATAGAGACCGGGTTCTGTCAGTAACATCGTGTCTGGATGAAGGGGGTCAATATCGACCCCCTTGTCTTCTGCGGTACTTTTAACCTCCCAGGCCCGCTTTACATGCTTCTCCGGTACATGTGCCTGAATAGCTTTTCTACCATCACGATTATCATCATAGCCGACAGCTCTCCACACGTCTTTGGATACGAGGCATTGGCCTCTTTCCTTAATGTACAAAGAACGAACTTTGCTGTCTTCGAAAACTGACCAAGGACATTATACACGCCAAGGCTCAGTTTTTTTTGTGATTCGAAAAAAGTCACAAAATTACTGGATCCAAGCTGACATCGCCTATCGGCCGTGTCAGCGGAAGGGCGAAGCCCGTCTCCGCAGAAGCACGGGCGATCGATGCATCCACGCTCTCGGAGCCAGTTGTAATGTACATTTGGACGACCGTTGGGATGATCTTGTTGTGAATATTTTGCGCTACATAGCCCACATATAGCGATATTCATCGTTGTTATTCTTTTGGATTATAACCATATCCTTTCGAGGATCTTGCGACATGTTCCATGTCGCTGTCGTAGCTCTGTAATTTCTTGCGCTTGTACCGCAAGTTGTCTATCTTTTTCTTCAAGATCATCCTCCAGCACCATAAGTTGTCTATCCCTGTCCTCCAAGTCGTCGTTGAGGAGCGCCAGAGCTTGACGCTGCTCTTCGATAGTCTTGAACTCTACTTTTTGATGTATTATTGGAAACATTGTGTTGCAGCAATATTTCCTGAACCTTCTCGCTTTGGGTTGCTGGCTTCTAAACACCAGCTCATACATACCCTCTTCATTGATGTAGAGGTCGTAGTATTGAGAGTCGGATGGCCATTTCACAGGTTCCCCGGGGGAACCACTCAGTTGCCACTTTTGAGTGTAATTTTCCTGACTACAGTGGTTGCGGATGGTATCAAATGTGTCTTTTTTGTACTCCAGTGCCCCTTGTACTACTTCTTTAGCACGAGTCCAAGGGCGACCGTTGATATTTAAGGTATGTAACTTGGTATTGTTAAATTCAACAAGACAAGACATCTTTCTTTTACACGCCAAGGCTCAACCACAGTTTTTTGTGATTCGAGCCTTCGCATTTTCCGGGGCAGCACCTCTTCAACAACCCATTCCAAAAAGGGTTCTGCCTCAGGTCTGCCACACCTCAAAAGGAAGCAATAAAGGTCTGGCAGCAAAACTGTGTTTGGCTGGGTGTGGACAGATCTGTCCACACCTTTTCAAGGAACTGACGATATTTTTTGTAGCCTCGTGAATCTACAAAAAAGTTGAGTCTTCGAGCACTATACACGCCAAGGCTCATAGATCCAATAATGAACACCAAGCTGAGGAAGCCATGGATATTTTTTGCATAACTCTTCAATATCCCGAGTCATGTTTACCAGTTTGCTGTCATCATGCACTGCATCTATCAGTCTGTCGTGGGCTCTCAAAAGAGCCTGATACACAGCTTTAATTACGCTCTCATTATCCATCTTTTCTTATATGTCAAGACTTGCATCCAACAATCTTGTAACTTCTAGGATGCTCCAGTCTTACGTACAAGCAAGCGTGCTTTGACTTTTTGAGCTGAGCCTTAATAATGGAAATTTCTTCCCTACTTGAAATTACATCGTTCTCTTCATGAATGGGCTCAAACTCCTTCCGATTCTTCGGATACCAGACAAAAAGCTGTTTCATTTGATCCCTTACTGTTATTGGAATCTTCTTATATCTTTGTGTTAGTAGCCAAAGACTGTGTTTGCGATGTCTACCCGAAACAGCTAGTTCTAGCAACGCACCACGAGTTTTGTCGAGACTCTCGTCGGCTATCATATCGTCAACGATAAACAACGTCTCTTCGCCCGCCAGCAATGACGACAGTTTTTGAATCCACTCGAACAGCTGCTCCTTGGGCTCTATCAGAAAGACATAGTCATCCCTCCATAGCGAGGATCTCTCTTGATAAGTGTTGTTCCAGCGGAGGGTAGGGCAGAGAATGACAATGTTGTCGAAATGCTGCCTATACTCGTTCTCAACCAAATCCAGGACACGCTGCGTCTTGCCACAGCTTGTCGACCCGGTGAAGATTGCCGTATGCGGCTCCTTGACAATGTCTAGAGTTATTTATTTTTTTTTATCTAGACATTTGACACTTCGTTCGTTCCCTTTGATTCTAAAGTTGTTTAGCGGCGAAAGACTTTTTTTACACAGCATTTCTTGGTCTCCATGTTTAACTCGTGTTTACCCTCGGGGTAAACACGAATATGGTCAACTATTTTGTAGGCATCATGGAACGCTTATACCACCCTTGTTTTATCGCGTAATCGTCGAATAATATCGCTCCTGTCATATATCCAGCGAGCTTCAAGCCGTCCTCCATGTCCATCTTGGCCCCCGGTCTAGAAACTCCCAGAGCCTTTTTTGCGCCTAGCGCCAAGACAATAGTATAGGATACTAGTCTGACAGATTCCCACAAGGAATCAACGACTTCTTTCTCATACTCTTTGCTGCTCATTTATAATAGGTTATCGCATCTTGAAAATGTCGATATCAGGTTGACGCTCTTCGCGTTGCTTTTGCGTTGGTTGAGACGGCCCTTCCGCTGACATCGCCTGGCGGCTCCACAGGAGCACGGGCGCACATGTGGAGACGCTAGGCTCTGGGGTTTCAGCAGGCTGCTTACGTATGTAATAGAATGCCACGAAAACGGCAAGTACGGCAATACCTGCTGCGCCATAGAGATATGCACTGAACTTGTCAGGACCTGCGACAGTTTCCTGATCATCTTGCGAAGTACTTTTGCCCAAGTTCTTCTGTAAGTCAGCCTTGTTCTTGCGATTCCATTCAGCAAGTCTTTTGCCAGCAGCAACACGACCCTCATTCTTCTTGGTTATGACTTGGTTAGATTCACTCATTTATTTAGTTGGAGACTTCATGTGTTGGAAAAATAGTAGATGAAAAGAAGTCCTGAAGTGTCCCGATCGGGGGTGGTGGACTCTAGTTCTCATACCACCTACAAGGAGGGGAAAGCCATCTACTGTTTTAAACGGCCGAAGGCGTATCTTATCGCGTTCTTATACGAAGTCCTCACTAAATTACACGCCTGTGGTGGAAAGCGATCAGCTTTCCACCACAGGCGTGAGTGGGAGTCACCGTAGATACCACACCAATCTGTGTACCGTGCTCTTATTCTGAGCATTTTCCCCCTGCTTACACTATCAATATTTTCACGATTGCTCATGTGAACCTTCGAAAGACTGCTCCCCATCTTTTTCTTGCTTTTCATCTGTCTTATGCTTCACGGAGAGCTGAGTGTGATTAATGGTATGAGCAGCAACCAATAGTGGCGCTAGAAATTTTCCAAAGGCAGAGTACACAAGGATCCCCAAATCTGCCATGGAGTCTTTAATGATGGGGTCCTCTTCGATGTTTTTTTTCAGACCCTCCGCACTATCGAGTTGAACAACATTACCTACAGCCTTCGCGTACATGCTAATTGCATGTGAAGATAGTGCCTTGGCGGTCTTTTCTCCATTTTCGTGGAGCTCTCGTTGAATGAATTCCGCATACGCTTTTTCGATCACCTCATCTGGTGCCTTGTCAGCAAAGCTTTCAGTACATTTATTCGGCAAGAGATGCTGTTTGCCTTTGCGTATAGCATCTTTCAAAGCTTGACGTTTGTCGATAGGTTTTTCTTTGGGTTGAAAGGCTTCCGCAGGTGTGTCATCAAATATAGCTGTAATCTCACTCATCTTTATTAGAAGCCTTCTATAGCGCAAAAAGCAGAGCACGATCAAGACGTACGGAAGAATTATTGCTACAGTCAGGTCTATGTCGTTCATCATTTTTATTTTTCAAAACAAAACCCTCGTGGTAAGGGGTGAAGTCAGTAGCGTCCAAAGCTACCCCCTCACATCCTTTTAACCTTGACATGTAAGCCTGTTTTACTTGCTTGTATAGTGCATCCTTTACATTTTTAAATCCGCAACTTACAATTCCAAAGGCACCGTATGTATACCATCCTCGAGTACCTTCCGCTTCTCTTAAAACGCCGAGAGGCCCAGCTTGTTTTGTTCGTACGTGGCCATCCCCTGGTTGCGCACCCGGAAACCTACGTTTTTCACAGTGTCAATAGAGCCATTCAACGCGTTCTTATACCTCTCCCATATCATAGCGTTCCGCTTCTTTGACATCCCCTTACACGAAAACATTGTGCCCTCTTTCCCTTCGACGAAGTAACACTTGATTGAGTCAGCGATCATTCTAAACCCCATAAACTCAAGCTTAAACAAGCCTCCCGTACGGCTCGAATACTTGTCGGTTACCAGCCAGTTTTTCACGTCTTTGTCGTACTCGTCAAGCAGTTCAGGGCGAACGACATCACGCAACTCTTTCCCAAAGTATGCACTGTCTGTGTCCATGTAGACGTACTCAAAGTCACGACGGTCTACATACTTGTCGATGAAGTCGTAGTAAAATTCCAACATACGAAGTTTGGCTAGCTGGTACACCGCTATGTCGCACTGGTACGCTCTGTCGATATGCACCTTTTTCTTTCCTTCTCGGATCTCGTAAGCATCACCTATCTCTTCAAGATCTTCAAGGTACGGCGATCTCATCGCTGCATCCACCTTCTTTTCATCTCTCGTAAAGGTGGTGTTCGCGTGCCTCGCTTGATCTTCGATCATTTTCCCATAGAACGAGGTCCCTATCAGCTTTGCCGTATCTCCAGCATTACGCTTGTCAGGATCCTTATCGGCTTGCCGTCGTGCATCCGCAATTTCTTTGCTTATATTTGATAAATTGGTAAAACGCTGTCACCTTCAGGCCATGGTCAAGGTACCACTCGAGCAAGGTTGTGAACAGCAAGATCTTTTCAGCTTTCATCAACCCTAGGAGCTTACGTGTGCCTGAAATACGTTTGCACCCTGTTGCTTTTAGGTACTCGTGCATGTGCTCGGGAATTTGATCGTCGGGTATCTCCTTGACCACAAATAGCGGAGCCATCTCGCTGAATTTGTCATACAGTTCCAGAGGGACCTCGATGTCGACCTGCGCAAAACCAAAGAGGGATCCATTTTGCATACCTTCTATCAACAGTATGATGTTGTGCTCAGCCGTGGGTGGTTTGATCTTGATCAGCTTCTCCTTTCCACAAGGAAAGTAGTTCATCAACGTACTCGGGTACAGCAAGTTTGTGTCGTAACCGGGCACGCTCTTGCACATTTTGGCGTCCTCGTATACGTGAGATCTGATACCCGTCACGTCTCTCTCGTGGTACCTACAGAACACGATGGCAGGCCCTCCCATCATGCCCGTTTGAAGCAGTTCATACACCTCATTCTTCGTGCACTCAGTGCAAGCCTTTTGCACCTTTTTGAACGCCTTGCAACTCTTGTTGAAGCAGTCTACATTACACTTCTCCTCCACATTACACTTCTCCTGGCGCGTATAGCTCTAGCTTTGGATTCAATCGTAGAGACTTGTTCAAGACGTAGCGCATCGATACGCCTGGAATGCTTACCGCGTCTTTCAAAATGTCTATCTCGTCGTCGTAGTACTGCAACCTTGTCTTGTCCACGGCTTCGATGAAGGGTTCCACGTCGACTAGATTGTACTCGCGCAACCAATCCATCATGGTGACGCAGCCCCGTTTGTAAAACTCTGCACGGAATGTTTCGTACTCATCAAGAGAGAGGGTGTTTTTCCCACTAAGACTGCTATAGAAGTGTTCGTACGCCACAGGTCCGACGTGGTTTAGCTTGTCATAGCTCGTCAGCCACTCGTATGGGAACACCAGCTTTTCGAGCTTGCAATCCAGAGACTTGCACAATTTGTCGTACCTCAGACCAGGAGCGAGAAAATTTTTGATATCGAGAAATTTGAACCTCGAGGTCGTCAGGAACATGTAGTCGGTGTCTTTCTTCGCCACGTTGATCTTTTCGCTATCGTTTCTGACAATTTGATCGACAAAGTACCGCTTGATCATGTTCAGGTCATACTTGCCACTGTTGAAGCCGATCACGGCCACTTGGTTTACCCACTCGTTCCATGCCTTCTGAGTCTTATCTGGAAGCATGTCAAAATCATTGGGTCTTAGGTACATTCTCTCCACCTCTTCCACGATGAGGGTGTGTCTCTTGTCGAGCTGCTCCACAAACCGTTTAACCAAGATCTTGGGATCATCGTGCTCCAGGAACGTTGGATCTCCGTTCAGACTATCGTGAATAGCGACGCTGACCGGCACATGCTCCGATATATACATCAGGTCTGCTGTTTACCGCTGATTCAGAGGGAGCATGAGGGCTTCGAAATCAAACACGATGTAGTGAGGGTAGGGTCGAAATTTTTTCTTGAAGTACCTCTTGGCTTTGGGTGGGCTCTCACACTCCCACACTGTCACGAGGTTGTAGCCAAGTTTTCGGATGCCTTCCTCCTTTGACTTGCTGGCCGTATATCGATTTTTGTTTGTTCCTTGGCAGGGACATCCGTGCCACTTGCAACTGTGGTACTCATAGACTGTCCTGGTCTGAGGTTCATAGCCGTATACAAGGTAGACTTGGTTTTCCTTTTTGCCATAGCGTATGACTCGTTCTCCCCCATGCCCACAGAGTGCGTGATGGATGTGTCTTCCAGTTTCCCTCGACATGTGCTCGAGCCATTTACAAGCGTCATAACTGAAGCCCTCACCGTAAAAGACCTTCTCTGACTTGCTAGGCATGCGCTTGACCTTCTTGCCTTTGCAGATGATAGTCGGCTTTTTTCCTTCACACTCGTTCTTTTTGTGCCTTGTTAGGTTTTCAGCTCTGGTGAATCGCTGTTTGCAGACCATGCACTTCCAGTGTTGCGTTAAAACATCTATCTTTTTAATATAGAAACAGTGTCCATCCAGCATGCCGAGGTTGATCGTGTCTAAATCTTTTTTGTATTGATTCTGACCGTACACGAGTCTCCAGGGTGCCTTTTCAGAGTTTGTCAGGGGCTCAAAGACTCTGATGTTAATCTTGAAACGCTTCTCTATCCCCTCAAAGTCAACAAGCTTCGTAGCACGTACATCTTCCCTCTTTAGTTTGGGATTCTCATAGTATTCGCGTGCTAGCGCGAGAGCTGGCCGAGTAATGTACTTTTCTTTTTGCTTCTTATTTTCACGTGAGTGTACGACCAGGCATCTCCAGACACACCAATTATCGGTTCTTTCATCTTCTTTGTCGAAGCTGTAGATGCACCTCTTTTTTCGCAACCAGTCTGGTAAAGGTCCACATCCAAGTAAAGGCTCCCTCGTCGCTATGATCTTGATCTGCACATGCTGGAAGACTATTTTCCCTTCGTACGATCCTGGGGTCTCGATTGTTCTTTCTGGTGGCAAGTACGCCTTCCCCCAAAACTCGTTATCTCCTAGATCTAATCGCTGCATTTCGCATTTTTCAACAAATGCCTCGATGTCAGCTAGGCTCGTAAGCGATCCTTCGCTTCCCTTGGTCTTGTGATACGGAGCCGTACCACCTCCTGCTTCGTAGATGGTGCAAGCAAAACTGTAGACTACCTTGACTCTCATGTCTATGTAGGGCGTAACTTTTCGCATGATGGCCTCCGCCAGTGGCTGATTAAGGTTCTTGTTGAACCGCCATGTCTTGACACGATTTCCGTCTTTCAACATCTGTGTGTCATTTTCGTCAAAAATATGCTGAATGTCTTCGACGCCTTCGGATCGGTTTTTCTCTTGTGGGAACATGTGCTTGATGTTTTCGACTCCGCTGTATTCGTCTTGTATGTCTCCAGCATCGTAAAAGTCTTCTCGCGCTTCGGTTTCGATTTCGTCGTGCAGCGTCGTTCTTCCAGCAATTTGTTCCCTTGCTCTGTTATAATAAGAAGCTACAGTTTCTCGTACACTCTTCAGGCGATCGGCAAGAGCGTCGCGAGTTGAATCTGTTTGAGTAGGGAATTTCCCTACTCAAACAGATTTGCGCGTTTGTTGATGTCAGCAGTTTTGTCGAGTGCCGTCGTGACTTGTTTACTCATTTGAGGCATGATAAAATCTGTGACGTCACAGCTGTTTTTAGGGTCTAAAAGCAGCGTTTTTTAACAGGGTTTTGACCGTGGAAAACCTAAACTATACTTTAATTACCTCCCTACTCTAGCTAGAATAATCAATCAAAGTCCCAATTCTGGCGAAAAAGTGATTAATGGCGGCTTTCTAGTATGTAGAGGGTATAGCATTCAAAGGGTAGATTGCGACAAGCTATCAAAAGAGTAAACCCAAACCCTTTGAACATGAATAAAAAACGAATATTTAGAAGAAAATACAATGTGCCCATGTTCAAATGCCCTTTGGTAAGAGTAGTCTTAGGGAATGAATTAAAGTAGGATTTCGCTCCTTTGACGCCTTTAGACCTCAAACCCCACTAAAAAACGCTCCTCCAACACCCCCTCAAAAAGGGAAATTCCCCAAACCCCCAAATCCCGAATTCCCGAAAATCACCCCTCTCGGAAATTCCGAGAAATCCGACAAATTCCAAGACATGCGCAGTAACACATGACCCAGCCGACGGAAACCTACGCATGCGCAATCGAGTAGGAGAAATTCCACTACCCAAGCAATGATGCTAGTTGGGGCTGGGATATATTATAAAATGAGCCGATATACCCGCAACCATATCAAGGCACAGGAAATGTGGGCCAGAGAGGTTAGGAAGTATCCCCTGACACTCAAGAGCGTCCCAGAAGCTTTTATAACCCGGGAAATGTGCACCAGGGCGGTTCAAGAATACCCCTGGCTGCTGCGGTATATTCAAGACCATCTCAAGACCCAGGAAATGTGCACCGAGGCGGTTGAAAGGTACCCCTGGCTGCTCATAGATGTCCCAGACCATCCCAGGACCCAGGAAATGTGCACCAGGGCTATTGAAATCACCAACACCATCGTAAAAAAAGGGGCGGTATCCCAGCACCAAGCCGAAAGAGTGAGAGTTTGAATTAGATGAGATCACTGGCTATCTTACAACCCGGGGTTGTAAGATAAATGGAACACTGCGACGACTGCTAACGAATCCTCGACACCTACCACAGATGTCGCAGTGGACGGAGGTTCTTCATAAGAAATAGACCACTCTGCTGATCCTGCTTCCAGAAGTACATCCCGTACAACGGTGGAAGTTGTCATTGCGCAACGACATAGAAAAAGCTCTCGTTGAGGTTTTGTCTCTACAAATAAAGAGGATGTTGATGAAATTTGGAGACAAGACTGTTAAATCCGAAGACTTTTACTCCAACTCGAAACCGCTAAACATCGAAGAAGTGCAAGTCGAAAACCTTGTACTGAGCGATTCTATACCAGCAAACAAAGGCAAGGATGAGCGCTTCGTGATTGCCTATCAGGATCAAGACGGCAACCTAGCATCGTTACTGATACTGATCCCTGAAAAAACTCGCTCCAAGGGTGTCTCTCAATACAGCGAGGGTTCCGCGCTAACTATGTCATTTGATCTAGCCAGCTATCCCGAGTGGTTAGCAAAATACGAGGAGATCCTAACCAAGGTGGAGTTCCTGGAGGGGCACTGCTTCACCAATATTAGCGTGAAAAAAGGGCGGTACCTCAGCCCCAAGCTGAAGGTGTGGGATGGTGAGGTCAGAACAAAATTCCACAAGAAGAAGATACCACAAAAAAGCTGCGAGTGTATGGCTATCATCAAGGTGGTGAGTATCTACAACCAAGGGTGTAACTACTACGTACAGACCTACTTGGAAGAATGTAAATAGAAAGAGACTGAGGGATACGGCACTTGCTACTTTAGTGACTCTGATGATGATGAGAGCTTCACTGTATTGTAATTGGCTTGTCAAGGTTCTATGGTTGTCTTCAACCATACAACAAACATGAACGTTCCCGCACTGAAAAGGGAAGCGATAGCACTACGCGTTCCTTGCTACTCTACCATGAATAAAACTGACTTTTTCAAAGCTATTCGAGAGGTCAAATACAAGGACGTCTCAATGCAAACGGACGGGCCCTATTGCGAGCCTTGTACCAGAATTAGCTAGCAGAAAAATCTCGAACAATACATTAGAGAGCTCGCTGAAAAGCAGCGACGTATCGCACACGATGGTGGCCTTATCATCGATCAAGACACTGGAGAAGTACTCGAGATTGTGTGAGGTAATCTAGTGTGTTGTTCAACACAGTAGAGCCTATGAATACGCAGGTGGGGCTTCTAAGTACCGCTGACATACTGCACAGATTGAAGTTTTTTGAGCAGTTCATCCTTGGCCTCTTCTCAACCTTGCGCGACAATCTGCTGTTACTCCCGTTCATTGATCGAGTCCACGATTTTGCGTGTTCGTTGTCGGGCTTGCGCCTTCAGCACCAGGTACTTTTGGTTCTCCTGCATGAGCAGGCTGAACTCGTAGTCGCTAATCACACCCTTCTCCACGGCTCTGCTGATCAAGTCAATGATGGAGTTGAGCTTGGTCTCTGCCAGTAGTCTTTTTGTGCTTTTTGCTCTTCGCACACAGCCTTTTTGAGGCGTTCCGGAGACCCGCTTGGCCTAACCCTGCCGCAATAGTGATCCCCCATGGCTATGCAGAGAGGAGCCTAAGACCCAAAACCAGCGCCCCTATTCCGACACCTGAGGTGATGATGCTGATACTCAATAACCCGTGGTCGCAGAAGCTTACCCACATCTTAAACTTTTTGGCGAGCTTGTCCCGCTCTTCAATCTTGGCTCTCAGGTATTGTTCCACCTCTTCGATTTTGCTGAGCCTGTAGACTTGTGAACTGTCCTCCGTACCCTCCGGAGGTGCAAAAGGTAAGCTCGAGTAAAGCTTAGCAATGTCTATCATTTATTCTATGAGCAAATGCATTGTTATTCCCACGAGCATTATGTCCTGCAGTGGTTGTTCGATTATCACATCGTACCCCTCGTTAACCTTAAGCCGACAAAATCCGTTCCTGAGTGCAAAGAGCTTGATCCTATCCCCTGCTTGATCAAAGTACGCGCCTAACCACGGGAGATATCTGGAGAGGCTCAAGGGAGATGACCTTTCAACGCAGACAATCGTTATTGACGCAAAGGGGTCCTCGTTCATGGTGAGATTTCCAGACATTTTCGTCGACTACGAATTCCATTCAGGCACAGCAGCGAAGGAGTGGAACAGCCACCCTTTCAGTATTTGGTTCACTCAGATCAATTTTGCCGTCTTTTGCGCAACATCCGCTTATCTTATTTTTCCATGCAGCATCTGACCGCCTCTTTGCCTCTTGTTCGTGCTGTTTACTATTTCCACGTCTACTTCCAGATCCGCAAAGTTCTAGCAGAGCTCGACATCTCTCTAACAGGCTCCGACAGGTTTCGACGTCTCAACAACCCCTTCAACAAGTAAAAGTTCCGGCAACTTGCTCGTGAATTTGGAGTAAGCGGAAACGAGAGCGGATGGAGGAACAAAACCCTCTTCTGTAGCTGGCAACTGCATCGCGAGGACTATCCTGGCTCAAGACTTAGCTATCTTGACGAAGACTCGTGGAGTCGCTGAATCCTAGAGAAACCCCAGGGTCTCACTCGTATTGGTCTCGGGCGGCTCTCCCAAAGTGTGCTTCTACGCTTACTTGGTCCTTGAGAGTTAAGCGAACGCGAGATCTGGCATCCTCGACAACCAAGGAAGCGTTATCGATGCACAGCGCCTGTGCTTGACGACCTTCGAAAAGCTGATAATCGGACCTAGCAACACGGGTAAGGAGATCGCGAAGTTCCAAAATGTGCTTAGGTACGTGCGGTCCAAGGTCGATTTTAGTGTTGCTCATGGTGTCTACATGATTCCACGTGACATGAACCTTATGTCACTGGGAATCATGTAGTGACATGAGCCATATTGGAAATGTTGTGAATTTCACGAACAAGATACTCATTAGCAAGGAGTACTTCTCCATCGGTGTTAACCCGAAGATTAACGCTAGCGAGTCGACTAGCACACGCAGTAGCACACGCATTAGCAATGCCTCAAAACATGAAGCACCAAGGCCACAAAAGGGGGTAGCCGGCGACTATCCCCTTGGAAAGGGTACCATGCGTCGGTCGCATGCCTCCGAGAGACACGAGGATACCAAGGCAGCCTTGGTTACAGCAGGAGTAGGGCTAATCCTCGCATACGTATGGACTAGGAAATAGGTGCGTTGCCACAAGGTGATCTAGTGTGTTTTGTCAACACACTAGACTCGCGCCTCGCCTTACCAAGGGTGTATATACTACATGCCCCTCCACAAGGGTAGCCCAAATCGTGGATTCTATACCTATTTACGTTGCTTGCTTCCTTATTTCCCAACATAGGCCACAACAAAGGCATCAGAAGCTGCGATTGCCATGTACAAGTGCTGGGCTGCGAATTCGACGACTCTCGCCGCAACTCTAAAGAAGAACGAGGCGGTTGTGCCGATGATCCCAGGTAACACAGCACCCACTTTGGAAGCCAGATACTTCAGGAATGTTCCGAGTTTTCCCAAGCTTTTCTCTACAAAACCCTTCCCCTACTCCGGCATTCCTCCGGCTGCAGCAGCTCCTCCACCACCTCCAGTAACTGCGAGGACGATGGTAGAAGTTAGTAGACTCACAGCCGAGACGATACTGCCTATAGTCAGACCTTGCTCCTTGAAGAGAATCTTCAGTTTCTCAGTCAAAGTTTTATCATCGTCCGCGATTTTCATCAGATTATCCTAGATGTGTGAGAGTTGGCTCTGAATGTCAGAGGAAAGCAAACCTTTTCGTACCTCTGCCTTTAGATCTTTAGATCCTCGGTTACTTCGGGTATAGCTTTCTTTTCTTCGATCCTCTTCACCTTGGCTTCTACTTTGTCGATCTTGCCTTTCAAGCGCTTGAGGTTATCACGTAACGTTTGAAGCTCGTGGTTTAACCCTCTTCTTTCACGCTTTGTGATATCACCACCAAAGGAAGTATCTTCAATCAGGCTCCCCATGTCATCGAGCACGTTCTCGATTAGTGGCAACATTTCGATGTCATCAGCCTTTTCATTGACATTATCCAATTCGTTAAGGATCCTCTGAGCCATCGTCTTACTGCCCTTGTGTGGGGTAGTATAGCTGTCGAACGCCATGGCTTGCAATCGCCTCCCGCCTAGCCTATCCCGTAGCACGGCAACGCTCCTCAGTTCACCATTCTTTTTCGTGAGCTCTACACCATCGTAAAGAAGCCGGTTCCCGTAAACCCCAAGATCGTTGTAGTGTCTCGCACTCGGCTTCCCCAGCTCCCCACTAAGACGTTCGTAAAGGCTATCAACTTTTGATCTTAGTAGCTCCTACCTTGCCGTGAGAGTAGTCAGCCCCGTCGTGGTATCTCTTGCCGAGCCACTAGGACCCTGCTCTTCTGGCGTTAGCGTGGAGCTGGGGAGGTATTCAACTAAAGTCTTCATCCTGCTCTGGAATATCTTCCTCTGGCGTAAAGTCAACGTCGTATGCTGGATTATCCATTTATTCAACCCGTAAGTCCCTACTAATAAAGCATGAGTTTTAGAATTAAGCTATAACCGCACAAGGAAATTAAGACGATGCTGGTTATGAAATGCAAGAAGCAGCGTGTCAAAGTCTCCTACGTCCCGTCAACGATCAACAAAAACGAAGACTTGTACGCGGATGTCCCTAACCTGGGACAGAATGATGTTATATTTCCCGGCTCTCTCAAACTCCTATTCGACCTGGAACATACTGGCACGAACACGAAGAGAACCATTATCAGCAACATTGGCAAGGCCCTGGTGCAGGACCTTCGGATCTCGTTAAATGGTCACGAGGTACAAAACATCAGCGATTACAACGTGCTGACAGTATATCGGGACCTCTTGCTGCCAAAGTTTCATCACGAGAACAACCTGATTCTAGAAGGGATCAACCCCAATGACAGTACCATCAGGGCTCTGCAAGTCAAGGCCAGCGAGCATGTAGGCAATGATGAATAAAAAGCGATAGTCGCAACCTATGGCAACACCTTTTGCATCCCCCTCGGCAAGATGTTTGAGTTGACGGCAGATCTACCCTTTTACCAGGCAGGACTTCACGACAGGCTGAAGTTCGTACTGCACTTCGCACAGCAAAGCGATGTGATCAAAGACGCAGGAACAGCTGCCTCTGGAAGCACGGCAGCTAAACCAGCTGAATGCGCGTACAAAATAACCAACATCGCGCTCGAATTCAACAAGGTGAACCACGAGGGTCTCGCGAGTGCTATGATGTCTAGATATGCAAGACTGGCCCTGCCCTACGAGAGGATACTTCGCTCCAAGGTAGTCACCATGAAAAAGTCTGACACCAGCTACAATCTCCAGATTGATATTCCCGACAAGAGCTTGAAGGGCATACTCCTACTGTTCGTAGATCCTGGAAAAGTGAAGGCTTACGCTGGTGCCAACGAACAGTTCTACAACCCCAAGATCGAGAAAATCACGATCACTGTCGAGGGTGAGCCTAATGAACTATACTCGCATGCGATGCTCCCAAAAGATCATCTGGAGCAGGTCGTTGAACTCTTCGGGTCCCACGATAGCAAAGTGACGATCGGGCAGTTCTTCACAGGAAGATAAGCGCTCTTCATCGACTTCCGTGCGTCACCCGATCACAGCCTCCACGGTAGTGGTAGGCTCCTACAACGCTTGTCGGACGGCATCACCCTCGAAATGACGAAGAAACCTGACGGAACCGGCGATATACGCTGCTGTGTTTACTTGCTGCAAGATGCGCAGTTGAACATCCTCTACGGGCACTTCCACTCTGTGGAATACTAAAATAAACATGGCAACTATCGGTGTTCTTGTAGCAAGTGCAACGATTAACGCCCTGGCGTTCAGTGGTTCCAATTTCCTGTTCAGTAAGCTGTCAGGGCATGGGGAAGAAGAGCGCAAAAGGCACGATAAAGCGATTAAACAACTTCAAGCAGCGTAGCAACAGTGGATAAGGGGTCGGCAGGCGAAGATTGACTGGTACAATCATCAACGAGAGTTGAAAAGGCAAGCTGGAGAGAGTTTGAAGGAGCTCGACGAAAGCATGAGAAGTTACTATATCTCTACGATCGAGAAAGCTCCGAAGCTCTCCGATTTCTACGTACCCTCCATGCAACAACAAGACGGGCAACTGACGTTTATCCTAGGATTCCTGGTCCTGCTTAGTCTCTCAGCGTACAAGTATATGTAAGGTCGTGGAAGCTTTCGACATGTAAAATAAACATGTCAAAAGTAAAGCATATCGCTACCGATAAGGAAGCGGGGAAATTGAGCCAAATCTATTACACTCCGGAGTATCTATGGACTGGACGCAAGGCGATCAAACTACTCGCTGTAGAAGCCAGTCTCTCCAAGGCCAAAGTTACTCATTGGCTCTCTCGTCAACTGCTCTGGCTCCGACATATCAAAGGCCCTAAGCGCATTCAATACCCACATTTCACCATCACGAGACCGAACGAAATACATCAGTTTGACTTGTTCTACATGCCCCACGACAAGCTGTATGGTAGCATCTACAAGTATATACTCACGGGCATCGACGTAGCTTCGAGGTATAAGGTGGCTAGGCCCTTGAGAACCAAAAAGGCCAGCGAAGTCGCTGACATGCTCAAGGACATTTACAAAACTGGACCTCTCCGTTATCCAAAGACATTCCAGTGCGACAACGGCTTCGAATTCAAGTCTGCCGTGAGCAAGCTGCTAGAAGGCAAAGGGGTAGAGGTAAAGCGTGCAACTACCAAGTACCACCACACTTTCACGGCGTTTGTCGAGTCCTATAACAAGGTGCTCGCGGAGAGATTCTTCCAGCCCCAGGATGCACAGGAGCCGGTTTCTGACGAACAAAGTAGTACATGGGCCAAACATTTGTACAATATCGTGAAATGTTCGGGATGAAGCCCTTGAATTAAGCTAGACGAAGTTCCACTTGCAAAAAGCAAGAAATATTCCGAGGAAAACCCGTTACCTGATAATGGTCTTTACTTGTACCTCCTGCAATCCGGAGAAGAGCACGGTGATGCGAGACGACGCGCAACGGATTCTTGGTGGAGCAAGAAAACGTATAGACTGGACCGTATCGTCACTGGTAGTATGTTGTTGTACTATCTCGACAGTGGGCCCGAACGGAGTTTTGTGGCAGAAGAACTCGTGCTAATACCAGAGGATGTTGAAGTACATCCGGAGCATGTAAAAGAGTGGTAAATGTGTTGTTTTTGTGGCTTGATCGAGCGACAAGAAATCTCATACGTTACTGCTTAATGTCGACGATCTCCTCGAACAGCTCCCGAGTATTATCGTCGGGTAAGCTGAAATGGTTTCGGAGAGAATTTTCGGTCCTGAGGGTGTCGTACCTAAACCGGCACAAGGCATGCACAGCGTTTGGGTTGTCGCATGCAGGTTCTCTCACAGTCATCTCAGGATACATGACCCTTAACATGCTAATTCTTGTACTAAGCACTCTGCGTTGATAACGTATCATGTGGTGGCGATGTTTACCTTTCTTTCCACGCTCATTAGGATCGTTCTTGTCAACCACTTGGAGTATCGTATCGTAAAGATAGCGGTGCGGGACATGTCTTTCTCGCAGCTCACCAATTTCTTCCTCTCTCTCCTGGAGGTCGTCCTCTAGGTCGGCGATGGCCACGTCCCTTTGTTCGAGGTCGTCCTCCAACACCATTAGCTGCCTCTCCTTGTCTTCGAGGTCATTTTCAAGGAAAGCAATTGCCGTATCTTTTTCTTCGAGGGTTTGACGCTGTACCTGCTCACGGATTTTGGGGAATATTGTGTTGCAGCAGTATTTCCTGAACCTTCTTGCCTTGGGCTGCTCGCTTCCAAACACCAGCTCGTACATGCCCTCCTCATTGATACAGAGGTCGTCTTTTCTCGAGCCCGAAGGCCAGTTTAGCAAGTACCCCGCAGCGGAAAACTTGTTGAGTTGCTACTTGTGAGCGTAATTTTCCCGACTACAGTGGTTGCGGATGGTATCTGATGTGTCTTTTTGTACTCAAGAACGCCTTTTACTACTTCTTGAGCACGAATCCAAGGGCGACCGTTGATGATTACGTTATGTAACTTGGCATTGTTAAATTCAACCGCTACAAGACAAGACATTTTCTTGTAACCGTGGAGCTCAACCAAGGTGTGGACCCTGGAGATCAGTAATAGCGTGGGTTCTTCGCCCGTGCGTGCCTGATCAGTCTATAAGTACTACTTATACACTGATGTGCCTGATCAGTCGAGAATTTTCCAAGTCCTAGGATATTCCAGTCTGATCCAAAGGCAAGCATGCTTGGACTTTTTCAGATCAGCTTTGATCGTCTCCCAGTCATCTATCTGGTTCGTATCCTCATCGATCATCCTCATGTCCGAACGCTCCGAAGAGTACCACACGAACAACTGCTCCTTCTGCCTTCTAAGGTTCTTCGGCAAAGCGGCGTGAGACTGCGTTAACAGCCATAGACTGTGCCCTCAATGCCTACCCTAGACAGCGAGCTCGAGCAAGGGTTGTCGCTTTTTGTCTAGAGATTCGACGCTTATCATGTCGTCGACAATGAATAAAGTTTCCTCACCCGCCAAGAGCTCTGATAATTTGCTTATCCACTCGAACAGCTGGTCTTTGATATCTATCAGAAAGACGTAATCGTCCTCCCACAGCGCTAGATTATCGAGATAGGTCCTGTTCCAGCGGATCGTTGGGCAGGATCACGATTATGTGGAAGTGGTGCTTGTACTCGTTCTCCAGGAGGTCTTGTCGCAGCTCGTGGATCCTGTGAAGATTGCTGTGTGTGGTTGTAGCACCACATCGATAGTGATGCTTGTTGTATGCAAACATAACCTTTTAACCAGGCATGACATGCCGGGCCCTGACCAAGGATGGTTTTGCTAAGGCCACCTACTTCGGAGGCATCATGGAACGTTTTTATCAGGCTTGTTTTATCGCATAATCGTCGAATAATATCGCTCCTGTCATATATCCCGCGAGCTTTAAACCGTCATCCAAGTCCATCTCAGCCCCTGGTCTAGAAAATCCCAGTGCCTTTTTTGCACCTAGTGCTAAGACAATAGTATATGATACCAGCCTGACAGATTCCCACAAGGAATCAATGACTTCTTTCTGATACTCTTTGCTGCTCATTTATTAGGGGCTATTTCATCTTGAGAATGTCGATATCAGGCTGCGGCGTGGGCTGACGCTCAGCCTGCTGAGGTGCTGGGTGATCTCCACGTGGCTGTAGCTGCTTACGTGAAATGTAGTAGACTCCAACCGCCACGCATGCAACTACGGCAACACCTTCAGCGCTATAGATATAGCCTGACTGCACAGAACTCGCTCCAGAAGAGATTTTGACTGTAGATTCTAGCTCTTCCCGATAGGCTTTGATCTTCAAAGAATATTGATGAACATCTATGAGGCCTTCAAACTGCCCCTGCCAGCATATCTTATCGTATTCATATGTGGAGTCACCACTAGCTCGCATGCCTGTGGCGGAAATCGATCAGCTGTTGGTGTCAGGATTTTTAAAGCGCGTGAGTGGGAGTCGCCGTAGATACCACACCAATCTGTGTACCGCGTCTTTACTGTGCTCTTGCCTAATGAGTTTGCTACATTGTTCCCCTGTTCATACACTTCATAATTGTCAAGATCTATCTTTGAAAGGCTATTTCCCATCTTTTTTTCACCTTCATTATCCTCCGAACGCTCCCTGGACACCTGGAGCTGCGTGTGGTTGATTGTATGTGCCGCGACGAGTAGTGGAGCGAGGAATCTTCCAAAGGCTGAATAGACTAGTATCCCCAGGCCCGCCATAGATTCTCGGATTATAGGGTCCTCTTCCAGGTCTTGGTGTAGAGCCTTGGGACTATCGAGAGGCACCACGTTGCCTATAGCCTTCGTATACATGGTGATGGCATGAGTTGACAGTGCCTTGGCGGTCTTCTCCCCCTTTTCCTGGAGCTCACGTTGAACGTACTCAGCATGTATCTTGTCGATCACCTCGGATGAGGCCTTGTCGATGAAGGCTTCGGTGCATTTCTTCGGCAGGATGTGCTGTTTACCCTTGCGTGCATCCTTTAGGACTTGACGTTTATCAACCACTTCTGCCGGTTTTTGCTCAAGGACTTCTACCGGCGTGTCGACTTCGTCGAATATCTCCGCAATGTCTAGAACCATGTTTATTAGACGTCGGTAGCGGAAGAAGCAAAACGTAAAATAATCAAGACGTATGGCAGTAGCACGGCGATTAGTAAACATATCTCGCTCATCATGTTTCTTTCTTTCGTAAGGAAAGAACGCAAAAGAATCGCTCGTAATCTTTTTTCCAAGGCATTCCTTTATTTTATCAACCATAATGGTTAATAGCATGGGCTGGACACACTATTAATCCAAAGGCACAGTGTGTACACCGTCCTCTAGCACCTTCTGCTTATCATAGAACGCCGAGAATGCCAGCTGGTTCTGCTCGTAGATGACCATTCCCCGGTTGTTCACCCGAAAACCTGCATTTTTCGCGGTGTCTAAGGCACCCTTTAACGTGTTCATGTACCTAGACCAGCTTACTTCATTTTGCCTCATTGACATGCCTTTACACGAAAATTTTGTGCCCTCTTCACCTTCAACGAAGTAGCACTTGGCTGTCAAAGCAATCATCCGAGACCCGATGAGTTCAAGTTTGAACAACCCTCCCGTTCGACTCGAGTACTTGTGAGTGACGAGCCAGTGTTTCCGTCTTTGTCGTACTCGTCCAGCAGTTTAAGGCGAACGACATTTCGCAGCCCTTCTCCAGAGATGGCGAAATAGGCCAAGTCCGTATCCATGTACACATACACAAAGTCTCGTCGGTTTCCGTCTTTATCCAGGAAATCATAATAGAACTCAAGCATGCGCAGCTTAGCCAGCTGGTAGACGGTAATACCGCACTGATAAGCGCGATCGATGCTGACCCCGTGCCTGCCCTTTCTAATCTCATACGCGTCGCCTATCTCTTCAAGGTCCTCGAGATATGGGGATCTCATTGCTGCATCGACCTTCTTTTCATCTCTGGTAAAAGTGGTATTCGCGTGCCTCTCCAGATCTTCGATCATTTTCCCGTAGAACGATTCCCGCTTTAACTTGGCCGTATTTCCCGCAATACGTTTGTCGGAATCCTTATCAGCCAGTCGTCGCGCATCCGCAATCTCTTCGGGGAACCACGCAAAGGATTTAACTCGAGAGTACTTGAGGAACTGGTAAAAAGCGGTGACTTTCAGCCCATGCTCGAGGTACCATTTTAGCACAGGAGTATACAACAGAATCTTTTCGGCTTTCATCAAACCCAAGAGTTTTTGGTTCCGGGAACACGTTTGCGCCCCGTCTTGGTCAAGTACTCGTGCATTTTCTCGGGGATTTGAGCGTCGGGTATCTCCTCCACCACAAATAGAGGAGACATTTTGTTGAACTTGTCGTACAGCTCGGGAGGTACCTCTATATCAACTTGCGCAAAGCCGAAGAGCGAGCCGTCTAGAACGCTTCGTCTTAGCGCCTCCAATTGTCGCGTTGCTGTCGGTTCAGCAATCTTTATAGCTTTTTTTTCCCGCAAGGGAAATCTTGCAGCAGGGTAGTCGTGTAGAGCATGTTCGCGTCGTACCCCAGATAAGTCTTGCACTTGCGGAGTCTCCGTCCGCAAGAACTCGTACGCCTCATTCTTCGTGCACTCGCAACAGGCTTTTTGAACCTCTTTGCAGGCTTTGCACTGGCTGTTGAAGGAGTTGTCTTTGCATCTGTGCTTGCTGGGCTCCCCCGGTGCTTATAGTTCTAACTCGGGGTGTAAACGTAGAGACTTGTTCAAGACGTATCTCATCAACACGCCTGGAATGCTAACAGCATCCTTCAAAATGTCAATCTCTTTGTCGTAGTACTGCAGCCTCGTCTTGTCGACGGCTTCAACAAAAGGTACCACATCGGCCAGATTGTACTCACGCAGCCAGTCCTTCATAGTGACGCAGCCGCGCTTGTAAAACTCTCCGCGGAACTGCTCGTACTCTTCGGGGGAGAGTTTGCTTTCCCGCAAAGACTACTGTAGAAGGCCTCGTGCTCGACGGGGCCTACGTGGTTTAGTTTGTCGTAGCTGGACAACCATTCGTAGGGGAATACGAGCTTTTCGAGCCCACATTCCAGAGACTTGCACCAGCTGGCGTAACTCATTCCGAGCGCGAGGAAGTTCTTGATGTCGAGAAATTTGAACCTCGAGGCCGTGAGGAGCATGTAGTCGTTGTCCTTCTTCGGCACGTTGATCTTCTCGTCGATTTCGGCAATTTGCTCGACAAAGTACCGCTTGATCAGGTTGATGTCGTACTTTCCGCTGTTAAACCCGATCACTACCACTTGGTTTACCCACTCGTTCCAAGCTGCTTGACTCTTGTCGGGGAGCATGTCAAAATCCTCGGGCGTCGGTACATACCTCTTGACTACCTCGACGATGAGGGCTTGTCTTTTCTCCAGCTCCCAGACAAACCGCTTAACCAGGACCTGCGAATCCTCGTGCTCAAGGAATGTTGGATTTTCGTTGAGACTGTCGTGAACGGCGACACTCACGGGAATAAGCTCCGACAGATATGTTATATCTGCTGTTTGCCGCTGGCGTAAAGGTGCTAGGAGGGATTCAAAGTCAAACACGATGTAGTGGGGATAGGGTCAAAATTGCTTCTTGAAGTACCTCTCGATTGGGGGTGGGCTCTCACACTCCCAGGCTGTGACGAGGCCGTAGCCGACTTTTCGGATGACTTCCTCCTTGTACAGGGTTGCGGCGAGACAATTCTTATCCGCGTTGGTTCTCCTCGGTTGACAGAGACATCCGTGCCACTTGCAGCCGTGATACTCGTAGACTGTCTTGGTTTGGGGCTCGTAGCCGTTGACCTAGTAGAACTCGTTGTCTTTCTTTCCACGTGGTGTATATGCCTTCCCGTCTGTTTTGACATTGCTTCTATCCATTGACATGCCGCGTAACTAAAACCCTCCTCGGTGTAAAAGACCTTCTCAGACATGCTCGGTATTCGCTTTACCTCTTTGCCTTTGCAAATGATCGTCGTCTTGACACCCTCGCATTCGTTCTGCTTATGCCGCCTGAGGTTGTTGCTTTGTGTAAAACGTTTGCTACATGCCTCGCATTCCCAGCTCTGAGTTAAAAAATCTTTTTGATGAAGAAAGAGTGATCATCCAGCATACCGAGGTTAATCGTATCTACCCCTCCTCGTGCTGATTCTGACCGTAGACGAGCCGCAATGGTGCCTTGTCAGAGTTTGTCTTGGGCTCAAAGACTCTGATGTTGATCTTGAATCGTTTGGCAATGCCCTCAAAGTCTACGAGCTTCGTAGCACGTATATCTCCCCGTTTCAGATCGGAGTCCTCGTAGTACTCGCGTGCTAGGGTGAGGGCTTCCCGCGTGATGTACTTTTAACGCTGCTTTTGCTCTCCCCGATAATGCACCGTGAGGCATCTCCAGAAGCACAGGTTGTCCGTTCTTTCATCTTCCTTGTCAAAGCTGTAGATGCACCTCTTTTTCTTCAACCAATCTAGCAAAGGTCCACATCCGAGTAGGGGCTCCCTCGTAGAGATGATCTTGACCCGCACGTGCTTGAAGACTATTTTCTTTTCATACGCTCCTGGGGTCTCGATGCTTCCGTCGGCTGGAAGGTAGGCTTTAGTCGAGAACTCTTGATCTTATATATATATATATATATGGGTACTTTCTTAATTGCGCTTCAAACAACAGAGCAGATACAGTTTTAGACCAATCTTTACTTCTTTCACAAAGATACAGACTTCTCCTTAAAATGAGAACTATCCATGGAATCAGAAAATGTTTTGGTTGCTCGTCACCTACCCAAAGTACACGGAGTAGATTCTAAAAGCCAGGGCAAACCAGTTTAACATTTCATCTAACATTTTTTTCCTATGTAGGATGAAATGTTGGATGGAAAAATGCATGTTGGATGAAGCAAAATTTTAGATTTGTGGGACTTCTTTTAAAAACATACGAACGATAAAGATTTCATTCATTTCTGAAAAACAAAATGTCGAACGGAAGGAGTTCTGCAGTGCTGCTTATGTTGCTGAACGAACTCGTCGATTCAGACGATGAAAAACCAACCCGCGGAAAATCAAGAGGGTGGATAAAGAGGAGGGAACAAAATGGATATTTTAGTAATATCCTTAAAAAATTAAAGATCGAAGACAGATTTGGATTTAGGGAAATGTTTCAGATAGATGTGGGGGATTTCGATTTCTTCCTTAATGAAATATCCCATCTGATATTAAATTAAAAACATTCCATTTAAAAATGTTCGAAATTCGCGGGATTTTTATATGTTGGATGAAAAGTACCACCAAACCAATCTAACATGAAAATTCACACAACTTAGATAAAGAATTCTTTTGATCTTGCCGAAAATGTTGGATGAAATGTTTGACGGCGATCAAACTCCATCCAACATCGTCCAACACGATTTTTTTCTTCTCTTTTGAAAATTTCAATTTTTTTAAAATTTTGAAGTGATTCAAACCAGTTCAACATTTCATCCAACATCACAAAAATTACATGTTGGATGAAATGTTGGACTGCTTTGCCCCCGCTTTAAGGCAGTAAAAACGGGTAAATCTGTACACAATCAGCGCATTGAGTGCTTGTGGGTAGACGTATTTGTTTAAGTTTCGCAACAATTTTGGAATATGTTTAATTTCCTTGAAATGAAACATGATATATACATATAAATGATTTACATTTATATGCGTTACATTTTGTTTGCATTTCTAGAATAAGTACGATGTTTCGAGAATTTAGTGAGTCCTGGAATTGGAATCATGGAGTTAGAACTGAAGGAAATAAAACACCAATACAGATTTGGACTGAGGTATTCTACAGATTCGGGCCGGAAATGTTGGAAATGACAGATTATGAGCTTAGTCAATTTGAAATCGATTATGGTGGCCTGCTTCCTTCCCTTCAAACGACAAATAATGTTCAAATTCCAGAAATAGATATAGATCTATCTGAAGAGTGCATTCAAGCACTGTCCGCTGTGGACCCTTTAGAAAACGATGCAAATTTTGGTATCAATATTTCTCTTCGAATATTAACATTTCTAGAACAAAATAAGTAAAAATAATTACAATAAGTGTTCATATAAAAACAAAACAAAGTTTATTTTGCGATCTAATATCTTGAATTGCGCACTGTAGCGAACTAAAAACACGGTGATTACAAAACGCAGAAAACCACTAACAAAACAGAAGCAGTCTTTAAAGACTCGTCTAATTCTTTGTCAGCATATTGATTTCCACTTGGTAAAAAATTTCGTGCACAAGACACAAGGTTTGTTAAAGAACGAACAAGTTCACGCCTTTCCTAGAAACGTAGTAATCGAGACAGGAGGTGTGTGGCAGCCCAGGTGGTCCAACATTTTTCGCCGCCCTGTAAACTGTCAGTAGCCACAGGAGATTAATTTTCCCGAGTTTTTGTCAATTTTGCATAAATTAGTTCTGGCGAAAATATATCTCGCGAAATTTTTTCCCGGTCTTTCTCCGACTTACCGACTCGGGTTTTTATTACCAAAAGTGAGTCGGTCGGAGGACGCGAACACAACATATTTTTGATGACGGCCTTATCTATCTAAAAACAAATTATTGTCATAAATGCTGAGCAAAATATTAGAGATAATATGGTGAATGTATTAAAGGGTGTCTTAATTGAATGGTAAGGGAATTTAAAAAATATTCTTCTTGATTTTTATTTATTCCCGTAAGAAAGACCAAAACCTTTTTTTAAGCTAGCTAGCTATAGCTAGCTAGACCTTTCATCATTTAAAAACCACCTTTACATTTTATATTGTATTAGCTATATACATGTTTTTTTTTATAAGAAACATGTTCATAAGAAACCTACATGTAGAATCTTTAAAAATTAAGACACTGACTACTACATTCTATGTCTATTTCTGAAATAAGAAACTTGTTTCTAATTAATTCTTACAATTAATTTTACAATCATCACTAGGAAGTAAGTAGTTTTATTGCGTTACTAGACCTAAGTTCCCAATGAGAATAATACACACCACAGTAAACCATTAAAAGATGCTATATATATTTTGTGTTTTGAAACCAACTAGTCCAAAAATTAAAGAAACTTTTAGAACTACTATTTATTTGATATAAAAAACCCTTATTTTACTAGGAAAATTAAGAAACTAAATAAGAAACTTTTGGAACTAAAAACATGGAATTTCAGCCTATAAATAGGAAACTTTCGGAACTAGGCCCTTCCCCAGGTTTCTTATAAAAAAAAACATGTAGTGTTCAAGTTGGTACAAATATTTTTTTATACCTAGCTATAGTATATCTCTGTTTATATATTTATTCCAAACGTCAGAAAAGAAAAGATTTATTTTAAACTATGGAAGACTTGTAAAGATATTTATTTTATTTTATATATAAATGTTTTTGCATAAGAAATATATTACTTACTACTACTATATACTTACTATATAACTTACGTTGACTTTGCCAATGTATATCCAAAAGTTTGTGGACTTTGCACATCATTTTTCAAGTCAGAATGTCACATAGTAACACCTTTTTTTTAAGAAAAACACGGACTTTTCACAGTTGAACTCTCACAGAAGAATTTTTGATTATACAAGAACTACAAGTATATATCAGAAATAAAGTAAAGCTAAATTAGCAAAACTCACCTAAAACTACACAATATGTCAAGTTTGAAGTTAAAAAAACAAAAATGCAAAATTCGCAAAAATGAAAAATTCACCCCCTATTTATGCCCAGCTGGCCATGTGAACAATGTGTTTTCTCTCAAATCATATTGGCTACCCTAAAAAATACAAACCTTTTTGGTCTTAAAGTATCACTTGACATCTGCCGACCTAGAGAATGATGCATGCATGGGTATATGTAGCTACATATCTAAGCTAGATTATTCTGCCTAGTAACTGAAGGGACTATTAACAAAAGATTTTCATTAGAGTTAGGAGGCATCAGAATCATGATATTCAAAAGAGAAAAGTTGACAAAAGTCTTTAGAGATATCACATGGATGACAAAATAGTTTTAAGAAGTGTTCGTTATTTTATTTTCAAATTCAGAAAAAAATTAAGTTTTGTATTATATAATTTTTAAGGATGTTTAAATAAAAAAATTAACAACAAGCTTTTTTGAAAAAAAGTTTCAAAAAATGTTGCTATACAGTAGAATGCTGGTTGAACTGATTGAGATTATACAATAAAAAGGGAAAGAGAGAGGAGTTTATACAGTCAATAAGACCTATTGAAAAGTCAACTTAGGCAGAACAACAATGCAAAAGAGAACCGTCACTTTAATTTTTTATGACGTCAGCAAGAACCTGTCATTATACAAAACTTTTTTTCAGGAATTTTGTTTACTCGTTGCCTCTATTGTGTAGAGCCTGAACACTGATCTAAATAATGTGTAGGATCATATGTTTTCTATCTATCTACACACCTACAGAGATATCAGAAATTTTAAAAATAAAATTTTGTATTTTTGCAGGGCTTTTTGCTGACATCAGCAAAATTTTTAAACCCTTATTTTCTTATATAAACGTACATACATTTTCCTAATCAGCATTTAATAGAGACAACAATAACCAAATTTCTATGAAAATTATTTTGTTTTGTAACAGGTTCTTGCTGACGTCATTAAAATTCAAATAGCTGGTTCTTTTTGCAATTGTTCTCCTGCCTAAGTGGATTTTTCCATGGGCTTTTTCTATGAAATTCATTGACTAGTTTTTGGCAACTTCGAAGGAATATGAACACCTGTCGAAATTGCCCCTCACAAACACACTGACTCACAGTAATTATATAGATAAGTTCTTTCACCTTCTTGCTATCCACCTGGATTCTCTATTTATGATCTTTTTATAGTCCTGACTGTTTTTGATTTCTCTTTTAACCTTATTAATGGTTTGTCTTGAGTGTTGTTAGCAAGTAAGGTGTTGTTTTTGTGAGGTAACTCTTTTTTCAGTCACTTTTATCACTGACATTAACTTCTTTGTTTCTATAGTAATCACTTTCTTTGCAGGACATTTGCTGAGTACACGTGTAGTTCAGATATTGATTGGTATGAGTTAGTTTTTAGTAAGCTGTTACCACTGTTACTACAGTGCCTAAAAAATTACAAACCTCCACACTGATAATGATGGTCCAGTTAGGCTGATCATTCCAATGTAGTCCGCTTATCAGGGGCTGATCCAGAAATTTTTTTTGGGTGTCAATAGCGTCTTTAAAAATTTTTTAGGGCAACAAAAATGCATGGCTTTAGCGATCAGTTTCAAAAATTAAGGGGCGTTTTGTGACATTTCAACATGTCATCATTTGTCATTCTCTACAAAGTGTAATTTTGAGGTTACTGTTAACAAAAGGTAGGTACATTTGGTGTATAAAAAAGGGCAACTTTTAAAAAAGGAAGCACACTTTGAGGTTAACTAGTTTTCAAGATATACTCGAAAATGTGATGTGGTAAATTTGAGGTTACCGAAATGAGGTTACCTTCTTTAAAGCCTCATATTTAAGAATTCCTTGGGGTTATTTTAATAAAACTTGGTACAGTGGTGACTAAATTGGTAAGCAACCCAACTAAATCTTTGAATAATTGAATTTGTAAAGTGTGTGACTATATTGAGGTGACCAAATTTAATGATTTTTTCTCATTCCTCAATGAGGTAATGCAGAGCATAGAGAATCAGTTTTTTTTGCTTTTAATGGTATTATGTCTATAGGTATGGAAAATCGTGAAGAAAAATTAAGACATGCATTTTAGTTGATACTTTGAGGTTTCTGTTATATGTAGAAATGTACGAGATATACTACTATTTTGCAAAATTATCATTATAATATTTCCAGGTATGACTCTTATGTAATATAACATTTTAATGTATCAAACTCATATTCACTAGTTCCAAGAAATATCAGTTTCTAAACATAAGGTTACCATTTGATCAAAATGTGTTTTTGAGGAATGCGGTAATAACACTGTTAGCATCAGTGACAATGAGTGCTGCGAAATAATTGCGGATTGAGAGTATTATAGTGCACGGTAGTGATATTGTTTAGTAGTATTTTGAAACTTGTCATTTTTAGTAGTCGAGTAACCTCACTTGTTACACATTTTTTGTTCCTGTTAATTTCTTCATCATCATGTTCCAAGTAACTTTATTCTACTTTATGTTTTTTAGTGGTTGTTTAAATTTATTTTTTCTTAAGCTTTTATTATTTCAATTTTATGCCTTTGTTTGCATGAGCTGATAAGAAACCCAAACTTTGATAGTAACCTCATGAATACCACACTTATTTTAATTTTCAAATTTCTGAACAATGTCATTAATTTTATACAACTTGTAGTGAAGCAATGTTTCAAGATTACACATAGTTCACAGATTCTTCTGTTTTATCTTATTTAAACACAGAATTGTACCGTGGGTAACCTCAAAATCAACATATTTCCTTCAACAACACCTGAAATGCTCCAAAAGATATCTTAACTTTCATGATGGCGGCCGGAGCGGACGCAAGTTGGCTCTTGACAAAGATTCTTGTTGTTTTAATTATTGGTATACTTGTAAAGAAGCCACTGTTCACAAATAGTGAAGTGGATGCTGCAATTTCTTTTGGTTGTTTATGGCAGTATCAAAAGAGCAGGAATTTAGCTTACGTAAAACGCAGTTTGTTTTTACCCCTACTTTTATTGATAGCAGGAGATATTGAAGCGTGCCCGGGACCACAAGCCGATGGAAATGTTGGTAGATTAACAGATTTTACTTTCAGAAAAGGAGTAAAGTTATTTCACCAAAACTGTAGAGGTTTGACAAATTGTTTACTGAATCTTGCGGCTTTATTTTCGGGAGAGAAAAACTCAATTTTATTTCTCTCAGAGACACATATTGTACACGAAAGCGATAGCTTGTTTTGTATTCCAGGGTTCCAGTTTGTAGAAAAGAGACGAAAAACTGGATAGGAGGAGGTGTTGCTAAATATGTATCGGAGAATATAAACTGGAAACGACGAGAAGACCTTGAATGTGAATTTTTAGAAAACATTTGGATCGAAATATGCCCGGAAAAAGCGAAACATTATCTAATTTGCTGTATGTACCGACCCCCGGACAATTCACTTCACTTACACAAGAAGTGGAAAGAATATTTTCAATACACGCTTGAGACCGTTACGACCTATCGCTAGAAGTTATCATTATGGGCGACTTTAATGTTAACTATAAAAATAATAATGAGCATTCAGAATTTAAAGAGCTAATGGCTGTCCAGGGATTTAACCAGTTGGTAACAGCGGCTACGAGAACAACAAGAAAATCAAGCACCCTTATAGATTTGATTTATACAAACAATCACTCACTAATACGTTCCACAAAAGTTATACCCTTGAGTATTGGCGATCACGATTGCGTCGCTTGCGTTCGAAGACACACTGGTCAAAAACTTCCACCAAAAGTAATTACTTGTCGTAATTATACCAACTACAACCACGATGATTTTTTAAAAGAATTAAATAAACAAAATTGGAAGCATCTGTACACATTGACTGATGTAATTAGTGCGTGGAGTTATTTTAAAAATATTTTGTTAACTGTAATCGATAAACACGCACCGCTTATACAAAAGAGAGTGAAGGGAGGCAAGTGCCCGTGGTTAGGTACGGATGTTAGGAGACTTATGTCTCGGAGAGATACTGTCTTGAGGAAGGCACGAAAATCAGGCAACAGTGCTGACTGGCGTCATTATAAAAAACTAAAGAACCGATGCAATAACATGATAAAAAATGCAAAGAACAGTTTTAACAAAAACCTCTTTATCGAGAACAAGAGTAACCCAAGAAAATTTTGGAAAATTATTGAAAGCATTTTTCCAACAGAAGTGAAGTCGGTAAACAATGGCACATGTACATCGGCTGCAGAAAACTTAACAAAAGCTGGTAGTTTTTGTTCATATTTTTCCACATGTGCAAATAAACTTAAATCTGTTGCACTGCCAATGAAGGAATTTATATGGAGTAAGCCAAGTCAAGTGAATGAAAATACGAATTCTGTTTTTGCGTTCACTTACGTTTCAAATGTATTTGTTGAAAGTCAGCTGAAGAAGTTGCAGCGCAAGAAAGCTACAGGTTATGACCAAATACCATCAGGACTTTTGAAAGACGGAGCCACAGCGTTATTAAGTCCCTTCGTTCATCATCAACTTGTCGCTAAAAACAGCCACCATACCAACTGAATGGAAGTTGGCGAAAGTCATCCCACTCCACAAGGGTGGGAAAATGGACGAAATGTCAAACTATCGACCGATCTCCATCCTACCGGTCATATCTAAAATAATGGAGAGAGCTTTTTATGTTCAACTTGTGAACTATCTTGAAGAAAATGAAATTTTAACACCCAACTAATACGGATACAGGAAGATACGATCTACCGAATTAGCCACACTCTATCTGACAGAGGAAATCAGGAAGGAGATAGACAAAGGGAATTTAACAGCAGCGCTTTACGTTGACCTGTCGAAGGCTTTCGATACTTTAAGCCACTCCATTCTCCTGCTAAAACTAAGAAGTTATGGAGTCAAAGGTTTGTCACTAAACTCGTTCGCAGACTACTTGTTTAACCGCACCCCGATTTGTGAAGTAAATGGTCAATGGTCTAAGCCCAACCCCATTGTTTGTGGTGTACCACAGGGGTCCATTCTTAGACCCTGTCTCTTTTTAATCTACTTCAATGATTTCGAAAATTGTTTGAAACATTCTAGAGTACTAAACTTTGCAGACGATACCGTGTTATACATTGGACGAAAAACAAGCCAGCAACTTGAGATCGCTTTCAACGCTGAATTGAAAAACGTAGACAGGTACTTCATTGAAAACAAACTTGTATTAAATCTGAAGGCTGGAAAAACCGAATCGATGATATTCGGCACTCGTAAAAATTTGACTAAAACGGATCAGCCTTGAACTTGGAAATCAACGGAAAGCTAATTAACGCAACCACTGAATATCGATATCTTGGGACTATTCTCGACCAGACTTTGTCAATGAACCATCACTTTTTAAGTCTTTACAAGAAAATGTCTGCCAAGCTTCGTTTACTACTCTCATTGAAATCAACTTAACGAATAATGCCATCACTAAAATCTATGTCGGAATGCTGCTGCCAACGCTTCTTTACTGCTGCACTACAAACCTGAATCTTACCAACGGTCAGCAAAATAAGCTTCAATCGCTTGATAGAAGAATTGCGAAGAGAAAGAGAGAGAAACGTCAAGTACCGATTATGAACTATATCCATCCTGTATAAACATTCATAATAATAATAATAATAATAATAATAATAATAATAATAATAATAATAATAATAATAATAATAATAATAATAATAATAATAATAAGTAGATGTTTTATTTATAAGGAAAATATCTTGAATCACTAATATGAACTCTACATTTTTTTTCAGTAGATTGTAACCTCGAAAACAGCACATATATGGTAAAATTTCTTGCACCTTTTTGGATAATGTAGGACTTCGGGCTATCTAGTTTACATGAAAAAAAATTCAATTTGGTAGCCCCACTATTTCTAAATATTTGCTATCACAAGGAAAACCTATATTATTGATGGTAACCTCAAAATTACCACGTTTTTTGTAAATCAAAAGTTCATTTGAGGATGGTAACCACCATAAGACCAACATACTAAAATTTCAAGTAAATAGGGCAAGATGTGTTCCATTTGATGCCGAAACTCTAAAAATGCTCATTTCGGCACTTTCAGAAAATGCCACACTATTTTTGAAACTGATCTAGCATATCGTTTTCTTTTGTAGTATAGAACATAGTTTCTTCATAAAAATATATCTTCTCTGTGATTAAAGATATAAAAAAATATAATAGGAGATATAAAGTATCCTGAAAATAAGAAATAATGCAATTCTGAAGCATTTTAAATTGTGTGTTTCTAAGTTGGACTCCCAAATTAGTTGTCCCCAAAGTCGGTATACCGATGTCCAAATTGACTTGGATGAGCCCTTGCTTATTATGTTTTTGTAGGCCACATGTAGCCCTTTTTTATAAGCCATCATTGAATACAAAAGACAAGTTTAAAAGTCGCACTCTTTTGATAAAATTTTAATATTATTGAATTTCCGCGCCCGAAGGCGTAGGAAATTCTTTAAAACCGTCGTTTTTTCTTTCGGAGCATTTTTTGAAAAAAAATCGACCCTGGGATTTCACGTTGGTCCGTCACAGATGTAAACTTCGTACCGAAGCTCCTTAACTACTGGGAAGTCTAGTATTGACGCTTCAGGCCAAAATTGGTATTTGTTTTCGATAAAATTTGGCACAGTTAACAAAAAAAGTATGCTGAACATAATGGTGACATAATAATTTTGATTTTTGTCACCTAAATGTCACTTTAGGCCAAAATTGGTCCAAAAATTAGAACTATTTTATTTTCAACAAAACTTGGAACAGTTAACAAATAAAGTATGCTGAACATGATGGTGACACCAAAACTTTGATTTCTTCTTACCTAAATGTCATTTCAGGCCAAAATTGGTCCAAAAATTAAAACTACTTTATTTTTAACAAAATTATGCTGAAGTATGCTGAACATGATGGTGACATCAAAATTTTGATTTCTAGTTACCTAAATGTCATTTTGGGCAAAATTGGTCCAAAAATTAAAACTACTTTATTTTTACATTTTGGCACAATTAACAAAAATAGTATGCTGAACATGATGGTGACATCAAAATTTTGATTTCTTCTTACCTAAATGTCATTTCAGGCCAAAATTAGTCCAAAAATTAAAACTACTTTATTTTTAACAAAATTTGGCACAGTAAACAAATAAAGTATGCTAAACATGATGGTGACATCAAAATTTTGATTTCTTGTCAACTAATGCCGTTTAAGACCATAAACGTTTCAATCGCAAGACTTTCAACCATGAATGATAGGCTGTATTTTTTGTTAGCAATTTCTTTTAAAATGTGAGTTTATTATGACACGTTTCGTTTTGTTTGCGTTTGTTGTAAGATATAATGTCACTGGTGTGCTTTATCTTCAGAGGTTCATGCACCAAACCCCTTCGAATGTTTGGCACGATAACACAACGAATTAGCAGGTTGTCATCAAATATTTTGGTAGCTCGCGGAAATTCTTAGAGCCCCCAGGGCTTCTTGTTTAGTTTAGTTAACTTATGTTGTAGATACTTTTGTCTTTACCTGTATTAACTGAGTTTACTATTATTTTAGATTTTCCCTGATGATGACTTTAAAAGTCGAAACACATCATCATCATCATCATTCTCGGCTTAATGTCCGTTTTCCATGTTAGCATGGGTTGGACGGAGTATATTAATGACCCTCTTCCAATCTGATCTAGACTGTGTTAGATCTAAACTCAACTTCCTCTGTAGCAAGTCTGTCCTTATAACCTCCTGCCAACTCTTTCTCGGTTTGGCTCTGGGCTTTGCCCCAGGAACTATCAAGTCTCTACATCTTCTTACCCAATTATCCCCTTCATACTTTCCACGTGCCCCAGCGAATTCAATCTTCTTATCTGGATAACATCTTTAATTCTACGGATACTTAGCCAGCTTCTTAGCTCATATGAATTCTTTCTGTCTCTCAGACTGGCGTTACACATCCACCTAACCATTCTCATATCATTCCTTTCTAAATGGTCAAGATCTTCCTGTTATACTGCCCACGTCTCACTACCGTACAACATAACACTTCTTACACAGGCCTCATACAACCTACCTTTTAACTGAATTGACAGGACTTTGCTAGTCAACAAAGGAAGTAACTGTCTGAACTTTTTCCAAGCAGAACCTATCCTGCAAGTACCACTTCTTCCAACACCCCCTTCACTGCGCAACATATCACCCAGTTTCCAAAGAAGCCTCGAGCGCTCTGACTTTTAGTTGACTAGTCAAAGTAACAGATGTTCTCAACTATCTCTAACGAGCCACTGTTGTACATCATTGAAGCTGGAATTACTCCATTCTCTATAATCTCACCTTTGCAACGCTTGCATACAAACTGAATGTCAGCTCTTAACCTTCCACCAATACTACTACACTTCTTATGTACCCAATGCTTGTAAGTCTGACAAAAAATTGAGTTACTATTAACCCCTTTCCTGCAAACTCCACAAGGTCCAACTACAAGGTCACACTTGGCTGCAATGCTACTAATTATGACTTTAGACTTTGCTGTGTTCACCCTTAGCTCTTTCTCTTCTAGTCCTTTCTTCCACTTCTCAAACTTTTCAACTAATTCTTCCATCGACTCTGCTATGAGAACCAAATATAATAACTCCCATGGACAACCTGTTCTGAACTCTATCGACAGCGCTTCTAAGACTAGAACGAACAACAAAGGACTAAGTACAGAACCCTGATCTACACCAACATTTACACTTAATTCATCACTAAGTGAATCGTTAATCCTGGCACGACTTCTAGCATTGCTGTACATAGACTGTACCATCGTAACTAGCCACTAACCCACACCTAATTTTCTCATAGCCCACCAAATAACTTTACGTGGCACTCTATCAAAAGCTTTCTCTAAATCTACAAAGGAAAAATAGAGATTCTTTCTCTTTCCTAAATACTTCTCCTGAAGCTGTCTGAATAAAAATGTTGCATCTATAGTGCCACGCCCTGGAACAAAACCAAATTGCATCTTATCTATATCTATTCTCTCTCAAGTAACTTATCAATCACTCTTTCAATAACTTTCATTACTTGATCAACCAACTTCAAACCTCTATAGTTACCTCTTTCTAATGCATCACCCTTGCCCTTGAAACAATTCACAATTACACTCGACTGCCACTCACTCGGAATAGCACCATCCTTTATAATCTGATTAGCAAGACTTGTAATAAGCTCAACTCCAAATATCCAGATGCTTTTACCATCTCTACAACAATACCTGATACTCCTGCAGCCTTGCCAATCTTCAATTTCCTAATAGCCTCCACTACCCATTCTGTCTTGATCTGCATAGCTGGCCCTTCTACAACATCATCATCAGACAAATTATCCTCATCCCAATCAAACTCAGTAAGCAACCTCTGATAATAATTCTTCCAAGCTACCCTTTTCTCCTCCTCTGTGCTAGCCAAAACACCTTCATCATTACGTATACACTTCTCACCTACAGCATCTTGATTAATCTTCTTCATTTGTTTTGCTATCTTGAATTCCTCATTGCGCTAGTCTTCCCTTCTTAACACATCTGCAAATCTGTTTCTCTCTGCTACTGATTTTGCCTTATACACTGCTGTACGAGCACGACGCTTAGCTTCTAAGTAAATATTTTTACTACTACCTGACTTCCACTCTTTCCAAAGTTTCCTCTTTTCCTTTATACACTGGTCAACCTCATTATTCCACCACTAGGTCTGTCTATGTCAGCTGGTCCTTTCGTCCACCCACAGGTATCATCAGAAGCTTCTAGAAGACAATTCTTCAAAGTAGTCCAAGTACTTTCAACATTGTCACTATCACACTGACCATTGTGGGTTAACTGCTGAACTTTTGCACTAAATTATCTTGCTACAATCTCTTCCTTCAGCTTCCAGACTTTACGACGGGGCCTGTACTTTCCCTTGGCTTCTTTAACACTCTTCAAGATAATATTACAAACCAGCAACCTATGCTGGGAAACACACTCTTCCACCAATAGAACTTTCACGTCCTTCACTTTCTTGTCTGACTTTCTAACCAGGAAGTAATCTATCTGTGTCTTACAACCACCTGACTCATATGTTATCAGCCTACTCTGTCTCTTACTGAATGATGTGTTGCAAACCACCATGTACGTTGCCATTCCAAACTCAAGCAATCTCTCCCCTTCCTTATTTCTGCTCCCAAATAGCCTCCATGCACACCCCTATAACCTTCAGATGACTTCCCAACATGACCATTAAAGTCACCGCCCACCATGACAAGTTCAGTGTCTCCAAACTTTAATGTGACTGCTATTAACTCATCACAAAACCTCACTGAGTCCACACTGTGGAGCATAAACTGACAGAAAAGTGACAATCCTATTACCTATCAAAAACTTTATCACTATAATACGACTATTAACACGCATAACATCTATTACTTTTTCTACCCACTTCTCTGCAACGAATATGCGAACTCCTCCATATACATCACTATTACCAATCCAAAAAAGCTTATACCTTGCCCTCCTACCTTCCAGAAATCTCACTGAAGCTCCTCCCCACCTGACTTCCTGAACACAACACATATCAACAGATCTACGTTCTAACATTTTAACTACTTCACCTGCTCTACCTCTCAGAGTACCAACATTTACACTAGCCATCCTCAACCTAGTTTTATCTACCTTGTGATCTGATAGCTGGGTAACGGTCTGACGATGCTCACACCTGACATGTGTCCTACCGTGCGCGACACCTTCACTCCTTAGAGTTCCAGCCCCGTTTACGCAGTTTGTCTGATCAACTGTTCTTACGTCGATTAATAAAGAGTTTTGGCATTGTTTTACAGCCGGATGCCCTTCCTAGCGCCAACCATTCACAGACCGGACTAGGTGTTTTTTTAAAGTGACACCATCGCTATGTGGCATTTCATGGGACTTCCACAATCGCCCCTTTAAACTAAGGTATGGTGGAGGACGTTCAACTCCTCTCTTGTCTCTAAAAGAGACCCTTCACCCTTCACATAGGCAAATAAAATTTACTTTACAAATTTGTAATAGTTTTTCACAGCAATGGTTTAGGTACTGAACTGTCTTAATCACATCTTAATTAGTCAGGGTCCAAATTGCACAAATATTGATTGTTATTGAGTTTATACCTATTTTTTGTAGTGACCCGACTGTGAAACAATTTCTTTTGCATATGGATGAGAACAATGCATTGGGAGAAAAATTTATAATAGAAGATCTTGATGCAACACACCTTTTTGTGGTTGCCAAAGTAATAAAAACATTGGAGTCAAAGTTATGGGAGCTCATGGACAAACTGTCATTTCCTGTGGGAGACGGACAATGAAGCATTCCAGACACAAGTATTAGCAGATCTTGCAAGCCACAATGTTCCTGGCTAGAAACTACTGAAACTGTTTAAAAAAAACACTTCTTGGAATGTTGTGATATATACAGTGACATATATATTTGATATACTCTGTTGTATGTGTTGTCGTCATTACTTTTATAGCTTACAATGGAAGAGTTAATTAAACATGAAAACAATTAATTGAATCTCCAAAGTGAAACGGACTGTTGCTCATTTGTGCTACGTCGAGATGATTGAAATTTAGGATTTGGACGTCACTTTCATTTTCAGCATGCTTGTTTACTATTCTTTTCTTAATTTTTAGAACTATTTTGGCCAACAGACGGTATTTAGGTGGCCAAAAGTATATATTGTCATTCTTGTGTTCAGCATGTTTTTCTCTTAATATGATCTAAATAAAACCAAATATTTTTATGTAAGTGTTGTGTTTTATGTTCTGGAGGCTCTCTTATTAAGTAATTTCGTCGCCTTACTTTTAGTCCAGAATGCTCACCTAGAAGCCAAGATGGCTCATTCACCAGCCAAGATAATTTACCTAATAACCAAAATTGCTCGTTCGGTAGCCAAGATGGCTCGTTTAATAGCCAAGGTGGCTTTTTCTGTTTCATTCAGTAAGGTAACCTTCATTGGTCAAGATGGGGATTTCGCTAGGCAAGACAGCTACCAAGTTGTTTTTAATTAGTTAATTTTCTTCATAGTTTATCACAAAAAGAAATCTTGTTTTTGTTATTGGTTGAAGTATCTGATAACATTTTACACAGCATAGCAATTAACTAGTAAGAAAAGTCTGTAGTAACGCTAAAGAATTAAATTCACAAAGCTATCAAAAACTGACTAAATTTTTGAATAGTACAAATAAAAAAAAATAACTTTTTATAATCTTTTTTATAGTGTGCAAAATATTCGTCAGTCTGATGTAGACATTGACCAAAAATGCGAAGATTGCCATAAGGGAATAAATAAAACGCCTTTTGCTTTGCATTGTTTGGGTGAATTAAAACTTCTCCAATAACGAGACGGGGGCAAAACCAATTAAATTAGTGCGCCCAATTAAAATTAAGCGCATCGGTAGTGTGTAAATATTCCAAATTTCGATTAAATAAATTCTAAATTTTCGAAGTCGATTTAACTATAACTATCAGTGTCTACAAATTTTGAAAAGTTATCTGCGGTTTCATTAAATTCTCTGGGTATCCGCCGTCGCTAATTTGATGTTGCATACACTAATTTTATAAATGCGTTTTAGCATTGCCAACTTTAATTATTTTAGCGTCAATATAAACCAGGCTGGTCATTCTTTTTTCTCTATTGTTTTTTACTTTTCTCTATTTTTGTAAACAATAGGCCTCTCACATGCGCAAGAGTGTACACATAAAATTTGGTACTTATACACAATTACCACCGGCGAATGTTTACAAAAAAAGAACGACTTCGACGTTGTTCGATGTTGTTTTTAAGGAGGCAGTTAGTTAATCCTACATTTAGGATTAAGCTATCATTTATTATTTAATACTAACTAGAATGGTCCAAATGGGTCAAGTTCGAATATTAAATTTTTGCCATAGCTAACTAGAGAAACTATAAAAGGATAAGACTAGAGATAGAGAAATGTATGTTCTGGCGCAACGCACATCTCGCGCACGACCATCAAGTACTTCCCACGGTCAAACCACAACAAATCTATACCATACGGTGTTGAGTCATGCATAGTCCCTAGTATGCAGTGTTTAGTCATGCAGTTCAAGGTAAAGTCCCTAGTATGCTATGTTTATCCATGCATACCAGTGACGTCATCAAAGAATGCTGCAAATGAGTAAGAAAAGTTCTAGCGCACATTATTGTAAATTCATTATATGGTGCTGATATCTTCAAAATTCGACGCATGCGCAGTAAAGATGTGAACTGTTGTAAGACAAAAATTCTACTAATAAAATGTGCATCAACTGTCAATCAAAATTCGATATATTTGGAACTGCAGTAATCATGACCTTTCTAACCGGTATTGGTCTCTCCCTCCCACTAATGGCCTTAGCATTATTTCAAGAATCAGAGAAGGAGAAGGAAAATGAGGAAGCAATTAAGGATTTGGAGGATCGTCTTAATGCCTTAGAATCATAAGATAAATGGAACAATGTAAGGACTGCGGACGTATGTTGGATGTGTATGATAGATGTACCTGTGGACATAGGTTTGTGGTAAATGATAAAATGTTGTGCTGGTACTGCTACCAAGAATACATCATCTATAACGGGAGTAGTTGTGTATGCAATCCTCTGAAGTAGTTTGAACTCAATAAACAAGATGCTACAATTTGAAGAAGATTGTCTCAACCCTAAAATTTTCTACTCATTTGCTGCTACTTTTACAGACATCAATGATTTCAACGTGGACTATCTAACAGTGTCAGATCCCATTCCTGCCAATGGAGGTAAGGATAATCGTAACATTATAGGCTACCATACACGAGACCTCGTGGTTGCTTTGAGGGTAAAAACACGTAAAATCTGGTCTCAACATGGGGTCAGCCAGTACAATGCCAATGCTGTACCAGCGATGAGTCTTGATTTTGAAAAGTACCATGATTGGGTTGAAAAGTATCGTCAAATCTGGGCCAAGATCGAAGATCCAAGGTCCAAGACCAAGACTTGATATCCGGGAAATTGACGACGGAGCCGGTGAAAAAGGACCGTTACATCAATGCCAAACTCAAATACTACAAGGACGCGATAACAACTAAATTCCATGATATACCAGTACCCTATGATGAGCCATGTCAAGTCAGTGCAATCCTGTCTATTTTATCTGTGTATATGCAGGGCAAAAACTTCTACCCTCAGGTACATGTTGTGGAATGTCGATATAAGGACTTCAAAAAGGAATGGTTGCTGAGTGAGGAATAAAAAATCATATATTTTATAGGCCTTGTAGGCCTATAAAATATATAAAATTAAGGCTTATACTCAGATGGAGACTCTAGGTAGCACTTGCATACTGTACAGATTAAATTTTTTTAAAAACAAACGTTTCTCCCCTCCTCCCGACCTTTCGCAACTAGCTGAGCACGCTTCTGTGCATTGATGGTGTTAACAATACGGTTAAAACGTTGTCGCATCTGTTCCTTTAGCAGCATATATTTTTGCTTCTCTTGTATGATTAGATTGATTTCATAGTCGCTTATAACCTCATTTTCTACAGCTTTACTGATCAGGTCGACGATGGTATTCCATTTACTTTCAGCAAGCAACGTGATGTTCTCATGCTTCTTACTCTTAACCCCAAGCCTTTTTGAAGCGTTTCTCAGACCGGCTTGCCCTATACCTACTATTGTGATACCGCCCATGGCAATACAGAGAGGAGCCCCCAAACCTGTGGCCAACGCCCGATCCCAACGCCCGAGGTAATGATGCTGGTACGGGACAGACAGGCCAAAATCGACTGGTTCAACAAACAATGTGAAATGCAAATAATGGCTGGTAAAAGCCTTCAGGAGCTGGACGACGACATGTACAAGTATTATATCGCCTTGAATAATAAGGTACCGAAATTGTCGGATTATTACACACCCTCCAAGAAACAACAGGATGGCGAATTGAGCTTTATTATTGGCTCCTTGTCCCTGCTAGGCCTTGTAGCCTACAAGTATCTCTAGAACGTTTGACATGTATAATAAAGACATGTCAAAAGCATCACATATCGTTACCGAAAAAGAGGCAGAAAAGCTAAGCCAAGTATATTATACCCCAGAACATCTCTGGACTGGACGCAAGGCTATCAAGTTGCTTGCCACAGAAGCTGGCCTCTCAAAAAATAAGGTCACTCACTGGTTATCCCGTCAACTGCTCCGGCTGAGACACATAAAGGGTCCGAAGCGTATAGACTATCCTCATTTTACCATTACAAAGCCCAACCAGATGCACCAGTTTGATCTGTTGTATATGCCTCACGATAGATTGGATCAAAACACCTACAAATAAATCCTGACAGGCATTGACGTGGCTTCGAGGTACAAAGTAGCGAGACCTCTGCGTACCAAAAAGGCCAGCGAGGTCGCCGAAATGATCAAGATCATTTACAAAGCAGGACCTTTACGATACCCTAAAACCTTTCAGTGTGATAACGGTTCTGAATTCAAATCAGCAGTAACAAAATTGCTAGAGGACAAGGGTGTGGAGACTAAACGGGCTACTACCAAATATCACCATACTTTCACGGCCTTTGTAGAGTCGTACAACAAGGTGCTCGCCGAAAGACTCTTTAAACCTTAGGATGCACAGGAGCTGGCTTCTGAGGATACTAGTACCATTTGGGTGAAAAACTTGTATGCTATAGTGTAAAATCTCAACAATACCAAGACTACTATGCTCGGTATAAAGCCTAACAAAGCGGTTAAACTCGAAGATGTACCGCTTGCACAAAGTCAGCAATATCCCGAGGAAAACCCCCTCCTTGAGGATGGCCTCTATCTCTATCTGCTACAACCTGGAGAGGAGCACGGTGACTCTAAAAGACGCGCAATTGACACCTTTTACAGCAAACATACAGGTTGGATAGGATCGTGGTAGGTAGTCGTGTTTTATACTATTTAAAAGATGCTCCTGAAAGAAGCTTCGTGTCAGAAGAGTTGATGCTAATTTCAGAGGACGTTCAGGTACCTCTGGATGTTATCAAGGAGTGGTAAAATGTTTTCATGTGTTCTTCTAGGGCATCCAGATCTATTTCATCCTCGTCATCATCATCATCTTCATTCGGATCCCTTTAATAATCCAAAGGATGTAGGGTGTAGAGTGGGTATCCATAGACGATACCTTTGATAACATTGAGTTCATTTTCCAAATCAATATCGACTAGGCGTCTATCTGGTATCGGAAAGTTGAGTATATCACGTATTGTTGTGATATCAGTCAAATCCGATAGCTTCAACTCCTTATCCTTGATCGCCTGATAACAGAGTGCGCAATAATTGTTCTCTTTAATATCAACAATATGCAACCCTAGACGTTCAATGTCATCCTCTAGATCCTCGTCGATCTCGCTTCCTGCAAATGTACCCCATGCTTTTTTCCCTGACGCTACCCTGTTTAAAAACTTTTCATCGGTAGGGTATTCAAATCCTCCGTGGTATAATCCACGGTATCATATTGATATCGGTGCGGGACATGTCTCTGCTTAAGAACATCAAGCTGTTCATCCCTATCCTCAATTTCATCCCCCAACACCACGAGCTGTTAATCTCTATCGTCAATCTTGTTCCCAAGGAATGCCAGGGCCATATCCTTATCCTCCAGCGCTTGACGCTGCTCCTTGAGTTCATCCTCCAATTTTTCCACCCCCTTCACGGCTAGCCATTTGATTAGCTCTACAGCCTTTGGTTTCCTGGAAGAGTGCGTAATTTCCAAGGCCCCTCCTAGCGTAACGAAGACGTCATGAGGATTTTTCCCTCCTTCTAGCATACCTGATCGGGGTAGGGTGGCACCCTGGCCCGGTATATTTTGCCTTGTTTTAGTTTCTTCAGCTAAATACTGAAAATTGCGCAACATCAACAATCCCTAAGAACCTCCCCAGGTCGGCTGTTTTAAAAAGAGGATGACCTTGTTCATCGAAGAGAGTCTCGATGGCTCCGGCGGGCACTGTGTTAAAAAGCGAAAGCTGTGAAGACATTTCTATACACCAATGTTCAGCCAGAAGATTTCACCGTGGTCACTCAAGGATTTTCCAAGTCCTAGGGGGTTCCAACCTCGCGTACAAGCACGCATGTTTGGATTTCTTCAGTTCAATTTTAATCTCATCCCAATCGGATATCATGTTCGTCTCTTCATCTATCATCTTCCTATCTGAGCTTTTATGGGGGTAGCAGGCAAACAACTGCTTTTTCTGCCTCCTGAAGTTCTTGGGGAGAGCTATATAAGACTGCGTTAGGAGCCACAAGCTGTGTTTTCTATGTCTACCTGAAATAGCTAGTTCAAGTAGGGGTTGTCTCCGCTTATCTAGGCTCTCGTCAGCTATGACATCGTCCACGACAAACAAACTCTCCTCCCCCACCAACAATGAGGACAATTTTTGGATCCATTTAAACAGCTGGTCCTTTGGATTAATTAAAAAAACATATTCGTTCCTCCAGAGGGAGGCCTCTCAAGGTATGTCTTATTCCATTGCAGGGTAGGGTATAGTTAACTATGTTGTGATAGTGGTGTCTGTATTCATTTTTAAACAGGTCCAGCAGCTGGAACAGATCCATACACCTCCATGGTTACTAACTTGGTATTTCGTGTATGGTATTCGACGGGTAGCGGAGTATATGTTAATTTTTCCTGTAGGAAACGCAATACTTTTCGGTCCCTCTTAACGAGCCGTGCCTTTTCATGGCTGACATGGGATGAATCGGAGAGTGCTCCAATGAGTTCAGCGTACTGGGCTATAATATCGTATGTGAACAAGGTATAGAGAAGTAGGTAATCTTCATCCTGTTTAAACCCTCTAATTCCTCTATCAATAGTAAGAGGGTATGCTTCATGGTCAATATTACGTCCTTTGTTTTTGACACTCCGCTGCCCCTTTGCTTTATCCAGCAACCTATGCAACTTTTCGTTCGACTATTGCCCCAAATCCTGAACTTGTCCGGGCAAAGCAGTCGTTTGCATTTTGAACATTTGGCCTCCATTTACTATTCCGAGACTGGCAACATCAGCAAGCGACGGTTACCTCCCGGTTTCTTGATATTTATATGGTACCTTGTGATGAATATGTAACAACTCATCATCTTCCCAGGTCATACCATCAGAAAACTGGGCTTCAATATGAGCTTGCATCATAGCTATAAGCTCCTTGTTTTCATGTAGAGCCCTGTGGTGTCGATTAGCGATATCACCACATTCTTTACATCCATACCTTTGTCTTTCATGGAGGCAAATCCCACCTCCTTTACAGTCTTTACATTTGTATCTACGTTTTTGATAGGGGCACTTTGAGCGTTCCCTTGAAGCCTTGTTAGCATCAAGACATTTGATGCATTGCACAAGTATTCGACCACTACGCTTGATCTTGAAATTGTCTATAGATAAAAAGTGCTTACATTTCGAGCAATTTTTACCCTCCTCCATTTCTATTTGCCTCTACGACAAATAGAAATGTTACTACACGCTCATTTTGGAGGTATCAAGGATTTCTTATACCAGCCCTGCTTAATCGCATAGTCGTCGAATAGAATCGCTCCCGTCATGTAGCCGGAGAGCTTCAGACCGTCTTCCAGATTCATCTTTGCCGCAGGCCTAGAAACTACCAGGGTCTTTTGTGCACCAAGGGCTATCGGGATCGTATACGATACCAGCCTGACGGACTCCCATAAAGAATCAATAACCTGTGTTTTCTTCGAACTAATATTTGCGTGAGGTGTTGCCATTTAAATTATAGCATTTTGAAAATTTCAAACTGAGGTTGAGCTTTGGCCTGTTTCCCCTGCTGAGGCTCAGGTGCGGGGTTTTGAGTTTCTCTCTCATTTTTGCTTCTACAAAACTTGTACCACACAACCACCCCTATCGCCAACACGGCAAGCGTGCCGACGCCATACATGTAGACATTGTATATTGACTGTACGGAACTTGCCCCAGAAAAGGCTTTGACTGTAGGCTATACAGTACCCTCTTGTTGTTTCATTTCTTCCTTTCTTTTCTTCATCAGTGCCGCCAACTTGTGTCCCTACGCAACCCTTCCCGGATGCTTTGCTGGCTTCGTGATGACTCTCTCTTCTTGTCTCGGTTCTTCACTCATTTATCTTATAGCCCTTCAGAGCTTTAAGAAATTTCAATGTAGGTCCTCAAGGCTCTTTCTCCTTCTCCTCCGCCTCATCCTCCTTTTTGGTACTGATATGCCGGGCTGTATGCCCCGCTACCAAAATTGGCGCAAGACACTTGCCGAATGTACAGTAGACCAGTATGCCCAAGTCTGCGAAGGAGTCTTTAATAATAGGGTCATTATTGATATCATTTTCAGGGCCTCAAAGCTATCCAAATTTACAAAATTGTTAACCAGGTTGGCATATCGGGAGACAGCATGGGTGGCCAGCGCCCTTGACGTCTTCTCCCCTTTCTCTTGAAGCTCACGTTGTACGTACTCAGCATGTACCTTCTTGAGAGCTTCATCAGGGGCCTTGTCAATGAACCCTTCCGTACATTTCTTGGGTAGGAGATGTCCTTTGCCCTTACGCAGGGCTTCTTTTAAAGCTTGGCGTTGATCCGTGGATTTCTCTACATGCTCATAGATTGATTCTGCAGAGGCTTCGTCAAATACTCGTGCAAGCTCTTACATCTTTATTAATAGCTTTTTGTATTTAAAAAAGCAAAACGCGATCAGGGCATACGGTAGAAGTATAGCAATACACAGACACACTTCCATGGCTTTATTCTCGGGTAGACACCCGGCGGTAATGGCAACGGGCTAGTGTAGACACCTGGTCCGGTTGTACAAGCCTTTTATCATCTGCCCTGTTTAATGCTAATTTGTTCACCTCCTGGGTGTATACCTGATGGTTTTTGTTCTGAATCAATACCTGGCTTTTGTATATTACAATGCCCTCTTCCAGACATTGCCTATAGTCGTCAAAAGTGACAGACTTTTTGGTCACGCATCTTTTAACGCCCTTCGCTTTCCTGTCACCACCCTCTTTTGTAAGGCTCTCGTAAGCATGTAGCTTGGCCCTCAGTGTTATGAAATCTGTCATAACCTTCCCCACAAGCAGGTCTTTCATCAAACCAACCACTTTTTTGTTCTTGCCTGTTATCTTCCCTGCTATACGCACTCGTATCGAAACGTGTCTCAACATCGTTGGCGATATCGCGGTAGAAGTCCTCTGTTCGAATGTGGTACACAAAGCTGTCCGTGCCCATGTAACAGAGCTGCAACTTGCTACCATATACAGGCTTGTGCATCTTAATCTCCGTTTTACCCATTTCAACGCCTAGGAGGTGCTTGCTAAACCGGCTTCCACCCTTAAAGTTGGGTCTCATGACAAGCTTCATATACTGGTCCTCCTTGGTAACCAGCTGAATGTTGCGGTGCTTCCGGATATTCTCCATGGTTTTGTCAAAGACCGAGAGGTTCATCAGTTTGTAGATATCCTTGTCGAAGTCATTTTTGGCAGCAGTCCTCAGCCTCGTGTTGTGATCAATATACCCTTTAAGCCATGGCTTTTGGTTAAACTGGATGACCCTATGTACCTTCTTCAGTTCAAGACCGTGTTTTAAGGCCTCGTTAAGGGCTCTGATATGCATTACGTATCCACGCTTGTTTTTTAAGTTCGGTACCAGTTTCTTGACTTTTTTGATCGTCACGCGTTCTGGTAAGAACGGTAACTCATTATGTCTATCATGCAACCTCTCGGGATAGTCTATATCAACCTCTAAAATGTAACCATACTTGTTCTTTTCGACAAGTTTTGCAATTCGTCCTTCGGTAAATGCCTCGACGTTGGAAATCCATTTAAAACCATCTGTTGGTAGGTCTTGACGCATGGCTCATCCGTATAGATTGTTAACATCGAGGCATTGAAGGTAGGAGGATTCAACCTCTGGATCGTACTGGTCTCCCATATACTTTTTGTTAGCTTTGGCATATCGGTGTACAGCCTGGGTTATACCTCCTCGGATACCTTTTTCAAATATGAGAAGCATGTCAGGATCCGTGAGGAGCTCTAACCTTATTCCGGTATACTTGAGTGCCGCCTTCCGGCAAGACACGGTGCAGAGTAGAAATGGGCAGGGTCAAGCTTGTAGTTTGTTGGACATACACCTCGGAACGTTTCAAATACGTCGGCCAATAGTAGTACGTCCGTGGTGAGGTAGATATCGTGATAGTCTCCCATTGCAACATTATCACCCTCTTGGGTGATACAGTTCCATACCTTTTTTGCATATGCATGATCATTGTCGCTAATTTCCTTCATGTTCAGCTTGCGGTAGAATGCATCCTTAGGAGGTAGTTCCGACTCTTCGAATCGTTGCCAATCATCCATGTACTCGTACGGGTATACGCCTTTTCGAAGCATTAGCCTGAAAACATCATCCTTGTCGATGAATTTTGCCATGGATGGTACGTTTGCCTTTAGTTTGTCCCGATTAAGTTGCTTCGTGGTATTTGAGTTGCAATTTTTACACCAAATTTTTGCCACAAACTCGGCGTCTATGCTCCGAAATTCAAGACAGTTATCCGCACAATGATGACATTTCATACCAGCGGCGTTTGTCAGTTGCTTGCAAGTTTGTCTAGGCTTGAGGCCATAAATTGACAACTATCGATAAACCTGATTTCGATCTTCTTATACATTTCTCCATCGCCATACCCCATACCTGCAAGAGGTACCTTGATTTTGACATTAAAACTGATATATTTCTCGGTATTCTCTGCTATGCAACCAATGTCCTGCGTGTCGTACTTCTCGCCCAGTTCCCGGATAAACAGGTGCACGTCATACCCGCTTAGATTATGGAAGATGACAGGTATATGACTAGGTATCTTGTATTTGAGATTGCAGCTGTTATGCGCTGCGCCCCTATACAGACCTGTATCATGACAGTGGTACCGAACTTTGCGATTATTCTCATCGTTAAAGGGCTTCAAACCTATATGCCATCCTGTGGCCTCGTTATGTTCCCTTTTTAACACCTCTGTCAGTTCTAGCATGGGTTGTTGCGGGAATATCCCATATAGCCTCTTCACCTCATCCTCTAGGTGTGTGACGAATCGCTTGACGCAATCTTCACCACGATACACTGTTAGTGGATCTGGTACATCCCCATAGGCAAATGTACTCTATGTACACCAACCAGATGGTATATGCTTACTCAGCTTCTTCGTCTCCCTGGCATCTTCTACCGGGACGAGTAGGCTCTCAAAATTGGCATAGACGCAGAAGGGTACCCTGAACTGCATCTGACCATTTCTATATTGCAACCATTTCTCTGACTCGTTTGGCATTGTGACCTTGACTGCTTCGTGGTCCCTGCAGTAACCGTAATGCTTGTCCCTCGATTCAACCTTAGGAAAGGCTTGAAGGCAGTTTAGGCAGAAGTGCATTTTTGCCGTATCTTTCGAGGTCTCCTTGCCTAGGAGTCTAGATGGGCTTTTTACGGCTGTGTAGTGGGTCTTTGAACCATCTGTGATAAGCAGCAGATTCACCTGCTTGCTACGCTTAATACTGTGTTCAGATCGTCTTAGGATATTAATCTTCTTTCGCGTTATGTATAGGACATTCACCGCAATGTCCGTGTTATTCTTTTCGAACTTGAATATATCCTTAATGGTTGTTGGGAACTCTATATCATGCCAATTGTAGAGGTCTACGTAGGGTCTCAGCTTAGTGATTCTTTGTACATCTTCTCCAATCACTGTATGAAGTAGGCCAGCGATGACGCCCCATCTAAAACACTCCTCGTCATCATTGTTTGGATTGATAATGGCCTTTTTTAAATCTATAAGTTTTGGGGGTTCTATATACGATGAACCCCTTGTTAGCCGCAACTTATGGAAATCTATATCAAGGTGTATAATTCGACTAATCGTGAAGCCACTCTTAGGTAGTGCAGGATGTTCCAAGTGGGTCTTGATATTGGCAAACATTATATCCATTTTGTCGTCTACATCGCTACCCTGGAAGATTTCTGTCATATTACTATTAAAGGCCTTCTTCACCTCAATGTACTCGTCGTTAGCACCCTTCGAGTTTGGTACTATTTTCTTCTTCCACATGATCCACAGGGCCAGCTGTACCTTTGCCGATCCCATTTCCACCACCTGCTCCTTAATCAAGGTTTTCACGTTAGGTCGCACCATCCCCATATACCCATCGACGTCGGCTCCTCCCATACCAGGAATGCGAAAACTTCGAAATGTCTTGTGGAGCGCATGCTCATGTTCATGTGGTGTAAAATCTTGCACTGGCTGATCATATAGATTTTGAATATCTTCGAGGTAGTCTTCTTCAGCCTCTTTTTCCACTTCGTCATGAAGCGTAGGTTTCGCGATGATGTTATTCGCACCATCATAGAGATTCATCATATTGCACTTAAAAGATGCATAGGTTCTCTTGATTCCCTCTTTTATAGACTTGGGAACAGCGTCCACTAACCATTTGTACCATCCATGCATCTTGGTTTTCACGATCGAACGATTTTTTGACAGTTTCTCCTTTTCAACAGTGTCCATTTCAGATGGGGTAATAGTCAGTTGTGCAATTCCTGCATTTTACCCCGTATAGTTGGACGGGTCTTTAGCATCTCTTGCCTTTCAAATATGTTCATGACCTCTGGTGTTATAGGTCTGACTGGTTGTATAGCCCTCCTAGGTGGCCCCTGTGGTTGATATTCCAGCAAAGCAACCAGGTCGGCCTTGCGTATCCTGTAGTAACCAGTCAACCCACGGCTTTTCGCAATATCACGTAATTGTTTCACAGTGTGTGTGTTCATTCTTTATTATATGGATTATATTTTCTCAGAGGATTTCATCTTGGTCAATACTAACGCATCTTTACTGCGCATGCGTTGATTTTTGATGAAGTCAGCACTATATAATGAATTTACAATAATGTGCGCTAGAAATTTTTTTACTCATTTGCAGCTTTCTTTGATGACGTCCCTGGTATGCATGGATAAACATAGCATACTAGGGACTTTACCTTGAACTCCATGACTAAGCACTGCATACTAGGGACTAAGCATGACTCAACACCGTATGGTATAGATTTATTGTGGTTTGACCGTGGGAAGAACTTGATGGTCGTGCGCGAGATGTGCGTTGCGCCAGAACATACATTTCTCTATCTCTAGGCTACCTTAAAAGGAGAACTAACGATTGATAACAAGTTTGGCTTAAAATGTTCATTAAAGTGTGAATAAGAACTGTGTAATTTTTTTGCATTCTTGAGCCTTGGTTCTCGAGATATTTAAGGTCAAAGTGGTACTGTGGTCTCCGCCATGAGAGTGTCGAGGATGATTTTCTGTTCGGTAAATTACTTATCTGTGTAATCAAGCGGGAATTTAAACAAACGTATTTTGTGAACGAAGCGAGGGATTGACAAATGAATAAACCGTAAGTATTCCTTGGTGATAGTTTAGGATTAATTTTTTTATTTAAAAATTTATTTCGTGGAAATAGAATGTTATTTTCGCTTTATAAATATAGTTTTGGGCGAAAATTGCAAGAGAATAAAAATACGAAGTCTTTTTTATCAGGTTTCTTATCTTCATACTCATAAGAGACACTTTCTTATAAGTATGTTGGCCTTGAACTTCGAGTCTGTCCTTTTTTTCTTCTTGCCTTGTTTTTATAATACTGTTTTTAATGATCGTAATAAAAATGTTAGAATATTCTTTTACAAAAAGTGTGTACTCGAATTCATTATGATTTTTTTGTGTGTCATTTTTGTATCAAAACAACCTTCAGGACATTTCTAGTCTCTGCTGTTCTATTACGTATAGGGCCTGTTCCAAATTGAAGCTTTTTTATTCGTATTTTTGTGCGACACTAATTTCCTTTCAGCGCCAGCTGTTCATATACAACAGAAAAGGAAAAGAACAAAATTTGATTTTAAGCAAAGCTCAGTTTCATGCTAAGCTCTTTTTCATCTACAGTGCGTCAAGCGTGACTTCCAAGCTGAGTTGATGAATGCAAAACCAAAGAAATAGTTCCTTCTTGGTGCCGTACTAACGATATTCAAGCACAAAACTTACGACATTATTGATATGAATGGTACATCGGTAAACACACAAGCACCCTCATTAACACGTAGAAGAAACGGAATAAACATTGAAGGGGTAAAGAAAATTATATAAATAGGGATTATAATATAATTATATAATGTATTTATATAATTAACAATTATATTATAAACTAGTCGAGAAAGCCTGTAGAAATATCCCATGAGGCAGAATAAAAATGAAAAATAAGGGTTATGTAAATTTTGATGCAACACATCCACATCGTTGCCTCTATTGTGTAGAGCTTGAAGCGCTGATCAAGAAAATGTATAGGATCATATGTTTTCGACGAACGCCTGAGGAGATGTAAGGGTTTAAAATTTTTGCTGACGTCAGCAAAGTCTCTATTAAAGTACAAAAAAAAATTTCTTTAGAAATTTGTATACTTGTTGCATTTATCGTATAGATCATGAAACGCAGATTAAGAAAATGTATAGGTTCATGTATTTGACAAAGGGTTGCAGAGATATTGGGGTTTAAAAGTTTTTTGATGACGTCAACAAGCCTTCCGTCTTGAAATAGATTTAGGGACCCAGGTTTGGTAAAATTACCCAAATTGTTCCTAGGTGGTCCCTCTAGTTACCCACGCGGTGAAAAAACAATGACGTCACCACCTAGCTAACAAGTTATTTGGCCTCAAAGTATAAGTGCACTGTAATGGCTTCGTTAACTTAATATGGGATATTGACGTACACATACTCTCTGCATTATTATAAGAGACTAGTCAACAAAGCCCGTGGAAAAATCCACTAAGGCAGGATAAAAAAAGAAGCGCTATTTGAATTTTGATGACGTCAGCAACCGATCCACAAAAAAATAAGAACTTTCTTTTTACGTTGCTTCTATTGTGTCGAGCTTAAACTGCTGATCAAGAAATTGAATATGATCATGTAGAGATAGAGAAATGTTCCTTCTAGCACAGGCGCACATCAAACACGCGCACACCACAGTCAAACACAACAAATCCGCTGATCATCAAGTCCCTATAATGTTAAATCATACTAAAATGAGTAAAAATAATTCTGGCACACCTAGAGGTAAATTCCCCTGCACACTGCTGACGTCATCAAAAATCAACGCATGCGCAGTAGCATCAGTGCTTAGTCATGCATAATAAATAAGTTCCCTAACATACAACAAATGAGCCCCCAACGCATGCGCAGTAGCTGTGTTAGTTTTGAGCAAGATGAAATCCTCCGACAATGAAAAATTTCATATAATAAAGATGAACACACATACTGTAAAACAATTATGTGATATTGCGAAAAGCCGTGGGTTAACAGGGTATTACAGGCTACGCAAGGCTGAATTGATTGCCTTGCTGGAGGATGTACAACGAAAGCCAGTTAAGCCTATAACACCAGATGATATGGATATTTTTGAGAGGCAAGAGATGCCAAAGACCCGTCCAACTATAGAGGGTAAAATCCGTGAATGGTATGATCGGATTTTACCGAAATCTGAAATGGACACCTTTGAAAAGGATGAGATGAGAAAAAATCGTTCGATCGTGAAAACCAAGATGCATGGATGGTACAAATGGTTAGTGGACGCTGTTTCCAAGCCTATAAAAGAGGGAATCAAGAGAACCTATGCGACCTTCAAACGTAAAATTATGAATCTCTATAATGGGACAGATAACATCATCGCGAGACCTATGCTTCATGATGAGGTGGAAAAAAGGCTGAGGAAGACTACCTCGAAGATACTAAAAACTATATGATCAGCCAGGGCAAGATCTTACACCTCAGGAACATAAGCACGCACTGCATAAAACATTTCGAAGTTTCCGCATTTCTGGTGTAGGAGGAGCCGACGTCGATGGGTATATAATCGAGGACCAAGTAGGGGAAATGGGATCAGCAAAGGTACAGATGTCCCTATGGATCATGTGGAAGAAGAAGATACTACCAAAATCGGAGGAGGCTAACGACGAGTACATCGAGGTGAAGAAAGCCTTTAACAGCAAGATGACAGAAATCTTCCAGGGTAGCGACGTAGACGACGTGCTGGATAGGATGATTGCTGATATCAAACCACACGTGGAACATCTGGCACTACCCCAGAGTGGATCCACCATTAGTCCAATCCTACACCTTGATGTAGACTTTCATAAGCTACAACTAACAAGGGGTTCATCATATATAGAACTACCTAAATGGATAGCCTCAAAGAAGGCCATCATTAATCCAGTGAATGAAGATGAGGAATGTTTCAAGTGGGGCGTTATAGCATCCCTACACAATGCAGAGATGGGAAGGAACCCAAATCAAATATCTCATATGCAGCGATACGTAGACCTCTACAATTGGCAGGATATAGAGTTTCCGACAACCATCAAGGACATATCCAAGTTTGAAAAGAATAACACGGACATTGCTTTAAACGTCTTGTATGTAATGGGAAAGAAGATCAATATCCTGCGGCGATCAGAACACAACATTGGGCGTAACAAGCAGGTGAATCTGCTGCTTATCACAGATGAAGGAGACCTCGAAGAATAGGAATGCGATGTATTTCTGCCTGAACTGCCTACAGGCCTTTCCTACGGTTGAATCGAGGGAGAAGCATTATGGCTACTGCAAGGATCATGAAGCAGTCAAGGTCACAATGCCAAAGGAGGCTAAAAAATGGTTACAATATAGGGATGGTCAGATGCAGTTGAGGGTACCTTTTGCTGTATATGCAGATTTTGAGAGCCTACGCGTCCCAGTAGAAGATGCAAGGGGAATAAAGACAAAAAAACTGAACAAGCATGTACCGTCTGGTTGGTGTACCTATAGTACATTTGCATACGGCTCCATACTAGGTTCCCTAACAGTCTACAGGGGTGAGGATTGTGTCACGCGATTCGTAAACCATCTGGAGGAAGAGGCGAAGAGGTTATATAGGACATTCCCGCAACAGCCAATGTAAGAACTAACAGAGGTGTTAAAAAGGGAGCATGACGAGGCCAGAGAATATCATATATGCTTAAAGCCGTTTAACGACGAGAATAACCGTAAAGTTCGGGACCGTTGTCACTATACGGGGTTATATAGAGGCGCGGCGCATAACAGCTGTAACCTCAAATACAATATACCTAATCACTTACCTGTAATTTTCCACAATCTAAGCGGGTACGATGCGCATCTCTTCATCCGGGAATTGGGTGAAAAATATGACAGCCAGGACATTGTTTGTATAGTTGAAAATACTGAAAAATAAATCAGTTTCAAAGTTAAATTCAAGGTACCACTTGCAGGTATGGGGTATGGAGATGGTGAGGTGTATAAGGAAATAGAGATCGGGTTCACTGACTCTTGTAGATTAATGCCCTTAAGTCTGGAAAAACTAGCAAGCAACCTCAACAATGAACAGTAGAGCTACCTCCCAAGGATGCATTCTACGCAAGCTGAATATGAGGGGGATCAGTGATGAGGATTATGTCTATGCGAAAAAGGTATGGAATTTCATTACCCCAGAGGGTGATAAGGTTACTATTGGCGGCTATCACGATGTGTACCTCGCCACAGACGTCCTGCTATTAGCCGACGTTTTTGAAACGTTTTGGGACGTATGCTTGACAAAATAAAAGCTTGATCCTGCGCGCTTTTACTCCGCACCCGGTCTGGCATGGAAGGCGGCACTCAAGTTTACCGGAATTAGGTTAGAGCTCCTCACAGATCCGAAGATGCTCTTGATGTTCAAAAAAGTTTTCCGTGGAGGTATAACCCAGGCGGTACACCGGTATGCGAGAGCTAACAACAAGTATATGGGAGACCAGTATAACCCGGATGAAGAATCCCCCTACCTGCAGTACCTCGATGCTAACGACCTATACGGATGGGCCATGGGTTAAGACCTCCCAACGGATACCTTTAAATGGGTGTCAAATACTAAGGTATTCACCGAAGGGCGAAAAGCGAAACTCGTTAGCGACAATAAACATGGGTACATTTTAGAGGTTAATATCGAATACCCCGAGAGGTTACATGATAAACATAATGAGTTACCATTTTTACCCGAACACATGAGGATCAACAAAGTTGAGAAACTGGTATCAAATTTGAAAATATATATTGCATATCAGAGCTGGATATATATTGCATATCGGAGCTCTCCATGAAGCTATAAGGCACGGGAGCTTAAGAAGGTGCATAGAGTCATTCAATTTAACCAACAGCCATGGCTTAAAGGGTATATGCATCACAACACCGATTTGAGAACAAATGCGAAGAACAAGTTTGAGAAGGATTTCTACAAGTTGATGAACCTCTCGGTGTTCGGCAAAACTATGAAGAACATTAGAAACTACCGCCACATTCAGCTGTTCACCAACGAGGAAAAGTATATGAAACTCGTGATGAGGCCCAACTTTAAAGGTGGAAGCCGGTTCAGTAAGCACCTCCTAGGTGTAGAGATGGGCAAGACGGAGGTCAAAATGAACAAACCGGTGTATAGAGGTCAAGTGATATTAGATATCTCAAAGCTAATCATGTATGAGTTCCACTACGACTATATGCAGCCCAAATATGGTAGCAAGCTGCAGCTGTGTTACATGGATACGGACAGCTTTGTGTACCTCATCCGAACAGAAGATTTTTATCGTGACAATGCGCAGGATCTTGAGGACCGTTTCGATGCGAGTGCCTATAATCCAGATGATGGGAGACCTCTTTCTATAGGGAAAAACGAAAAGGTCGTTGGCCTCATGAAGGATGAATTAGGTGGGAAAATTATGACCGAGTTTATAACACTTAGAGCCAAGCTATATGCCTACGAGATCCTCACAAAAGAGGGCTGTGACAGGAAAGCCAAGGGTGTTAAAAGATGCGTGACCAAAAAGTTTATCACTTTTGACGAGTATAGACGATGTTTGGAAGAGGGCGTTAATATCTACAAAGGTCAGGTGTTAATTCAAAACAAAAATCATCAGGTATACACACAAATCGTTAACAAATTAGCCCTTAATAGAGCGGATGATAAAAGGCTCGTGCAGCAGGATCAGGTTACCACGCTTTCCCGTGGTCATTACCGTCGGTGTACAACTGAGTATGACTAAATGGAAGTGTGTTTGTATATCGCCGTAATGCTACCCTATGCCCTGATCGTGTTTTTCTTTTTTCGTTACCGCCGTACTTTAAAGAGAATGTCAGAGCTTGCACAAATGTTTGACACAGCCTCAGAATCAACCTATGAGCATGTAGTGAAACCCACCGATAAACTCCAGGTCCTGAAAGAAGCCCTGCGTAAGGGCAAGGGGCATCTCCTACCCAAGAAATGTACAGAGGGGTTCATTGACAAGGCTCCTGATGAAGCCGTCGAAAAGGTACATGCTGAGTACGTACAACATGAGCTTCAAGAGAAGGGAGAGAAAACCGCTAGGGCACTATCTACTCACGTGGTCAGCCTATACGCGAACATGATTGGAAATGTCATAGATATCGACAATGTTGATGATTTATGTAGGGACATTGAAGAGGATCCTCTAAATAGGAATAGCATGACAGATCTCAGGAGGTGTTTAGCTCCAATTTTGGTGGCGGGGCATACCGCGAGACATATGAGCAAAAAAAGAGGATGACGCGGAGGTGAAAGAGCCTTGAAGATCATGGCCTACATTGAAATTTCTTATAAGCCGTAGGACTTGTAAGAAATGAGTGAAGAAGAGAGACAACAAGAGAGAGTCATTACAAAGCCAGTAAAGCATCTGGGGCGTGTGCCCCAGGGACACAAGTTGGCGGCACTGATGAAGAAGAGGAAGGAAGAAATAAAACAACAAGAGGGTACTGTAGAACCTACAGTCAAAACTTCTTCTGGGGCCAGTTCCGTACAGTCAATAGACAACATCTACCTTTATGGTGTAGGGACTTTGGCCGTGCTTGCCATAGGAGATGTAGTCTGATACAAGTTTGGTAGAGGCAAAAGTGATGGGGGAACTAACAAGCTCACCTTTGAGCCTCAAAAGGGCAAAGCCCAGCCACATATTGAGATTTTCAAAATGCTGTAATAATAAATGAATACAAGCAACATAACCCCGAATTAGAAGGAGATCCTGGATATGCTCTATGAGACCGTTGTAGATCTTAGTTTCACTTTTGCCTATGCCATGGCAGGTAAGAAATTCTTGGGAATTCAGAGGCCATCTACCAAAATGGATACCATCGATGTTCTTAAGATGGTGGCCTATTTTGCAGCAGGTAGGGAGTCGTGAAATGGCCGTCAAGAAAGGCTGGATATCAAGAAACCGGCAAGTCTCCGACGCTTGCTGAGGTTGCTAGGGTATTACACCAACACGAGTATCGGAACAATAAATGATCGATCCCGTCAGATTCGATAAAGAGATAAAACAGATTCAACAGGATGAGAATTACATGCTTTTTTACACCCTGTTCACGTATGACATTATAGCACGGTATATTGAACTTTTAAAGACACCGATCAAGATACCTTTTTTTAACCCCGGACCCTGCCCTGTCAGCCAGGAGAAGGCACGGCTCGTCAAGAGGTACCACCAAGTACTGCGTTTCCTGGAGGGTAAGATAGTGTTTGACACACTGCCTACCAAATATCATACTCGAAAGACCAAGTTTTGCCCTGCCTGCCGGGGTCTCTTGTTAGTAACCATGGGGGCGTATGGATTTGTTCTACCTGCGCGCGATATACCCTAAAATGCATAATAAGAAATGGTGTTATCAATAAAATGTTAGACGTAGTAAAAGACCAACATACGGCAATCTTCACTGATCCTACGTCTTGTGGCAAGACGCAACGTGTTCTGGATCTACTGTAAATTGAATACAGGCATCACTATCACAACATTGTGATACTATGCCCTACCCTGCAATGGAATACGACCTATCTTGAGAGGCCTTTGCTCTGGAAGGACGAATATGTGTTCCTGATCGATCCTAAGGACCAGCTGTTTAAATCGATAGCGAAATTATCATCGTTACTAGCAGCTGAGGAGAGTTTGTTTGTTGTGGACGATACAAAAATGCTACCTGAACATATGGCTACTAAACAATATGGAGGAGGCCAAGAAATGTTCAAAACATTTTTTATCTATGGACAATTTTAGGATCAAGGACAATAGCCAACAAACAAAAATGTGCATCAAATGCTTGGATGTTCTCAAGACGTCAAAGGAGCGTACAAAGTGTCCGCATCAAAGGCGGAGGTCAACCTGTAAAGAGTGTGGAGGAAGTCAGATCTGCGGGGACCATGGTAGGATAAGATCGCAGTGTAAGGACTGTGGGGGTGGTGGTAGATGCAGCGAACATGGCAGGATAAGATTCACCTGTAAAGACTGCGGGGGTGGAAGCTTCTGCGACCATAAAAAACGAAAGCAGGAATGCCCCATATGCGATCCTACCGGACATCTGGCTGGTGTTGTACGATGCCGAGTCCGCGAGGCTTTACAAGGAAACAAGGAGCTCAGCCCCAAGGAGTATCTCGGGTGCGATATGGCTAAGCTGCGCTCCTATATTGAAGCCCAGTTTGTTTAGGGTATGACCTGGGACAATTATGGAGATTGGCACATTGATCACAGGGTGCCAATTAAATATAAGAAAAATGGAGATGCTCCTTTGCTTGCCGAGGAGGCTAAAAGGCTTCACTACATCAACACCCAGCCCATGTGGGCGAGTGAGAACATATCAAAAGGCAATCGGTACATTACAGAATAGGAAGCCCACACCCAACCAAACACAATTTTACTACTCTTGCGTGTAGTAAAATTACAGGTGAAATCTTCTGGATTACGTTGGTATATTAGAAATGTCTCTTGCAAATGTCTCGGTTGATTATTTCCAAGGAAAACAAGTCCGATTATTTTATGTCCAGGATAAAGGTCAATGTATTGTAGCCCCCGATGTTTGGAGAGCTTTAGGATATAAACGAAGGGCCGGTGTACAAGCCATTCAGCGATATGTTCCTGACAAGTATAAAATGCGATTAGGTGACGCTATTACTGGTCCTGGGGGTGTACTCAGATCTGAGTACACCCAACCAAACACAGTTTTGCTGACTGACGCAGGCCATATACCTTCCTCCTGAGATGTGGTCAACCTGACGCAGAACACTTTTTAGAGTGGGTTGTGAAAGAGGTGCTACCCAGGGGAATGCGAAAGCTTGCTGTGGCAATCGAGGACAGAGATATGGTCCTGACATTCCTCGCGGACGAGATTGAGGATAGAGACAACCAACTCATTGTGTTTGGTGTTGGGGGATGAACTCGAGGTACAGACCCAGGAAAATGCAAGGCTTCGGGAAAGACGTTCCCAATGCTCAGGACCCCGGAAAAGACAACGTCATCATAATCCATAGAAAGTGCACAAGATGACGATGAGTACCATTATCTTCCCTATTACTGCACGCGCGTTCAGAGGCGCAATATTGGCAAGAAGAGATTGTGATTCAAGGACAACTACTCAGGTGCGGAGGAGATTTTTGTCATCGACAACCCCAATGGTATACACGACTTTAATCGGTTTGAAGAGGTTGGACATGTGGAGCGTTACTCAGGATGACTTGTACGATTTGGGTGTTCCAGCACTGGAGGACTAGGCAGACGCTAATTTTTACTACTCCTTTAAGGAGTAAAAATTATAGGTAAAAGTGAGGGGGTTGCCACCATACCTCAGTCGGGCTCGAGAACTATTACCACTCTTTAACACCCTCCATAGGTACCTGAACATCCTCGGGAATAAGCATCAATTCTTCTGAAAGGAAGCTTCTGTCAGGACCGTCCTTTAAATAGTACAGCACGCGACTGCCTGCTACAATACGATCCAACCTATACATTTTCCTGCTCCAAAAGGCGTCAGTTGCGCGTGTTTTAGAGTCGCGATGCTCCTCTTCTGGTTGTAACAGATAGAGATAAAGCCCATCCCAAGGTTGGGGCTTTTCTTCCGGGTATTGTTGACTTTTCGCAAGCGGTACATCATCTATTTTAATAGCCCTGCTAGGTTCCATGCCAATCATGACAGTCTTGGTGTTGTTGAGACTTCACTATTGTATACAAATGCTTCACCCATGTACTGCTAGTTTCCACAGTGACCACCTCCTGTGCATCTTGAGGCTTATGAGCCTTTCAGCAAGTACCTTGTGGTAGGACTCTTCAAAGACTGTGAACGTATGGTGGTACTTAGTGGTGGCCCTCTTAATTTCCACCCCCTTGTCTTCTAGCAGCTTGGTTACATCTGATTTGAACTCACTACCATTATCACATTTAAAAATCTTGGGGTATCTAAGAAGTCCCGCTTTTTAAATGTCCTTGATCATGTCAGGGACCTCGCTGGCTTTTTTGGTACGCAGAGGTCTCGCTACCTTGTACCTTGTACCTTGAAGCCACGTCCGTGAGAATTTACTTATACGTGTTACCATACAACTTGTCATGAGGCATGTATAAGATATCAAATTGATGCATCTCATTGGGTCTTGTAATTTTGAAATGGGGGTAATCGATACGTTTCGGGCCTTTGATGTGTCTCAACCACAACACTTGCCTAGACAACCAGTGGGTAACCAGCTTTTTGGATAGACAGCTCTTCTTCGCGAGTAATTTGATGGCCTTGTGTCCAGTCCAGAGATGTTCTGGGGTATAGTAAATTTGACTTAGCTTTTCCGCCTCTTCCTCAGTAACAATGTGTGATGCTTTTAACATTTTGTATGCTACAAATCCTAGCAGAGACAATGATCCAACAATGAACGTGAGTTTTCCATCTTTTTGTTGTTTGGAAGGTGTGTAATAATCAGACAATTTAGGTACCTTATCGTTTGAGGCTATATAGTACTTGTACATATCGTCTTCCAATTCTCTCAGGCTCTTCCCAGCCTGTAGTTGTAATTGCCGTTGTTTGTTGAACCAGTCGATCTTAGCCTGTTTGTCCCGGACCCATTGGGCTTAAGCATTTTGCAATTTTTCCATCGCTTCATCGTGTCTTTTCCGTTCTGCCTCACCGTGTCCTGAGAGTTTGCTAAATAGGAAGTTCGGGCCTCTAAAAGCTAATGCGTTGATTGCTGCACCTGCAACAAGAACAGCGATAGTTGTCATTTATTAGTACTCAACGCTCTGGAAGCGGCCGTCTAGGACGTTCAGTTGGGCATCCTGAAGCAAATACACATAGCACCTGAAATCCCCAGTTCCGTCAGATTTCTTGGTCATGGGGAGGGTAATGCCGTCACTCAGACGTCGTAGGGGTCTTCCACTACCATGTAGGGTACGGTTAGGGGAAGCTCGGAAATTGATAAACAACGCATATTTCTCGTTGAAGAATTGGCCAACCGTGACGTTAGAATCGTGGCTGCCGAATAAATTGACGACCTGCTCCAGATGGTCCTTAGGAAGCATCGCGTGTGAGTACAATTCGTTAGACTCCCCCTCAACGGTGACGCTAATCTTCTCAATCTTAGGATTATAGAAGACCTCGTTGATACCGGAAAAAGTCTTCACTTTAGAAGGGTCCACAAACAATAATAGGATGCCTTTTAGGCTCTTTGCTGGAGTGTCAATCTGTAAATTATAGCTGGTGTCCTGTTTTTTTATGGTCACCACCTTGCTTCTTAGGATCTTTTCGTAGGGCAACGCTAGCCTTGCGTAACGGGACATCATAGCACTCGCTAAACACTCTTGAGTGACTTTGTCGAATTTTAACTTGATATTTGTGATTTTATTTGCGGCATCGGCCGGCATCTTTGATCACGTCGCTATGTGGAGCAAAATGTAGGACAAATTGGAGGCGGTCATGGAGCCTTGCCTGGTAAAATGGCAAGTCTCTCGTCAACTTAAAGAGCTTGCCCAAAGGAATACAGAAAGTATTACTATACGCTGCAGCGATGGGTTTTTCTTCATCAGTGCCAACATACTCGGTAGCTTTAACATGTAGGGCCCTGATGGTCCCATCGTTGGGGTTGATCCCTTCTAAGATGACGTTGTTGTCTCTATCAAATTTGGGTAACCATAAGTCCCTGTAGACCGCCAGGGTGCTGAAATCGCTAATATTCTGTACCTCGTTACCCTGAACGTTAATACGTAGATCGCGGACCAGGCTTTTGCTATGTTGTTGACTGCCCGGAAAGATGACATCATTCTGCCCCATGTTGGGAATATCCACATATAGATCTTAATTCTGGTTAATTGTGGATGGCATGTTAGATATCTGAACCCTTTGTCTTCCACCTTTGATACCGAAGAGCTGCTTCGTCTCTGCGTAGGGGTCTAATGTTGTTCCAAACGCACTCATTTTATTATATAAGGGAAATCTTTAAATAAATGGATAACCCTAACTTTTCGCATGAAGATGATATTGGGGGGATGATAAACATGAAGATCATCCATCAACGCATCAACTTCCATCAATGCCAGGGACTTCAACGTCAGGAAAACAACAGCAGGGAGGTGCACTTGATAAACTCATGAGAGACAAACTAAAATCAGAGGTAAACGATTTTTACAAACATCTTGCTAAAAATTGGAACCTGGGACCTCTGGATGAAACCCGACTAGAAATAAATATAATTAATGGCAACTTCAAACGTGAAGAACAGCTTTTTTTCAGAGATATAATGGTTACAAGAGTGCATGGGAGTGGGTTTCTAGCATTAAGTACATCATTAAAAACAGATGGTTTTACGGCTCAAGACGTGCAAGATATGGGCTTTACTGAATTTGTCACTACGCCCAACAAAAGGGCAGCGATTCAGAAACTTGCGCTAGAGGTTGATGATATTGTGAAGAAGGGTGAAGAGAAGGCTCCTGATGAGATCATCCCGATGGAATCGTTAGATAATATCATGAAAGTTGTACATGATACAGAAAACCTTATAAAAGAGACTTCATTCACTAAATTTACCAAACGTGAATTAAGGGGCTTGACCTCGAACTTCAAACCTATCAGGGTAACATTAAAAGCTTAGAACATAAGATAATTTCGTATGACAGCGAGATTGACAAGGTAAAAGCCAGGCTGAAACAACTCGAGGATCAGAAAGATGGGGCATACGGTGGTGAGATTGATAACCTTGATATAAAAATAATAGAAAAGGTTGAGAAAAAAATTGAAAAATTGAAGGAGGAAAAAAATGCTGTGCAAGAAAAGGTGAAAGAACTCAAACGTGATATTTAGAGCCAGCTGAGACACATCAAGGAGGCGTTGATGAAAATTGCCGCAGATGACACGTCCATGCTCGAGAAACTCAAGATTTTGTTCAAGGAGCAGGGGCTGACTATGGCGAGTATCGTGTCGGATATTGGTCTACTGATTTCCACCATTGTACTCGCCGTTACGGGGAGAAGTGTCGCGGCAGGTGGTTCAGGAGGAAGTGCCGCAGGGAAGGGGTTTGTAGAGAAGAAGCTGGAAAGATTAGGGAAATTTTTATAATACCCAGCAGGTAAGGTGGGTGCTGCATTGCCGTCTAGGACGTTCAGTTGGGCATCCTGAAGCAAATACACATAGCACCTGAAATCCCCAGACCATCTGGAGCAGGTCGTCAATTTATTCGGCAGCCACGATTCTAACGTCACGGTTGGCCAATTCTTCAACGAGAAATATGCGTTGTTTATCAATTTCCGAGCTTCCCCTAACCGTACCCTACATGGTAGTGGAAGACTTCACTTTAGAAGGGTCCACAAACAATAATAGGATGCCTTTTAGGCTCTTTGCTGGAGTGTCAATCTGTAAATTATAGCTGGTGTCCTGTTTTTTTATGGTCACCACCTTGCTTCTTAGGATCTTTTCGTAGGGCAACGCTAGCCTTGCGTAACGGGACATCATAGCACTCGCTAAACACTCTTGAGTGATTTTGTCGAATTTTAACTTGATATTTGTGATTTTATTTGTGGCATCGGCCGGCATCTTTGATCACGTCGCTATGTGGAGCAAAATGTAGGACAAATTGGAGGCGGTCATGGAGCCTTGCCTGGTAAAATGGCAAGTCTCTCGTCAACTTAAAGAGCTTGCCCAAAGGAATACAGAAAGTATTACTATACGCTGCAGCGATGGGTTTTTCTTTATCAGTGCCAACATACTCGGTAGCTTTAACATGTAGGGCCCTGATGGTCCCATCGTTGGGGTTGATCCCTTCTAAGATGAGGTTGTTGTCTCTATCAAATTTGGGTAACCATAAGTCCCTGTAGACCGCCAGGGTGCTGAAATCGCTAATATTCTGTACCTCGTTACCCTGAACGTTAATACGTAGATCGCGGACCAGGCTTTTGCTATGTTGTTGACTGCCCGGAAAGATGACATCATTCTGCCCCATGTTGGGAATATCCACATATAGATCTTAATTCTGGTTAATTGTGGATGGCATGTTAGATATCTGAACCCTTTGTCTTCCACCTTTGATACCGAAGAGCTGCTTCGTCTCTGCGTAGGGGTCTAATGTTGTTCCAAACGCACTCATTTTATTATATAAGGGAAATCTTTAAATAAATGGATAACCCTAACTTTTCGCATGAAGATGATATTGGGGGGGTGATAAACATGAAGATCATCCATCAACGCATCAACTTCCATCAATGCCAGAGACTTCAACGTCAGGAAAACAACAGCAGGGAGGTGCACTTGATAAACTCATGAGAGATAAACTAAAATCAGAGGTAAACGATTTTTACAAACATCTTCCTAAAAATTGGAACCTGGGAACTCTGGATGAAACCCGACTAGAAATAAATATAATTAATGGCAACTTCAAACGTGAAGAACAGCTTTTTTTCAGAGATATAATGGTTACAAGAGTGCATGGGAGTGGGTTTCTAGCATTAAGTACATCATTAAAAACAGATGGTTTTACGGCTCAAGACGTGCAAGATATGGGCTTTACTGAATTTGTCACTACGCCCAACAAAAGGGCAGCGATTCAGAAACTTGCGCTAGAGGTTGATGATATTGTGAAGAAGGGTGAAGAGAAGGCTCCTGATGAGATCATCCCGATGGAATCGTTAGATAATATCATGAAAGTTGTACATGATACAGAAAACCTTATAAAAGAGACTTCATTCACTAAATTTACCAAACGTGAATTAAGGGGCTTGACCTCGAACTTCAAACCTATCAGGGTAACATTAAAAGCTTAGAACATAAGATAATTTCGTATGACAGCGAGATTGACAAGGTAAAAGCCAGGCTGAAACAACTCGAGGATCAGAAAGATGGGGCATACGGTGGTGAGATTGATAACCTTGATATAAAAATAATAGAAAAGGTTGAGAAAAAAATTGAAAAATTGAAGGAGGAAAAAAATGCTGTGCAAGAAAAGGTGAAAGAACTCAAACGTGATATTTAGAGCCAGCTGAGACACATCAAGGAGGCGTTGATGAAAATTGCCGCAGATGACACGTCCATGCTCGAGAAACTCAAGATTTTGTTCAAGGAGCAGGGGCTGACTATGGCGAGTATCGTGTCGGATATTGGTCTACTGATTTCCACCATTGTACTCGCCGTTACGGGGAGAAGTGTCGCGGCAGGTGGTTCAGGAGGAAGTGCCGCAGGGAAGGGGTTTGTAGAGAAGAAGCTGGAAAGATTAGGGAAATTTTTATAATACCCAGCAGGTAAGGTGGGTGCTGCATTGCCTTGCATCATTGGTACGGTTGTTTCATTGTTTCTGAGTGTAGCGGCAACCATTGTGGAAAATGCAGCGAAACATCTGTACATGGTAATTGATGCTGTCGCTGGTTTTGTTGTGGTATACGTTGGAATGAGGAAGAAGGCCTAATATTAGCTATTTTTTAAGCCAGATGTAGGCGATGATGAGCCCCACCTCTGCTGTGATCAATGCAGTTTTGGTATCCTCATGTTGTTACCCATGTAGGGTATGATCGGGAGTATGTTGAGGAGGTATAGCATTCTTAGGAGGTATAGTATGCTTATGAGGTGTAGGTGGTATAGCCTGTATAGGAGGTATAGTATGCTTAGGATGTATAGTATGTATAGGTATTTTGGGTATTTTTTTTGCCTAGGGAGTGGTTTGATGACCCTCTCCGTAGGCTCTACAATAGGCTTGTTATTCACGTCAACCTGGACCCTAACATTTATGTTGGCAGGTGCGATCAGGATATTGTTGTTATACCCTTCAATTTTGCCGATACGTAAGTTCATATTAGAAGGTAGCATGTACACGCTAGGCATCACCACAAAATTTGCTGGGGTTCGAGCATATTGCAGCACTTTCTGAAATTGTGTGATGTCATGCCCTACATTCTCTTCCCTACGCACCATACTTTGAAATTTTTGCAACAAGATATGCCTTGCCGTGTAGTTGTCTGCACCAGACCCGAGTAAGGATGTCTTGGCTCCTGCTTGCGACCCAAGCAACAAGACCACGTAGACGCGAATACTCTCGCTTAGCTATGCTAGACCTTCCGACGTCAAACCCTGACTTGTTGGTGTGATGAATTTGGCCCAATCACCATCAACCTGTGGCCACATTGAACTATTTGTCAATGACAACATGACAGCCTTAAATTTGTACAGACTATTAGGATCTGCACCGTAATCGCGACAGAATTGTGCATATCCGGATGTGCAATAGGGGTTTTTATATTGATGAAATCCATCGTCATAATGCATGGGTACCTTCATCCTGGTAAGGATGCGGCGCATGTGTTTATAGACGTGAAATTTAAAGATCGAGTTGACAAGGGGTACGGAACCCGTCATGTGCTTAGCGGAGATGCCTATTGCCGTCGTTGCACAGTGGGTAGCGAAACTACCCTGGATATTCCAATAGTCCAAGGCTTGTCCTGTCCAAGCCACTCTGACAGGGTCATTCAGCAAATTTGTGGGGATTTTTATGGCATATTTGCTAAATTCAGGGAATACCATGGAAATATGTGATTCTGTAGACACGTACAGGTCCTGATGCTCAAGGTTTGTAATACCAAGGTGCCATTCTGCCCTGTTGGATTTGTACCTTGCATAGGGGTTGTATGAGTACATGTTCATTGTTTTGTTATAACAAAACGATAAAGCAACTGTATATCACAGACATTGTAAAGCCTATAATATTTGAGGACTACTTAGGACATGATACGAGAATTGCCTTGAAATCCATAAGTATTCGACCTACATGGGTGAACATTTATAGCAACAACGACTTTACAATTCGTAAGGTAGGACCTGATCAGAGGGTGACTCGGATCGCCATTATGAACGGTCTGTGCAAGATCGAGGATTTGGCGACTATCGTTAACAGTCAAGCAGAGGATAAGACTAAACTGTTTGTCCTAAAAAATAGATTCTGTAGGCTCCGTGTCAGTGACGGGTACACGGTGGTGATTCATAGACAACTCCAGGAGCTTTTAGGTCTTCCATACGACCCCAGTCAAAAATACTATACAAGTGGTGACTACGATGCAGTCTACAGGACTGAAGTTTATCAAAGATTGAGACTCGTTTGCCATCAGTTGGATGAAGACGACTGCCTGCTAGATGGTAAAAAGTGTAAAATTCTCGCTCTACTCCCCACCAAGGAGTTAAACGCTTGGGGGGGGGGATATGTTGACCTGAAGTTTTGACACCTCAATTTACCTACTCCTAAAAGGCTCCACGGATCGTTCGGAGTTCATGTTAACAGACGAATATCATCACGAGAAAAAGGTTTCGTTTACTGGATTAACGATTTATACTGATAGAATAAATGAATGATGTAACCAAGCTGTACCCAAATTTACCGAGTGCACCTGCGCACATCGCCGACATGCCGGAGGAAAGCCAGGTCTACAGACTCAAAAAGATTGAGGAAATAGAACAGTATCTACGAAGTGAGGTTAGGGAGTGGGACAGACTTGTCAAGAAGTTTAAAATGCATGGGACCTGGGTGAGGTATTGTGATCATGGTTTGTTGAGTGTCAGCATTATAACATCGGGCGTTGGGATCGGGGCGTTAGCCTCGGGCCTCGGAGCTCCCTCTGTATTCCCATGGGCAGTATCACAATAGCTGTAGGTATAGGACAAGCCGGTCTGCGGAATGCCTCAAAAAGATTAAGCGCTAAATCCAAAAAGCACGAAAGTATCAGGCTACTCGCGGAGACCAAATTAAATTCCGTCGTCGACCTGATCAGCCAGGCTGTAGAAAATGGGGTGATTAGCGACTACAAGTTTAGTCTCATTATGCAGGAAAAGCAACGGTAAATGCTGCCGAAGGAGCAAATACGACAACGCGTTAAACAGATAGTTGATAGACTTAACGAACGAGAACGTGCCCAGCTGGTTCCGAAGGAAAGACAAGAAGGTAGGGATGACGTTTTAAAAAAACTTCAATCTGCACAGTATGCAACGCTACCTAGAGTCTCCACCTGTTTAGAAACCTTAATTTTGTATATTTTATAGGTCTTGTAGGACCTATAAAATGTATGGTTTTTTAATCCTCACTCAGCAACCATTCTTTTTTGAAGTCCTTATATCGACATTCCACAACATGTACCTGAGGGTAGTAGTTTTTACCTTGCATATACACAATTTTTGAGATATCAGCTCTTCGATCTTGGACCAGATTTGACGATATTTCTCGACACAGTCGGGGTTCTTTTCAAAATCAAGACTCATCGCTGGTAGAGCACTGGCATTGTACCGGGTGACCCCATGCGGGGACCAGATTTTACGTGTTTTTACCTTCAAAGCAACCACGAGGTCTCGTGTATGGTAGCCTATAATGTACCTAACCTCCAAGGTTATCCTTACCTCCATTGGCAGGAATGGGATCTGACACTGTTAGATAGTCCACGTTGATATCATTGATGTCCGTAAAGGTAGTAGCAAATGAGTAGAAAATTTTGGGGTTGACAAGCTCAATCTCAAATTGTAGCATCTTGTTTTATTGAATTTCAAAAAAGCTCCGAGGATTGCTTCTCGTTTTACATACACAGCTACCCTCGTTACAGGTGATGTATTCCTAGTAGCAATACTAGCACAACATTTTTGCCTTTACCACAAACCTACGTCCGCAGGTACATCTATCATACTCATCGACACGATCGAGTACCCGTTCACAGTCCTTACATTTTTCCATTTATTTACACTTATAAACATCATCCTCCAGGTCTTGAATCCTTCGTTCATTATCCTCTTCTTTTGATGATTCGTGCACTAAGGCCAACGCCATTAGTGGTAGAGATAGACCAATGCCAACTATAAAGATTATAGCTGCTAAGTTTTCCATAGCCTCTACTTTTGATTGACGATTGATGCACATTTATTAGTAGTATTTTTGATTTTATCTTACAACAAGGTTGTATGAAACCAAGGTTATCTTCACCTACATATAGGCATGTCCTGTGTTTTGAACTTGCTTGGCACAAGCCTTAGCAAACAGGCATGATACTCAACGGCCTTGTTGCACATGTCCTGCCTCTTAAAGTGGTATGGTACCCAACCTAGCATGTCTGGCATCTCTTCTACAGCCTTATTGCACATGTCTTGAGTTTTGAATTGATTTGGTACATGCATGAGCCCCCGGGGCATATCCTCAACGGCTTTGTTGCACATGCCTTGCGTCTTGAATTGACTCATCCTTATTATTAGGGTTACAACATTTTCTCACCTTAAAGGGTGGACGTTTTTTCACATCTTTACTGCGCATGCGTTGGGGGCTCATTTGTTGTATGTTAAATAACTTACCTTGTTATGCATGACTAAGTACTGATGCTACTGCGCATGCGTTAATTTTTGATGACGTCAGCAGTGTGCAGGGGACTTTACCTGTAGGTGTGCCAGAATTATTTTTAGTCATTTTAGTATGGTTTAACATTATAGGGGTTAACCTTGATATGCATGACTAAACACAGCATGATCAGCGGATTTGTTGTGTTTGACTGTGGCGTACGTGTGTGTGTGATGTGCGCCTGTGCTAGAAGGAACATTCCTCTGTCTTTCATGTGCTTTTGATGAACGGTTAATGAGATATAAGGGTTTAAAGATTTTGCTAACGTCAGCAATAGCCAGTCAAAACAAAAAAATAAATTTTTAAACATTTTTTATAACTGTTGCTTTCATCGTATAGATCTTGGAACGCTGATCAAGAAAATTTACAGGATCATACACTTTTGACAAACGGTAGCAGAGATATTAGGGTTTAAAGGTTTTTTGATGACTTCATTAACCCGTTCATTCCGAAACGGATTTGGGGACCCATGTTTGGGAAAATTACACAAATTGGTCCTAGGTGGTCTCTAGTTACCCACGCGGTGAAAAATCATTGACGTCACCACCTCGTTTCCAAGTTACTTGGCATCAAGGTTTTAAGTGCACTGTACTGGCTTCATCAATTTAATATTGGATTTTGTCGTTAAAGTAGTGTTATTGACGTCGCGCCGTAACGTCAGAAAATTTAACATATTAGACATGCATTATTCGGCAACATCAAAGGAAAATGAACACATCCACATTGCCTGTTACAGGCAGACACAGTCTCTTTATTATTATATAGATGGTTGATAAGGACAATGGAAAAATAGGTTTTATTCTAGATTTTTTACTGACGTCAGCAGTGTGAGATACGAGAGAAATTGACGAAATTTTGTTCATTTGTTGCATGTAATGTGTAGAGGTTAAAACGCTGATAAAAATAATGTATAGCATCATATGTTTTCGATGAATGCCTAAGGAGATACAAGGGTTTAAAAAATTTGCTGTCGTCAGCAAAAACCAACAAATTTTTGGTTTGAAAAATTTGTATGCTTGGTGCCTTCATCTATAGATCTTGAAACCCTGATCAAGAAAATGTAATCTCGACACACTTGTGCATGTCCCGAGGTGGAATAGGGGTTTTTATACTGCGAGAACCCATCATCATAGGGCATGGGTACCTTCATTCTTGCCAATATGCGTCGCATATAGTAGTACACGTGAAATTTGAAGATCGAGTTGACAAAAGGGTACCGAACCCGTCAGATGCTTGGCAGATATGCCCAAGGCCGTAGTTGCGCAATGGGTGGCGAAATTAACCTGGATATTCAAGTAGTCCAAGGTCTGCCCTGTCCAACTTACTCTGACAGGGTCGTTCAGCAAATTAGTGGGAATGGATATGGTATATTTGGTAAACTCAGGGAATGCCACCTCAATGTGCGAGTCCGTAGACACGTACAGACCCTGATGCTCTAAGTTGGTTACACTAAGTGCCCATTCGCCCCTGTTACTATTGTACTTTGCCTTGGGGTTGTATGAGTATATATTCATCCTTTCTTAAAACAAAGGATGAAACAACTCTATAATACTGATATCGAAAAGCCTACGATATTTGAAGACTACCTGGAGCAGGACACGAGAATTGCCTTGAAGTCGATCAGTATTCGGCCTGTATGGCTGAACCTGTATAGTAACAACGAGTTTACTATACGCAAGGTAGGGCCTGATGAGAGGGTGACTCGGATCGAGATCCTGAATTGTTTGTACAGAATAAAGGATTTGGCATCCATTGTGAATAGTCAAGCAGAGGACAAGATTAAGCTTTCTGTCCTGAAAAATGGACTCTGCAGTCTCAGTGACGGGTACTCGGTGGTGATGGATCGACAATTTTAAGAGCTCCTAGGCCTACCCTACGATCCTGCAAATAAGTACTATATGAAGGGCGACTATGATGCATATTACAGGACCGATGTTTACCATAGGGTGAGACTCGTTTGTCCGCAGTTGGACGAAGACGACTGCCTGCTTGATAGCAAAAAGTCTAAAATTCTGGCCTTGCTTCCCACCAAAGAGTTAAACGCTTGGGGAGATATGCTGACCTGGAATTTTGGCACTCCTGTTTACCTTCCACTGAAGGGCTCTACGGACCGTCTAGAGTTCATGTTAACGGACGAATATCACCTTAAAAAGAACGTCTCGCATTCTGAAAGAATAAAGATGAGCGATATCAGAAAACTGTATCCGAGTTTGCCGAGTGCACCTGCGCAAGGCGCCGATATGCAAGATGAAGGACAGGTCTTTAGGCTTAAAAAGATTGATAAAATAGAGCAATATTTACAAAATGAAATCAAGGAGCGGAACAGGCTTGCCAAGAAGTTTTAAATGCATAATACGTGGGTACGCTTCTGCGACCATGGTCTGCTTGATATAAGCGTGATAAATTCGGGGCTTATCATAGGAGCTATAGCCTCCAGCCTAGGAGTCCCCCTGGCCATTGCAATGGGGGGACTCACGATTGCAGCTGGGATAGGACAGGCCGGTCTTAGAAACGCTTCAAAAAGGCTCGGCGTCAAATCGAAAAAACATGAAGGTATAAGGCTATTAGCCGAATTGAAACTGAACTCTATCATTGATCTCATCTCAAAGGCAATGGAAAACGGTGTGATTAGTGACTACGAGTACAGCTTGATCAGCAGGGAATAAGAGAGGTATATACTGCTAAAGGAACAGATGCGGTAGCGTTTTAGACGAATCGTGAATGCCATTAATGAACAAGAGCGTACCCAGCTAGTCGCTAAGGGCAGGAAAGAGGGAAGAATTGACGTTTTAAAAAAACTTCAGTCTGTACAGTATGCAAGCGCTACCTAGAGTCTCCACCTGAGTATAAGCCTTAATTTTATGTATTTTATAGGTCCTGTATGGCCTATAAAATACATGGTTTTTAATCCTCACTTAACAACCATTCTAGTTTGAAGTCCTTACATCAAACATTCTGTAATATGTACCTGAGGGTAGTAGTTTTTGCCTTGCACATATACTGATGAAATAGCCAGGATGGCACTGGCTTGGTAGGGTTCATCGTAGGGTACTAGCATACCATAGAATTTGGTTGTGATCGCGTCCTTGTCGTATTTAAGCTTGGCGTTCACATAACGGTCCTTTTTCACGGGCTCCGTCGTCAATTGCTCAGAAATCAACTCCTCAATCTTGGACCAGATTTGGCGATTGAGGGATTTGCATGTCACCGACATGCGCAACCACTCCCATTATACGTGATATATTCATGGTAGCAGTACCAGCACAACATTTTACCATTTACCACGAACCGACGCCCGCAAGTACATTTATCATACGCATCCAACATACGTATACAGTCGTTACAATACTCCATTTATTCTATAATCTTCAAGACGGTCCTCTAAACCTTGAATCTTCCGTTCATTATCCTTCTACCTCTCTGATTCTTTTACCAGGGCCAGGGCCATAAACGGGAGGGAGATACCAATACCAGCCATATAGGTCATGAATGCTGCAGTTCCAAATATATCGAATTTTGATTGCTGATAGTTAATGCACATTTATTATATAGTATTTTTGATTTCATCTTCCAATCCCGAAGTGTTGTGGGATGACTTATGAATTTCACATGTTGTTGCACATGTCCTACGTCTTTAAATGATCCAAATAAATGATGAATTCTGCCTGTGCTAGAATTTTTACCCATTTGCAGCATTGATGACGTCACTGCTATACATCGATAAACATAGATTATTAGGGAATAACCATGGCTAAGCACCGCATGATACCGGATTATCGGGACTTGCTGTGACGTCTGTGACGTGTGCGTGCGCGACTATGCCAGAAGGAACATTTTACTATCTTTGATACAAAAGTTTAAAAAAATTTTATTGACGTCGGCAATGGCCCGTCAAAACACACAAAATTTGTTTTTCGAAATTTGTATACCTGTTGCCTTCCTTTAGATCTTAAAACGCTGATCAAGAAAATGTATAGGATCGTGTACTTTTGACAAACCGTTACGGAAATATTGCGGTTTAAATGTTTCTTGATGACGTCATCACCACCTCGTTTTCAATTTATTTGTCCTCAGAGTTTTAGGTGCACTGTATTGGCTTCATTACTTTAATACCAAAAATGTTTTTTAGAAATTTGTATACCTGTTGCCTTCATCGTATGGATCTTGAAACGCTGATCAGGAAATATATAGGATCATGTGCTTTTGACAAACGGTTGCCGAGATATTAGGGTTTGAAGGTTTTTTGATGACGTCATTAACCCGTCCATTCCGAAACGGATTTGGGGATTCAGGTTTGGAAAACTTGCCCAAATTAGTCCCAAGTGGTCCCTAGCTACCCACGCAGTGAAAAATCATTGACGTCACCACCTCGTTTCCAAGTTATTTGGCCTCAAAGTTTAAGTGCACTGTAATGGCTTCATTAATTTAATATAGGGTATTGACGTTAAAGTAGTGTTAATGACGTCGCGCTGTAACGTCAGAAAATTTAACATATAAGACATGCGTTTTTCGGTTACTTCAAAGAAAATTCCGGTAATATCAAAGGAAAATTAACATATCCGCTTTGCCTGTTACAGACACACGGAACTGGCCTATCGATAAGGCTCGTGAAAAAATCTACTTAGGCAAAAGGTCATTAAAGAAATAAGTTTCTTTAGATGTAAAAATCAATCAGTTAACAACACAAAAGAATTTCTTTTTTAGTATGAGGATCCGTACTGCTCTTTACCAACAATTCTGAACCTAAATGTCATAAAATCAATAAGCGAAGAATAAACTTACTTGAATTAAAAAAGATCATTATTTTGGAAATATTGTATACGGTTCGTAAACAAAAACAGATTGGTTCTTGAGAAACACATCTTAATCAACAAAGATAATTTCATTCAGGATGCCGTATATTGCCATTACCCTTCAATCTTCCACAAAAAGGTTATGAAACAAATTAAAATTTAGAAAAAGTCATATCAGTGCATACAGTCATCGCCCATTAGATTACAAAATCAGAAACAAAACAATAATAAATAACTTAACACATTAAAATACATCTTACTATCCTGCAAAAGTTCAAGTCTTTGAAAGATTTTGTAGGTATCTAGCTAGCTTGTTACATCATAATTCGTGCTCATAAAAGAAGACAAATTTGATAACTATAGTAGTTAGCTATAGATAATTAAAAAAGAGGAATAACAACAGAAATCATAGGTTAGAGCTAGCAATGGGAGGGGGCGTTGGACTTGGAGGCTAACATTAGCTAGCTAACAGTAGCTAAGACACCCAGTTAAATATACTTAAACTGGGAACACTTAGCTAAAACTAAAGCTAGCTATTTATGCTTAGTAAAACACATATAAAAGGAAACAATGGTAATGTAAAAATAATAACATTACAGTGAGCAGTAAGTTCAACAAACCAAAGTTTTCTGTTTGTTAGTCAGCTAACAGCTTTATGTAGCATGTTGAATTTTAGGACAAACACGTTAGTTACGCACCAGGGAAACATTGATTATGCAACAAAATGTAAACAAATATGGTGGCTAGGTTTTTTAAAAAAAATATAAAACTTCAAGAATTTGAGGCTTTTCTTGGAAAATGCGAGTCTGCTTGCTCCAGTGACATAAAAACCAAACGTCTGAAAACTTCAAAGTTCTTACTATTTGTGATTTCAAATCCACTTCAAACTCTAGCCTTTATTTTCTACCTTTAACTTTACTACTTTACTTCCAGCTCTAGCTACCACTTCTTACTTCACTTCTTGGACTTTTCTTTCTCTGAATTACTGTTGCACTTTTTTCAAGACGAAGTGACCGTTCTGTTGTTGTTGTTGTTGTTTTCGGTGTCGAGGGACACCATTTTTGTAAAGAAAGCCGTTAAATTTATTTCAGCAAACCAAGTTGCTCCATTTCGATCACGTGATGTAAACAAAGTAAACCCGCTAGTAAAATTGATATAACTTTTTCGAAACTTCAAAACGATCGTTTACCTAACTTGAAAAAGAAACAAGAAAACATAGTCAAATGTTACAGCTGCTATGATCCAACCTTACATGATGGTCATGAAAGACAAATATTCACAAAATTGTTTCAAGTTGCACCAAAGGCAGCAATTTTTTAAAGTTTATCATATGAATTTACTAATAGTAACAGCATAATGAATAGAGATACAAGTGAAACGGATACAGATGACGAGACAGAAACAAATAGCTTGCCAGAGCCTCTTACATCACTTTTTGATTCTAGTTCAATAAATTTGACACATGATGAACTAATAAATAAAAGCACTAGATATTACAAGGAATATATACAATCAACATATGAGCATCAGCTAAAAAACCTATGTGAAATAACAAAAAAGCAAAAATTATCGGATATATGGAATGTACATAGAAGTGGGAGAATCACAGCATCCATATCTAAAATGGCTTATTCTAAAAAATTAGAAGCACCATCTAGAACTTTTATTCAGACTGTCATGCAATATTGTGAGCCTGTAAAAGTGGCCGCCACTACATGCGGCACTAAAATGGAAAATGCAGCCAGGAGAGCGTATTTCAATTTGATGAACAAACATCACATTGACTTTCAAGTGTTGGAAACAGGATTACATATTGATCCAAATAATTTATGTTTGGGGGCTAGCCCAGATGGAATAAGTTATTGTAAATGTCATGGGATTGGTATTTTAGAAATTAAATGCCCTTACAAGTACAAACAAGGTCTAGCAAAATGCTTTTCCGATTCAATTTGCCCAATAGATAACAATGGTTTAATTAAGGAAAATCATCAATACTATCATCAAATGCAACATCAGGTGTAGGTAACTGGTTATTCATACTGTGATTTTTTTGTGTGGACACAAGGAAGAGAAAAAAAACGACAAGTTTTTAATTAGAATTGAAAAAATATGATGTTTTGCGAACGTTTGAATTAAAACTTTTAGATGTATTTCACAAAATAATATTACCAGAAATAGTTAGTCGAAAAAATGATCCGAATAATATCAATGTCGAAGAACGTTTTTGCATATGCCGTCGACCGCATTTTTCACCCATGATTGCATGCGACAGACCTGGCTGCAAAATAAAATAGTTTCATCTTTCTTGTGTATTAACACAACATTAAATGGTTCTGTTCAATTATTTGTGATTTCTTTATCCGACACACGACCTCCCCATCCACTTGATAAGAAACTCACAACACCGGCTGGCGTAATACCAATAAAATACTTTATTGTATTGTTGTTTTTATAGGATGACCAGGTTTGGGCCCTTGCATTCAAATTTAAGGGGCGCTCGATAAATGTTTCTGTGCAATCAATAATTCATATACAATTTTTGAATTTCTTAAAACAATTTGGTAAATTTTTTCTCACCACATCACGTTCCGGCCAAACTATAAAGGACTTTAACTAATTTGCCAACTTTGGTAGCCAATGTCGAACAATTTTTGATATAATAACAGGCTTGACACCAAATCGATAAGCGATATCTTTATTAAAAATGCCAAGTTTAAGTTTCATTAGGACAATCAGAAGATTATCCTCTTTGGTTAGACGCACCTTGTTGTACATTCAACATTCGAAAGTATCCACATAAATACTTCTTTTGTTACGCCATTATAAAAATTTAACTTTTCTTGGTCATTTTTCATGTTTGCAAATGATAATCTTGCATTTTCTAGTTCCTTTTTAGCAATATTCAATTCTTTTCTGAGACCCCTCTTTTCCTTTTATACAAAAGCAGTTTCAGTCTTTCTGTGATCCAACTTGAACACCTGAAAGTTTAAAAATAGATAAAAATACGCACTAAATTTTCTTTTTTCTATAATATACATAAGAGTCATATTTTTTACCTTTATCATTATTGCTGTTTTCCGAACTACTTGACTCAAACACCTCCTTCTCATCTTCCTGTCCTACCTCTTGTGATAGATTTTTCTTCTTTCCAACAATTTTTTATGTCTTTCAACTTTTTGCTGTTTAGTTTTTTGGTCAACTTTTTTATGAGTAAATACAGATGGAACATTATCTGGATTGCTGGGGTCGTCTGATCGATGACCTAAAAAAGATAATTTTACCAAAGCTTTTAGAGCTAGCTCATAACCATTTATAATAATCTACTGGAAAGAATAGCATACAAACCTGTGTTAAAATGATCTCCACAAATACGAGCAGATTTTATTTGTTTCTCCGACCAATTCTCCCTTTTAATCGCCGTTAACCAGGGCTTTCTTCGATGACAATGTCTCTCGCCAGGAATGCGGTAAAAACTTTTAACACTACCCTTCTCTCTCCTGTTTACACAGCCAACAGCGCAACAACTATCAGGCATCCCGTAAATAAACGCTTTAAAATGAAATAAGTAAATATAACTGTAAAGAAATTGCTACATAAATTTATGATCCCACTGTCTTCCTTGCGTTCCAACTAAAAATGGCGTGTTGCGTGTTTGTTTTGCCTGCCTTGTTTATCGCGCATGCGCATTACATAGAAAATTCGTAAACAAATAAATCGGTCTATAACATTACAGTTCAAGAAACCAAAGTTTTCCGTTTTTTAGTCAGCCAACAGCTTTATGCAGCATTTCGAGTTTTAGGACAATACATTAGTTACGCGCCAGGGCACATGAATTATGCAACAAAACGTAAACACGGTATAATATAAAACTGTGGCTTTTCCTGGGAAATGCGAGTCTGCTTGCTCCAGCGACATAAAAACCAAACGTCTAAAAATATCAAAGTTCTTACTATTTGTGATTTCAAATCCACTTTAAACTCTAGCCTTTGTTTTCTACTTCTAACTTTACTTTACATCTAGCTTCACTTCTCACTTTTCTTCAAGGTGAAGGGAACGTTCTTCTTTGCTTTTTTTGGTGGCCTTTATTTTCTACTCCTAAATTTACTTTACTTCCAGCTCCACGTAGCTCCACTTTCACTTCCAACTTTTCTTTTTAAATATGATTTTTTGAACCACTTATATATTTTACTTTTTTCAACATCGTTCTTTTGTGGGTTTTTGTGGTGGCGAGGGACACCATTTTTCAAAAGTAAGCCGTTAAATTTATTTCAGCAAATCAAATTGAGTCGTTTTCATCACGTGATGTTAACAAAGTTAACCCGCTAGCAAAATGGACATAATTTTTTCGGCGACTTCAAAGAGAATTTTGGCAACATCAAACGTAAATGACGATATCAACTTTGCCTGTCACAGACACTCGGAACTGGCGTATTATTATATAGATACTAGTCGATAAAGCCCGTGGAGAAATCCACTTAGGGAAGGAAAATGAAAAAATAGGTTGTTTTAATTTTTTGCTGATGACAGCAGTGCAGATACAAAAAAAAATTATCGAAATTTAATTTATTCGTTGCCTGTAATATGTAGAGCTTAAACTGCTGATCAAGAAAATGTATATGATCATGTGGTTTTGATGAGCGGTTAATGAGATATAAGGGTTTAAAAATTTTGCTGATGTCAGCAAAGACCTGCTAAGACACTAAAAAACTTTTTTTAGAAAATTGTACACCTGTTGCCTTTAACGCATAGATCTTCAAACACTGATCAAGAAAATATATAGGATAGTAGATAGTAGCAATGAACATAAGTACGTTTGACCTCCTTTCCAACCTTTACCCAGTCAAACCTCCGCTTCCACCCCCTCCACCCCCACCCCAGCCCTACCCTCCCAAAATCGGAAAATCCGACGGCATCCGAAAAAGTAATCCGATAGCATCCAGAACCCGATAATTCTTGGACATGCGCACACGCTATTAGTAATATTGCTGACATCAACAAAATTCAGAGCATGCGCAATTCAGTATGTGTATCCCCCATACTCAAAGGGTTGTCTATGAAATGCCGGTTTGGACCTGTGAGAAAATCCTGTCATAGTTAAAGCTTGTAAGAGAAAATGAGCTCTTCCGAAGAATTATCAGACAGCGAGAAGGTCGGAGCGTATGACAAACTCACGGTAAAGGAGCTAACAAAGCTTTGTCGGATTTCTGCAATGGGATACATAAATCACATGCGGAAAGCTGAAATGATTGAAATGTTGAATCGTTACGATAACCCTTACCGCACAACCCTTTTGGTGCACCCGGTAGCGAGAGAAAGAGCATTAAGGCTGCACCCAAGATGTATCACATAGACAACAATGGTAAGCGGATACAAATGGATCCCAAGGATGTTGTTAACCTTATAAAGAAATGGAAAGAGGAGAACAATATATAATGGGTGATGGTTAAATCAGGAAATTACATGTTTGAGTAGGGGAAAGTCCCATACTCAAACAAGACCGCTTTTTTTTGATTGAGCCGTACCTATAATAAAACAGTATAAGCTGGCTTAGGAATGCTATTAGCAAATTATATGACACCATATCAGCACCAGTAGCAGCAACCCGCAACGCCCTTGCCGATCGATTGAAGAGTGTGAGGGATACAGTTACTTTTTATTATAACAAGGCGAAGGAACAAATTTCATCAACAACAACGCTTCACGATGTTGTGGAACAAGAACAAGGCGAAGGAACAAATTTCATCAACAACAACGCTTCACGATGTTGTGGAACAAGAAGTACAAGAGGATTACCGTGGAATTGAGGACATCAAGCACCTGTTCCTGCAAGAGAGAAACCAATCAGAAGGTGTCGAAGATATTCAGGACATATTCGATGAAAATGACACGCAAATGCTAGAAGACGGAAATCGTGTCAAGACATGGCGATTCAATAGGAATCTAAGCCAACTCTGACAGATGCCATCATGCAAAAAATCACGTCTCATATCGATATGAGAGTCACGGTAGTCTACAGTTTCAACTGTGATATTCACAAAGGTGGTGGTGACGTGTCTGATTACCACAAGTCCAAGAGCGCCAAGTCATTATCGAGCATTACAGAAATCAAAGCCTTCATAGAGCAAGGCGAGATGACGCGTTTGAATCTGGAAGATGCGGAGTTTTGGACCAAGGTCTATCTACCACTCGACAGAATTATCGCGACCGCTGGATAGTCCGAAGGCAAAATTGTTTTCAACCACGTGCAGATCAAGCTAATCTCTACGAGGAAGCCTTTACTTGGATATGGGCCTCTTCCGGACTGGTTGCGCGGCAAAAGGTGCATCTATGGCTTTGACAAGGAAGATGAAAGAACCGACAGCCTGTGCTTTTTGAGATGCCTAACCGTGCACTACAGAGGAGAGCGCAAGCAGCGTGAAAAGCGCACCACACAAGAATCCCTAGCCCTGGCTCGTGAGTACTACGAGAACCCCAAGCTAAAGCGTGAAGATGTGCGCCCTACAAAGCTGGTGGACTTTGAGGGTATCGCCAAGCACTTCAAGATCAACATCAGAGTCTTTGAGCCCAAGACGAACTCGGAAAAGGCTCCATGGGCGCTAGTCTATGGTCAGAATCAGTACAAGAAGGGGTTAGACACGATCAACCTTGGTATGCTCGAGGGTCACTGCTTCTACATCAAGAAGATGGATGTTTTGACACAACACTGGGAATGCGAGGCCTGCAATCAACGCTTTACGCAAAGCAACAACCTCGCGCGACACAAGAATAACGAGTGTGAAGGTGTCAAGACGACAATCATTTGCAAAGGCAAAAATGTCGAGCGCATGCCGAGCAAATCAGAAAAGGTCTTTTACCCCGGTAAGGGTTTCAGCTATGCGGCGTGTCAATGGATAGAAGCCATGTCGGAGCAAACCGGAAATCATATACACCACGCGCTCTGTGGGCATGGCGGAGAACGAGTGATTCGTTACGGGAAGAGAGACAACGAGTTCTACAAGGTAGACGGCTATGAACCCCAGACCAAAACAGTCTACGAATATCACGGCTGCAAGTGGCATGGATGCACCTGTCAACCGCTGAGAACCAAAGCAGATAAGAATCGGCACTCCGCGACTCTGGATAAAGAAGAGTCTATCCAAAAACTTGGCTATACCCTCGTGAATATCTGAAAAGCATCATACGAACTCAACAGATGCCACCATGAAAAACTACCAAGGCAATGCCCCATATGTGATCACCCCGGGTATCAATACAACCTTATTCTAACCAGGATTAGGCATGCACTAGAACGTGATACAGAGATAGACTCCACAGAGTATCTGGGGCGCAGTATTTGCACTTTTATCGCTCATATTCAAGCCCAAGGACAGTGGCAAATGGATCATAAAATCCCGCTCAAGTACAGAGAGAACAGCGAGTACCCCAGTGAAGAAATGCAACTCGAGAGACTACACCAACATGCAGCCTATGTGGGTTGCGGAGAATCAGTCCAAAGGCCATCGATACACATCCAACTAGAATGCTCGCTAGATGTTTGTTCACCAACCATCTAAACAAAATAGATTTATGTCTACATATCGTCGTACTGCTCCCATATATCATGGTCATCTACATCTTCTTGCGCTCCCGACGTGTAATAAATATGGTTCAAGATATCTCAGAGATTTTTTATGAAGTTGATAGCACACCAGCGCCAGAGCAACGTGAAAAATCTATTGACAAACGTCAAGCTTTGCTATACGTGGGGGGCAAAAGCATCTCTTGCCGAAAAAGTGCACAGAGGCCTTTGTTGACAAGGCCCCGCTTGAGGTGATCGAAAAAGCTTATACGGACTTTGTTCAACGTGAGCTCCGTGAGAAGGATGAAAAGACGGCCAAAGCCCTATCATCACAAGCTATTAGCATGCACACCAAGGTTGTGGGGCGCATTGTACAGCTCGACAGCGAACACGCCCTGTCCAAAGACATTGAGGACGACCCCATCATCAAGGATTCCATGGCTGATCTTGGCCTACTCGTATATTCTGCCTTTGGTAAATTCCTAACTCCTCTTCTAGTTGCGGCGCACACCCACTCAGTTATCCGCGTCCAAGGTAGCTGAAGAGATAGCTGATGAAGAACAAGAGAACAATGGGAAACAATCTATCAAAGATACGATTGGACAATTATGAAATTTATGAACGATCGAGAAAATTGGCCCACAACTTATACAGAATGTCACCCATAGGCTATTCGGATTGGTGCAGCATGACGGGAGACTGTGGTATACACGATCGCGAAATATTGACACCGGTGGCCGATAGATTCCCATCACACGTGTGCATTCTAGAGACAAGGGGCTATATGAACGAGAACGTGTATAAAGGTCGATATTAGATCCGGGTTATTTTTGTAGGTTTTAAACCTACAAGAAATGAGCGAAGAACAAGCACAAGAAGTGAGGGTAATTACAAAGCCAGTAAAGCACCCGGGAAGAGTAGCACAGGCCCACAAGTTGGCTGAAATCATGAAGAACAGGAACCAAGAAAAGAAGGCGGTCAAAGCAAGTACTGGTACCAGTCGCGTACGGTCAGGTGCCCTTGTCGGTGGGTGCCTCCTTGCCCTGCTCGCAGGGTGTCTTGGTGTAATCTATATCTTCCGTAAAAAGCCGGTCCAGCATTGGAGCCACAGGCAGCCAAGCCAGAACCAAAGCCTGATATTGACATTTTTCGAATGCGCTAAGCGATAATATAAACTAGTTCAAACGTGACACCTCAGCAAAAGGAGATCATCGATATGATATACAAGTGGGTAGTGGACCTTGGGTTCACGTTCGTATATGCCATGGCAGGTAAAAAGTTCCTCGGGATTTCGAGCCCCAGTACCAAGATGGATGCCAACGACGTATTGAAAATGGTCGCGTATTTCACAGCAGGTAGAGGCTTGCGTGAGATGGCAGTACCAAAGGGCTGGATACCCCCTTCGTTAGTGCCAAAACCCAAGTAGGCACCCATAAGGTTCATGTGTGCCCAACGGCAGACACGAGTGGAATAAATGACCCTTGACATAGTCAAAGACCCGCAATATATACGGCAATATTTACAGGCCCCACAAGCTGTGGAAAGACCCAGCGCGTACTCGACCTTTTGGAAGGCGAATACAGAGGACATTTTGAAAATATCGTCATCCTTTGTCCTACTATTCACTGGAACAAGACTTACTAGGAGAGATCCTCACTGTGGCAAGAGGACTACGTATTCTTGATAGAGCCGGGTGACCAGTTATTTGAATGGATCAACCCCCTATCGAAGCTGCTTGCGGGTGAAGAGAGCTTGTTTATTATTGATGACATGATAAGCGATGAAAGTCTCGATAAAAAGCAGCAGCCCTTGCTCGAACTCGCTATCTCGGGTAGGCGCAGAAAACACAGCCTATGGCTCCTCACTCAAAACTACACGGCTTTACCAAAGAACCTAAGACGTCAAAAGAAGCAATTGTTTATGTGGTACCCCACGAAAGGAGCGACATGAAGCTTATCGACGAAGAGACTAACATGATCTCGGATTGGGAGAGCATCAAGACCCAACTCAAAAAGTCGAAACATGCGGGCTTGTACGTGAGATTGGAACACCGTCGGACCTGGAAGATTTTGAAGTGACACAGACATCGGTTGTACCGGCGGGTACAACTCAAATTGGAGCATTTGCCTTGACTTTCAATTAAATAAATGACTTGTATTGAGAAATTACGTGAGAAAGAGATCCGGAAATTGGAGGAAACAAATAAGGACTTGGAAGCGAGTCTCGAGGAAAGAAATTGGGAGCAGTATAAGTTGAATCTGAGGGATAAATATAACAAACGGATCGCTTTAGTTGCGTGCGTCTCCTCGCTAACTCTTACCATAATCTTGCTAACGAAGAAGGGTGCTGAAAAATTGCAAAGTCACGTTGAGATATCCCAAGCATTTCACGCCATGAAATAGGGGTCGTTGCTAACGACCCCCTTAGCAAAACTAAAAATCCTCATGATGCTTTTGTAAAATTGGACGGTGTCTTGGAGATAGTGCGTCGTCTCCAGCGACTTCCTTGGACCATGCGTCGTGACATTAGGCGGTGCCTTGTGCCGTTGATCGTGCGTCGTTCCAGAAAGCCCAAAGCCGTCGAGCTTATGGGATCGCTAGCGAAAAAAGGTGTTGAAAAATTATAAAGTCGGATCGGGATATCCCGAACATTTCACGTCATGAAGTGGGTGGTCGTAGTAGGACCACCCGGTCTGGTATGCTAGGAGAAGGGAAAAATCCTCATGATATCGGGAAGTACAAAATACGGCTTGGCGACGCTATTACCGATCTCCAAGGTGTGGACAGATCTGTCCACACCCAACTAAACACGGCGTTACTGACGGAGCTAGGCCTTTATTGCTTCCTCCTGGGGTATAGTCCTAAATGCGAACCCAAGCACACATTTGCTCTCGTTCGGCTCCCGCCCCTAAATAAAAATATGACTGATGACACAATTAAGCAGCTTATGGAATGGATCGAGAAATTTGAGACCGAGCTCGCGTATGATAACATTTCGGACTCGGAATGCACCGAAACGGAATGGCTGCTCACCAACATACGGGGGGAATTGTGCAAAATTCGAGACCAGGCAAACTGGATCAGGAGGCTTGCCATTGTAGGTTCCATCATCATAATAGCTCGCGTAATATATCGAGGGCTGTGATACATTTTTTACCGACAGAGGTCTGGGTGCAAACCTACAAATTACCATTGTTTTACATGCTCCGGAGGTACTTCAGCACCTTCGGGTACTAGCATCCATTTCTCAGCCACGAAGCTTCGATCAGGCCCACCATCTAGATAGTATAACAACCTTGTACCTGTCACGATACGGTCCAGTCTATACGTTTTCTTGCTCCACCAGGCATCTGTCGCGCCTCTTTTAGCATCACCGTGTACTTCTCCAGGTTGTAGCAAGTACAAGTATAAGCCATAATCGGGTAGAGGCTTTTCATCCGGACGCTGCTCACTTTTCATAAGCGGTACTTCATCCAGCTTGATGTCTTTCGAAGGTTTCATGTCGATCATAGCCTTTTTACTATTGTTCAAACTTTTCACGATAGTGTACAAGTGCTTGACCCAGATGCTACTTTGTTCATCAGTGACCAGCTCTTAAGCATCTTGAGGTTTGAACAGTCTCTGCGCGAGCACCTTGTTGTACGAGTCGACATGAGCCGTGAAAGTATGGTGGCACTTCGTAGTCACTCGCTTTAATTCGACGCCTTTGCCTTCTAGCAGCTTCGTCACATCTGACTTGAACTCGCTACCGTTGTCGCACTGGAAAGCCTTCGGATAGCGGAGAGGTCCCGCTTTGTAAATGTCCTTGATCATGTCAGCGACTTCGCTGGTTTTCTTGGTTCTCAAGGGTCTCGCCACTTTGTAGCGAGAAGCTACATCGACGCCCGTCAAAATGTATTTGTAGGTGCTTCAATAGAATTTGTCATGCAGCAAGTAGAGCAAGTCAAACTGATGCATCTCATTGGGTTTCGTAATGGTGAAGTGCGGGTAGTCGATGCGTTTAGGGCCTCGAATATGTCGTAGCCAAGCAAGTCGACGAGTCAGCCAATGAGTAACCCTCTTTTTGGAGAGACTACTCTGCTCAGAGAGCAATTTGATAGCTTTGCGTCCAGTCCAGAGATGTTCCGGGGTACAGTAGATTTGTCCTTGATCATGTCAGCGACTTCGCTGGCTTTCTTGGTTCTCAAGGGTCTCGCCACTTTGTAGCGAGAAGCTGCATCGACGCCCGTCAAAATGTATTTGTAGGTGCTTCAATAGAGTTTGTCATGCAGCAAGTAGAGCAAGTCAAACTGATGCATCTCATTGGGTTTCGTAATGGTGAAGTGCGGGTAGTCGATGCGTTTAGGGACTCGAATATGTCGTAGCAAAGCAAGTCGACGAGTCAGCCAATGAGTAACCCTCTTTTTGGAGAGACTACTCTGCTCAGAGAGCAATTTGATAGCTTTGCGTCCAGTCCAGAGATGTTCCGGGGTACAGTAGATTTGGCTTAGCCTTTCGGCTTCTTCCTTGGTAACAACGTTCGTTTTTTTAACCCTAACATCTTTATTACATGTCAAAAGCGTTCTTACATATAACTGTTAACTCTCTCGACGAACTTGTACACCACGAAACCTAGTATAGCCAGAGATCCCACGATGAACGTCAGTTCGCCGTCCTTCTGTTGCTGCGAAGGATCGTAATAGTCCGAGAGCTGCGGAGCCTTCTCGATCGTTGCGATATAGTACTCTCGCATGCCTTCATCGAGCTCTTTCAAGCTCTCACCCGCTTGGCGCTTGAGCTCACGCTGCTTGTTGTACTAATCGTTTTTGGTCTGTCTGTCACGGATCCACCGTTCTTGAGCTGCTTGAAGTTGTTCGATTGCTTTGTCATGCCTCTTACGTTCTGCCTCACCATGCCCTGAGAGTTTGGAGATTAGGAAATTACTTCCGAAGAATGCCAATGCGTTAATTGCGGCACATGCAACAAGAACACCGATAGTTGCCATTTATTGTTTGGCCTTCTTACACCCACCGCGCCTGTATTTCCTTTTTTCATAAGGGCAGATTTGGCTGCCCTTGCATTCCTTACAATGGGACCTCTGTCTTTTATGAGGGCGCTTTGCACGATCGCTTGACGTCTTGGCAGCATCTAGACATTTGATGCACCGTTTTGTTTGTTTAAAATTTTTTACATGTTTACAATCACCTTGAATACATCCAATAAAAGACTCCTTCTACATTTTTGACAGCTCTTGCTTTCCATATTTTTTTTTGTATTTATCCAACATTGTAAATACAAAAATTGAGGTCTTCTAATACATTACATCTTCTACCCTACCATCCAAAATGTTTAACTGCGCGTCTTGGAGCAAGTATACATAAAATGTAATATCACCGGTTCCGCCGGCCTCCTTGGTCATGTGCAAAGTGATCCCATCGCTAATTCTTTGCAAGGGCCTACCCGAACTGTGCAGCTTATTATCGTTGGAGACTCTAAAGCCTATGAAGAGTGCGTATCTACTCGTGAAGAACTGGTCTATGGTTACTTTAGAGTGTGCACTTCCAAACAGTCCTGCAACTTGCTTGAAATGGTCCTTGGGTAGCATGGTGTGACTGTATAGTTCGTTCGGTTTACCTTCCACGGTGATCGCGATTTTTTCAATCCTGGGGTTGTAGAACGTCTTGTTTACGGCAAAGTATGGTTTCACTTCGGCAGGGTCTTAAAACAGTAATAGCACGCTTTTTAAAGACTTTGCTGGTGTATCGATCTGAAGGTTGTAGCTGGTATTCACCTTTTGCATTTTCACAACTTTGCTACGGAGCACTCGCTCATACGGCAGCGCTAGCCTTGAATACCTTGACACCATAGCACTAGCCAGGCCTTCGTGGTATACCTTGTCAAACTCGAGCGCAATATTGGTAATTTTGTAAGTTGCATCTGCGGGTTTAGCTTCTACAACACTGGATCCAGACGCCGACCGGGGTGTGCCTTCATCTTTGATGACGGCGCTATATGGCGCAAAGTGCAGCACAAACTATAGTCTGTCGTGCAAGCCCGCTTTATAGAAGGGCAAGTCTCTCGTTAGCTCGAAGATTTTGCCGAGCGGGATGCAAAAAGTGTTGCCGTACGCCTTCGCGATGGCCTTCTCTTCACCATCTCCGGGTTTGAATGTAGATTTAACTTGCAGTTGCCTGGTTGCTCCATCTGGCACACCAATACCTTCGAGTGTGAATTCGTTTTCGCACTCAAATTTGGGCAGCCAAAGGTCCCTGTACACCGCAAAGGTGCTGTAGTCGCTAATGTTCTGCACCTCTCTGCTATTTAGAGGGATGCGAAGGTCTCGCACCAGGGTCTTACCAATTTTATTAACGATCGTGCGATTCGTGTTGGTCCCCGTGATTTCAAGATCAAAGAGGAGTTTGAGGGAGCCGGGGCAAATGACATTGTTCATGTCCATATTGGGAATGTTCACGTACATGTCCTCCTTCTGGTTAATCGTGCTGGGTGTGTGTGATACTTTCACACGCTGTCTCTTCCCCTTTATGGTGAGCATAGTGCTCGTTTCTTCGTATGGATCTAGTTCAATTCCGTACATGTTTATTAGTAGAGTTTCCATGACGATTTCACGGCGGAGGAAGACCTTGACCGTGGGGGAGAGCAGGGATCTTTCAGCAGATCCGAGGACATTCCTGGGTCTACCCCAACATCAGAAGAGCGGGGTCAATCGCCTAGCGGAGATATCACGACCTACGCAAGGGGAGAGTTGCTCAAATCGAAGGTAGACGATCTTCGTGATCTCCTAAGTAAGGAGCTACGCAGCCAATTGCGAAAATGTACGCAAAATTTAAAGCACGAGGAAACCAGCTCCTTTTCGATGGTGTGGAGCTTACAAAGGGGAGGGAGAATTGAGAGCTGTTGTCGAGATACAGAGGAGGTTGGGTGCGAAACGCCTACGAGCCATAAGCTTTACCGACTATAACACACCACACAAGGGCAGTAAGACGATGGCTCAAGGACTCCTTAACGAATTGGAGAATGTCAATAAAAAGGCTGATGAAATCGAGATGCTGCCACTACTCGGGAATGTTCTAGGCGAGACGGAGAGTCTTATCGAAGATACTTCATTTGGCGGGGATGGAAGCTTCTCGGAACGTGAAAGAATAGGGCTCAACCTCGAGCTTCAAACGCTAAGAGGCAATCTGAGGAATCTGAAAAGCAAGATGATCTTCTTTGATAGCGAGATAGACAAAGCAGAGGCCAAGGTGAAACGTCTCGAGAGCAAGAAAACTACGCCTGGAGTATCTGAGGAGCAGCTAGCTATCTGAAATGAAAACATCGCGAAGGCCAGGGAAGAGATAGAGGGACTCCGTCAACAGAAGGAAGAAGCACGAAAAGCGCACGTTTTACTTTCTTCAGATACCCAGAGACAACTGAAAGCAATCAAGGATACTCTAATGAAGATTGCCGGGGATGCCACATCTTTACTAGAAAAGCTCAAGATATTGTTCAAGGAACAAGGCTTGACTATCGCAAGCATAGTCTCCGCCTTTGGCTCGTATCAACCATCGTGCTCGCTGTTACTGGAGGTGGTGGAGATGCTGCTGGAGTTGCTGCCGCTGGTGGTGGGAAAGGTTTTGTACGGAAACAGCTTGAAAGACTCGGGAAATTCCTGAAGTACCTAGCAGGTAAGGCTGGCTCAGCCCTGCCGGAAATATTGGTAGTGTTGTATCGTTCTTTTTCAGAGTTACGGCTAAGATTGTGGAATTTTCAGCCAAGCATCTGTACATGGCTTTGGTTGCTGCTATGGGTATTGTTGTTGCGTATGTGGGCAACAGGAGAAGTAAGGGTGGAAAGAGATCATAGAGAGTCTAATATGTTGATCAACACATTAGACCTATTTCTTCATCCAGATGTATACGAGGCTTAGTCCTACTACCAACGTGATAACGGTAGCTTTGTTATTATCATGAACATCCGCAGGCCTGATCTGGGGTAGGGTGGGACCCTGCCACGTTTCATGACTTGGTGCTTGATGTTTCGTCGGCTGCGAGATCCTTCCAAGGGGGTCGACTCAATTTCCGGCGTTAATCTGCGGATTAACACCAATCGAGAGGTACTCCTTACTGATGAGTATCTTGTTCGTAAACTTCATGACACTCCCGATATGAAGGCTCATGTTGCTAGGAATCATATATACTCCATGCGCCACCGAGAGATCGACCTTGCTACGTGCATACTTGAGCACATTTTGGAATCGCCTTATTTCCTCACCCGTGTCACTAGGTCGGAGGATCAGCTCTTCAAGGGTCGTCAAGTTCAAGCGTTGGGCATCGATTGAACTACCTTGATTGCCGATAATGTTGGACCTCGCGTTAGCTTGGCTCTGAAGTATGAGGTAGGCGTAAAATCTTACCCCAAATTCACGTGCTAATTGCTGAAATTTTTGGTTGTTGAAAGTGTTGTTGAGACGTCGAAACCTATCGGAACCCAGTAGGGACACTTCGAGATCTTTAAGGATTTTACGAATCTGGAAGTACACGTGGAAGCGATAAACGGAGCGAATCCAGAGGCAAAGAAGTGGTTAGATGCTGCATAAAAATACCAATCTGAAGTGGCGCAGTAGGTAGCAAAATTGAGCTGAGTGGACCAGAGGCTGAAGAGGTGGCTTTGCCATGTATTCAACACCGCACAAGAGTGGAACTCGTAGTCGACGAAAAAGTTGGGGAATTTTACCTTGAACGAGTGTCTCGAGATATCGCCAATGTGTAGGGACATACTTTGTTCTAGGGTTATACAAATAAATGCTCATCTTTTCTTTTAAGAAATATGAAGCAGCTGTATGTCACAGATATCGAAAAGCCTACAATATTTGAGGACTACCTAGGGCAAGACACGAGAATCGCTCTAAAATCGATGAGTATCCGCCCCAGGTGGTGGAATCGCTACAAAAAGAGCGAGTTCAACATATATAAAGGGGGGCCGGGATAAATATCGGGCCGTTGGACATCCCAATCGAGCCGGGGTTGTATAGAATCGATGATCTCGCGGCAATAGTCAACAGTCAATCTGAGGGCAAGATCAAGCTTTCTGTGCTCTGTGTTAATTGATCAACCACTGCAGGACATTATGGATTATGGGCTGATGCCAAGGTACTATTCACAGAGGGAAACCATGATAGCCGCTAAAAGACTGACGTTCCCCAGCGGCTGAGACTCATGTGTAACCAGTTGGATACGGATTACTGTCTTTTAAATGGTGAGAAATCCAATATACTGACATTGCTCCACATCAAAGAGTTGACTGATTGGCGGGGGGCATGCTTACCTGGAGTTTCAATAACCTCGTATACCTCCCGCTTAAGAGTCAACAGACAGGCTGGAGTTTACGCTCATAGACGAGTATCAAGGCGAGAAGAACCCTTTCGTAGGACTCACGATGCATGTTCTTATAGAATAAATATGAGCGAAATTACAAAGCTTTATCCGAGCCTGCCGAGTGCTCCTCATGAGGGGGAGGCTGATGAAGGCCAAGTGTACAGACTCAAGAAAATTGAGGAAGTCGAGCAGTACCTACGTAGCGAGATTAAAGAGCGGGACAGGCATTGCTCCCTTGTGATGTTTATTTGGCACTCATCACCTACTCAACTGCGCAATCTCTATTTTTGTTGATGTCAGCATCATGTCAGTCGCTATTGCGCATGCGTTGCATTTTATCGGAATCGGATTTGTTTTTGGAATTTTTTTCGATGCCGTCGGATTTTCCGGATTTGGGAGGATGGAGCTGGGGTGGGGGTGGAGGGGTAGAATCGGGGGTTTGACGGGGAAAAGGTGTGAAAGGAGGTCAAACGTACTTATGTTCATTCCTACTATCTATTAGGATCATGTATCTTTGACAAATGGTTGCTGAGAAATTAGGGTTTGAAGATTTTTTGATGACATCATCAATCCGTACATTCCGAAACGGATTAAGGGACCCAGGTTTAGGAAACTTACCCAAATTGGGCTCAGGTGGTGCAAATATCCGTTGAGCAATTAGAGCAGAGACAAATGAAGATTGTCCAAAAAGTCAAAAAGATATATCCCAAGCCGGATGATTTCGATATGCTCCCGGAACTCAAAATGCTCTGCACGAATGGATTAATCAAGTGACAGTGATCGGTTTAAACAGCAGCAAGAACGATATCAATATGATAAAGCGGTATTTTGTCGAACAAATTGCGGATGAGGCTAATATCAAAGTGGCGAAAAAAGATAATGAATACATGTTTTCCACGGAACGAGGCGTATGAGCTTCTGCAAACAGGGATGGTAGGTGGCCCAGCGATCGTATTTTGCAGGTATCATGAGAGTGATGTGACGGGTATTTGCTCACATATTTATACTGAGCCAAAAAATACAAGACTATACTCGGGTATGACGCCAATATGCTCTACCCAAGCACACTACTACAAGATTTCCCTTGTGGTAAGGAGAAGCTGTTAAAAATGGCAGACCCTGTTGGAGAATTAGATAATCTGGTGCAGAGCATTATAGACGGAGATCTCTTCGGATTTGCCCAAGTTGATATTGAGGTGCCTACTGAGTTGTACGAAAAATTCAGTGAAATGTCGCCGTTATTTGTGGTTAGAGAGATCCTTGATAGCCAAACACCGAGAAGATCCTGCTTTGTACGGACCTGCTTAAATGGTATATTAATCATGGGTTAAAGATTACGGCTTGCTATCAAATACTTAAATACTCACGGGGTAAACCATTCGCATGGTTCCCGGAAGAAATTGCGGATGCGCGTCGTCAAGCTGATAAGGACCCTGATAAACGTATTGCGGGCGATACAGAAAAATTGAAAGGGAACTCGTTCTACGGGAAGATGATAGAGGATTTGGCGAGACATAACAATACCACATTTACGAAGGATGAGAACGCAATAGATGCTGCAATGAGGAGCCCTTACTTGGAGGATTTGGAAGAAATCGGAGATGCGTATGAATTAAGGAGGAGTACACAGGGGGTTTTGATAAATAGGGCATATCAATGTGGAATCCTTGTATATCAATTGGCCAAGCTGCGGATGCTCGAATTTTACTATGATTTTCTTGACAAGTACGTAGATCGACGAGATTTCGAATATGTGTATAGGGATACAGACTCAGCGTATTTCGCAATCTCTGGAGATGAGCTACGTAATGTTGTTCGTCCTGAACTACTCGAGCAGTACGATGAGGCAGTGCCTAATTGGCTTGTTACTGACAAACACTCGAGTAGAACCGGAGGGTTATTCAAAGAAGAATTAATAGGATCCAGAATGATAGCGCTGACAGCCAAGTGCTATTTCGTCGAAGGTAAAAAAGGCACGAAATTCTCCTGCAAGGGCATGTCGAAAAGGCAGAACGAAGTGACATGGTCAAGGTACATGGGAGCATTAAAAGGAGATTTAGACACTGCAAAAAATGTAGGCCGGGTCTATCAGCTTTTTACGATAAAAGGTTTGTGCATGAGGATAACGTGCACACCTTTCCACTTATGTAAGAATAGTGTGGGGTTTGTCCAAAAGTTTTGTAAGGTGATACCTTACAAAATGTAACAAAAAATGGAGGAGACCAAGTGCTGTTCAAACTGTAAAAAAACTTTATCTTTTGATAATTTCGGGATCAACAAGCGCAATGGGCAACGGACAAAACAATGTATCAAATACTTGGGTAGTCATAATGCGTCATATAAACGAAACAAATGCCATCATGGAAAAAGATATTATAGGGATTGTGATTTCCCGGGGTATATGCATCAACTTATTCTCCAGCGGCTTCGCGATGCTCTAAACCATGACACGCAGTTAGCCTCCACCGAATACATAGGGTGCGGTATCTGCACATTCATTGGTCACATCCAAGATCAATTCAGAGACGGGATGAGCTGGAACAATATGGGTGCTTGGCAATTCGAGCACAGAATCCCCATTAAATATAGAGAGAACGGGGTATATCCAAGCGAAGAAGTGCAACTCGCGAGGCTCCACTATACAAACATGCAGCCAATGTGGATTGCGGAGAATCAAAAGAAAGGTTGTAAATATATCTCTTCTTCAGTATGAGTCGGTAAAAACAAGAACAAACTCATTTGCCACATCCATTCAGAAATGATAAACATTTCTGAATAATCAAGAGGTTTTCTGTATGATGCGTAAATGACCTAACCGGTGATGCGTGAATTTTCACACAGGTAATACTCAAGGTGATACTGAATAGCTATATACGAAGCTCGATATATAGTAAGATTGTGGTACCAGGCTTAGACCTGGCTGAAGGGTACGGTTGAGCGGGCGAGACCATGCCTTACTTGGAGGCGGCCGTCTCACCCCGGTTTCTACCACACACTGTGCCAGTCGGGAAAAATTGTGCCAAAATGCCGGTTAAATGTCAGTGCTAGGAACGGCCTCTGAAAGTGCTCACTTAAAAAGGTGGGTTTCGTTAATGCGTAGTACAAGCACGACATTCTGTATAGAGTATAAAGAGCAAGTACGCTAAGCCTGCAAAGCAGGACAGCGCTGAAAAACACCTCGAATATGGAAAACCAAAGGCTCTGAGTGGTATACTCGCAGAATCAAAAACCCTTTGGGTTAAAAATATAAAAAATACACCCAGAGGGTTCCCTTACGAGGGTTTTGTTTTAGAAAAACATGCTATGTGAGATATACCTATGTCTCGCTGTACTCCTTCCGTACACAAATATACAGCCCATGTGGTGGTAATCCATCACACTATCTGCCCTATTTTTTGCTTGACCTACACATTATATCAAATTCTCCATGGTATATCATGGAGAATTTAACCTATTTTAAATTATTGGGTATGATCAAAGACGTACTGCGTGGGCAGTGCACTAATCAGACACAGATGGATATGCTCGTGGATGATTATGAAAAAATGATAAAGACCGCCATAGACGAATTTGGAGAGGGGGATTCTACGTGACGAGACGCTATGGAAAAAGTTGGCGGAAGAATTCGCATCATATCATAATTCACGCAAAACAAAGACTGGTGACACTGTAGGTATCATAGCAGCACAATCCATTGGAGAAACCAGCACACAGCTATCGTTGAATTTTTTTCATTCAGTTGGATATGCTAATTCGACGCTGTTACAGGGTGTTCCACGTTTGAAAGCACTTATAGATGCATCGAAAGCCAAACATCCCATTAATATAGTAAGGACATCATTAAGTGATGTGGAGGTACTCGATAATGTCGTGGGATGAAGTCTACGGGAGGTTAGGCTGCATGTACTAATAAGGACATTTGATGTTATTGATAATCCCAATCCAATATGGCACAATAAGTGGATGGAACGACATCCCAAAATTGACGGATCGACTATAATTCGCCTTCATTTAGATTTTAACAAATTGTTCTATTTTAAAGTTCATCCAGATATGATCGAAGTGGCCATTAATACATTTTTTTCAAAGGATGGTGGAGTAGCAATCGCATAACCGGTGGGGCTCGGAATCGTTGATGTTTTCACCAGCAACAAAACGAGCCCTGTGCCTGCCCTTGTGGAGGATGATTGCTCCAAATACCTGACGGTCACTTTTCATATGACCTGGAATCAGAACATGGGAGCTTTGTTAATAGAATCCGACCGGCACGATACCAGCGAATCCAATACGCCTCCAATGTACTGTTGAAACTCGTTATTTATGGAAAAAAAGATGTGATTAATGCTACATATTCCAGGGAGGATGATGGTACATGGAGCATCTACGCAATTGGTGGCTCCCTGGGAGATTTATGTACGCTTTTATTTGTAGATGAACGAAGAAGTACATCCACATGCGTGCATCAGATCTCTCAGCATTTTGGCATAGCCGCGGCATGTATGTATATACAACGTGAATTACATAAAGTCACGGGTGATAGTGTCAATAATGCCGATGCTCAATTGGTGGCTTCCTTTATGACATTTACTGGTACATCCATGACACGGTACACTATGCGAGATCAAAGCGGTGCTCTAGGCCGGGCTGCATTTGAGGAGCCGGTTGATATGTTAGTATCTGCTGCCATTAATGGAGAAGTAGATGGTCTATCTGGATGTTCATCTGCAATCGTTTGTGGAAAAGCACCACATGTTGGAACGAATGGGAACATATCATTATTGTATCGTGCAGGCTGATGTCCAGAAAATTTTATGAATTACGTATTCATAAAGTGTAAAAAAATGGAAGAAATCAAGAAATGTTCAAACTGTACAATAGCTTGTTCTTTGGATAATTTTAGAATGAAGCGCAATGGGCAATGGACCAAAAGGTGTATCAAATACTTAGATAATGCAAGGGCATCAAAGGAGCGAAATAAATGCCACCATAAAAAAACAGCATGGCTTTTGCAAAGAGTACGATTTCCCTGCATATATGCATGGGCTAATTCTGAATAGGATTAAGAATGCTCTAATCCATGACACGGAGATAGCATCCACCGAGTACCTGGGGTGCGGGATCTGTACATTTATCTGGCATATACAAAAGCAATTCAAAGATGGAATGTGCTGGAGCAATCGAGGGCAGTGGGAATTTGATCATAAAATACCTGTTAAATATCAAGAAAATGGTGTTCCACCTAGTATGGAGACGCAGCTCGCTAGGCTCCACTACACTAATATGCAGCCATTGTGGGCAATTGAAAACCAATCGAAAGGCCATCGATTTATAACACTTTATACACAAAGCTGCAAAAAATGGATGCATTGCTATTGATCACGATTCTACTCCCTTATATATTGATACTTGCTTGTTTCTATCGCTGATATTTTTTATACAGAAACCGTTACGAAAAAACCTGATAAACGCCAGGCTTTGAAGGAAGCGATACATCAGGGAAAAGCACATTTATTACCAAAAAAATGTAGTGAGAGTTTTATCGATAAGTGCACGGGGGATGTAATTGAAATAATTCATGCTAATTTCATTCAACATGAATTCCAGGAAAAAGGGGAGAAAACTGCAAAGGCTTTGTCAACTCATGCCATTAATATGTATACGAAAGCCATAGGCAATATTGTACCTCTCGATAACCCAGAAGAACTAAGGAGGGATATTGAGGATGATCCAATAATAGGAGATAGTATGGCTGATTTGGGAATTCTCGTTTATACAGCGTTTGGCAAATTTTTAGCGCCCTTGCTCGTTGCCGCGCATACAATTAATCACACAAAACTTTCACAGTCCATTGATGAAAAGGAAGAAATAGAGAAAGAAAAGAATGTTTGAAGAATTGGAAACAAGGCTTTTCGAAGAGATTGTCATTCCACCTCCGGAACTTGGCGACATAATAGGAAATGTTTATACCCGACTACGGCAAATGTATATAGACACATCTTCCCACATCCTAGGCATTGGATTGAGCATTTCAGATGTGGATATCGGAGACGTTACTACTGACCCCAGCGATGGCGAGTGTATGGCCAGCGTGTATTTTACATTGAAACATGTTATTCCTAAACTGTGTCAAATCATATCACCCACAAAGGTGCAAAATTCTAATCCGGAGGTTATCTCCTTTGATAATTCAGACTATAAAATAGCAATCCGGTTTAATGGTGACGATGATGATGAATATGAGATTACACTATGCCAGTACGTGGATCATGGTTGGAACAACCAGCTGCTGTCTTCCATCAGATTTGTATGTGTTTCCACAGGTCCCTCGTGGTTAGGGAAGTGATTTTATAAGTCTCGCGTCTTATAAAGAAATGAGCACTGAACAACCGCAAGAAGAGAGCATCCTGGTAGAGTAGCACAAGGTCATAGGTTGGCCGCACTGATAAAGAAGAGAAAGGAAGATATGAAACAACAAGAGGGTGCTGTACAACCTCCAGTCAAAACCTCTTCTGGAGTGAGTTCTGTACAGTCAAGCAGTGGAATATACATTGGTGGAAGCCTACTCGCGATCGCATGTATCGGGGGTCTCATATATTTTATACGTAAAAAATCCGCGGTTACCCAGCAGCCTCCACCAGCGGTTCATCAACCAAGCGTGAGGCAGGAGCCTAAGGCAGATATTGATATTTTTCACATGCGATGAGCCCTATAATAAAGCATGAGTAGCAAAGAATATCAAAAAGAGGTTGTTGATAGCCTGTGGGAGTCCGTAAGACTATTATCATATACTATCCTACTAGCGCTAGGTGCGAAAAAGGCACTAGGGGTTTCAAGACCAGGTGCGAAAATGGATCTTGAGAACGGGGTTAAGCTCGCCGGATATATGACTGGTGCGATCTTATTTGATGATTATGCGATAAAACAAGGCTGGTACAAGCGTTCCATGATGCCAAAATAAAAATTTTTTAAAGGTTTTGTTGTATGCCCATGGGCATACAACAAACATGAATATTGTTAAAGATCTATGCACTACAATATTCACTGGGTCCACGGGATGTGGAAAAACTCAACGAGTTCTCGATCATGTGGAAAATGAATACAGGCACTATTTCCACAACATAGTAGTTTTGTGTCCAACGATCCGGTGGAACACAACGTACTTGGAGAGATCCTCGCTATGGAAGGATGACTAGATTTTTTTGATAGAACCGCAGGATTTGAATGGATTGAACGATTATCAAATATCCTCGCCGGTGAGAGCACACTCTTCATAGTTGATGACATGATCGCGGATGAATCCATGGATAAAAAACGCCGGAGCCTGCTTGAATTAGCCATTAGCGGGAGGCACAGGAAGCATTTGGTATGGCTGTTGACTCAGAGTTATACCGCAATTCCAAAAACCTGAGGAGGCAGAAGAAACAGTTATTCATGTGGTATCCGCACGAAAGGAGTGACATGAAATTGATGGATGAAGAGACAAACATAATTAACGACTGGGAAGCGATCAAGAATCAGTTAAAAAAATCCAAACATGCCTGTTTGTATATTAGACTGGACCATCCCAGAGCCTGGAGTATAATGGATTAAATAAATATGTTATACATACATCAATTAAAAAATCAGCTGGCTGTTTCTCACGAAGAAATGGATAGAATCCCCTATTTGGAGCGGAGCCTTGAGGCTATTGATGAAGATCTTCGTGATGTACTGGAAAGGGTAAGGTATCAGAGGAACACCATGTATTTTTTCATATTAATGTCAACTGTTCTAATGACATACATCCTGGTTGGAATATAATTCGGAAAGTTATATATTGACCGTTTCAACATATTTCACTATATAATTAAGCGTTAAAGAAAAATGGAAAAGTACGTACAGAGTCAGCAATTTACAAAGTATTACGATGTGACGGTACCGGTTCTGCGATGCTGTATCAATGCAGGTTCCACTACCGGTTATTGTTTACAGTGTTTGGAGAATTTTAATTATCGAAATGGCTAATACTGGGAGGGGTTTATACACCCGGATGCTGATGAGCTTTTAGATAGAGTGCAATCAGGAGAGAAGCCTTGGGTGACAATTGCATGTGAGGAAGAGGATTAAGTGCTCGAATACAATATTGAGGATCGCAGGGGTCTGCATATTGTATCAGCGAACGTTAACGAGTAGGGGGTAATTTGCTATGAAATCATAAAGGATAAGGACCTAAAGCTCTCGGATCTGGCAGACTTGGAGAAAATTGGTGAGATATTAAAAATTCAAGTTGAGGATAGGCGCTTAGTCGATATCGATGACATTGATAACGAGCCAAATTTTATTAAAGGTATAGTCTATGGTTATCCATTCTATACACTACATCCTTCTGATTATACACGACTTCACCCTATTGATGATTAAAGGGATCTTGCTCGGTAGGTATTAATGTGAACCATTGGTTCACATTAAGTATCAACTGAGTGGTCCCCCCGCTACGGGGGAACCTGTGAAATAGCCCTACCAATCTTTCACATTCTCGGGAGGTATTTCAACATTTTCGGGCATCAGTAGCAATTCCTCTGACACGAAACTCCGATTGGGACCTCCATCGAGATAGTATAGCAGACGGGTACCTGTCACGATACGATCCAGCCTGTAAGTACGCTTCGACCAAAAGGCATCAGTCGCGCGTCTTTTTTGATCCCCATGTTCTTCCCCAGGCTGCAGGAAGTACAAATAGAGCCTCGAACTCGGACTCCACGAACGCTGTGAACGTATGGTGATATTTAGTAGTTGCCCTTTTAATATTGACACCTTTGGCTTCTAACAGCTTGGTCATATCAGACTTAAACTCTGACCCATTATCGCATTGGAATTGTTGAGGATAGCGGAGACGTCCGGCCTTGTATATGTCCTTGAGCATGTCGGCTACTTCACTAGCTTTCTTAGTACGTAGCGGTCTTGCCACCTTATACCTCGAGGCAACGTCAATGCCTGTGAGGATATATTTGTACGTATTGCCATACAATTTATCATGTGGCATGTATAAGAGATCAAACTGGTGCATCTCATTGGGTCTCGTTATGGTGAAATGAGGGTAATTGATACGCTTTGGCCCTCGAATATGCCTGAGTCAGAGCAACTGACGACTCAGCCAGTGCATAACTCTCTTTTTTGAGAGGCCAGAGTTTTCAGCGAGCAGTTTGACCGCTTTCCGTCCAATCCAGAGATTTTCTGGAGAATAGTAGATTTGATTTAGCTTTTCAGCTTCCTCCCCGGTAATGATATGTGCTTTTGTTTTCCACATCTTTTATCAGATGTCGAAAAACATATATCTATGCCCATTTGTAAGCCGCAAGGCCGAGCAAGGCCAACGATCCCACTATGAAGCGAATTCACCGTCTTTTTGGCCTTTGCTAGGTGTGTAAAAATCTGAGAGCTTTGGGGCCTTCTCTATGGTTGCAATGAAATACTCCCGCATTCTTTCGTCGAGCTCCTTGAGACTCTCCCCAGCTTGCCTTTGTTCCTCCCTTCTCTTATTGTATGCATCAATCTTCGCTTGCCTATCCCTTACCCATTGGGCTTGGGCAGCTTGCAGCTTTTCAACCGCTAAATCATGACGTTTTCTTTCTTCCTCGCCGTGCCCACTGAGTTTGCTGAACAAAAAAATTGACCCACTGAAAGCCAGAGCATTGATCGATGCTCCTCCAGCAAGAACTGCTATAGTTGCCATTTATTTTGTAGACACAAGGCCTACAAAAACAAATTTTGATCTCTTAATATTCTACACTGTGGAACCTGCCATCCAGGATGTTTAATTGCGCGTCTTGGATAGGGAAGACGTAGCACCTAATATCTCCATTGCCATCCGCTTTTTTCGTCATGTGCAGGGTTATACCGTCTGAAAACCTTTGCAGAGGCCGCCCACTACCATGTAGGCCCGATCAGGTGTTGCCCTGAAATCAATGAATAGCGCATAGCGCTCGGTGAAAAATTGACCTATGGTCACTTCACTATCATGGCACCCAAATAATTCAACGATCTGCTGCAAATGATCTCGAGGGAGCATAGCATGTGAATACAGCTTATTGGGCTCACCCTCCACCGTGACAGAAATCTTCTCGATTTTGGGATTGTAGAATTGTTCATTGACACCCGCATAAGCCTTGGATACTCCAGGATCGACAAATAGTAGTAATATACCCACCAAGGATTTAGCAGGGGTATTGACTTGGAGATTGTAGGATGTATCACATTTCTTCATAGTCACCACTTTACTCCTTAATACTCGTTCGTATGGTAGGGCGAGGCGGTTGTATCGCGACATCATAGCGCTCATAGCACTAATTTTTCAAACTCGAGCGAAATGTTAAAGATTTTGTATTTAGCGTCAGCTGCCTTGGCTGCGGTTGAGCCCGCGGCTGGTGTACCGGCATCCTTGATTACTTGATCGTATGAAGCGGAATGTAGAACGAACTGTAGCCTATCGTGGAGTCCATGTTGATAAAAAGGGAGATGCCTCGTCAACTCGAACATTTTCCTGAGGGAGATCCAAAAGGTGTTTCCATACGCCGCGGCTATAGCACGCTCCTTATTTGTTCCTACATGGTCAGACGCTTTTACCTGTAAAGCGCGATTTGTCCCGTCATTTGGATTGATTCCCTCCAAAATCAGATTGTTCTCCCTATTAAATTTCGAAATCCAGAGATCACGGTAGACACTGAATACATAATAATCCGCAATATGCTGGACCTTATTCCCATTCTAAGTAATACGAAGGTCCCTCACAAGGACTTTTCCGATGTTGCTAACAATAGCACGCTTGGTATTCGTGCCGGTCAGTGCCATATCAAATAGTAGCCGGATACTCCCAGAAAATATAACATCGTCTCGACCCATGTTTGGTATTTCCACATAGAGATCCTCATTCTGGCCAATCGTGTACGGTACATGACTCACCTTAACCCGCTGCCTCTTGCCTTTGACAGCGAGCATAGTCTTGACTTCCTGATAAGGGTTTAGTCTTCCGAAAGTATTCATTTATTTAGGTAGGCTGGTGGTTGAAATAAATGGCTGATAATCCGGGATATGAAGATGACTTTACGCCAGAGGAAGGCATTCAAGACGAAGCCGAGGAGTTTAGTAGCGAGAGCGAGATCCTTAGACCCGAGGATATTCCCACTACGCCCGCAACACCTTCACGAGGTGACACTCCCACTGCAAGGGGTAAACTTCTGAGATCGAAAATTGATGACTTATATAAAGCCCTTGATGAGGAGCTAGGGCAACCAAATGCCGGGCATTACGATAGCTTTACAATAGCAGGTAATCAGCTTACCTACGATGGTGTAGAGCTCACGAAACAAAATGGTAAAATTAGGAAAGCTTTCGCGATAGTGAGGGATCTAGGCGTGGGACGATTGCGAGCCAAGGGATTCCCCGAACATACTAAACCACACAAAGGCAGTAAAAAGATGGCGCAGAACCTTGCGCTGGAGGTTGATGTTCTTGTTAAGAAGGGTGAGGAGACTTCGGGTAAAGAGGATGGTGAGATGATTGAAATGAAAACAATTGATAGCATTCAAAATTTTGCTCGTGACATAGAGGGTTATGCAGATACTTCGTTCGCGGGCATCGACGATGAGATCGAGATCCCTGATATGAGAAAGTTAAAGCTCGACATTGAAAACCTGCAAAATACTATTAAGGAGGTGAAGGATAACTTTGTACAATATAATAGCGAGATAAATACGAAAGAGGGTAAGTTAAAAGACCTTAAGAAGCAGAAGTCCGGGGTGCGAAGGCTTCAGGATATTGATGATCTTGAGAAGGAATTGAAGAAATTGAAGGAAGATAAGAAGGATGAACTGGGTAGGCACGGTGTTTTCTCCGAGATTTTTAAGCAACTGAGGTCTATTACGTCCGAGCTGATAAAGATTGCTGGATATTATAAAACTCTGCTTTAAAAGTTTAAAACCCTTTTCCGGGAGCAGGGCCTGACTATCGCGAGCATCGTGAGTGCTATTGGCTTATTAGTATCAACACTGTTCCTGGCTTTAACAGGTGGTAGTGGGGCAGCAGGATCAGCTAGAGGAGGTAGTGCTGCAGGCAAAGGGTTTGTACAAAAGCAGCTGGAGAGATTAGGACGGTTCCTTAAATATTTGGCAGGCAAAGCGGGAGCTGCCCTCCCAGGAATCATTGGTACCATCGTGTCGTTCTTTTTCCGTATAGCTGCAAGAGTCGTGGAGTTCGTGGCAAAACACTTGTACATGGGCATCGCAGGTGCTGTAGGTATCGTCGTTGCATACGTGGGAAACAGAAGGAGTGGGAAGAGATCGTAGATTATTCTGGTAAACCACCTAACTTACCAGATAACAATCGTAATGTTTCATCCATATATAGGTGATAATTAGCAATATCCCCACAGTGATAATAGTCTTAGTTTCCTCATGAGTTATTTCTGACGATGGAGCTGGTTGGGTATGCATCCTTGGCACCTTGGAGGGTTGATGATGCTTCCTTGGTATGGCAACAGCATGCGGAGTGTTAATATTGGGATTGATACCAATCTTGAAATGGTCCTGACTGATCAGGATCTTGTTGTTAAATCCAGCCACATTCCCGATCCTCAGGTTCATATCGCTCGGTATCATGTAGACGCCATGGGCAACACTATAATCGACCTTGCTTCGTGCATATCTGAGTACGTTCTCGAATTCACTAATTTCTCTACCTGTATTTGCAGGCCTAACACCAAGTATAGTCGTTGGGCATCGATAGAACTGCCTTGATTCCCAATAATTCCTGATCGCGCATTGGCTTGGCTCTCCAAAATCAAATACGCGTAATATCTAACGCTTTGGGATAACTTTTCAATACCAATACGGGTATGGCCTTGGCTTTTCTCAATTACCCACCTCGACCATGAATTTTCATCAAAATAACTAGGTCCTGCACCGGGAAAATCTTTACGTTTGGCTTGCCAACTACTGAACAACGTTTCATTTTTCCATTCATGCTCACTTGCAGATACTCCAAATTCACGGGCCAGACGTCTAAATTTTTCCATATTGAACGGATTGTTGATAGAATTAAATCGGGAGGAGCCAGGCAACGATACCTCCAATTCTTCGAGGATCTTCCGAATTTGGAAATAGACATGGAACCTATACACGGCACGTACAAAGGGTAATGGAGACGTTAGGTGCTGCATCGATATCCCACAACCTGATGTTGCAGCGAATACAGCGAAGTTCAATTGTGTTGACCAGGGGCTGAAAGGGTGGGTCCTCCAAGCATGAATCGGAGGGTTAGCATGGAACATGTAGCCAACAAAAGTATTGGAGAATTTAACCTTGAATGAGGACCCGTCAATAACAATGTCTTAGTTCGTAATATCCGAGCCCTTTAACTGCTCCAGGTACCTGCCATGATTCGATTTGCATTTTGCCTTTGGGTTATAGCTATATATTCATGTTTCTTTAAAGAAACATGAAGCAATTGTATATTACTGATATCGAAAAGCTTATAGTCTTTGATGAATATCTGGGGGAGGATACTATGATCGCTCTAAAATACATAAGTATTCGACTTTGGTGGGTGATTCTTTATAAAAAGAGTGAATTCAATATCTTCAAAGCGGGTTCCAAGATGAGTGACGGGACGTTTAATGTAGAGCCATTGGAAGTCACAATCCAAATCGAGCTGGGCTTGTATAGAATCGAGGATCTCTCGGCTATTGTCAAAAACCAAGCAGGGAATAGGATAAAGCTATTTGTACTCAGAAACGGCGTGTGTAGGATTAGGGTTAATAAAGGGTATGTTGTGATAATTGATCAACTGCTGCAGGATCTTATGGGGTATGCTTTTAATGACAAGGTACTATTTTCAGTGGATGACTACGACAGCAAGTACAGCACAGACATTCATCAGCGGCTAAGACTCGTATGCCCCCAGCTGGATCCGGATTATTCTCTTTTAAGTGGTGAGAAATCCAATATACTAGCCGTGCTTCCAATCAAAGAGCTAAACGCTTGGGGAGATATGGTGACATGGAGTTTCGACACTCCTGTATACCTCCCTCTTAAAGGTTCAACAGACAGGCTAGAGTTCATCCTCATCAACGAGTTTGAAGACGAAAAGAACCCTTTCGTGGGAATTAACATGCATTTAATGATAGAATAAATGACTAATGATGAGATTATGAAATTATACCCAAGCTTACCACCGAGTGCACCTGATCAAGAAAATAATGAGGGGCATGTATACAGACTCCAAAAAGTCAAAGAGATTGAGCAGTTTCTGCGAAGCGAAGTTAAGCAACGGGAAAAACTCGCTAAAAAATTTGGAATGCATGGAACCTGGATTCACTATATGGATCATGGATTGCTCGCAATAAGCGTGATAACATCAGGCGTAGGTATCGCTAGTATACTCAGCGGCATCGGAGTTCCTCTGGCCGTTGCGATGGGAGGAATCTCCATAGCCGTTGGATTAGGACAAACAGCCTTAAAACAAGGTGGGAAGAAATTGAACTATAAACGTAAAAAACACGACTCAATAAGACTCCTTGCAGAGACTAAGCTGAATTCAATAGTTGATTTGATATCAAGGGCGATTGAGAATGGAGTGATAAGTGATTATGAATTTTCACTAATAAACCAAAAGAAACAAAAATATCTCCTATTGAATGAACAGATCCGACAACGCACTAAGAAAATCGTTGAGACGATTAATGAACAAGAAAGGCAGCAATTAGTAGCAAAAGGCAGAGAAGAGGGTAAACTCGAGTTGTTGAAAAAACTACAGTCTGCGCAATATGTAAGCACTACTTAGATAAACCGCCTGAATATTCATAATTTTAATGTTTTGTACAAAACACTAAATGACACCCACAATCTCACCAGTAGTTGCATCAATCATACAATCACCATTAGATATAATGGTTCGCATTTGTCTCGCGTCGAGGCCTCTGATATATCCCTCTAAAATTTTCATAGCCGCGATATCTGAGCATGACTTACAATAAGGACCGTCCGTCTGTGCTGAAGCATCCTTGTACTTCACTGTATGGATCTGAATCAAGATGTCGTGTCCTGGATTGTTGCACTGGTTTCTACTCTTCTAGAATAACCTGCAGATAGTTCTTATTCCCTTGCCGATAGATACTTGATAGCTTTAAAATGCAGATGCAGTCGCAGGGCTGCTTCAGTGGTACTGGTTGATCATGAAAATCAGTATTAATCTCCCTATTCCATTCCTTTACTTTGGTACTAACATACTCTTTTTTAACTGGTGGGGTAGTGAATTCATTACCGTACAGTTTCTCTATCTTGGTGAGTATACTCTGATACCTTTCAAGCCATTCAAGATGATTGTGTAAGTTAAATGACATCGTAAGTGAGGAACTATCATCATAGTGGGATGTTCCATTGCTATATAGCCCCCCTGGTGTTCTGATTAGTAGGGCGGTAATTCTATTATCATTTTTGTAACCTATTACAAATCTAGCATCCTTGCCTTTATTGGCTTGTATTGGATCGCTAAGTACAATGTTTTCGATCTTTATATCAAAGATGTTAAATGCAGCTAGGTTGCTATAAAAAGCCTTTGTTTCAATATCATTTCCATAAAATTTAAACAACCTGTTTATTTATGAAAATGACTCTAACTAGGGTTTTTACAAGGACAGCACCATTGTACAGCACCACTGTACGTGATAAACATCATGTAATCCGCCCACACTTGCATCTATCATATTTATCGAGATCAATTCCACATTCATCACAATACTCAGTCATTTATTTGATAGAGCTCTGGTAACTGGCATGTATATATCATTTAATATTATTTTGTGTTGGTTACGACCAATTTCATTGCTTTCAAACATTAATAAAATTTTTGCAACTTTTTATCTCAACAAGGAAGTTTTTTGAGAGGCAATTTGGCTTTAGAGAGAAACACTCGACTTTTCATGCTCTTACCAGCCTAACTGAACGTATTCGAGAATCTCTTGACAACAAAAACATGTCTATGGAGTTTTTATTGATCTTCAAAAAGCTTTTGACACTGTTGACCACAACATTTTACTTAAAAAACTTGAACATTATGGAATAAGAGGTACATCTAACAACTGGTTCAGATCCCATCTGACTGATAGAAAACAGTTTGTTTCAATTAATGGTTATGACTCGGACGTTTTAGACATCAGCATAGGTGTCCCTAAGGGTTCATACCTAGGTCCCTTGCTTTTTCTAATCTATATTAATGACCTACACATTGCCATAAAAAACTCTATTGTCCATCATTTCGCTGATGACACTAATCTTCTCCACATTAACGACTCCATAAAACACTTTAATATACTCTTGAATCAAGACCTTCGTTCACTATGTAACTGGCTAAAAGCTAATAAAATTGCCCTAAATGTTGCTAAAACTGAAGTCCTATATTTCAGACATCCAAATAAAGCTCAATGTCATACCATGAAGCTTAAACCTGACGCTAAAAAGCTATAGCCTTCTCAAAGTGTTAAGTATCGAGGAGTGTTTTTAGATGAATTTCTATCCTTCAAGCCCCACACTATCCAACTCGTCAAAAAACTCAGAAAAGCTAATGGCATGATCTCAAAAATTAGGCACTTTTTGCCATTAAGTATATTACGCGCAGTATATTCTGTAAAACTCAGTCAAGCGTTTGCTTACCTTCTCAAATTTCAGATCTCCAAGTAACCCTTATTTACAGTCAATTAAGCACCCCAAATTCAGATCACATATCCAACTACAAAATGCTCTTTTTGTAAACTCTGTTTTGTCTGGTACTGTACCTCAACCTGTAATTGGTTTCTTTACAATGAGAAGAGATACTCATGGTCATGCCACCCGAAACGTCTTTTGTCTGACTCGCAAGAATGTCAGGACTACTAAATACGGTACTTGTTCAATAAGAAATCAATGAATAAGTGTATGAAACAATCTCGTTAACCTTGGCATAATTAATTTAAATAATTGGCCCATATAAAAAAATCCTGCCTATCCAAGGCTATGAAATTACACTTTAGTAATCTCTAACTGCCCAACACATGCTGTTTCGTCCGTATAAAATGTAGTATCTTGTTTTACTCTTATAGTTATATTTTCAATATATAGTCTGTTAAATTTAGATATATTTATAAATATAGATAGAGATATTTACATATTTAGATAAATATATCATATTTTTATTGTAAACTACGTTAATGTACATAGTTTTTGTCTTTTTTCCTCTTTTGTTATTTTTTTATTTTTTATTTTTTATTTTTTTATTATTATTTTTATTTTTTTATGTTGTTGTTTTTTAGTGTTATTTTTTTGTCTTTTTTTATTTCTGGGAGAGTGTGGTAGCTTAGTTTATTGAACCTTCCAACACATTGCCAATTTTTCTTTGTTGATAATAAATCTTCCATTCAGGGCCATCGTCAGATTAGTTGTACTATATGACGGTCCTTATCTCTAGCTTTTCCTAAGTTAATATAAAATTAACTTGTATTTATTACTTTATTTCATTTCATTTCAAGCCATTGTATAGAACGAATGACAAACCCCATCTGGCTCTGAATCAATCAGTATCTGTGTTAGCTGCTCATTGTACATGCATGGCAGGGTGAGTCAAACTTATACTACAAGTTTTGTCAATGGAGGTTCTAATGTCTCTTAATAATTATTTTTTGTTGAACTTTTAGGCTTTGGGAAACATGCTCACATGTAGCTGCAACACTTTATAAGATAGAAGCAGCTGTGCGACTCGGTCTAACAACCCAAACCCCAATTGACATGTCATGCCAATGGAATCAGAATTTTGCAAAAGATGTTAATCCTTCTCCAGTTGCTTCCATTCAAATGTATTAACCCAAATTCAAGGCACCATATCGATAAAAGAATTGCCACGAAACTCGACTGAATTAGAAAAAGATGCTAATAAATATGCTTTAGGTTTATCTTTAATCAGTGACTTTCAGAGCCTTTCATTCAACAGGATAGTGATGTTGTCGATGCTTCTAAATTACCAAGACAATTTAGAGAGCTATTTGACCCAAAACTTGCCTTAATGGACAACATTGCGTTAAATGAGCACTGTAAAAAGGTATTTTCGTCATTTAATATAACAGTTGAGGAAATGGAATATGTCGAGCAGGTTACGAGGAATCAATCTGCCAGCATAATTTGGCACGAACAAAGAACAGGTCGAATCACTGGCTCGATAGTTCACAAAGTTAGATGCACCAGTTTGGATTGCCCATCGAAATCCTTGATACTTAGCATTACCAATCTTAGTTATAATGTGATCAATACTCCATCACTAATGTGGAGTAAAGAGAAGGAAAAGGAAGCTTTAGCTGACTATACGAACATATCTTGTGATGAGGATTATTTTTGTTCTTCGCTGGGCAATAACTTGGATGAGTTTTGAAAGCTACGGATCACATTTTTGGAGGTTCCCCAGGTGCTGTCGTAAATTGCTCATGCTGTGGCCTAGGAGTTGTAGAAATTAAATGCCCCTATTCACTTCGCGAAACAGGGTTACAAAAGGAAATAGTTAAAAATAAATTTTATGTCAAGAAGTCCAGTGATGGAACCCTCAGTTTGAATAATAACCATCAGTACTACAGTCAAGTACGGCACGAAATGTATGTATGTGGGGTAAGATATTGTGACTTTGTGGTGTGGACACCTGTCGAATTTGTAATAGTGAGAGCTTACGTGGATCAAATGTTTATTGCAGAGATGTTAAAAAAATGTTCTAAGTTTTGGATGAAGTGCATACTGCCAGAACTGTTTACTCGAAAACTTGAAAATAATGACGAGAATGATGCTACAACATCAAAAATCAGTAAACATTACAGTATTTGTAATCCAACGTTGGATGGAGATATGTTGAATGTGATCATTGTGACCGCTGGTATCACACTCAGTGCATCAACTTAAAAAAATACCAAGGTCAAAAGTTTGGTACTGCAAAGATTGCAAAAAGGAAAAAACAACTCAGTGACTTTAATATATGTATATTTTTATTTTTGTATATATTTTATAATTTTATAATATACATTTTTCAACATTAAAAAGTTTTAGAGATATATATTTCTATGTTCTGCGACAGTGTTGTTTTCTCACTATCCCAGCACTCCTTCCGATATCAAAGAACATGATTTCGGGGTTAAAGCGGAAAATCCTCGGTTCTACGGAGATCCGATGGATATCCGTATAGTTTTAAAATTAAATTGTATAGTTTTAGGGTTCAGACGCACATCCGCCCGCTTCTCTTTATCTCTCCCTAACACCTCATCTGCGCATGCGCAAAATATTTTAAAATATGAGTTTATCCGACAATCATCCGCGCATGCGCAAACCCTTCACCAGAGTGTGACAAAGTGTGACATCATGCGCAAACTGAATCAGGAAAATCCCCATTATTCAAACCATGACCGCCTGTTCAAGGATCCTAATCCAGAATTTTAACAAAAACGATAACCATAATTAGTTGGTTCAGAATATCCTTGCACAATTAATGACACATTTCTTTGACTCGAGTATATTCCGGATCGATTCAAGACCTAGGAAATGTGTAATAAAGCAGTTGAAGAAGATCCCGAGGCGTTCGAGTATGTTCAGGATCGATTCAAGACATAGGAAATGTGCAGCAAGGTAGTTGAGGAGTATCCCTGGATGTTCGAGGATGTTCCGGAGGATTTAAGAAAAGAGGAAATGTGCAACGAGGCGGTTAAACAGGATCCTTGGTTGATCGAGCATGTCCCGGAGCATCTCATGATTCAGGAAATATTTAACAAATCCGTTGAAGAGGAACCCATTATACTCGATTTTGTTCCGGATCAATTCAAAACGCAGAAAATGTGCACCAGAGCCGTTGAAGAGGATCCCTCTACTATTGCATGCGTTCCAGAATATCTCATGAACCAAGGCATGTGGACGAGAGCCATTGAAGAGAATCCCGGAATGCTCGATCCGGAGTGGATCCCGGACTGGTTTGTTACTCGGGATATGCGCAGGAAGGCCGTGTTTGAATCTGAATTGTTCGATGTCTATCGCCAGTGTAAAGCACAAAAGGTTCAAATTAAAAAGGAACTACTTCCGATAACATGGCATCCAGATCGATATTGGGATTAGTGCATGCCAGAGAACGAAAAGCAAGTGATTTCCAAATTATGGGAGCCCTAATTCAAAAAAAGAAAATATTGATCAAAAATTACTATAATAAATAAATATGAGTTGGTTTCACAATATTCTAGATTGTTTCATTTTGTTGTTGAGCATGACCTCTATATGATAGCACATGTAACGCATCGATTCAAGACAACGGAATTGTGTAATAAAGCGGTTGATCAATGGGCCCCTTGGCTCACATATGTTCCGGATCGATTCAAGACAATGGAATTGTGTAGCAGGGCAGTTGAAAGAAATCCCTATAATCTTAAGTATGTTCCGGAACATCTCAAGACACAGGAAATGTGTAATAAAGCATCCGGCAAGAATCCCCTTATACTCCCGTATATTCCGGACCGATTCAAGTGTAAGAACATGTGCAATAAAGCCATTGACAAGGATACCTCTATGGTCGCATATGTTCCTGATTATTTCTTGGATATGAAAACATGCAAGAGATGTTTCCTATTTGTGGATGATGTATTGAACAAAACATAGAAGCGGATGGCGCATATAATAAACTGAGTAGCAAATCATCATTGGAAATAATTAAAGATATATTGAGTGTATTTTTTATTAGCGCCGGAGTCTCTATGTCAGTATTGGCTCTAGCCTTCGTGGGAATCAATAAAGAAGATAAGGAACTGTTTGAAAAACTAAAGGGTCGGGTTTCTGAATTTGAAAAGAAGGAACTTGAAAAACTAAGGGATCGGTTTAGTGATTTAGAATAGTAATGTATTGATTCAGTGTATTTTATGGTTTAGAGGAACCATAAAGTAAAGGTTAAAAGAACAGTGCGATGATTGTGAATGTGTGCTTGATGAATATGATAGATGCAAATTTGGGAGAAAACTTGTGGTGCAAGGTAAGATATTACGTTGGCATTTTTATCATGAATATACGTTGTATAACGGTGGTTTTTGTAAGTGCTTGACGACCAAAAAATAAAAAGTATTGATCAAATTTTTATTTTATAAATAATCGAACATGTTTAAGTTTGGAGACCAAATGATTAAATCAAAAGAATTTGACAGTAATGTCATACCGTACAATGTCGAAGATGTGAACCTTGAAAACCTAGTGGTGAGTGAGTCTATTCCGGCAAACAAAGGTAAAGATGAAAAGTTTATGATTGGTTATCATGATCCAGACGGCAACCTATCCCCGTTACTAATAAAAATGCCAAAACACATATTTTCTCAGGGTGCCTCTCAATACAGCGAGAATTCAGCGTTCACCATGTCATTCGATCCTAAATGATTAGAAAAATATGAGACAATTTTGAAAGAGATTAAATGGCAAAGCGGGGCTTATTTCACCAATCCAGGTGTGAAGAAAGAACGTTATATTAATCTCAAATTGAAAGAATGGAAAGCTAACATTCGAACCAATTTCCATAAGCAAAGACCACCTCAAGGAGGGCCATACGAATGTACGGCCATCATAAAAATAGGAAGTATTCATAGGCAAGGGTGCAACTATTACATCCAAACTTATTTCAAAGAATGCAAATATAAAGAGGTTGAACGGTAAGACGCTAACTATTTAAGTGAATCTGAGGATGATGATGATGATGATGATGATGATGATGATGATGATGATGATGATGATGATGATGATGATGATGATGATGATGATGATGATGATGATGATGATGATGATGATGATGATGATGATGATGATGATGATGATGATGATGATGATGATGATGATGATGATGATGATGATGATGATGATGATGATGATGATGATGATGATGATGATGATGATGATGATGATGATGATGATGATGATGATGATGATGATGATGATGATGATGATGATGATGATGATGATGATGATGATGATGATGATGATGATGATGATGATGATGATGATGATGATGATCTTTGCTTATGGAAATTGGTTCGAATGTTACCTTTCCATTCTTTCAATTTGAGATTAATATAACGTTCTTTCTTCACACCTGGATTGGTGAAATAAGCCCCGATTTGAAATTTAACCTCTTTCAAAATTGTCTCATATTTTTCTAATCATTTAGGATCGAATGACATGGTGAACGCTGAATTCTCGCTGTATTGAGAGGCACCCTGAGAAAAGATGTGTTTTGGCATTTTTATTAGTAACGGGGATAGGTTGCCGTCTGGATCATGATAACCAATCATAAACTTTTCATCTTTACCTTTGTTTGCCGGAATAGACTCACTCACCACTAGGTTTTCAAGGTTCACATCTTCGACATTGTACGGTATGACATTACTGTCAAATTCTTTTGATTTAATCATTTGGTCTCCAAACTTAAACATGTTCGATTATTTATAAAATAAAAATTTGATCAATACTTTTTATTTTTTGGTCGTCAAGCACTTACAAAAACCACCGTTATACAACGTATATTCATGATAAAAATGCCAACGTAATATCTTACCTTGCACCACAAGTTTTCTCCCAAATTTGCATCTATCATATTCATCAAGCACACATTCACAATCATCGCACTGTTCTTTTAACCTTTACTTTATGGTTCCTCTAAACCATAAAATACACTGAATCAATACATTACTATTCTAAATCACTAAACCGATCCCTTAGTTTTTCAAGTTCCTTCTTTTCAAATTCAGAAACCCGACCCTTTAGTTTTTCAAACAGTTCCTTATCTTCTTTATTGATTCCCACGAAGGCTAGAGCCAATACTGACATAGAGACTCCGGCGCTAATAAAAAATACACTCAATATATCTTTAATTATTTCCAATGATGATTTGCTACTCAGTTTATTATATGCGCCATCCGCTTCTATGTTTTGTTCAATACATCATCCACAAATAGGAAACATCTCTTGCATGTTTTCATATCCAAGAAATAATCAGGAACATATGCGACCATAGAGGTATCCTTGTCAATGGCTTTATTGCACATGTTCTTACACTTGAATCGGTCCGGAATATACGGGAGTATAAGGGGATTCTTGCCGGATGCTTTATTACACATTTCCTGTGTCTTGAGATGTTCCGGAACATACTTAAGATTATAGGGATTTCTTTCAACTGCCCTGCTACACAATTCCATTGTCTTGAATCGATCCGGAACATATGTGAGCCAAGGGGCCCATTGATCAACCGCTTTATTACACAATTCCGTTGTCTTGAATCGATCCGTTACATGTGCTATCATATAGAGGTCATGCTCAACAACAAAATGAAACAATCTAGAATATTGTGAAACCAACTCATATTTATTTATTATAGTAATTTTTGATCAATATTTTCTTTTTTTGATGATGATGATGATGATGATGATGATCATCATCATCATCATCATCATCATCATCATCATCATCATCATCATCATCATCATCATCATCATCATCATCATCATCATCATCATCATCATCATCATCATCATCATCATCATCATCATCATCATCATCATCATCATCATCATCATCATCATCATCATCATCATCATCATCATCATCATCATCATCATCATCATCATCATCATCATCATCATCATCATCATCATCATCATCATCATCATCATCATCATCATCATCATCGGTCCAACGGTCATGAAATTCAAAGCATTAACGACTATAGAGTGTTTGCCGTCTATCGCGATCTCTGGCTATCGAAATTTGAACGTGAGAACACCCTGATCTAGGAAGGAATCGATCCAAATGATGGTACGATCCGAGCCCTACAGATCATGCGGGTAATATTGAAGAAAAAGCGATCGCCGCAGCTTATGGTAATACCTTTTGTATACCCCTCGGAAAAATGTTTGAACTAGTAAGAGACCTCCCCTTCTATCAACCTGGCCTACACGACAGATTTCAATTCGTTCTTCATTTTGCACCGTATGGAGATGCCATGAAGGATGGGGTGCAGCAACTTCAGGGTCTACTGCAGCTAAAGCGGCAGATGCTACCTACAAAATCACTAATTTTGCACTGGAATATGATAAAGTAAATAACAAGGGCCTTGCAGGTGCTATGGCATCACGGTATAGTCAATTCGTTTTGCCTTTCGAAAGAGTATTGGGCAGCAAGGTGATTACCATGAAAAAAGAGGATACCAGTTATAATTTACAAATCGACACCCCAGAAAAAAAGTTTGAAGGCCGTTTTACTGCTCTTTGCAGATCCAGCGAAAGTTAAAGATTACTCGGGGATGAATGAAGTCTTCTACAACCCAAAAATTGAAAAAATATCAATCACTGTTGAGGGTGAACCCAATGAGTTTTATTCACACGCGATGCTTCCAAAAGACCAATTTAAACAAATTGTGAATCTTTTCGGCAGTCATGATTCTAATATTACTATAGGACAGTTCATGACTGAGAGATATGCACTGTTTTTTGATTTTCGATCATCTCCTGATCATACTCTGCACGGTTCCGGTAGACCTTTTCAACGCTTGAGTGATGGTATTACTCTGCATATAACTAACAAAGCGGATTGAACTTGAAATATTCGCTGTTATATCTATTTGTTGAGTGACTCCCAGTTGAACCTCTTAAATGGTAGGTTTCATAGCGTGGAGTATTGAAATAAATGACTCTAGATATAGTGAAAGAGCCCCGTACAGCGATATTTTCAGGCCCGATAAGTTGTTGGAAGACACAACTTGTTCTGGACCTTCTCGAAAATGAATACAAGAAACATTTTCACAACATTATTATCCTGTGTCCAACTATACAATGGAACAGCACTTACCTAGAGAGATCATCGCTTTGGAAAGATGACTTTGTTTTCTTGATTAATCCTGAGGATCAACTTTTTGATTGGATTAAAAATTTATCGTCACTCCTAGCTGGTGAAGATTGTCTCTTCATTATCGATGACTGTATAACTGATATAAATCTCGATAAAAAACGACAATCTTTGCTTCACTTAGCGATATCAGGTAGACATCGAAAGGATAGTCTGTGGTTGTTAACCCAGTCTTATACTGCTTTACCGAAAAAATTTGAGAAGACAAAAGAAACAGCTGTTCTTCTTGAACCCCCATGAACGGTCATGTATGAAGCTCATTGATGATGAAACGAATATGATCAATGATTGGGAGGAGATTAAATTTGAACTGAAAAAAACAAAACATGCATGCTTATATGTGAGGTTAGAACATCCTAGAAGATATAAAATTTTGGATTGAATAGTGTTTTTATGGATCGATTTGGTCAACAAAACAGCGGTACATAATGGGGAAAATATTTCCCCATTCCTGTCCATGAACAAAAATTTTGGATTCAAAAAAATTAACAAAATAAAAATGTCTCTTGTAAGCCAGGATAATGTGATTATGATTTATCGTAAGCATACCACACAGGACAACGACTTTTATCATCTGCCATACTATTGTGCACGTATTCAGAGAGGTGCTATCCCCAAAAAATGACGATGGTTCCGTGACAAATTTCCAAAATCTGAGGAAATTGTTGTTATAGAAAATCCTAATGGTATGCACGCCTTCGACAGATTTAAAGAGGATGGGCATGTGGAGCTATATCAATGTCACTTCAGACTGATTGGCCTTACTGAGGATGATTTGTAAGATCTAGGTGTTCCAGCATTGAAAGATTAAATTTTTCATTTTTTTTATTCTTGGTCCAAAAATAAAAGATTTCGGATTCCAAAAAATTAACAAAAATAAAAAATGTCTCGAATTCCAATTGACACTGTGTTATGCGTAGTTGAAAAGAACTATCCTCATGAACGTGGGATAGCTGGCAGACATAACTATTTCATGATCAAATGTCAACGTAAACAGCTCACCACGAGACTAAATATTTTACGAGCGATGTACCCTGATATAATTGTGAGAAAACCAGAATGTGATGATCCTAAGGCCGTCGCATTCTTGTGCCACTTCAAAGAATATTTTGGCACCGACAATTTTTACAAGAACCATTTCACACTGCGTGATGATGAAGAGAGGGAGTTTTTTGAAGATATGTTTGCTATCAATATGGCGTCAGCGGGGGATAATTTTGTGACTTTTTTAAGTCAAAAAAACTAATTGACCGCTTTAAAAATTTCGGATTCCAAAAAATTACTAAATAAAAATGTCTTTCCAACTGTCTTTTAAATTTAACAATACCAAGCTACCTACCGTGACTATCAACGGTCGCTCCTGGACTCGTGCTAAAGAAGTGTATGGGACTTGAATCAGGTAAAAACACAAAGACTGCTCACGTTGTCGGAGAACATTGTAGCGTAGAAAACTACGCTTAGAGGTGTCAATTGACCAACGTGCTTGCGGCAAGCACGTTGGTCAATTAGCCTTTGGAATCGAGAAAAGATGAATATTACATCAATGAGGAGGGTATGTACGAGTTTGTATTTTCCAGCCAACAACCAAAAGCAAAAAAGTTTAGAAAATATTGCTGCAACACAATGTTTCCACAAATCAGAGAAAGGCTACAACAACAAGCCATCAACAAAACTATCGAAGAAAAAGCAGTAGCCATTGCAATCCTTGAAGATGATTTCGAAAACAGAGATAAACAGGTTACTGTTCTTGAACAAGACAAATCGGAGCTACGGCAGAGATATGTTACGCATCGAAGTCATATAGACACTGTACTATGTGTAGTGGATAAGAACTATCCCCACGAGTATGGAAATGCTGGCCGACATAAGCACTATATGATCCGATGCCAACGTAAACAGCTCACCACGAGAATAAATCTTCCACGAGATCGATACCCAAAAATGATAGTAAGGGAACCAGTATGTGATGATCCGAATGTTGTTCATGCATGGTGCCGATTTAAAAAAGATACCCTTGGTACCAACAATTTTTACCTCAACCATTTTACACTGCCTGGTGACGATACGCGGGAATTTTTCGAAAAGTTGTTCGGCATCGAGATGATGTAATAAGATAATTTTGTGACTTTTTACAAGTCATAAAAATAATTAAAAAATTGACCACTATGAAAAATTCAAAAACCAATTGAAATATCAAAACAAAATATGAAAGCATATGTACAACAATTACAATTTAACAATATCTCCAATATCTCGTGCCTGTACTACAATGTTGTATCAAAGCAGCGTCAGTTACTGCTTATTGCGCGCAATGCTTGGAAAATTTTAGGTTTCGAAATGGAATATACTACGAAAGATTTGAGTATATGGACCCCATTGATGAAGTAAAGAACTTTTATATAAGGTAGCAGGAGGGAAAAAAGCATGGGCAACATTCGCAAGGCTTGTGATCAACATACTGTTAGAATATGATATACAACGCCTAGGACTGCATATTATTGATGTGGATGTGAACAGATACGGTGTAATATGTTACGAGGTAATCAAAAATAAAGAAGCATGGCTATCAGATTTGGCTGATTTGGAAAAAATAAGCGACATCTTAGACTTTCTTATAGCAGATAGACGGTTAGTTGACATCGGCCTTGATAGCGAGCCAAATGTTATTAAAGGAATCGTATATGGATATCCGTTCTATACCTTACATCCTTATGATTATTTACGAGATCCGGCTGAGGATGATCCAGATGACGATGATACAGCTGATGATTGGGATAAAGATGATTGAGGACTTAAATATTTTTTATGGCTTATCAAAGCCACAAAAAAAATCTACCACTTCATCACATGCTCTGGAGGTACATCGGCATCTTCGGGAATCAACATTAATTCCTCGGCGACAAAACTACAGTCGGTTCCATCTTTCAAATAATACAACACCCGACGGCTCTGCTACAATGCGATTAAGCCTATACATATTTTTTCTCCAAAAAGCGGCAGTCGCGCGTCTTTTCTACTCTCCATGTTCTTCTCCAGGTTGCAACAAATATAAATAAACCCATCCTCAGGCAAAGGTTATTCATCGAGATACTCTTCGCTTTTCGCAAGTGGTACATCATCCAATTTAGCCTTTGACGGTTTCATCCTGATCATTTCAGTCTTGGTGTTATTTAAATTATTCAATATGGTGTACAGGTGTTTAACCTATGTAATACTAGTCTCCTCAATGACCAACTCTTGTGCATCTTGAGGCTTGAAAAGTCTTTCCGCAAGCACTTTGTTGTATGATTTAAAGAACGCTGTAAAAGTATGATGATATTTGGTGGTAGCTCGTTTAATCTCCACCCTTTTTCCTAGCAACAATTTTTCTACATCTGTTTTGAATTCCGAACCATTATCGCATTGAAAAATTGTAGGGTACCTTAAAGAACCAGCCTTATAAATATCCTTAATCATGTCTGCAACCTGTCTGGCCTTTTTCGTTTTTAAAGGTCGTGCCACCTTATATCTTCAAGCTACATCGATCCCGTTAGGATATACTTGTACGTATTCCCATAAACCTTCAGATCAAACTGGTGCATTTCGTTCGGTGTTGTAGTTGTAAAATGGGGGTAATCAATCTTCTTTGGCCCTCGAATATGTCGTAGCCATAGGAGCTGCCGAGACAACTAGTGTACGACTTTCTTTTTGGATAGTCTACTCTCTTCGGCGAGTAATTTAACGGCTTTTCGTCCAATCCAAAGATGTTCTGGGTTGTAATAAATACTGCTCAATTTTTCTGCATCCTCCTCTGTAACGATAAGTTGTTTTGATATATTTATTTTATATTATATTATATACAAGAACACCTATAGTTGCCATGTTTGTTGTTTATTTATTCAGCGATATAAAGATTACCCTTTGAAATGTTCTCGCTCGCCCACATTGATTGAGTATTTGTATAGTGGGGCCTTCTCGCTACCTCCACAAGCAGCGGAGCATCGCCATTTTCTCGGTACTTGAGTGGGATCTTGTGATTAATATGCCACTCTTTACCATAGTTATCCCAGCTCATTCTTTCCGTGAATTGTGCTTCAATATGAGCCCGCAGTTTCTTCATATCGCACCCTAAATACTCTTGAGAACTAAGCTCCTTGTTTCCTTGCAGGGTCTAGTTCAACAACGAACAACAGAAGCGAGATTTCCAACGGGGTCGCAAATGGGGAATTGAGATCGTCGTTTTTTATGGTCACAGATTTGACTTCCGCCACATTCTTTACACTTTGATCTTATCCTACCATGTTCGCTGCAGATGCTTCCACCACCACATTCTTTACACGTCATCTTCTGCTACCATGTTTCGCTGCAGATAATCCACCTCTGCATTCTTTACACTCTGATATTATCCTACCATGTTCGCTGCATATTTCATTTCATCCGCGCTCTGTGCATCTTGATCTGTGTATGTCATGCGGGCACTTGGCACGTTCCTGTGACGCCTTCTTTATATCAAGGCATCTGATGCATGTCTTCGTCCGTTGTCCATTCCCCTTGATCCTGAAATTTTCTAAAGAAAGATAGTGATTACAGCAGTCTTGGCCTCTTTCATGTTGCTTTTGTGTTGTGTTTGCCTATATGACAAACACAAATTTCATTGGACATTATTTATTTTTTTAGGACTATACCCTTCACTGCCATTTCCCGACTTGCTGTTCCTGCAGCAAACTATGCTGTCATTTTCATTACATCTTTCATGTCCATTTTGGCAGAAGATCGTGTAATTCCTAGAAATTTCTTGCCCGCACGGGCATATCCAAAGGTTAAACCGAGATCTACTACAGTTTCATAGAGCATATCAATTATCTCTTTTCTCGTAATGGGGCGTAATGTTTGAACTCGTTTATTATATAGGGTTTAATGCATTTTAAAAATATCAATTTTTTGATTTTGAGGATGAACTTTTTTTCAACAGGAGCCAGTTGCTCTGATGTTTTGTTATCAGGCTGATTCTGATGCTGATTTTTAAAAAAATTGTACCAAACGCCAATGCCTGCTATAGCAAGTACTGTTACTGCCGTGCCCCCTAAAACTGCGGTAGTACTGGACCCAGTACTTGATGAACTACTTGACGAAGTACTACTCTCTAACTTGATCCTTGTTCTTATGCAAGTCCTCCTTGTTCTTACGATTCCATTCGGCAAGTTTCTTGCCAGCAGCAACACGACCTCCATTTTTCTTAGTAATAACTTGTTTTGGTTCTGGCTTATCATCAGTCATTTATTTTATAGGAGGCCAACTTCTACAAAATTGAAATTTTGACCGATTATTTCCCATCTTTTTCTTCTCGTTCTTCTAGGTTTTCACTTTTGTTTTGTTTTGACAAAACTTCAACATGATTCACGGTATGTGCCAACACTAAAATTGGTGCTAGAAATATACCGAATGCAGAGTACACGAGTATACCCAAATCGGTCATACTATCCTTAATAATGGGGTCTTCCTCAATATCGTGCTTTAAATTTTCAGCACTATCAAGCTGAACAACATTACCTACAACATTGGTGTACATGCTAATCGCATGTGAAGACAGCACCTTTGCCGTTTCTTCGCCCTTCTCATGGATTTCTCGTTGAACATAGTCAGAATAGGCCTTGTCGATCGCATCGTCTGGTGCCTGTCCACGAATCTCTCCGTACATTTTTTTGATAAAAGATGTCCTTTGCCTTTACATATAGCATTCTTCAAAGCTTGACGTTTGTCTACTAGTTTTTCAGGTTGCTGTAAAGATAGTATCCACTTCATAAAAAATATGTTTGCAAGATCAGTCATTTTATTTATTATATGTCTATATTTTAGAAAAAATAGTAGTACTATCATATACGGTAAAATTATTGCAATATATAACATCAACAATCCCATCCATATTTTATTTACACACTGTACCCCACGAGCCAATGTTGAAATTAAATCTTCTTGCACAATCCTTTTATCATCATCACGATTAAGGGCAATTTTAGTACTTTTTACAGTGTACAGCTGATGATTTTTATTCTGGATGAGGACTTGACTTTTATAAACATTTATACCCTTATCTAAGCATTTTTTATAATCGTCAAATGTGATTGATTTTTTAATCACGCATTTTTTTACGCCTTTACATCTTTTATCTTCCTTTTCCAATGTTTTGAATGCATACATCTTTGCCCTCAATGCAATGAGTTCTGTCATAATTTTCCACCAAATTCGTCTTTCATCAAAATGACAACTTTTTTATTTTTTCCAATTGGCAGCGGTCTACCATCATCCTTCGTATAAGCACTTGTATCGAAGCACTCTCTACAATATTCCTCTAAAAATCTTCAGTTTTGATGTGATACACAAAACTATCCGTATCCATATAGCAAAGTTGGATTTTACCCCCATATTTTGGCTGCATGTAATTATAATGAAATTCATATATGATCAGTTTGTTCATATCTAATATAGCTTGCCCAATATATACCGGTTTATTCATTTTGATCTCCGTCTTACCCACTTCAACACCCATTAAATTTTTGCTAAATGCATGAGGATCTTTAAAATTGGGCTTCATCACATATTTTTAGTATGCTTTCTCGCTTGTCACCAGTTTAATATCGCGATGATTCCGGATATTTTTCATCGTTTTTCCAAACACAGACAGGTTCATTAATTTAAAAAAGTCCTTTTCAAAATCGTTTTTAGCAGCGGTCTTCAATTTTGTATTCATATAAATGTATGGCCTAAGCCACTGACTCTGCTTGAACTGGATGACTTTGTGTACTCTTTTCAGAATTAGGCCATGCTTTATAGCTTCATTGAGTGCTCTTATATGCACCACATAATTACGCTTGTTTCGCAGGTTGGGCACCAATTTTTCAACCTTGGCAATTGTCATCCGCTCCGACAAAAGTGGAAGCTCGTTATGTTTTTGATGCAACTCCACCGGTTAATCCACATCTAATTCCAATATGTACCCGTGTTTATTTTTCTTCACCAATTTGGCGATCCTTTTGTGTGTGAAATCATCGACGTTAGTAATCCATGTAAAATCGTGGGTTGGTATATTCTCCTGGATATACCAACCAAAGATTGTTGGCATCGAGGTATTGTAAGTACGACGATTCTTTATCAGGATTATATTGATCGCCCATGTACTTGTTGTTTGCTTTGGCATAGCGATGAACAGACTGCACAATGCCGCCTCGAATACCTTTTTCAAACATGAGGTGCATATCTGGGTCAGTTAGTAGTTCCAATTCAATTCCAGTGAATTTTAATAAAGCCTTCCATGCCAGTTCAGGAGCACTGTAAAGTGTGCGGGATCCAACTTATAATTTGTAAGACATATACTCCTAAAATTTTCAAATATATCTGCTAGTAGTAGCACGTCGGTGGTCAGATACAAATCATGGCAATCGCCAAGTGTCACTTGATCACCCTCTGGCGCGATACAATGCCATAATTTTTGCGCATATTGATAATCGATGTCAGATATGCACTCCATATTCAGCGTACTGTAAAATTCTTCCTTTGGGAGTAACTCCGATTCTTGAAATCGTTCGCATCCATCCATGTATTCGTAGGGATACACTCCTTTTCGGAGCATCAGTCGAAATAAATCATCCTTATCGAGTACGTTTAACTTTAATTTTTCTTGACTCAATTGCTTTACAGTTTCCAACTTACAATTTTTACAAAGAAATCTTTCAAAATCATCATCATTGATTCCCTTAAATTCTAAGCACTTACCCGCACAATGTTGACAGTTCATATCACCAGCGTTTGTTCGAATTAGATTACTTGATAATCTATCCAAGCTTGATGTCATAAATCGAAAACTGTTGATAAATCGAAGCTCTATTTTTTTTGATCACCTGTTCCCCATTCGAGTTGGTCACTCCCGCAAGAGGCACGGCGACCTTGACGCTGAATATATATTTTTCCTTATTTTTCGCGATGCACCCCATATCTTGCGCGTTATATTTTTTACCTAATTCTCTGATGAACGGATGCGCGTCGTACCAGCAACTCAGATTTTGGAAGATGATGGGGATGTGGGCAGGAATTCGATATTTTAAATTACAATTGTTATGGGCTGCACCTCGGTAGAGACCTGTATAATAACAGTGATCCTGAATCTTGCGATTATTTTTCAGGATCGTTGAATGGTTTCATGCAAATATGACATTCTGATGCGTCGTTGTATTCTCTTTTTAACATCTCCGTGAGCTCCGTCATAGGCTGCCATGGATAAGTGTTATACAAGCGCTCGACCTCATTTTCCAAGTGCCTTAGAAATTTCTCCAGGCAATTCTTTCCACAGTATGTTTTCAATGGATCTGATACGTCTCCGTAAGTAAATTTGCTATATGTGCACCAACCTGATGGTACATGTTTGTTCATTTTTGTGGTCTTACTTTCCCTACGATCTTCTTCCATTGGGATGAGTAAACTTTTAAAATCAGCATAAATTGCAAACGGGACCTTAACTTGCTGTTGACCATCCTGATATTTCAACAATTTTTCGCTCTCTTTTGGCATTGTATTTTTAACCACCTCGTGATCTACGCAATATTTATAATGTTAGTCCCTGGATTTTCCACAAGTAAAGGCCTGCACGCAATTTAAGCATCGCAATGCGTTGCTTTACAGTCCTTAGAATTCCCTCTGCCTTGAGAGACTTTTGATGTAGGTATAGTGCATCTTTTCATTATCTGTGATGAGCAGCAGATTCACCTGTTTTTCACGTGTTGCGTTGTAGTCGAACCTACGCAAAATATTAATGCGGCTAGTCCCCGATGAATATAAAACGTTGACTGCAAGATTAGGGTTGTTTAGATTAGGGTTCAAATTTTAGTATTTTTTAATGTCTGGTGGGAGTTCTAACCCTTCCCAGTTGTATTGATCTGCAGAATCTTGTAATTTACTGACGCGTTCTAGATGATTATCAATCTCTTCATGGTGCAGTGCCGCAATAACACTCCATTTGAAGCACTCTTCATCTTTTTTTTTGGATTGATGATAGCCTTTTTTGCACTGATCCATTTAGGTAATTTACTATAGGATGAACCTCGTGTAAGCTACAGTTTGTGAAAATCGATATCCATGTGCATGATGCAATCGATTGTAAATCCACTCTGTGGTAACGCTGGATTTTTCACATGAATCCTTATTTGAGCAAACATATTATCCAGCAGCTCTTTTACATCACTGCCTTGAAATACCTGCATGAGTCTGCTATTAAATGGCGTTTCAACTCTTGCGTATTCATCAATGTTCGCATACATATTGTTTAAATCCTCCGCTCCTCCATCTAAATCTTCTGCATTAGGTTGAACAGCAAGCGTTATCTTTTTTTTCCACATGATCCATATTGACAGTTGCACTTTGGGAGAACCCATATCTTCCACTTGTTCATTGCTTCACATCCGGTCGAACCATTGCTAGGTAGCTATCCACGTCAGCTTTTTTTAACGCCGGGTATTCGAAAACTACGAAATTTATTGTGTAGTGCATGTTTATGTTCCTGAGGAGTGAGGTCAGCTGCCTCTTCATATAAATTGTCCTGGACGTCTTCGATGTGGTCCTCCTGCGCTTCCTGTTCGATCTCATTGTGAAGATTAAGTCTTTTTTTTATTTCGTCCTTTTTTTTCTTGTAATAATCGCCAACGATGTCCCGCACATTCTCCAATCGAGCGGTAAGAGCATTGGTAGTGGATGCTACCGCTACTAATACAGCATTGTATATTGCGCTGATTGCATTTCTAAAAAACTCATTTTGTCACTTTATTATATATTTTTTTTGATCAATAAATTTTTTTAAGATGGACAAAAAATGAGACAGTTTTTGAATAATGGGGATTTTCTTGATTCTCAGTCAAATTAATAGAGGACGTCGGTGATAATAGTGGTGAGCTTGCTGGGGTATGCACCTCCAACTGAACATCTGGAGAATTTGCATCATTTTAAGGTGTTGTTAATTTTATTTTCGTTGTTTCTGTAGAGACTGAAAGAAAAAAAGAAAACATAAAAAAAACAGTTGTTTTATACTATATCTTCTACAATAGTGAAAACGGTAATAAAAAATTACCTTTCAAGGCCAATTTTCTTTGCCTCCTTTGATGTCGATCAAATCCTGATAACTTTCGTTTAGGAGTAAATAAGCTAGCTGGTCTCTGCCTGTGAGGGAAAATCGATGGTATATAGTCAGGGTCGTTTGCATTGTTGCTTTTTTGTCCTAAAAAAATATTTAGAACTATTTACTTTGCCGCAAAAACTGAAATAAAAAACAAGGGATTTTATAAAGGGTTAAGACAAATGTAAAACAGTTATCTTTTAATATGTACCTACCTGATATAAAATGTTGTGAACAAACATAATGATATCTAGACTTGGGTGACCACGTCTTATTCTTATCCATGATATCGCTTCTATTTATTGCTCTTAGTCATGATTTTCTTCTAAGTTTATCATGTGGAATAATATAGAATTTCAATTCAGGGTGTTCCTGACAGTTGTTTGTACAGGAATACACACAACAGCTTCGAGGCATACTGTCTTTCCCTGATCTGCTCCGTTCCGCGTTGTTTGTTTTCCCTAATCCATAATGGTAGCTTTAAAATCACACGGTGTGACGCCATCCGACCATAAGAATACTGCAGCAAAATCAAATGTGAAAAAGCTAAGTAAATTTTCCCAATAATGTCAAAAACCTCTGTCAAATAAGAACTAAAAAGTTTTTTCGGTGTTAACATGTATATAGTACTCCCTCGTAAAAGTTTAAACTTTTCTTAAATAACACGAAATGTCATAAACAAAAACATTTGAGTCAGGACATCTAGAGAACAACAAGAATTAGTACACTTAAGCTACCAGAATTATTACATGTTAAATAAAAATCGTTTTGTCATATTGCATGCAACCGATGTAAGTTTAGTTACACAAAATGTGAAAATACGTTAGTTATATATATTTGCATAAAAAACAGTCCTTAAGCTATTCTTAAATATTATATAATACTTTTTAGAAAGGTATTGTGGCTTGCTATATCTTCTAATTTAAGCTTAAAAGGTCAAGTCAAATAAGTTACAGCCATATTCCTAGCAAAGACCACTAAGATAACTACGCTACGGTAGCTAGCTTACATGTAAAAGGTACTGGGAATCTTCAGTTTGAAGCTAACATTAGCTAGCTACAGCATCTAATAGCTGGTCAGTTAAAGTTAAACTGAAGACTTAGCTAGGCATAAAGAACATGGCTACATATTTATAAATTCCTAGCTAGCTAATAGTTGTTGGTGGTGTGGTTGGCTTTATGATGCTAGCTAGCTAACAAACATGTCTCGTATAGAGATAGGGAAATGTTCCTTCTGGCACAGTCGCGTGCGCGTACAACAGTGACGTTACAGCAAATCCAGTACCAACCAGCACCCTGCAGTACCATACCATATCTCAATATTCAAAAGGTAAAGTCCCTATCATGCAGTGTTAAGTAGAGGGGAATTCCCCAATAAGTAATGACGTCATAAAATCATACAAAAATGAGTTAAAATTCTAGCACAGGGGGGAATTCCCTAATGATACTAATAATCATCAAAAAATCAACGCATGCGCAGTAAAAACAGGAATAACTGTGTAATCCTCTGAATTTGTTGAAAAGTGTATATATAAATGAGTTTCAAGACGCCAGACATGTGCAACAGGGTTGTTGAAAAGTATCCCCTTGCGCTCAGGCTTATACCGGATAGGTTCAAAACGCAGGACATGTGCAATAAAGCTGTTGAAAAGTATCCCCCGGTGCTCAAATATGTGTAACGAGGCTTTTTCGAAGGACCATAATATATTTTTGTTTATCCGGGATTGGTTCAAGACGCGACAACATGTGAAATTCAAAAGTCATCCTACAACGAGGTTGTAAGATACTATAATAAATGTGCATCAGCTGCCAGAGAAAATTTAATATATTTGAAAGTGCAGTAGCCATGACTTTTATGACCGGTATTGGTATCTCCCTGCCGCTAACAGCGTTGGCCCTGGCATTACAAGAATCGGAGGAGAGGGTGAATGAATGGATGAGACATTCGAGGCTTTTGAGGGAACGTCTCGATGACCTAGAAAATGATCGCCCTTGTAATTGTTAATAAAATGGAACAATGTAATGACTGTGAAAGGGTACTCGATGCGTATGATAGATGTACCTGTAGGACGTAGGTTTGTGGTAAATGGTAAAATGTTGATCTGGTACTGCTACTATGAATATATAACATATAACGGAGGTGGTTGCGTATGTACCATGACATGTAATTCTCTGAAGTCGTTCGAAATATACAATAAAGAAGATGCTAAAATTTGAAAATGAGTTTGTCAGCCCCAAACCATTCTACTCATATGCTGTTACCTTCATGGACATTGACGATATCAGGTTCAATGATACATTATAGGGTACCATACGCAGGACCTTGTGGTGCCCCGAGGGTGAAAACGCCTAAAATCTGGTCCCCGCATGGGGTCAGCCGGTACAACGCCAACGCTGTACCAGCAATGAGTCTCGAGTTTGAAGAGTACCCTGATTGGGTTGCAAAGTATCGCCAAATCTGGTCCAAGATTGAGGAGTTGATTTCTAAGCAATTGACGACGGAGCCCTTGAAATAGGACCGTTATGTGAACGCAAAACTCAAATATTACAAGGACATGATTACGACCAAATTCCATGGTATGCCAGTACCCTATGATGAACCCTGCCAAGCCAGCGCCATCCTGGCTATTTCATCGGTGTATGTACTAGGTAAAAATTACTACCACTAGGTACATATCACAGAATGCCGGTATAAAGGCTTTAAAAAAGAATGGCTGCTGAGTGAGGATAATAAAATCATATATTTTATAGGCCCAAAAGGCCTTTAAAAATATAAATTAAGGGCTGTAAGCAGGAGGTGTGTCTACATAGTGCTTGCATACTGTACAGATTGCATATTTTTTTAAATATCATTTTTACTCCTCCTCTCGGCCTTTTGGAACTAGCTGGGCACGCTCTTGTTCGTCGATGCTATTCACAATCCTATTAAAGCGTTGGCGCATCTGTTCCTTTAATAGCATGTACCTCTCATTTTCACGGCTGATCAGGCTATACTCTTAGTCACTGATTACACCATTCTCCATTGCCTTGCTGATCAGGTCAACGATAGAGTTTAATTTACTTTCCGCGAGTAGCCTGATACTTTCATTTGACACGGAGCCTTTTTGAAGCGTTTCGGAGACCCGCTTGACCAATTCCAGCCGCAATTGCGAGTCCCCCATGGCACAGACCAAGGGGACCCCATGCCTAAGGCCATAATTCCTATCCCAAGTCCAGACGTAATCACGCCTATACAAAGCAGTCCATAGTCACAGAAGCGTACCCACATGTTATGCATTTTAAACTTCTTGGCAAGCCTATTCCGCTCCTTAATTTCATTTTGTAGATATTGCTCTATTTCTTCAATTTTTTTAAGCCTAAAGACCTGCCCTTCATCCTGCATATCGGCACTTTGCGCAGGTGCACTCTCGGCAAACTCAGATACAGTTTGCGGATATCAGACATCTTTATTCTATGAGAATGCACATCGTAAGGCCGGTGAACGTGACGTTCTTTTCATGATTGGAGACGTCCGTTAGCATGAACTCTACACGGTCCGTAGAGTACTTCAATGGAAGGTAAATAGGAGTGTCAAAACTCCATGTTAGCATGTCTCCCAAGCGTTTAGCTCCTTGGTGGGAAGCAGGGCCAGAATTTTAGACTTTTTGCCATCCAATAGGCAGTCGTCCTCGTCCAATTGCCAACAAACGAGTCTCAATCTTTGATAAATATCGGTCATATATTAGGCATCGTAGTCGCCCTTCATATAATACTCTTTTGTAGGGTCGTAGGGCAGCCCCAACAGCTCTTGTAATGTTCGGTTCATCACCACCGAGTACCCATCAGTGACACGGGCCCTCAATAGCCATTTTTAAGTACAAAGAGTTTAATCTTATCCTCCGCCTGGCTATTCACAATGGTCGTGTTATCTTCTATCCTGTATAAACCACTCAGGATCTCGATCCGAGTCACTCTCTGGTCAGGCCCTACCTTACGTAAAGTAAACTCTCTATTGCTATACAAATTCAGCCATTCGGGTCGAATACTTATCTATTTCAGAGCTATACGTGTGTCCTGTCCAAGGTAGTCTTCAAATATAGTAGGCTTCTCGATATCGGTGATATACAGTTGTTTCATCCTTTGTTTTAAAACGAAGATGAACATATACTCATACAACCCCAAGGCAAAGTACAAATGTAACAGGGGGAATGGCCACTTGGTGTAACCAATCTTGAGCACCAGTACCTCTACATGTCTACAGAATTACATATATCTGTGGTATTTTCGGAGTTTACTAAGTGTGCCATAAAGGTACCAACAACCTACCTTGGCTGACCCCGTTCAACTGGTTTGGAAAGGGCAGGCGCTGGACTATTGGAATATCCAGGTAAATTTTGCCACCCATTGCGCAACAACACCCCTTGGCATCTGTGCCAAACATATGACAGGCTCGGTACCCTCATCAACTCGATTTTTAAATTCCACTTGTACTACCATATGGTTTTCTCAATATAAAAATCCCTACTCAACCACCGGATATGCGCAGGTATGCCGTGAGCATGGTGCCAACCCCAATATTCTCTACAAATTCAAGGCCGTCATGTCGTCATTGACAAATGGTAGATGGTGGCTCCAGGTTGATGGGAATTGGTCAAAATTTAACATGCCAACAAGTCAGGATTTGACATCTGAAGGTCTGACCAAGCTAAGCGAGAGTATCAGGGTTTGCGTGGTCTTATTGCTGAGATCGCAAGCAGGGGCCATGGCATCCCTCCTAAGGTCCGGTGCTGACAACTATACTGCAAGACAAATCCTATTGCAAAAATTTGAGGCCATAGTCCAACGTAAGGAGAACGTAAGCCACGACATTACGGAGTTCCAAAAAGTACTGCAATATGCCAGAACTCCTGTAAATTTTGCGGTCATGCATGGTGTATACATGCTACCTTCCGATATCAAACTTGCGTATAGGAAAAATCGTAGGGTATAACAACAACATTTTAATAGCGCCTGCCAATGCAATCATTGGTGTTCTGCTTGACTTGAACAACAAGCCTATTATGGGGCATGCTACGACCCCCATGCATACCCTACCTCCAAAGCATACCACGACACCCAAGCATACTATCAAACCACCCATACATACTACACCTCCCATACCTCATAAGCATGCTACACCTCCTATACATACTCCTGATCATACTATACCTCCCAATCATACCATACCGGCTATACCACCTCCAAAACATACCATACCTGAACAACCCCCACAAAATCAACACGAGGATACCAAGGCTGCATTAATAACGACGGGGGTCGGCCTCATCATCGCCTATATATAGCTTAGAAAATAGGCTTATCTCATAGAGAGCACGACAAACTCGGCAGCTGCCGCTATGGCCATGTACAGATGTTTTGCCGCATATTTCACGATGGTTGACGCTATCCTCAGAAAGAACGAGACTACTGTACCGATGATCCCGGGTAACGCAACACCTGCCTTGCCTGCTAGGTATTTGAGAAAGTTTCCAAGCCTTTCCAGCTGCTTCTCTACAAAACCTTTTTCACCACCCGCTGCGGCACTTTCTCCTGCAGTACCCCCGGAGCTTCCACCTGTAACGGAGAGTACAATGGTGCTTATCAATAGTATAAGGCTTTCCGTGGCATTTACAAATTCATCGATCTCTTCTAATGATTCCATCTCAATATTTTCAGCCTCGACCTCCTTCTCTATTTTATTATACCTTTTCAAGAGATTCTGAGCCCTAATTTTACCCCCTTGTTGGGTGTAACATAGTCGGCAAAACCCAGGGCTTGCAGGCGATTACTACCTAGCAACGTTTGTATCTGACCAACGGTTTTTAGGCTACCATCTTGATTCGTAACCACTATTTCCTTGCAGGTTTTTTTACCTTTCACTATCTCCTTAACAATTAGTTGATTTTCTTTATCATCCCTAAAGGCATCATAATATCTCGCATTAGGCTGTAACCCCAACTTCTCCGTAAGACGATCGTAAAGGCCGTTGATCTTTGATTTTAGTAGCTCTTGCCTCTGCCCGAAAGCGCGTCGCCCCTGCTGTTTTTCTGTTGAAGGCCCCGACGATCCAGGGAGTTTTGGCGTTCGGGGCGTTTTGACGTAGTATCATCAGGTTTATCTGGATGGCCCTCATCATCCTCGTCATCATCAATATCAATGTCAGGTACAAATACTGGATTAGTTGGCATCTTTACTTAAAGATTTCCCTATATATAATAAACATGAGTGCATTTGGAACGACGCTAGACACATAGGCGGAGATGAAGCAGCTTTTCAGTATCAAGGACCGAAAACAGGGGGTTCAGATAAGTCACATACCTTCAACCATCACCAAAATGAAGATCTGTTTGTGGATATCCCAAACATGCCGCAGAATGATGTCATCTTTCCGGGTAGTCTAAAGCTCTTATTTGACCTGATGCTGACGGGGACCAAAACAAAACGTACCATTGTCAGTAACATTGACAAAAGCCTGGTGAAAAATCAACGTATTACCCTGAACGGTAACGAGGTACAGAATATATCGGATTACAATACCCTGGCGGTCTATAGGGACTTGTGGCTGCCAAAATTTGACAGGGACAACAACCTCAACTTTGTATCAATCCCAACGATAGAAAAATCAGGGCCTTACAGGTCAGTGCAACCGAGCATGTAGGTACCGATGAGGAAAAGGCGATTGTTGCGGCGTATGGGAACACCTTCTGCATTCCATTGGGCAAAATGTTTGAGCTGACGAGAGATTTACCCTTTTATGCGGCAGGTTTATATGACCGCCTACAATTCGTAATACATTTCGCGTTCTACGGTGACGTGATTAAGGATGCAGGGACAGCAGCCTTGAAGTCTACGGCAGCCAAAGCAGCTGATGATGCGTACAAAATAACCAACATTAGGCTGGAGTTTGACAAGATCACTCATGAAGGTCTAGCCAGCGCCATGATGTCAAGGTATGCAAGACTCGCTTTGCCATATGAGCGCATACTAAGAAGCAAGGTTGTCACTATGAAAAAGCAGATACCTCATACAATTTACAGATTGATACCCCCGCGAAGTCCTTCAAGGGTGTCCTGCTACTCTTCATAGACCCAGGAAAAGTGAAGGCTTACACTGGTGCTAACGAGGTCTTTTACAATCCAAAACTTGAGAAGATTAGCGTCACCGTTGAGGTAGAGCCTAATGAGTTGTACTCTCATGCCATGCTCCCCAAGGATCACCTCAAACATTTTTCGATTGGCCAATTCTTTAACGAGCGGTACGCGCTCTTCATTGACTTCAGAGCATTCAACGGTAATGCGCTACATGCCAACAACAGAGGCCATGAACGTCTTCAAGAGACAGGAAATGTCAAAGAATCGCTCTCCTATCATGGAGGGAAACAAGGGGTGGTACAACTGGCTAATGGACGCTGTTCCCAAACCTATAAAGGAGGGAGTCAATAGCACATATGCAACGTTTAAACGTAATGTGATTGGTCTCTACAACAAGACCAGGTACGACGCTTCGCGATGAGGTTGAACAAGAGGCGCGAGAAGGGTATGGTACTGAGAAGCCTACCGAAAGCACTGAACCCGTTGAACACAACGAGGCAATGAACGGAGCCTACAAGAGCTTTCGATTGGACGGGCGTGGCAAGACGGATATTGACAGCTACATCGATCTTGTGAGAGCACATGTGGGGAAACCTGTTGAAGAGCAGGTAGGTACGTTAAATGCCACTAAAATTCAGCTGCATTTATGGGTAATGTGGAAGAAGCAAGAAGAAGTGGTGCTAACGTTAGACGGCGAGGATGATGCCAGAGCTACTCATGATGTACTGGTGGAGAAAACATTCAAACAGCAAAATGGTAGAAGTGTTTAAAGACAGCGACATCGAAGAACTGCTACAGGCTTTTTTCGCACACCTCAAGGCTCAAGTGGAGCACCATGCGTTACCCAAGTCTGGTTTTACCATCGATCAGATTACGCACCTGGACGTCGACTTTCACAAGCTACAGCTGACGCGCAGTTCTTCATACATTGATTTGCCTACTTGGATTGGTTTGAAAAAGGCTGTGATTAATCCAAAGAACAAGGATGAAGAGTGTTTCAAGTGGACTGTGATAGCAGCGCTGCATCACGAGGAGGTTGAGAAAGACCCGCAACGCATCAGTAAGCTACGACCATTTGCAGAGCGTTATAACTGCGAGGGACTTGAGTTTCCCATGGCCATGAACAATATCGGCAAGTTTGAAGAGCTAAAACCCGAGGTCGCAGTGAAAGTTCTCTTCGTCTCGGAGAAGAGTATCTACATTGGCCGCAGGTCTGACTTCAATAGCAAGCGTGATAAGCGAAACAACCTTCTGATGATTACCGATGGAGAGAACAGCGGTGAAATCTCTATCCAGAATGCTAAAGTCACTTTTGCGTAAACTGTTTGAACGGCTTCCACACAGAGAGCGCAAGAGACATTCACTACGACCATTGCGCTAGTCACGGTGAAGTCAATGTCAAGATGCCTACCGAGAAGGAAAATGGTTGCAGTACAAGGATGGTCAATGCCAGTTCAAGGTACCCTTTATGCTCTATGCGGACTTTGAAAGCCTTCTAGTCCCCGTAGTTCAACCAGAGCAACCAAAGGCCGAGAAGGGTGAGGGTCCATACACGGAGAAGCTTGCACATCACGTAACATGTGGCTGGTGCTTATATAGTACGTTTGCATACGGGGAAGTACCCGATCCACTGAGGCTTTACCGCGGGAAAGACTGGGTGGAGAAGTTTGTGGACACATTGGAGAAGGACGTAAGGAGGCTGTATGGGCTCGCTGTCACATCTGCATGAAATCGTTTGGTGGTCCCGAGAACCGCAAGGTGCTGCACTCGATCTCTGCAACTTGAAGTACAAGATCCCGAGCTTTGTACCGGTAGCCATTCACAATTTAAGCGGATACGACGCGCACTTGTTTATCAGAGAACTCGGGCGTAAATTCAACAAAGATAATATCAGTGTTATTGCCGAGAACTAAGAGAAGTATATCTCTTTCAGTGTATCAATCCCAGTCACGATGGCAGGTCTGACTAATAAGAATGGAAAACCTGTGGAGAAAATGGTGGAGCTCCGGTTTATCTACAGCTACCGCTTCATGGGATATAGCCTGGATGCCCTAGCATGTAGCTTAACAGATGAGCAATGTAAACATCTCAGACGCAGTGTTGAGGACAATGATGCGCTATTCAAGCTCGTGCGCCGGAAGGGTGTTTACCCCTACGAGTACGTTGATAGCTGGCGACGATTCGAGGAGACGGATATATTTCCCAAGGAGGCATTCTACAGTAAATTGAACATGAAGAGCAATAGCGATGAGGACTATAAACATGCACAAAGGGTATGGAATGCAATTGGAGGTGTGATTCTTGGTGATTACCACGACATGTACTTGAACACTGATGTCCTGCTGCTAGCCGATGTGTTTGAAACATTCCGCGATACCTTAGTAACTAGCTTATATAACAAGCAAAGGTATGTGGTGCATATCAGAACCTTGAACCAGGCGCTGAAACATGGCTTGATGTTGACGAAAGTACACCGCACGATCAAGTTTGAACAAGAGGCGTGGTTGAAGCCGTATATAGACAAGAATACCCAGTTCCGTACCAAAGCGAAGACTAACTCCGAGCAGGATTTTTTCAAGTTGATGAACAACAGTGTTTTTGGCAAAACCATGGAGAATTTGCGGAATCACCGAGACATGAAGCTGATTACCGATGAGCAGCAGTACAAGAAGTACGCCCAAAAACCCAACTTCAAAGATAGTGTACGATTCAGCAAGAACTTGATCGGCGTGGAGATGGGGAAACTCAAGATCACCATGAACAAGCCTGTGTATCTTGGGCAAGCCATAATGGACATGAGCAAGCTCGTGATATATCAGTTCCACTACGACTACATGAAGCCGAAGTACGGAGAGAGAGCCCAGCTGTGCTATATGGACACCGACTCCCTCGTGTATGAGCTCAAGACTCAAGACTTCCATAAGGATATCGCGGGAGATGTAGAGGCAAGGTTTGATACTAGCGGGTATGTTGAACAACGGCCGCTACCTCTGGGTAAGAACAACAAAGTCATAGGTCTTATGAAAAACGAGCTTGACTGCAAGATCATAACCGAGTTCATTCCGCTTCGGGCGAAGATGTACGCCTATCGCAATCTGGATGAGGGTAAGGAGAAACGCTGCAAAGGCACCAAGAAGTGCGTGGTAAAAGGGGGTATAAGCTTCGAGGACTACAAGGAGACCTTGCTCGGTGGCAAAACGATGTATAGAGAGCAGGTCCTACTTGAGCATAAGAAGCACGAGATCTATACGGTCAACAAAAGCAAAGTAGCACTAACAGAGACGACGACAAGCGGATTATCGCGGAAGATGGGATTAACACGTTTGCTAGAGGGTACATAGTGTAAGTAATGTGGCCTCAATCGATAGTGTCGAGGGGCTCCGCCAAGACCTCAAGGAAGACCCAATTATCAAGGACTCTATGACAGATTTGGGCATACTCGTGTACTCAGCCTTCGGGAAATTTCTAGCACCTCTGCTTATTGCCGCGCATACGATTAATCACACTCTGCTCAAGGTGTCCAGGGAGGGTTCGGAGGAGGATGATGAAGGGGAAGAAAAGGATGGAAAATAGCCTTTCAAAGATAGATCTTGACAATTATGAAGTGTATGAACAGGGGAACAATGTAGCAAACCTATGCAAGAGCAGGGTAAAGGCGCGGTACACAGATTGGTGCGGTATTTACGGTGACTCCCACTCACACGCTTTGGAAACCCTGACACCAGCAGCTGATCGATTTCCGCCACAGGCATGTGAGTTAGTGGTGACTCCACATATGAACAAGATAAGGTATGCTGGCAGGGACGGTTTGAACGCCTCCCAGATGTTCATCGATATTCTTTGAAGGAATGATCAAGTTCAGAGGTTTGGAATGATGTTTTGTAAGTCTCACGACTTACAAGAAATGAGCGGAGAACAGAGACAAGAAGAGAGAGTGGTCACAAGACCAAAGCACCCAGGAAGAGTTGCTCAGGGACATAGGTTAGCGGCACAGAATAAAGAGAAAAGGAAAAAATGAAACAACAAGAAGGTACGGTCAAAACTAGTTCTGGTGTAAGTTCTGGAGCAAGTTCAGGTGCCGTATACCTACTGGAGCAAACTCGAGTTAATATGGAGGAGGGGGTTAAAAAATGCACAAAATGTCAAATGATCAGTTCGCCAGATTCCTTCAAGGTGATGAAGAATGGTAAACGAACAAAATGGTGCATCAAATGCCTCGATAATATGAAAGTATGTCTGGAATGATGAAGGGGAAGAAAAGGATGGAAAATAGCCTTTCAAAGATAGATCTTGACAATTATGAAGTGTATGAACAGGGGAACAATGTAGCAAACCTATGCAAGAGCAGGGTAAAGGCGCGGTACACAGATTGGTGCGGTATTTACGGTGACTCCCACTCACACGCTTTGGAAACCCTGACACCAGCAGCTGATCGATTTCCGCCACAGGCATGTGAGTTAGTGGTGACTCCACATATGAACAAGATAAGGTATGCTGGCAGGGACGGTTTGAACGCCTCCCAGATGTTCATCGATATTCTTTGAAGGAATGATCAAGTTCAGAGGTTTGGAATGATGTTTTGTAAGTCTCACGACTTACAAGAAATGAGCGGAGAACAGAGACAAGAAGAGAGAGTGGTCACAAGACCAAAGCACCCAGGAAGAGTTGCTCAGGGACATAGGTTAGCGGCACAGAATAAAGAGAAAAGGAAAAAATGAAACAACAAGAAGGTACGGTCAAAACTAGTTCTGGTGTAAGTTCTGGAGCAAGTTCAGGTGCCGTATACCTACTGGAGCAAACTCGAGTTAATATGGAGGAGGGGGTTAAAAAATGCACAAAATGTCAAATGATCAGTTCGCCAGATTCCTTCAAGGTGATGAAGAATGGTAAACGAACAAAATGGTGCATCAAATGCCTCGATAATATGAAAGTATGTCTGGAACGCACCAAATGCCTTCATGAAAGGCGGAGACGGCGTTGCCCCATATGCGATTTCCCCGGGTATATGTAAGAACTTATTCTAGATAGGATGCACAAGTCTCTAAGGTATGAGAGGGAGCTTAGCTCCACTGAGTACTTAGGGTTAGATATTGTCACCTTGAAGAAGCACATCTAGGCCCAATTCAGAGAGGGGTTGACTTGGGGAAACCGAGGGCAGTGGCAGTGTAACCACAAAATCCCGGTTAAATATAGGGAGAATAAAGAATATCCCAGTGAGGAGGTGCAAATTGCGAGGCTCCACTACACAATTATGCACCCTCTGTGGGTAAGGGAAAATCAAACTAAGGGCAACCGATATACCTCGGAATAAGCGCGAGGTTCTATCTGCTACCGGCAGGCAGAATAAATATGACCCTAGACATTGTAAAAGATCCGTGAACGAGCATCTTCACTGGACCTACCTCGTGCGGTAAAACCCAGCGAGTGCTGGACTTGCTCGAGAACGAGTACAAAGCACACTTCCACAACATAATAATCCTCTGCCATACCCTCCGCTGGAACAAAACCTACTTCGAAAGGTCCTCGCTTTGGCAGGACGATTATGTCTTTCTGATAGATCCCAAAGACCAGTTGTTCGAGTAGATAGGAAAATTGTCAGAGCTCCTAGCGGGTGAGAAAACGTTGTTCATAGTTGACGACATGATAAGCGACGAAAGTCTGGATAAAAAGCAACAAACCTTGCTCGAGCTTGCTATCTTGGGGAGGTATCGAGGGCACAGTCTCTGGCTGTTAACACAGTCTTTGCCAAAGAATTTCCGCCGACAGAAGAAACAGTTGTTCGTGTGGTACCCTTCAGAGCGTTTGGACATGAGGATGATAGATGAAGAGACGAACCAAATAGATGACTGGGGAACGAAATTGGAGGATTTTGGAGTGACGCAGACATCAGTGTGTAAGTAGTACTTATACAGTGATCAGGCACGCATAGGCGGAGAACTCATGCTATTACTGATCTTCAAGGGGTGGACAAATTGTCCACACCCAACCAGACACGGTTTTACTGACGGAACAGGCCTTTACTGCTTCCTCCTGAGGGGCGGTAGACATGACGCAGAGTCCGGCTGGCGCTATCGCTCATTGAGCTCCAAAGTTTATAAGCAAATGTCTTCTCTTACCCTGCTTAACGCCGTGTCTGCTAGAGCCATCGAGATCCTGTTAGACAACCAGGGTCAGCCCTAGTTCAGAAGAGCCGACCTGGAGAGGTTTCTGGGGATCTCTGATATAAGGGCAATATACAGAGACGTAAATACCACACCTCGCAGTGATATCACGGGACATGCGTCCGACGCATGCCCCAAGGAAGTCCATGGGGACGATGCTTTTGTGACATTAGATGACGCCATGGAGATTGTGCACCGTCCTAGAAAGCATAAAGCCGTTGAAGTTATGAAGTGGCTTGCGAAAAAAGGTGTTGAAAAATTACAAGATGAGGTCAAGCAAAGGGACGTGGCCATCTCTAACCTAGAGGACGACCTCTAGGAAATGGACGAAGAAATCGTTCAACTACAACAAAGACATGTCCCCCAGGGATATCCTTACGACAATATGCTCTGCGTTGTTAGCAAGAATGATCCTGCAAAACATAGGTACTACATGATAAGATGTCAGCGCAAGCAACTTAATGCAAGAATAAGCACTGTCGGGGCAATGTACCCTGGGATGACCGTGATTGGAAGATGCGACAACCCTAACGCTGTGCATGCGTAAAACCGGCTTAAGGAGAATACTCTTGGTATTGAGGACTTCTACCGAAACCATTTCACCCTACCTGAGGATGAGACGCGTGAGCTGTTCGAAGAGCTGTTTGATATTGATATGGAGTAGGCGCGCACAACTTTTTGTGGTTATCAAAAACACGCCTAATAATGCTGTTTGACCCCTTCAACCGTATGTTAAAAAGTAGTCAAATGCCAACAAGATGGACGCCTATGTACAAAGCCGACAACTTAGAAATCTTTACGACATTCAGGTACCCGTGCCGAGATGCTGCATCAGGGCGGGGTCTACTACCGGTTATTGTTCACAGTGTTTGGAAAATTTTAGATTTCGAAATAGGCCATGCTACGAGGGGTGTGAATATCCAGATGATGACGAGCTTCTAGACAGAGTATATTCGGGTGAAAAGCCGTGGGCAACAATTCCATGTGAGGATGAAGATGAGGAGCTTGAGGCTGATATTGAACACCTGGGTCTGCATATTGTTTCCGCTGAGGTGAACAAGTGAGGTATGCTCTGCTACGAGGTTATCAAGGATAAGGATCTGAAACTATCGGATTTGGCCGACATCACAAAAATTGGCGACATACTCAGATTTCCAATAGCAGATAGACGTTTGGTCGATATTGCGTTGGAGAATGAGCCAAATGTTATCAAGGGGATCGTCTATGGCTATCCATTCTATACCCTCTATCCTTATGATTATACGTGCCTTCATCCGATTAACTCCGAGGATGACTTGTTGGTAAGTATTAATGTGAGTCACAGGTTCACATTAACTACGCTTTTACAATATCAACTGAACAAGTCCACCGAAGCGGGGGACTTGCTAAACTGGCCTTCGGACTCGAGAATCTTACCATTGTTTTACATGCTCCGGAGGTACTTCAACATCCTCTGGTACTAGCATGAGTTCTTCCGAGACAAAACTACGCTCGGGCCCACTGTCGAGATAGTACAACAACCTACTGCCTGTCACGATACGGTCCAGTCTATACGTTTTCTTGCTCCACCAGGGCGTCTTTTTTGATCACCATGCTCCTCGCCAGGCCGCAGCAGGTAAAGGTAGAGGCCTTCGTCGGGTAACGGCTTTTCATCGGGATATTCCTCGCTTTTTGCTAGTGAAACTTCGTCGAGTTTGATCGCTTTCGAGGGTTTCATACCGATCATCGCGGTCTTGGTGTTGTCAACCCCCTGACCATAGTGTACAAGTGTTTGACCCAAGTGTTACTTTGTTCGTCAGAAACCAACTCCTGAGCATCACCTTGTTGTAGGAATCGACAAAAGCCGTGAAAGTGTGGCGATACTTGGTAGTTGCGGGCTTAATTTCGACCCCTTTGCCCTCTAGCAGCTTGTTCACGGCAGACTTGAACTCGGAGCCGTTGTCGCACTGGAAAATCCTAGGGTATCGTAAAGGTCCGGTTTTGTATATGTCCCTGATCATGTCCGCGACTGCGCTGGCTTTTTTCGTTCTCAATGGTCTTGCTACTTTGTACCTTGAGGCTACATCGATGCCCGTGAGTATATACTTATACGTGTTTCCATACAGCTACACTGAGCTTGGGCTTCTTGGAGCTGTTTAATCGCTTTATTGTGCCGCTTCCGCTTTGCTTCACCATTCCCCGAGAGTTTGCTGAAAACGAAATTTGAACAGCTGAATGCCAGTGCGTTGATAGCCGCACCAGCCACCAGAACACCGATTGTTGCCATGTTTATTTCAATACTCCACAGAGTGGAAACGCCCATCAAGAATGTTAAGCTGAGCGTCCTGGAGCTAGTATACATAGCAGCGTATATCCCCAGTTCCGTCAGCTTTCTTCGTCCTCTGGGTTATAACGTCTGACAAGCGTTGCAGGGGTCTTCGACTACCGTAGAAGCTGTGATCGGTTGGCGCACGGAAGTCGATGAAGAGCGCGTATCTTTCTGTGAAGAACTGCCCATTGGTCACCACCGAGTCATGGCTACCGAAGAGTTCAACGACTTGCTCGAGATGGTCCTTGGGTAGCATCGCATGCGAGTAGAATTCATTAGGCTCACCCTCGACAGTGATCGAGATTTTCTTGATCTTGGGGTTGTAGAAGACCTCGTTAGCACCAGCGTAAGCCTTCACTTTCCCGGGATCCACGAACAACAGTAGGATACCTTTCAAGCTCTACGCTGGGGTGTCGATCTGAAGATTATAGGAAATGTCGGCTTTTTTCATCGTGAAAACTTTGCTGCGGAGTACACGCTCATAAGGCAGAGCTAATATCGAGTATCGTGACATCATAGCACTCGCGAGACCCTCGTTGTTCACTTTGTCGAATTCGAGCACGATGTTGGTGATCTTGTACGCACTGTCGGCTGGTTTAGCTGCGGTAGACCCTGAGGCTGCCGTGCCTCCATCTTTGATGACATCGCTGTGCTGTGCGAAGTGCAGTACGAACTGTAACCTATCGTATAATCCAGCTTGATAGAATGGCAGGTCTGCTGTCAACTCGAACTTCTTGCCGAGGGAGATAGCAAAGTATTGCCATAGGCTGCCACGATCGCCTTTTCCTCGTCATTGCCTACATGATCGCTGGCTTTGACTTGCAGGGCTCTTATGGTGCCGTCATTGGGGTTGATGCTCTCAAGAATCAGGTTGTTGTGACGCTCAAATTAGCCAAGCCAGAGATCCCGGTAGACTGCGAGCACGTTGTAGTCGGAGATGTTATGCACTTCGTGGCCGTTCAAAGAGATGCGAAGGTTTTGAACCTGGGCCTTGCCTATGTTGCTGACGATGGTGCGCTTGGTGTTCGTGCCAGTGAGTTCGAGGTCGAATAGGAGCCTGAAAGAACCAGGGAAAATTACGTCGTTCTGTCCCATTTTTGGTACGTCGATGTACAGGTCCTGGTTCTGGTTGATCGTACTGGGGATATGCGAAACTTTGACACGCTGCTTCTTTCCTTTCATTGCCCGCATAGTCTTGATCTCCTTGTGCGGATCAAGCTTAGTTCCAAAACTCATGGTTTCATTAGTAGTTGCTTTTCGTTGAATAAATGTCGTTTATTCAGGATATGAAGGAGATGACTTTACGTTGGAGGAAGATATTGACCACGGGGACGAGGACTTTAGTAGCGAGAGCGAGATCCTTCGGCCCGAGGACATTCAAACTGATGCCAGCTTAACGCCAGGACAACAGTAGGGAGGTGCGCGCAGGCGATTGGATGTGGAGCTGGGTGAACAGGATTTAGAGGAAACCGTCGACAATCTTTATGCTAAACTTAGCGAGCATTTAGAATTGACGCCAAAGGATAAAAAGTATCATTATTTTAGGGCCGATGAGGGTAAAAAGCTTGTTTTTAGGGAGATAACGCTGGGGGGTAGACCCTATAAGGAAATAGGGTTTACGACTAAGACCGGTGAGTTAAGAGCTATTACAGCTATAGAGACGGACTTGGGACCTACGCGTTGAAGACCTTAGGTTTTGTCGACTATGTTACACCCAACAAAGGTAGCAGGGCGAAGGCCCAGTACCTCGCGAATAAGGTTGATATTGTTGTATGGAATAGGGGTGAGGAGAAGGCTTCGGGTAAAGAGGAGGAGGGGTGAGATTGTTCAGATAGAAACAATAGAGGCTATTCAAAATTTTGCACATGATGCAGAGGTTTTTGTCGATACTTCGTTTGCTGGTATCGACGATGACGTCGAGGACATTACTATAGGGGGATTAAAATCCGAAATTGAAACCTTACAGAATAATATCAAGGAAGTGAAGGATGAGATTATTAAATATGGTAGTGAAATCAACAAAAAGGAGGGCAATCTGAAAGAACTCAAAAAGCAGAAAGCTGGGATGCGAAGGATTTAGGACATCGCCGATCTTGAGAAGGATATTGATAAATTGAAGAAGGATAGGAATGTTGTACTGGATAGGCACGGTCTACTTTCCTCCAAGATTTTTAAGCATCTGGAAAACATCAAGGCCGCGTTGATGAAAATTGCAGGGGATGACATGCCTTCGCTGGAGAAGCTCAAAACTCTCTTCGGGGAACAGGGTATGACCATAGCAAGTATCGTCTCGGCCATTGGCCTTTTGGTTTCCACCATTGTACTATCCGTTACGGCAGGAAGTACAGGTGCCGTAGCAGGAGGCAGTGCTGGAGGAGGAGGCATAGGTTTTGTACGGAAACAACTAGAGAGACTAGGGAGATTTTTGAAGTATCTAGCAGGCAAAGCAGGTTCAGCTCTTCCTGGCATTATTGGCAGTGTAGTGTCGTTCGTTTTCGGGTAGCTGCCAAGTTTGTAGAGTACGCGGCTCAGTATCTGTACCTGGCTGCTGTTGGTGTTGTGGGTATTGTTGTGGCTTATATGGGGAACAGGAGCAAGAGGGGTGGTAAAAGATCGTTGAGTCTGATTTGTTGATCAATAAATTAGACCTTTACTTCAACCAAATGTAAGTGAGGATTAGCCCTACTCCCACTGTGATAATGGTAGCCTTGGTATCATCGTGTGCTAGCGCAGCCCGCGACTCTGTTGCTGCATCGACCGCTAGCGACTCTGGGACTGTGTCCCGCGTTGTTGCAGGGGGTGTGGCAGACCCTGCGCTATTGGTACTTAATGCTTGAAAATCTGTGGTCTGGCAGCCTTAATTTTAGGGTTAACCCCAATATCGAAGTACTCTTTACTGATGGGGATTTTGTTCGTGAAATTCACGACATTCCCGAAATGAAGGCTCATGTCACTCGGAATCAAATAGACACCATGAGCAACGCTCAAATCGATCTTGGACCGCGCGTACTTGAGCACATTTTGGAACTAGGCATTCTTCTTACCTGTGTCGCTAGGTCTAATGATCAGCTCTTCGAAGGTCGTCAAGTACAAGCGTTCAGCGTCGATAGCGTTTCCTTGGTTGCCAAGGATGCCATATCTCGCGTTTGCTTGACTCTCCAGGATCACGTAGGCATAGAACCGCACACTTTGGGAGAGCCGCTCGAGACCAATACGAGTGAGGCTCTGGGATTTTTCCGGGATCCACCGACTCCACGAGTCCTCGTCAAGACAGCTGGGGCCTGCACCAGGATAGTCCGAGCGATGACTTTGCCAGCTACTAAAGAGGGTTTCGTTCCTGCATGCACTCTCGCTGTTGCTTACTCCAAATTCACGAACCAGCTGCCGGAATTTTTGCTTGTTGAAGGGGTTGTTGAGACGTCGAAATCTATCGGAGCCCGGCAGAGAGAGGTTGAGTTCCGATAGAACTTTGCGGATCTGGAAGTAGACGTGGAATCGGTAAACAGCACAAACAAGGGGCAAAGAAGCAGTCAGATGCTGCATGGAAATACCGCAAGCGGATGTTGCGCAAAAGACGGCAAAATTGAGCTGAGTGGACCAAATACTGCAAGGGTGGCTGCTTCACTCCTTCACTGCTGTACCTGAGTGGAATTCGTGGAAATTTCACCATGAACAAGGGCCTCTTCGCGTCAATAACGATGTCCTACGTTGAAAGGTCATCTCCCTTCAAATAGCGCCCATGGCTGGGTACGTACTTTGCCTTCGGGTTGTACGAGTGAGTGCTCATGTTTCTTCAAATAAACATGAGACAACTCTACGTCACGGATATAGAGAACCCCACGACATTCAACCCTCGCCTAGAGAAGGGCAGGAGTAACGCTCTGATGTCAATCAGCATTCGACCCACGCGGCTGAATCTTTTCACTAAGAGTCAGATCAACATCTATAAGGCGGCGTCCAAGTCGGGGACCCGGACGTCCGCATCACGATCAAGGGGTGTTTATATCGAATCGAGGATCTCGCGGCCATAGTCAACATTCAAGCAGGGGATAGGATCAAGTTCTTTGTACTCAGAAACGGATTTTGTCGGGTTAGGGTTAACGAGGGGTACGATGTGATAATCGATCAACCACTGCAGGACATCATGGGATGGGCCTTCGATAACAAGGTAAAGTTTACAAAGGGCGACTATGACAGATTAGGCCCTCACCCTTTCATGGTGGCATATTTGATTTCCTCCACAGTCTTTATACTGCTCCCCCCGCCTACCATGGGGGCAGTTTTTTGGCACGCCGGGAGAGATTTAAATGGGGGCTTGAAGCGCAAGCGCACACGCACGCACACGATATCATCGAGATTAGGGAAATTCCCTAATTCTAGCAATTCCGACAATTCCTACGCACAGGATATCATCCCTCAGGGTACTTCCCATACATAATGTGCACTGTGGCACATTTCTCGCGTCATATTTGAGCATCCCCCCCTGGATGCTCAAATGTGTTCCAGACCATTTCAAGACTCAGGAAATGTGCACGGAAGCCGTTGAATGGGATCCTACGCTACTCGAGTTTGTTCCAGACCAGCTTAAGACCCGGGAAATGTGCACTATGGTAGTTCAAGATGATCCTACGGTGCTCAAGTTTGTTCCGGATTGGTTCGTGACCCGGACATGTATAGTAGCAGTACTGATCCTCGAAAAATCGAAGCCTATCGTCAGTGGAAAGCATCAGACTTGAGCCTGTAGACTTGTGAAGTATCCTCCGTACCCTCCGGAGGTGCAGAAGGTAAACTCGGGTAAAGCTTAGCAATGTCTGTCATTTATTTTATCAGCAAGTACATCGTTATTCCCACGAATGAAACGTTCTTATCCTTGTGATACTCGTCCGTCAACATGAACTCCAGCTTGTCGATTGAAACCATTAAGGGGAGGTACGTGGGGTTATCGAAACTCTACGTAAGGATGTCTCCCCAAGCAGTTAACTCCTTCACCGGAAGTATGGCGAGGATGCTGGGTTTCATCCCCTTAAGCAGGCAATTCATTTCATCCAGCTGCTTAGTGGGGGAGTCAGATTTGTCCCCATGAGAGACAGAGGGCTTGCTGCAAGGACTGCAAGGGTAGTCAGTTTTGTAAGCATGAAAGGATAAGATCCCAGTGTAAAGAGTGCAAGGGTAGTCAAATTTATTAGCATGAAAAAAGGAGAGCTTGCTGTAAAGAATGCAAAGGCAGTCAGATTTGTCCTCATGAGAAATTTAGGTATCGCTGCAAGGAATCCAAGAAGAGTAAAAACTTGGATGGAACCAAGAGCTGCCCGAAGTGTAAGAAAGTGTCGGCCCTAGATGAGTTTAGGGTGTTGAAAAATGAAAGGATGGAAACAAGTTGTTTATATTGCCTGGATAAAAAGAAGGCGTCACGGGAACGCAATAGGTGCCCCCATGGTAGGGTGAGGGCCTATTGCAAAGAGTGCAAGGGCAGCCAAATATGCCCTCATTGTAGGCGGAGATCCCAATGTAAAGAATGCGGTGGTAGAGATATATGCCGGCATGAAAAAAGGAGGGCCTATTGTAAGGACTGTAAAGGCAGTCAAATATGCCTCTTGGAAAGCAGATGGCTTGCTGCAAAGACTGCAAGAAGGGCAAACAACCGGAATAAATGCGGTTTCATTCTGTGGAGTATTGTATGTAGGGACAGATGAGGACAAAGTCATCGCTGCGGCCTATGGTAACACTTTCTGTATTCCTTTAGGCAAGATGTCTGAGCTGACGAGAGACCTGGCGTTTTACCAGGCAGGGATCCATGAAAGGCTATAGTTTGTCCTACATTTTGCATTGTACGGCGACGTCATAAAGGATGCAGGGACAGCAGCCTCTGGAAGCGCGGCAGTCAAGGCTGCAGATGCCACATATAAGATCACAAATATCAAGCTAGAACTCGACAAGATCACTCATGAAGGTCTCGCTAGTGCCACGATGTCAAGGTATGCAAGACTATCGTTGCCTACGAAAGGATACTCCGTAGTAAGGTGGTCACCATGAAAAAGGCTGACACCAGCTACAACCTTCAAATCGATACCCCTGCAAAGAGTTTGAAAGGCGTCTTACTACTCTTTGTAGACCCCTCAAAAGTGAAGGCCTATTGGCGCCAACGAAGTCTTCTATAACCCAAAGATCGAGAAGATAAGCGTCACGGTGGAAGGTGAACTCAACGAATTGTATAGTCATGCGATGCTCCCCAAAGACCACCTGGAACAGGTCGTTAACCTCTCCGGCAGTCACACATTGAATGTGACGATTGGCCAATTCTTCAACGAGAGATATCCGTTGTTTATCGATTTGCAAGCCTCTCCTGATGATACCCTACATGGGTCCGGTAGGCCTTTTTAACGTCTGAGCGATGGGATTACGTTGTACATGACCAAGAAAGCCGACGGCACCGGGGATTCCAGGTGTTACGTGTACTTGCTGCAGGATGCTCAATTAAACATACTAGTCGGGTGCTTCCACTCTGTGGAATACTGAATAAAATGGCAACTATCGCTGTTCTTGTTGCAGGTGCTGTGATTAACGCCCTAGCATTCAGTGGCACTAACTTCCTATTTAGCAAACTCTCAGGACACGGCGAGGCGGAACGGAAAGGACACGACGAAGCGATGGAAAAATTGCAAAATGCTCAAGCACAGCGGGTACAAGACCGACAGGCTAAGATCGACCTTAGTCGTAATTGCCGTTTTTTATTAAACCTAATAAAAAACGGCAATTACAACTAAGGGCTTGGAAGAGCCTGAGGGAGCTGGACGACGATATGTACAACTATTGCATCGCATCCAAGGTCCCGAAATTGTCGGATTACTAAACGCCTTCTCTCCAGCAAAAAGATGGGGAACTCACATTCATTGTTGGATCCTTGTCTCTTCTAGGATTTGTAGCATACAAGTACTTGTAGAATGTTTTTTGACAGGTATAATAAAACATGTCAAAACCACATATCGTTACCGAAGAAGAGGCGGAAAAGCTAAGTCAAATTTACTACATGCCAGAACATCTCTGGACTGGACGCAAGGCTATCAAGTTGCCTCCCTCAGAAGCTGGTCTCTCAAAAAAGAAGGTCACCCACTGGTTGTCTAGGCAAGTGTTGTTTCTCAAGCATATTGAAGGCCCGAAACTTATCGATTACCCCCATTTTACCATTACGAGGCCCAATGAGATGCATCAGTTTGATCTACTGTATATGCCCCACGATAAGTTGTATGGTAACACCTACAAGTATATATTGACAGGGATGGATGTGGCTTCGAGGTATAAGGTCGCGAGACCTCTGCGTACCAAAAAGGCCAGCGAAGTCGCGGACATGATTAGGGACATTCAAATGGTTCTGAATTCAAATCAAATGTAACGAAGGTATTATAGGATAAGCGGGTAGAGATAAAGAGGGCCACCACTAAGTAACACCATACGTTCACGGTTTTTGTACAGTCTTATAACAAGGTACTTACTGAAAGGCTCTTCAAGCCTCAGGATGCACAGGAGCTGGTTTCTGAGGATACTAGTAGTATTTGGGTGAAACACTTGTATGCTATCGTCAAAAGTCTCAACAATACCAAGACTACCATGATTGGCATAAAACCTAGCAGGGAAATCAAGCTGGATGAAGTAATGCTTGCGAAAAGTCAACAATACCCGGAAGAAAAGCCCCTACCTGAGGATGGTTTGTACCTCTACCTTTTGCAGCCTGGGGAAGAGCATGGTGATCAAAAGAGACGAGCAACTGACGCCTTTTGGAGCAGGAAAATGTATAGGTTGGACAAAATAGTATTGGGTAGTCGTCTTTTGTACTATCTGAAGGACGGCCCTGAAAGAAGCTTCGTGTCAAAGGAATTGATGCTGGTTCTGGAGGACGTTCAGGTACCTCCAGAGGATGTTAAAGCTTGGTAGTTGCGACGAAGGCATCATACCAATTTTGGTCTTCTTTTAGGGGTTGGTTTGAAATCAATACATAATGTGTGAGCATAATTTTTACTACTCTTGTAAGTAGTAAAAATTAGCGTCTGCCTAGTCATCTAATGCCGGAACACCTAAATCGTACAAATCATCTCGAGTAAGATCAATAAGCCCGAAATGGTTTCTGTAACGCTCCACATGCTCCTCCTCTTCAAACCTATTAAAGTCTATAACTACAATCTCCTCCGCGCCTGGAAAGTTGTCCTTGAACCACAATCTCTTCTTGCTAATATTGCGCCTCTGAACACGCGTGCAATAATAGGGAAGATGATGGTAGTCGTCGTCGTCCTGTGCGCTGTACTTGCGATGAATTATGATGACGTTGTCTTTACCTGGATCTTGGGTATGTGGTACATGTCTTTCCCGAAACCTTGCATTTTTCTGAGTCTGTGCTGCACGTTCATCCCCCAACAACACGAGCAGGTTATCCCTATCCTCAATCTCATCCCCGAGAAATGCCAGGGCCATATTCCTATCCTTGATGGTCTCATGTAATTTTTCCACCCCCTTCCGGCCAACCATTTTGTCAAAGCTACGGCCTTGGGCTTTCTTGACTTGACAGCAATCTCTAGGGCGCCGTTTAATGTAATGACGACATCGTATGAGTTTTTCCCTCTTGCAAGGGGGACGGTGGCACCGTTCCCCTTCCACCCCACAATTTCTTGCCTTGTTTTGACTTCCTCGGTCAAATATTAAAAATTACACTTTTGAATAGAGGCTGATTTTGCTCATCAAACAAAGTCTCAATGGCTCCTGCAGGTGATGCGTTGAAGAGAGAAAGTTGCGAAGACATTTCTAATATAAGGAAGCCAGCCAGAAGATTTCATTCGAGGATTTTCCAAGTTCTTGGATGTTCTAATCTCACGTATAAGCACGCATGCTTGGATTTTTCAGCTCAGCTTTGATGTCCCCCCAATCGGAAATAAGGTTGGTTTCCTCGTCTATCATTTTCATGTCACTCCTCTCATGCGGGTACCACAAAAACAAGGCTTTTTTCTGTCGTCTCAATTTTTTTGGAAAAGCAGTATACGACTGCGTTAATAGCCAAGACTATGCTTCCTATACCTACCACTGACAGCAAGGGCTGCCTTTTTTATCGAGGCTCTAGTCGGCTATACAGTCATCCACAATGAACAACGTCTCTTCACCTGCCAGTAACGATGATAATTTCCCTATCCATTCCAACAGTTGATCTTTAGGATCGATCAGGAACACATATTCGTCCCTCCAGAGCAAGGCTCTTTCTAAATAGGTGGTATTCCATCATATAGTAGGGCATAGGATGATGATATTGTAAAAATGGTGTCTGTATTCATTTTCCAACAGGTCCAGGACACGTTGCGTTTTCCTGCAAGACGTCGGGTCCGTAAAGATTGCCGCGTGATGTTCCTTCACAACGTCTAGCATCATTTTATTAGTGGGACCATTTTTTGGAATGGACTTTTTAGTACGTCGCAGCGCAAGTAGAACAAATCCATACGCCCTCATGGTTACTAACAAGAGACCCCCGGCAGGCAGGGAAGAACTTGGTCTTTCGAGTATGGTATTCGGGAGGTAGTGGGTTAAACGATAGTTTACCATCTAGGTACCGCAGTACCTTGCGATATCTCTTAACGAGCCGTGCCTTCTCCTGGCTGACAGAGCAGGGTGCGAGGTTAAAAAAAGGTATTTTGATCGGTGTTTTCAACAGCTCAATGTACCGAGGTACGATGTCGTATGTGAACAGGGTGTAAAGACGTAGATAATTCTCATCCTGTTGGGTACCTTTAATTTCTCTATCTATTCTGATGGGGTCTAGGTCCATATTTGTTTTAAAGGCCCCGCCTATTCCGAGACTCGCCTACATGGATTGCGTGTTGGTGTAATATCCTAGCAACCTCAGCAAGCCTCGGAGCATTGCCATTTTCTTGATACTTGAATATTGTGATCAATGTGCAAAAATTTATAATTGTCCCAGGTCATTCCCTCAGAAACTGAGTTACAATATGGGCCCTCAGCGTAGCTATGAGTTCCTTGTTTTTATGTAGAGCCTTGCGGGGTCTTGCAACGCAAGCGATATCACCACCGCCACTTTTTTACATTTGTATCTTTGTCTTTGATTCGGGCACCTTGTGCGCTCCTTTGACATCTTGTTAGCATCAAGGCATTTGATGCACTGTTGTCCCGGCCGATCATTACGTTTAATCTTGAAATTGTTCATAGATAAAAAATGTTTACATTTGGAACATTTCTTAGCCCCCTCCATGTTGATTTCTGTTTGTCTCTCTACAACAAACAGAAATTTTACTAGACGCTTGTTTAGGTTTTGGCACGATACTCGCGGGAATCCACCCTTTCTTCACAGCCATTTCGCGACTTGCTCTCCCTGTAGCAAAGTAGGCCACCATTTTGAGATCATCGTTGGTATCCATTTTGGCAGATGGTCTTGTTATACCCAGAAATTTCTTACCTGCCAGTGCATAGGCAAATGTGAAAGATATTTACGACAGTCTCGTACAACATATCTAAAATTTCTTTTTTCTTGGGAGTTACGTTGCTATCCATGTGAGCTTTGCTTGTAGTCATTTATTTAATGTAATTTTTTACCGAAAAAATGCATCTTGAAGATGTCAATCTGAGGCTGGGCTTTGCCTTGTTGAGGCTCTGGATGAGTCGCTGGCTTGTGAAATTCATTTTTGCCTCTACCAAATTTGTACCAGATGCCTACTCCTATCGCCAATACGGTAAAAGTATAGCGATATAGAAACACACTTCCATTTAGTTATTCTCTGGTGCCGGACCGACGGCAGTGGCCACGGGCTAGCGTGCTAACCTGGTCATGCTGTACAAGCCTTTTGTCATCTACCCTGTTAAGTGCTAATTTGTTAACCTCTTGGGTATATACTTGATGATTCTTGTTTTGAATTGAAACCTAACTTTTCTATATATCAATGCCCTCTTCCAAGCATCGTCTATAGTCGTTAAAAGTGATAGACTTCTTGGTAACACATCTTTTTACGCCCTTCGCTTTCCTGTTACCGTCCTCTTTTGTAAGACTCTCATAAGCATATAACTTTGCTCTCAGGGTGATGAACTCGGTCATACTTTTTCCACCTAATTCATCCTTCATGAGGCCTTTTTTGTTCCCCAGAGGAAGAGGTCTCCCATCATCTAAATTATAAGCATTCGTATCGAAACGGTCCTCAACATCCTGCGCAATGTCACGATAAAAATCTTCTGTTCTTATGTTACACAAGGAGTCCGTGTCCATGTAACAGAGCTGCAATTTGCTACCATATTTTGGGTGCATAAAGTCATAGTGAAATTTATACATGATTTGACAGGTCCAGGATTGCCTGGCATATATACACCGGCTTTGCTCACTTTGACCTCCGTCTTCCCCATCTCTACACCTAAGAGGTTTTACTGAAACGGCTTCCAACCTTGAAATTTGGTTTCATCACGAGTTTTATATACTTGTCCTCGTTGGTAACCAGCTGAATGTTCCGATGATTTCTAATATTCTCCATGGTCTTGTTGAGCACCGAGAGGTTCATTAACTTGTAGAAATACTTCTCAAAGTCATTTTTGGCAGCAGTTCTTAGCCTCATATTGTGATTTATATACCCTTTAAGCCATGGTTCCTGATTAAATTGAATGACCCTATGTACTTTTTTCAATTCAAGCCAGTGCTTTATAGCCTCATTTAGAGCTCTGATATGTACCACATATCCACGCTTGTTTTTTAAATTTGGTACCAGTTTTTCAACCTTGTTAATCGTCATGCGTTCAGGTGAAAACGGTAACCCGTTATGCTTGTCGTGTAGCCTCTCAGGATAGTCTATGTCAACCTCGAGCAAGTATCCATACTTGTTTTTTTCGACAAGCTTCGCAATTCTCTTTTCGCTAAATTCGTCAACGTTTGAGATCCACTTGAAGCCATCCGTTGGGAGATCTTGACACATTGCCTATCCGTACAGGTTGTTCGCATCCAAATACTGCAGGTATGATGACTCAACATCCTGGTTATACTGGTCTCCCATATACTTATTATTAGCCCTCGCAAACCTGTGTACCGCCTGGGTTATACCTCCACGGATACCTTTTTCAAACATCAGGAACATATATGGGATCCGTAAGGAGCCCTAACCTAATCATGGTATACTTAAGTGCTGCCTTTCATGCCAAGCCAGGTGCGGAGTAGAAATGGGTAGGATCAAGCTGGTAATTTGTCAAGCATACGTCTCGAAATGTTTCAAAAATGTCTGCCGGTAGGAGGACGTCTGTTTTAAGATACACATCATGTTAGTAAGATCCATACAATTCCATACCTTTTTTGCATATTGATAGTCTTCATCACTAATCCCATTCATGTTTAGCTTGCTATAAAAGGCATCCCTAGGAGGTAGCTCCAACTCTTCAAATCGTTGCCAATCATCCATGTACTCGTACGGGTATACGCCGGGTATACATCCTTGTTGAAAAACCAGCGAAGATTTTTACACTGTTCGTCAGTGAGGTTGCTTGCTAGTTTGTCCAGACTTGACGGCATGGACCGGCAGCTGTCGATGAACCTAATCTCTATCTTCTTGTACACCTCACCATCACCCATACCTGCAAGTGGTACCTTGATTTTAACATTGAAGCTGATATATTTTTCAGTATTCTCTGCTATGCAACCAATATCCTGTATGTTATATTTTTCTCCATGTTCCCTAATAAACAGGTGCGCGTCGTAGCCGCTTAGGTTGTGGGAGATGACGGGTATGCGATTAGGTATCTTGTATTTGAGGTTACAGCTGTTATGCGCGGCGCTTCTATACAAGCCTGTATAATGACAGTGGTCCCAAACTTTGCGATTATTCTCGTGATTAAAGGGTTTTAAACATATATGGCATTCCGAGGCCTCGTTATGTTCCCTTTTTAACACCTCTGTCAGTTCTAACATTGGTTTTTGCGGGAATGTCTTATATAACCGCTTCACCTCATCTTCCAGGTTGTTCACGAACCTCGTGACACAATCCTCACCCCTGTAGACTATCAGGGATCTGGTATGAAGACGTATGCAAATGTACTATAGGTACACCAACCAGACGGTACATGCTTGTTCAGTTTTTTCATTGGGATGAGTAAACTTTTAAAGTCCGCATATATTGCAAAAAGTACCTTGAATTGTTGATGATCATCCCTATATTGCAACCATTTCTCAGCCTCTTTTGGCATTGTGATTTTCACCGCCTCGTGATCCTTGTAGTATCCATAATGCTTACGTCTCGATTCAACCGTGTTAAATGCCTGCAGGCAGTTATTCTCCTTCCCCAATAATCGCGATAGGCTTTTGACAGCTGTGTAGTGGGCCTTTTGACCATCCATGATAAGCAGCAGGTTCACCTGCTTGTTACGCTTAATTTTGTGTTCAGATCGTCGCAGGATGTTGATCTTCTTACCCATGACATACAACACGTTTACTGCGATGTCCGTGTTGTTCTTCTCAAACTTGGATATATCCTTGATAGTTGTCGGGAACTCCCAATTATAGAGATCTATATAGCGCTGCATCTGATATATTCGATTCGAGTTCCTTCCGATCTCTGCATGGTGTAGGGATGCTATGACACTCTACTTTAAACATTCCTCATCTTCATTCACTGGGTTAATGATGGCCTTCTTTGACGCTATCCATTTAGGTAGTTCTATATATGATGAACCCTTTGTTAACAAAAGTTTATGAAAGTCTACATCAAGGTATAGAATTCGACTAATCGTGAAGCCACTCTGTGGAAGTGCCGGATGTTCCAAGTGTGTCTTGATATTAGCAAACATCCTATCCAGTACGTCGTCTACGTCGCTACCTTGGAAGATTTCTGTCATCTTGCTGTTAAAGATTTTTTTCACCTCGATGTACTCAGCGTTAACCTCCTCCGAGTTTGTTATTATTTTTTTCTTCCGCATGATCCATAGGGACATCTGTACCTTTGCTGATCCCATTTCCCCTACCTGGTCCTCGATCAAGGTTTTCATGTTGGGCCGCACCATTGTTATATACCCGTCGACGTCGGCTCCCCCTATACCAAGGATGCGGAAACTTTTAAATGTTTTGTGCAACGCGTGCTTATGTTCCTGAGGTGTAATATCTTGCCCCGGCTGATCATATAGATTTTTATTATTTTCGAGGTAGTCTTCCTCAGCCTCGTTTTCCACCTCATCATGAAGCGAAGGTCTCGCGATGATGTTAGTCCCACTATGATAGAGATTTATAACCTTACGTTTGAAGGACGCATAGGTTCTCTTGACCCCCTCCTTTAGGGGCTTGGGAACAGCATCCACTAACCAGTTGTACCATCCACTCATCTTTGTTTTCACGATCGAACGATTTTTTCTCAGTTCCTCCTTTTCAAAGGTGTCCATTTCAGATTTTAGCAAAATCCAATCATACCATTCGCGGATTTTACCCCCTATAGTTGGACAGGTCTTTAGCATCTCATGCCTCTCAATAATGTCCATGGCCTCTGGTGTTGGATGTTTTACCACCGGCTTAACTGGCTTTCGTTGTACATTCTCCAACATCTCTTATAATAATACGCTAAGTGTGTCTGTCTGTCACTTTTGCAAACACGATATTTTTTACCACCCGAATGCGCGAGTTTTTCGAGTTTTTTTGTTTTGTTTACATTTGTCTCGCAGCCGTTAGAAACCACGTGATAGAAAATAAGCAGTATGATTCGTTCAAATACGTACTTTCGAACGGGACGGCATTCGAATAGAAAGTTTCCTTGGCGTAAAAACAAACAAACAAAAAAATTGTTTTTAAAGTTCTCGCGACAAAAGACGAACTTAAAAAACTTAAAAAATTTAGAAGAGAAAGAAAAAGGCGAATTAACAAAAAAAAACCGTGAGAAAATAAAAAGAACAACAAATAATACAGTTAATGAGAAGTGTAAAGGGGATTTACAGGTAAAGTTTTAAATACTCTCTCCTCTTTCACTGTTGTGTTAATAAATAGGGTAGCTAATACATCTTTGTTTTCAAATATAAAAATATAAAAATGTTGATGGTATTTTTTAAAATACAGAGAACAAATCACATTTTAACAAATATAGCTACAGCACATCAGCTAGCTTTCAAGTTAACTATGAGTTTTACTTTTACTACGTTAAGAAATATCCTATTCAGGCGAAAATGTAGGTGCGCATAAATCAAAGTGAAATAAAAAGAGAAGGGAAATGTTTCTTATACTTTCGTTTTCTGATTTGTTTATAACAACAAAGCTAGCATAATTGTATCCCCAGGTGCGTAACTAATCTGCATGTTTAATTATTTAAAATGCTACACAAATGTGTTGAGCACATGGATCGTTGTTTACAGTGTTGTATAAAAAGTTTAGTTAAAAGCTAAAGATTTCAGTCATAGTTAGTTAGTTAAGAAAAAGAAAGGAAAGAAGTAGCCATAGTTGTAGCCATAGTTGTAGATAAAGACAGCAAAATATCAGTTTATCTACATTTTTTAGCAGTCTAACTAGCTTCTTTACATCACTACTCACGTCATCCTTATCTGTTTGCCTGCCACAAGACTGTTACAAATGTGTGAAAAGAAGCCTGTCTAGCTAAAGTATCCTATATATACAGCTAGCCTTTTGTATTAAAGGCAGGTTGTGTTTTTATGTATATGTTTTTAAGACTAGCTACCTAAGTTAAAAGAGTTTCTCTTTCTATTATGGTTTTTAGTATAGATACAAGACCAAAACAAAGGTTATCAGAATCTATATAACTTGGAACATAGAAACTGCGAGTAAGAAATTCTATAGTTCTTAAATTTGAACAAGTTAGCTTCATTAATAATTATACATATATATAAATCATTTTCTTTTCTCATTTTAGGAATTGTGGTATATACCTATAATTTGTTTCATTTAGTTTTAATCAGGATATATATATATAATGTCAAATGAGTCTGGAATTAATGACAGCAGTAATACTGTTCGTGGTTTTAGGCTGTTTAATAATTTAGGTAGGTTTGTGTTGCAACAGCATGACAATAATCAAGGTTTGGTAGGTGCCATCTTGAGGCAAAGACCACATATTTCCCAAAATTTTGAATTGCCACAAGAAATGCAAAGAAATGTAGTACCACGTTTATCAGATAATGATGATGTTTCCTTAGCTAGACGCAGGCAAAATGCTCAATGTGTTGCCTCTTTACGTCGATTGGAATCGACTGATCAGGCCAATAATAGGCGGCATAATGATGCTGTTAGACATGCGGCTAGGCGCAATGCAGAATCAGCTCAGCAAACTCGCAACAGACAAGTTATGGATGCTCAACGGCACGTTGTTGCTAGACAATTAGAATCTAATGAGCAGGCTGCCAATAGACGTGCTGAAAATGCTCATAGACAAGCCATGGCTCGAGAAATGCATAATGCGCCGTATTATAATATTGCACGTCAAAATGTATTGCCTAATTTATATTTTTTAGGTGCTATGGACAAAAAATGTGATTATTGTCAAGCTTTAAAGTTTGAAAATGAAAATTGTTTTAAATGTTGTCACACTGGTAAAGTTGCATTAGATAATTTGTCTCCTTACCCTCAGCAGCTTGGGGAATTATTAACAAATACAGATACTGTTCAGGCAAAAAACTTTCAGTCAAATATACGTAAGTATAATAGTGCCGTTGCCTTTGCTTCTTTTGGAGCAAACCTTCGCCCCCCACCTGGCCGTGGACCACCATGCTTTCGTATCTGTGGTCAAATATGGCATCGTGTTGGGGGTCTTCACCCTCCTGAAGGATAAACCCCTGTTTTTAACCAACTTTATATTTATGAAGCAGGTAGGGCTCTCAACGAAAGAATGGCACGCCAAGAAAATAATGGCTGTCGTGAAGACGTGATGCGAACTGTTCAAGATGTTATGGACAGAGTAAGCCCGTTTGCTGCTGCCTATAGGTACATGGCTGAAGTTGAAGCTGGAGAATTGAATCAGGCAGCAGCACAAAACCGTGCTCCATCTGAAGTGCGTATGTACATGAGAGTTGGCAATGACCGAAAGCGCTACAACTTGCCACATCATGATGAAGTTGCGGCAGTATTTGTTGGCCAAGATGGAGCACCTCCTGGAAACAGGGATGTTGTTATCTATCCGCGTGGAGGTGATTTACAGAATATTTCCACAATGTCTGCAAACTTAAAATCCAATGGTGTATCCTCTTTTTTTTCCAAGGGGTGAACCAGGTTGGCATAATAGGATACCTCATGTTGCTGTACGTGCAACCCGTACTCGCAACACTACTACAATGTTGCAGTATTATACTTACCGTTTAGCTGCTCGGGAATATTTCAGCCCGATTCATTATGGTAAAAAATTGTTTCATTAGTATTGTGTTGATTCTTATGTTAAAGTTGAAGGTAATAATTTAAATTACATTCGAGCAAATCAAACCAACCTTCGTGTTGATAGTTATGAAGGTTTAGCTGACCATTTGAATGCACGAGCTGAAGAGCGAGGCCTTCAACCAGGTCGTATTGTTGTTCTTCCTTCGAGTTTTCAAGGAAGTCCACGTGCCATGGCTCAAAACTATCAAGATGCTATGGCAGTTATTGGTAAGTTTGGAAAACCTGATTTTTTTCTGACTTTTACGTGCAATCCAAAATGGCGTGAAATTACAGAAAATTTGTTTGCAGGCCAACGTGCACACGATCGGCCTGATTTAGTTTCTCGAGTTTTTAAATTGAAACTAAATGAACTCCTTAAAGATGTTACTGAAATGGGAGTTCTAGGTAAGACTATAGCACATGTGTATGTTATAGAATTTCAAAAGAGGGGTTTGCCTCATTGTCATTTGTTAATTCATTTAGATCCCAATGACAAACTTAGGGATGCAGATGACATAGACAGTGTTATTTCAGCAGAAATTCCTAATCAACAGGAACACCCTGAGCTGTTTGAAATTGTACGATCGTGTATGATTCATGGACCATGTGGACATCTGAATCCTAATTCTAAAGAAAAAATTGTTAAAAACTCCAGAGAAGGATAAATCAGGTATTTGGCATAGCCTTATTTAACCAAACTTAATTTTGTTATCGCCCTTATTTTTATACACATCATTATTATTTAGAGCATAATAACAGCCAGCACAAACATTTCATATACTTACACATCCATGATCACACAAACACAAAGGAAGTATCCATTTTTTATTGTGATTAGTAATAGTTTTTCCTTTTTTTTTTAAAGGTGGACAAGTTGAAAACAGACAGGGTATTCTTACTTTTTGACATCTTAATATTTCGTACAGCATGAGGAAAACATTGTGATTAATAGTTCTTATTGTCGTAAATTTTTGTTTTTTAGAGAGTAGTGGACGAGTTGCAGAAATGCAGGGTATTCTTATTTTTTACATTTTAATATTTTCTTAAACTCCAGGCTACAGCATAAGTGAAATAATGGGATTAATATTTTTTATTGTTCTTAAATTTTTTAGAAGGTGAAGTTGAAAGTGTACACGGTATGTTTTGTTGTCCTATTTTGTCACCTCCGCCTTCAATTTTTAATATATTTTTTCCTTCCAGATTATTATAACAGAAATATTTTAGATGACACAGAAAAACAAGTAGAAAAAAAGAAAGAAGGTACGGATATGTTCATAATAAATAGTGTCTATTTTTATTATTTTTATAACATATTCCATTTTGTTTTATCTTTTTTTAGTTTTGACGTATACAGCTTACGTGGCTTATAGAAAGCAAAATCCTGGCCCCCTGTCCAATAAGTCATTTAAGTGGTGGAGAGCACATGGGGGTCAGGATTTACCCAATTTTTCGTGGAAAAAAAAACACCTAAGACAAAAGCACAAACATCAACACACATACACTGTTCAAACTCAGTACAACAACTGCACCATTACAAACAACAATTATTATTATTAAGTTTTTAAATTATTATTATTTTAAATTATTAGATTTTATGTTCGTGTATGTGTTTAGTTTTTTTACTCTGAGGTATCTAATAATACCACAACGGCAATTAGTTATTCTATTTGGCATTATTATTTATATCTAAGCAATGTTTACAAACACTGACTTTGTAAAAAATGTTTATTCAATTATTCCATTATTTCACCCTGTACGATAATTATTGATCATTGTATACTCTACTTTTATCAATTTCATGCATGTGCTATTAATCAGTTTTTTTGTAATCGATACCTCAGAGGTTCGTTTTTTTGTTTGTCTGTTGAGTGGTTTATTTTAATGATAATTTATTTTTAATATAGTAATTATAATAGTTATTTATAATAGTTATTTTGATAACAAAAAAAAGATTAATTCAACCAATGTTTTATGGTACATCTTTTTTTATAAGAACACTTAAAGAAGGCCTTTCAACTTTTCAAATTGTTCTTAAATTGGTCGTAATTTTCCTCTGATTTTGTCATTTTTTGTGTAAGTGTAAAGGAGCATTTCCGTACTTCGTGATATTGTCAAAGACTTAAATGTTCTTAACATGTTCTAAACTTTTGGGCCTTTGAAGCCATATGTTCAAACATTTTGTTCTTATAAAAACTGTTAATGTTATCTATATTATGTAGTCAAACATTAAAATACATTTAGTTCACTTCAACATTCACTGGTATTGGGGGCTCACAAGCTACTGGAATTGGTCATATTGCCCAAAACTTACCTTATTAACTCTCTTTAGTACAAAAGCACACTACGTACTTTTCTTTTTCTTTTTTAGGTTGAAGCGCAAAGCCCCATGACTTGCCTTCCCGTGGCACGCTTCGTTAGGTGGATTATTTTCTTTTTAAGGAGATAATTCATGAACTAAAAGTCAGGGCATGCCATGTTAAAATTGCATCACATATTTTTGGTATTGAAAAGACTCAAGAAGCATCAACTGCAGGTAACTTACTTATCAATATATTAATATTATACGGTCTGTATGTAACCATTGAATTATCTTTTTACAGGAAACAAAAATATTAAAATATTATCATCATAATTTATTATTTTTTAGGTTTATGGAGGTTTATGGAAAACAAAATCCCAAGTTTTCTTTTTTGTAACATTATCGTTTACGTAAGTTATCCTTATTTTTACTGCTTTTTTGTCATTTTTCCACAGGCCTTTACAACTATCAAAAACGCATTCAATTTTTACGTAGATAAACAGGACACTGCTGACGTCATCAAAATTCCTAAAATCTTCTAATTTTTCATTGTTCTTCTGCCTGAGTGGATTTTTCCACGGGCCTAATCGACTAGTCTTATATAATAATACGCTAGGTGTGTCTGTCTGTCACTTTTGCAAAGTGGATTATATTCTTCAAAATTTTCTTTAACAAATTCTATAAAACATCGCCTATAAAATTGTTCTGTAATTTACCAAACTTTACCGATAAAATAGTATTGACGTCAAAGGAAAGTTAATTAAGATTAGTGAAGTCATTACAATGCACTCAAAACTTTGAGGCCAAATAACTGGGAAACGAGGTGGTGACGTCAATGATTTTTCACCGCGTGGGTAACTAGGGACCACCTAGGACCAATTTGGGTGATTTTTCCAAACCTATGTCCCAGAATTCGTTTCGGAATGCACGGGTTGATGACGTCATCAAACAACCTTCAAACCTTAATATCTCTGCAACCGTTTGTCAAAAGTACATGATCCTATACATTTTCTTGATCAGCGTTTCAAGATCTATACGATGAAGGCAACAGGTATACTAATTTCTAAAAAAAAAAATTTGAGGGGTGTAGACGGGTCAGTGCTGACGTCAGCAAATTTTTTAAACCTTTATATCTTATTAATCATTTATCAAAAGCACGTGATTACATACATATTCTTGATCAGCGCTTTAAACTCCACACAATAGAGGCAACGTAAAAACAAGGTTCTAATTTTTTTGCAGATGGGTTGCTGACGTCATCAAAATTCATATGACGCTTATTTTTCAATTTTATCCTGCCTCAGTGGATTTTTCCACGGGCTTTATCGACTAGTCTATATATTAATACGCCTTGTGTGTGTGTGCGCACGGTGAGGCCACGTCACACAAATCACAGGTCACTTTCTTACGACGTGGTGTTACGCTAAAATTTACCAAGTTAAAAAAAACGCAAATCAGGGGGTTACTATATAAATATTTAATTCTCTTTTCTTATTTTTTTTTAAAATAAAACTCTTTTTCCTTACTCATTAAAACTAATTTTTATTTTAATTTCAAATGGTTTTATTTGTTTTTTTGTTGTAAAAGCCCCGCTGGTCGTTTAAGATAGAATAATTAAATTTTACCCCCGGTTTACCATGTGCGCGCCGTATCTCACGGATACAAAGTTTATTAACTGAAAAATGAAAACCGAAGCGAAGAAAGTTGTCTCTTTTTCAAAGTAATCCTGAAAAAAGTTATTTCAAACAAGGTTTACTCATCACGAGGTTAGATTAAAGCTTATTTGTTTCTTCTATCTTTTTTGTGTTCTGGGACCGAAGTTGCTTTCTTTTAAAAAAACTATCGAATTCGAATGATAATTCGAATCTAAGAAGTAAAGAACAAAACTGTTGTCATTGTAGAGCGACTGTTGATGTCGAGCGAGAATAAAAAAAGTTTATGTTGTTGCCAGAAATATTTGTTATAAAGAAGAAAAACGTACGATAATATAACGTCAAAAAGAGAACTGATTGGAAATGTATCAGACAATTGTAGCTAGCTATACATTTTAAATTTGTTTTCTTTGGGATGAAGCGAAGTTTAATAATCGAAGTAAAAAACTGATTGGTCTTTTATCCAGAGACGCTAGCTAACTGAGAATGCCAAAGAAAGGCAGTTGTGTTGTTTAGTTTATCTGGTAAAGAGATAAGTTTAGGTGGGTAACGTTTTTTTTAACCGTTTTAACTTTCAGAGCTCAGCTTTTCCTTTACATTTTTAGTTCCTTGTTGAGTCTTGAGCTTAAATGCGTTTTCTTTTGACACAATTTTTATAAGAATCTAAAATGTAAAGCGACGTTTTTAAGCCGTTTACACGCTTCCAGCTAAACTTTCCCTTTAATATGAAGTTAAATATGTTTTGTCTTTAGCCTGAACATATTTAACATTTTTTGTAAGAATATACTCTAAACAATGGGTCAGAATATCCTAAGAATATGTCTAAGCTTGGTTGTTTCTTTTAATATAAAAATTTGTATGACTGAACCTTTTTCTCTCCAAAACAATGGGCAAGTACACCAGGGAAAGCTAAGAACATAAAGGCCGAAACAAAAAAAAAAACTATTCTTATAAAATACAGCGTGTATATAATAGAGAAGAGTTTATATAAAATGTAGAAAGTATTTTTTCGTTGTTACTGTTTTTAACGCTACGAAGTGGTTGATGTCGTTATAATAAGCCTTAATGTAAACAAAGTTAAATCAATGTTTACATCTGTTACGTTACCGTTTAAAATAATATTCGATTCTTCAATTCGAAAACACTGCATTGTTATCATGCACTGCACGTTTGCGCATTGGGAAGGATTGCTATATGCAATAGACTAAATAGCTAATTTGGTATGATGCATTAGAAGCTGTACGTTGTGGAAACTTTGCAATAACCTTATTTGTGTGACTTATCGATTTTTTCTAATGTCTGGTATACCATTTTCCCTTTTATATTTCGGGTATGGCAAAGCAAGTATATAGTTTTAACAGATTTGTTAGCCACCTTCGATTTTGTTAAACTTTTTGCATTTTTATTTGTTGCTGGACATACTTATATTTTTAAGCGTTCTGTTTCAGCGGGTACAAATATAACGCAGATTGTGAGCAACTTCAATCCCAGGTTTTTTTTCTCTTTTATTGTTATTTTTTATTGCTGCACATATTTATTTTTTTGGACGTTTTGTTCTAGTGGTTATAAACTAGAATAATACAAATTGTGACTTTTAAAAATCCATATTACTGTGTTGTATGTTTTTGTTTGGTATCCCTTACATCGGTTTAATGAGAGATTCAGTGGATTCCCCCACGGGTATTCAGCTAGTCTATATATTAATATGCCTTGTGTGTGTGTGCGCACGGTGAGGCCATGTCACACAAATCATGGGTCACTTTCTTACGACGCGGCGTTACGCTAAAAATTACGAAGTTAAAAAAACGCAAATCAGGGGGTTACTATGTAAATATTTAATTCTCCTTTCTCATTTCTTTAAAAAATAATACTCTTTTTCCTTATTTTATTAAAGCTAATTTTTATTTATTTTCAAATGTTTTTATTTGTTTTTTTGTTGTAAAAGCCCTGCTGGGCGTTATAGATAGAATAATTTAATTTTACCCCCGGTTTACCATGTGTGCGCCGTATCTCAGGGAAACAAAGTTTATCAACTTAGAAATGAAAACCGAAGCGAAAAAAGTTGTCTCTTTTTCAAAATAATCCTGAAAGAAGTTATTTCAAACAATGTTTACTCATCATGAGGTTATCATTTTTGTGTTCTGGGACCGAGGTTGCTTTCTTTTTTAAAAAAACTATCGAATTCGAATGATAATTCGAATCTAAGATGTAAAGAACAAAACCGTTGTTGTGGAGCGACTGTTGATGTCAAGCGAGAATAAAAAAAATTTTTGTTGTTGCCAGAAATACTTGTATAAAGAAGAAAAACGTACGATGATATAACGTTAAAAAGAGAACAGATTGGAAATGTATCAGACAATTGTAGCTCGCTATACATTTTAAATTTGTTTTCTTTGGTATGAAGCGAAGTTTAGTAATAGAAGTAAAAAACTGATTGGACTTTTATCCAGAGAACGTTAGCTGCTACTGAGAAAGCGAAAGAAAACCAGGTGTGTTGTTTAGATTATCTGGTAGGGAAATAAGTTTAGGTGAATAACGTTAAGTTGTTTACACGCTTCCAGCTAAACTTTCCCTTAAATATGAAGTGAAATATGCTTTGTCTTCAGCCTGAACATATTTTTTTTTTTTAAGATTATACTCAGGGTCAGTTAAAGATATCTTAAGATATGTCCAACTTCGATTGTTTTAAATAAATATAAAAGAATTTGCCAATACCTATAGCAACTTATACCAAGCCTTATTTTATTAAGGCATTATATATTTTCAGGACATAGACATGCTAAGAATATAATTAAGAATAACGAGGATAGTGTTTGTCAAGAAAGTTAAGAACATTTTTTGTAAGACTATATATACTTTAAACAATGGGTCAGAAGTTCAGAATATTCTAAGAAATTGTCTAATCTTAATTGTTTGTTCTAAATTTTATATTCATTGCCAATAGCCATAACAATTTATAAAAATTTGTATGATGCACAAATTTAATTAAAAGTTTACTTTTTTATTGCGTATATATCTCACAAACTGAACCTTTTTCTCTCCAAAGCAATGGGCAAGTACACCAGGGAAAATTAGGAACATGAAGGCTGAAATGAAAAAAAAAACACTTGGTAACTTTAATGTTTGCTATTGTTTACATAATTGCAAACCTTGCAGGACTATTATTCTTATATAATACAGCGTGCATATCGTAGAGAAGAATTTATATAAAATGTAAAAAGTAATTTTTCCGTTGTTACTGTTTTTAACGCTACGACGTGGTTGATGTCGGTATAAAAAACCCTAATGTAAACAAAGTTAAATCAATGTTTACCTCTGTTACATTACTCCATTCTTAAAGTCGAAAACGCTGCATTGTTATCATGCACGGCACGCTTGCGCAATGAGAGGGTTGCAATAGACTAAATAGCTAATTTGGTATGATGCATTATAAACTGTACGTTATGAAAATTTTGCAATAACCTTTTTTGTGTGACTTAACGATTTTTCCTAATGTCTGGTATACTATTCTCCCTGGTGCTTTTTTATTTTAATTTACTTTTATTTTGTTGTTGAACCTGCTTATATTTTACACGATTTGTTTCCGTGGGTATAAATATAATAATGGAGATTGTAAGGAACCTCAATTCCAGGGCTTTTTTCTCTTTTATTTTTATTTTTTTTATTGCCCGCACATGCTCATTTTTTGGACGTTTTGTTTCAGCGGTTATAGATATATAGTATAATGCAAATTGTGACTTTTAAAAATTAAGATTACTGTGTTCTATGTTATTATTTTGCACCCATCATATGGACTCGATGAGAAATTCAGTGGATCCTTCCACGGGACTTCGGCTAGTCTATATAATAATACGCCAGTTCCGTGTCTCTGTGACAAGCAAAGTGGATGTCTTCATTTTCCTTTGATGTTGCCGAAAAATGTATGTCTAATATACTAATTATTCAGACGTTACGGCGCGACGAAAATAACACTACTTTAACGTCAATCTATATAATAATACGCCAGTTCCGTGTGTCTGTAACAGGCAAAGTGGATATGTTCATTTTCCTTTAATCTTACCGAAATTTTCTTTGAAGTAACCGAAAAATGCATGTCTAATATGCTAAATTTTCTGACGGTACGGCGCGACGTCAATAACACCACTTTAACGTCAATATCCTATATTAAATTAATGAAGCCGTTACAGTGCACTTAAAACTTTGAGGCCAAATAACTTGGAAACGAGGTGGTGACGTCAATGATTTTTCACTGCGTGGGTAACTAGGGACCACCTGGGACCAATTTGGGTAAGTTTCCCAAACCTGGATCCCCGAATCCGTTTCGGAATGGACGGGTTGATGACGTCATCACAAAACCTTCAAATCCCAATATTTCTGCAACCGTTTGTCAAAAGTGCACGTTCCTATACATTTTCTTGATCAGCATTTCAAGATCTATACGATGAATGCAACGGGTGTACGAATTTGTGAAGAAATTTTTTTTGGAACTTTTGATAGGGACTTTGCTGACGTCAGCAGAATTTTAAAGCCCTTAAATCTCCTTAGGCGTTTGTCAAAAACATAGGATAGTATACATTTTCTTGATCAGCGTTTCATGGTCTATACGATGAAGGCAACAGGTATACAAATTTCTAAAAAAAAGTTTTGGGGGTTTGACTGGCCATTGCTGACGTCAGCAAAATTTTAAAACCCTTATATCTCATTAACCGCTCATCAAAAGCACATGATCATATACATTTTCTTGATCAGCAGTTTAAGCTCTACACAATAGAGGCAACGTGGAAACACAGTTCTACTTTTTTTTGTGGATGGGTTGCTGACGTCATCAAAATTTTTATTCTGCCTCAGTGGATTTTTCCACGGGCTTTATCGACTAGTATCATATATTAAAGTAATGAAGCCATTACAGTGCACCTAAAACTTTGAGGCTAAATAACTTGGAAACGAGGTGGTGACGTCAATGATTTTTCACTGCGTCGGTAACTAGGGACCACCTAGGACCAATTTGGGTTATTTTCCCAAACCTGGGTCCCCAAAGTCGTTTCGGAATGACGTCATCAAAAACCTTTAAACCCTAATATCTCTGCAAGATCTATACGATGAAGGCAACAGGTATACAAATTTGTAAAAAAAATTTTAAGGTCTTGACGGGCCATTGCTGACGTCAGCAAAATTTTTAAAACTTTATATCTTCTTAACCATTCGTCAATAGCACATGATCATATACATTTCTTGATCAGTAGTTTAAGCTCTACACAATATAGTCAACGTGAAAACAAGGTTCTTTTATTTTGTGAATGGGTTGCTGACGTCATCAAAATTCGAATAACGCTTATTTTTCATATTTAATCTGCCTCAGTGGATTTTTTCACGGGCTTTATCGACTAGTATCCACTAATTCGGCTTTACGGAGCCTGTAGTAACCGGTTAACCCACGGCTTTTTGCGATATTGCGTAATTCTTTCACAGTGTGTGTTCATTCTTTATTATATGGATTTTATTTTGTCGGAGGATTTCATCTTGCTCAAAACTAGCTTTGATGACGTCATTCCGAAACGACTTTGGGGACCCAGGTTTGGGAAAATAACCCAAATTGGTCCTAGGTGGTCCCTAGTTACCGACGCGGTGAAAAATCATTGACGTCACCACCTCGTTTCCAAGTTATTTAGCCTCAAAATTTTAGGTGCACTGTAATGGCTTCATTAATTTAATATATGATATTGACGTTAAAGTAGTGTTATTTTCGTCGCGTCCTAACGTCTGAATAATTACCATATTAGACATACATTTTTCGGCAACAACAAAGGAAAAGGAAGACATCCACTTTGCTTGTCACAGAGACACGGAACTGGCGTATTATTATATAGACTAGCCGAAGTCCCGTCGAAGAATCCACTGAATCTCTCATCGAATTTTTCACTTCCATAGTTGTGCTTTTGGGTAATATGATGGAACCAAGACAATAATATGGGATTGTTTCTCTTTAAAAATTCCCCTTTGTACGCATCCCAACCGAACTCAAAAGCATCAATATAGATTATGGTGTATAGTTTTGAAAGTAGATAGGCTGTTTCTTATGCAATTCATTTTATTGCCAGTTTAATTCCGTTTTGAATATATTAACTAAGGCGATGAGATAATTAAAAATTTATTTTGCTACCTTCAAACTGATAATTTTGAATTGCTTAAGTACTTTATAGTGGAAAAAAAGAGAGCTTGGATAGTTCCTATAAGATAACCTATAACTGAGCCAAGCTGTTTAATAGTGTATAATATCGTGATTTTTTTATTTATTTTTTTTTTTGAATTATGGAATTCACATTTCTAGGTACCTTAAGGAAAGAAATTATTTGCAGAAGAAATTTGTACGGAATTTATTTTTGCGGATGAGTGACCCAAAAATGGCATATTTTGCGGAATAAATTTTTGCGGATAGCGACCTCAAAAAAGATATTGCATAATAAATTTTTGAAAATGCAAGAAATTTGGTAAATGGAAAGTCAGGAAAAACCTAATTTAGTACCAAGTGTATGAAAAAACATCCGATTTGTGGAATATCATCCCTTTAATTTTTCCCAAAAAAATCAAAAGAAATCAAATATCGTCACTGAAAATTTCGGTGACGATATTTGGTCAGTAAGTCAACAGATCAGTAAGTTAACCGATCGATTCTTTACGCATAAAGTATTTTGAAAAAATTGCGAAATTTGTTTTTGCGGATCACCAAAATTTTTGCGGATTTGGGTAAAATCCGCAAAAATTAATTCCGCAAAAAAAAGTTCCGCACAAATTTCTTCCGTAAATAATTTCTTCCCTTAAGGTAATATTCGGATGGTCTTGTCTCTGAATTAAAATAAGAAACCTTTGCACTGGTACGATTTCAATAATATTTCATTTTCGTCCCCAGAGCTCTTTAAAATGTCTTAATCGCAGAGGTATAGGGACGAGAATCAGTATTTGACACTCCTTCATCTTTCTACTCAGTAGCAAAACAATTCAATTATTCCTAAAAAATCTCCAAGTAATCTTTTTATTCTTTTCTTTTCTTGTGAGGATGATAAAACAAATATTGAAAGTATTTTCCAATGAAAAAAATACTGAAAAAAAAGTAAAAGAAAATTGTCATCGCATGACGTTTAGCCGTAAACTTTTATTTTCATTGCAGTCGTTTAAATGGTCATCGCAAAAAATCAAGCCCTTTTTCAACAATACGCCAATTTTAATGAGCTTTGGAAGGAATGTAAATGTATTTTTAGGATTTAGAATTAAGCCAGAAGTTCAGAACGAAAACTCTTTGTGCTCACAAAAATCATATTTACAAAAGTGCAAAAAATTGTTTAAAAATGTCCATTTTCATCTCTCATCAACGATTTTCTGCCAGTATTCTAAATTGGATTGAACTCGAGTCCTAAATAAAAAATTGAAAAATATTGCTGGGAAAATATTTTACATTTTTGATGGTTTTTAATGAATCATAAAACATTAACAAAATCCTTCATCATACTGTATGGCGATTAAGGTTAGTGAAAACTAAAGTTAGTCATACTTCGTATTGTCGATTAGCTCTAAACAGTCCATTACAGAGTTTTCTAAAGATGATTTGAAGAATCTTCTTTTTGAAAAAGGTATGACATTGTACGGAGATTTATCGTAACTCGGTGAAAACTGTGTGAATAAAAGAAATGAGAAAATAACCAACAATACAAATAATGCACAAAGCGAAACCCAACAAAAGAACTCACAGATCTACTTCTAGAAGTTTCCTCTCTTTCTGATGTTGTGTAGCACGCGTCACGAAAAAAACTTAGCCTGGCTGAATTTCTAAACAGCAACGGTAAACAAGATCGATTAAAAAACACGAATAAAAAAACACGTAACTTCGCTTCTTAAGATTTGACTTGAAGAAAATTAAACTAGACATTTATTGTTCTCATTTTCATTGTAACAATCTGAAACTATTAAGATGTTAAAATAAAAATTCAACTAAATAGAAACGCACTAACCGACACTTATTAAATTCTTTTTCCTTTTTCGCATTTCGACACAAAGAAACAGTCTCGTTTAATAAATCTTGGACTTGTGCCGTTGCTGCATAACTGTTGGATAATCGAGACGGTGATTTTCGTTTTCGCTTGAAGCTCTCTTAAATTCAACACAAAACAGAGATAATGTTTGTTTTTTGGTTTTCTTGATAAAAAAGATGGGTGTCTAAACTGACTCATTAAACACAGCAAATAGTTTTCATTATTAACAAAAAGCCAACAGAGGTTTTTTTGTACTTTTAGTCACAATTGTTTTTATCTCCGCTTATTCTTCGCATCAGAAAACACGAAACAGGCACAGATATAATTTATTAGAGAAAACTTAAAAACATTTTGAAGAAAATAATAGAAGTACATACAGAGTTAACAGTTTTCTTTTCCCAAAAACTTTTAACAATATTCTAAAGCTTTTTAAATGCAGAAAGATCTGAAAAACACCCAATTGGTGCAAACTTGTTACACGTTATCTTGTTCTACCTCAAAAATATATTAAACAAGTTCTGTTGATTGGGAAGAAGAAACAAAAAAGACGCTGAATTTTTTCTTCTAGAGAACCAAACCGAAAGTTATAAAGTTTACGCCTTGATTTTTGTTAAAGCGATGGCTTAAATAGTATCAAGTACAAACTGATTTGGTTTTGACTCAGACAATATTTCACTTTTTCTGTTATTATCTTTTTACTCTTGAGTTTGTTCGCCCTCGGTAGAAGTAAGTGGAAAACATAGCTGCCAAGTATCTGTTTCTCCATGTTTAAAAATTAAATTATTAAATTTAATAACTTCTACTTTTTTAGATATTCAGACAATGAAATTACGAGATAGAAAACACAAGCATACCGAAAATGACAAAACGACTTTTTAAATGCCCGGCTATGCGAGCTGATTAAAACTTTTGCAAGTTTCACGCGTTTGTTATTCTACATGAGACCGCACTTTTTATTTTTAAAAATTATATTCAGAATGCAAAATAGGACGGTTCTTTCTCGTAACATGGCGGCGCAAAAATTAAATCTGGATTTATTTTCGGTATAAGAGGTGGTAAAAAATAGTTTGAAATTTTGCATACCATTTTTCAAAAGCAAAAAAACTGTTTTGGAAAAATGATTCTTTGACCTCCCTAGTAGAAAAATAAGTTCCATAAAGCAGCGTTTACGTACTTAGGTAATTTTGACAAAATTACGGTAATTGATTGACCTAGTATATGAAAATTGTGTATTTGATTTTCCAGGTGGAAAAAAATCATATGAAAAAAGGTCGCACTTACTCAAAAGGGTTGGGACAAAATATAAAAATAATGAACAAAGTAAATATGCTGCACCGTTTAATTCTTCCAATTCTGCATTAATGTTTTCGATGGAATCTCTCAACAAATGTTCGCGTGAGTATTTTCTCTTCTTTAAAATGTTACTAGGTGAAGAAAGAAAACAATTGCAATAATTTACGACAAATCAACTATCCGTAACGTATCGAGTTACACACTGAAAATAGGTAAGAAGAATTACTGAAAAATTTTAAGAAAGAAACATGCTTATTCTTATATTTTATGTTATCAGTGTTATAACAGATTCTGCAATCAATGTCGCCTTTTTTAGTTCAATGTCATTTGACTGCCCACTTTACTAAAACGTCCAAAATTACCATGTTTTAAAGGGCTTGGACAAACAATTAATTTGGAATCACTAAAGAATCAGTATTCTAAACTGAAAATGTAATAATCTTAAGAATCTTTGGGGCTCTGAAAAAAATTTTTTGACAAGAATTGCGTAATGGGCTTATATCGCTATTCAGGGTCGGATCCCGAGTTTTTTTAAACTTAGACTTAAGTAAAAAAATTCTTAATTAGTGAATTTACAACTCCCAAACAGGGCGTTGTATTGCGCCGTAACGTGCCAAATCTAGAACAATTGGGGGTTTGAGGGGCGTTGTGAGCTTCCCAGTTCTAGAAGCTAACGCATTTAAAGCCCTTAAAATGCCTTTAATGGCCCCTTCTCAATGTAGGCTTTTAGCTAAATCCGACCCTGCTATTGTTATCACAACTTCACATACATATTTTTTATAACATATCTACACACCTATTTTCGGCTGACAATCTTGACATACTAAAATCTTTTATGTGTAACTTAAGAGGGTTATTTACGCGCAGTTGTTTTACATCATCTTCATAATAATGTACGATGTTGCTAAAACTATTTTCTTCTGCAGCAGTTGGATACATTGAACTCAATTTTTTGATGATGCACAATTCAAGAACGTCTGACCAGGGGAAAAGACGCTGGTTCTTTTGTCTCAATAGAGAGTCGATTCTAAGCAAAAAAAATAACAGTTTTTATATCTACGTTAAAAAAATGTCATTCGCTACTGTGAAAATTGTCCTCGTACCTGTTGGTTAATACTGACGTTGTGTTGGAAAAGACGTGATGGACATATTGCAGACAGGTTTCGTATGATGCATCCCAGTCACCTATGTGGAGTATACGTCTTTTAAAAAAGTAAGCATAGACGAGAAACTTTCGCTACGACATTTACGACATTAGTTCATCACAGAATTTCCACACAAAATTTTACTTGTACAGTAGCATTACACCATTCCCAGTTTTACGTGTTGACAGCCGTTAGTAAAGGGAGAATAAAATTGTCTACAACCATAATGTACTCTTAGCTTCCAAAGCTGTTTCTTCACAAACTCAATCCTCGAATACAAGAAAAACAAAACAACAACACTGATAACGTCAACTTACACTCATCGCAATTTGGCAACGAAGGAAGAGTTAACCGCAGTATCAAATCACGGGCTTTCTGCAAAACACTACTGTCGCTCCAAAAAATATCATCTAAATAAATATATCTTTTGTGCAAGTAAAATGGCAGCAAGTAAGCAAAGCTACAAATGTAAGAAAAGCGACGAAATTTTTATATAATATATGTATTTATATATATTATATCAAAAATATATTGTTGGGGATGCATTCAAATGATTTTGGAAAGATATGTGTTGATACGTACCTTCTTCATCTAGTTCAGGATTTCGAGGTTCACTTCGCTCAACAAAAAAAGCTATTTCTTGTAAAACGTTATTGTATAATGCCAAAATGTCGTTGGGCTTCTAAACCGCAAAATATGACGTTTAGTGAAGAAAAGCAAAGTCGGTGATATGCAAGTTTTCGGTTCTACAATTTAGTTTTTTAATGAGTTTTTACGGCATTTCCTTTTTGTTTTTAGGTGTTCGTCGGCAAAAAAATACAATAATTTCATTGAGTGTTTTCTTGAAAAAAGGCTGGAGTGCAGCATATAAAAATCAGAACAAAGCTGTAATTTCTTATGTGCAGTCTTTTCCAATGTAATCTTGGTACTATAAATTAGGCATTGTACATTTGTAGGGCAATGTTTTCCGCGACTTTCAGAGGAAATATATTTCGAAATAGGCCGTTTGTTGTCTAAAAATTTTACTTATAGTTCTAAAAAATAGAAAAAGCAGGATACTTGAGTACGTCGTTACAAACATAGGAAATAAACATAAATAAACGCGCTTATATAGAATATTGTGTGGCCACTTACAGGGGAAGGCAAGACCATGCTTCTACAATGTAGACAGTACTCGTGGAATAGTTTGAAAAACATTGAACCCATAACTGAAAAATAGAAATGTAAGTAAGAACTCAACAGCTAGGAAAGAAATACAAAGTATTGGCTAGTTGCCATCTTCCAAGCCTCGTTTTTATTGCTTAAAGTCTCGTTTTTGTGAGATAAGCCTTTTCATTTTCGCATTTTCACATTTTGCCGATTAGCTATGAAAGCGCGAAATTAAAACCTTACATAAAAACGAGGTTGGTTTAGATAAAATTCAGGACGTCAAGTTGTTGACTTGCTGTTTTAACCTTAGGCATCCACAATTGTTGGTTTTATATATTTTCAACCGGTACATTGGACGAATCGTAGTAAATACAATTATATAGAGGATATTAGTAGTGGTAGCGTGACAAACATTGGATATATTTATTGATATTAAGTGTGTATTTATGGCAGTTTTATTATCGGTTAGCTAGCTAGCATGAACCTTTTTCTCATTCCTCTGAGATGAATCTAAATCTAAAAATGTTTTTGTCACATGTCACACATTACGTCAAACTGTTCAATCCATTAATTATTATCTCTTTAATAATAGCCGTATTCTGTCTGTGTGTCCGCGAAAGCCACGTGCCGTAACGGAAACACGAAATTTTTAAAATGCGCACGAAAAATACGCGCTGTTCCGCACTGTGGAGAAGACTCCATATTATTTTCCCGCTATTGGCGTATTATACAGTTTCAAAACAAACCAATCAACGAGCCTTATTTCACAGACGTTATTGTTCCCTTGAGCTTTGCCCCGGGTTTCTGTCCGTTTGCAACGTTGGGAACATATCGCGCTCTGGCGAAAGAGAATTCAACGGACCGAAGATAGCAAGAAGACTGAGCAAGGTGTCAAGGAAAGTTTCTTTACTATAATTTGCATCGTTTCTTGCTTTTTTGTACCTCTGGGAAAACTTTTTGTATTCTTAGGATATACTTTTCGGCCCTGTTTTTGTTACTTTGCATTTCTATTACATTACCTTAGCTGGCTAGCTAGCCAGCTAGGAGGAGAATTTCTTTGCCACATAAATTTTTATTATTTCGTTTTAAGTTGCCAGGGTTAACATGAATGTTCCCACAGAGAATCAATTTATTTTATTGGAACGTAACTATGCAAATAATGTTCCCCATGAAAACGCTGTTGTGAATGTTGATCATAATTATGCAATTCCCCGCCTACATAATGATTTGGATGTTGTTGACGCGCGCAGAAGTCTTGATGTTGAACGTCACAGGGAACAAAGGGCCAATGAAACTTTAGAACAGGCCCAACAGCGTAGAGCGGCAAATGCTCTACGCCAAAATGCAAGACGAGCAGCAGAAAATGTAGAAGACGCAAACGCTCGCCAACAGGTAGATGTACAACGTCATCGTGTGAATAGAGAAAATGAATTACCCCAACAAGCTGCAGTAAGGCGTAGAGCGGATGTTTTGCGTCATCGAGTTAGGGCTCCGCGTTTACTAAATTTAGCTAGGATTAACAATGTTTTACCTCCCACACATTCTGCAGGTGAGTTTACTATTGTGTGTGAGCATTGTCGAGCTATTAAATTTAATAATGAAAATCATTTTAAGTGTTGTCACAATGGCAAAGTGGCCCTGCCTGCTATATTACAATTTCCTGCTGAAATACGTGAATTGTTAAGCAACGACTCTGCCCAAGCTAAACAGTTTCGTAAGTATATCAGAGTATACAATAATGCATTTAGTTTTGCTTCTTTGTCAGCAAACATTCGACCACCACCAGGTCATGGACCCCCCTGTTTTAGAATATGTGGTCAATTATTTCACAGGTATGGTGCTTTATTACCTGCTCAGAATGAAGTACCTAATTTTAGCCAATTGTATATTGTAGAGGCTGCAGCTGCCTTAAACATGCGTATTGAGAATCCGACACATGCTCATTGTAATCGTGAAACAATGCAGATAATTCAAGATGTTCTTAACAGGGATTCTCCATATGCTGCAGCTTATGAAAAAACGGCTGAAGTGGAACGTGAAGAAACAGCCAGAGCAGCAGCAGAAAACAGACAGCCTTCCATTGTAAGTATGGTAATGCGCGAGGGTAATGATCGCAGAAGGTATAATGCACCCTTGCATCAGGAAGTTGCTGCCATCTTTGTTGGTAATGATGGAGCACCTCCTGCTGCAAGAGATATTGTTGTTTATCCACGTAATCAACCTTTGCGGCAAATCCCTCATATATCATGCAATATTGATCCTATGATGTATCCCATTTTATTTCCACGTGGTGAGCCGGGTTGGGACCCAAATATGGCCCATGTCAGGGAGCATGCAACTGGAGTTAGAAATAGGCTAACCCAGTTGGAATATTATATTTACCGCATTGCTATTAGGCGAGAATTTTCTGCCCTTCATCTAGCAGGCAAATTGTTTCAGCAATTTTTAGTAGATGCATATGTTAAAGTTGAAGGCCAACGGCTTGCATTTATTCGCCGAAATTAAAACCAGCTTCGAGCAGAGTCCTACCAAGGACTTCTGGATTACCTCCAAAATGCTGCAGATCAACGTAACTTACAAGCAGGTAATGTTGTTGTCTTGCCTTCCACCTTTTCTGGCTCACCCCGTAACATGCATCAGTTGTACCTTGATGCAATGGCATTGGTTTCAAAGAAGGGTAAGCCAGATTTGTTCTTGACTTTTACTTGCAATCTAAAATGGCCAGAAATTGTTACTAATTTGTTACCTGGTCAATCTGCTTCTGATAGACCGGATTTGGTTGCAAGGGTTTTTAAATTAAAATTACTAGCTTTGAAAAAAGATTTAAAAGACGGTGTATTGGGTGTTCTGTGTGCACATGTAGATGTTATTGAATTTCAGAAAAGAGGTTTACCGCATGTTCATATGCTTTTACATCTACACAATGAGTTTAAATTACGAAATGCTGATGATATTGACTCATTAATTTGTGCACAGATTCCGGATCAAAACCAAGATGCTGAATTGCATGATATAAGAAAGTCATGTATGATCCATGGGCCATGTGGCCACCTTAATAATACATCTCCGTGCATGAAAGAGGGTGAGTGTACTAAGCATTTTCCTAAGCAGTTTAATGACGGAACTGTTATAAATGTTGATGGTTATCCCATGTACCATCGCCCTGATAATGGAAGAACGGTAAGAATTCGAAACTTAGATGTTAATAATAGGTGGGTTGTGCCTTATAACCCTTTCCTATGTAAAAAATATATGGCACATATAAACTTGGAAGCGTGTGTGTCAATTAAAAGTGTTAAGTATTTGTATAAATATATTTACAAAGGTTATGATACTGCACACATAGAAATCAATGAGCGGATCGATCATGATGAAGTAACAACATTCTTAGATGCCAGATATGTGTCTGCACCTGAAGCAACTTGGCGTCTCTGTGAATTTCCTATGCATACTCAGAGTCATTCCATCATAAGACTTCCTGTTCACCTTCCAAATCACCAACAAGTGTTTTTTAGGGAAGGCAACGAGGCTGTTGCTGCTGACAGGGCTGAAAATTCTAAGACGATGTTAACAGCCTGGTTTCAATTAAATCAGCAGGACCAGCATGCGCAACGACTTTTTTACACTGAAATACCTTACCACTTTGTTTTTCGGAATACACAACAACAAAAACGGTGGGTAGTTAGGCAACGCGGTGCTGAAAAGATAGTAAGTAGAATGTATAATGCCAGTATCCGCGAAGGTGAAAAGTATTTTTTGCGCGTCCTTCTATTGCATGTCCCTGGTGCTACGTCTTTTGACGACTTAAGACATTTCGAAGAAAATATTTATGCTTCTTTTAGGGATGCATGCTTAGCACGAGGATTGTTAGCTGATGATAATCTTTGGATTCGCACCATGAACGAGTTAGTGGAATATGCTTCTCCATCTAAAATGAGAAAAGCGTTTTCTTTTATATTGATTCACGGTGAACCGAATAACCCACATGAATTGTGGGAAACCTTTCGTGCTGCTATGATGGAGGATTACTTACGCCACCACCCTGAAGTACAGGCAGAACAAATGGTGCTAGGTAAAATTAAAGGGGTTATTCAGCAATTTGGTAAGCGTCTTACTGATTTTGGTCTTCCTGCTTTACAGGAAGCTTTGCTTGATGATTTGCCAAATGCTGAAGGAATGAGGCAGGAGGCTGTAAATATCAGGCCTTTGTTAAATGCTGAGCAGGTTCATGTAGCTGATTCTATTATAAATGCCGTCACCAATAGTAACATTAATGTTGCCAATATTTTCTTCCTAGATGGGCCAGGTGGCACAGGTAAAACTTTTACATATAATTATATTATTAAGGAAGTTATTGCGAGAAATCTGTGTGTTGCTACTTGTGCCTGGACAGGTATTGCTGCCACATTATTGCAGAATGGTAAGACTGTCCACTCTCTTTTCAAGTTACCAGTCCCTGTTTTAGATGGCTGTACATGTAATATCAAACCCAATAGTGATCATGCAGCATTTTTAAGAAGACAGGTCATCATTATATTTGATGAAGCCAGCATGATACCTAAATATGCTTTGGAAGCTATTGACAGAATGTTTAGGGATATATGTAATAGTGAAATTCCCTTCGCAGGTAAAGTTATTCTTCTGGGAGGAGATTTCCGTCAAGTACTCCCTGTTGTCAGAAGAGCCGGACCTGCACAAATTGTAGAAGTTTGTTTGAAAAGCTCAGAACTCTGGCACTTGACTCGAATTTTCCACCTCCACACGAACATGAGAGCTGGAGAAGGAGAGCAAGTCTTTGCTGAATTTCTTTTAAACCTTGGTATTGGTCGGGTGCCACAAAAACTAGATGATCCAAATCAAGGTTGTATTGAAATTCCCCATGAATGTGTTCTGCAACCTAATGAAAATATCGTTACTTCTATCTTTAGTGAATTAGATGATGTGGAATTTTCACGTTGTGTCATCTTAACCCCAACAAACGAAGAAGCGTTGGAAATAAATGAACAAATTTTGAATCAAATTCCTGGTGATACCCGTACATATTACAGTATCGACTCTGTTGTTTCGGATGATCAAGAAGAAATTGATTTATATCCCATGGAGTTTATTAATTCCTTAACTCCAAGTGGTATGCCACCACACCAATTAAATGTCAAAGTTGGATCTGTTGTAATGTTGTTGAGAAATCTGTCCCTTAAGGACGGTCTTTGTAATGGTACAAGGTTAATGGTTCGTAATCTGCGTGCAAATGTTATCGATTGTGAAATTCTTACCGGTATTCGTAGAGGTGATCGTGTGTTAATTCCGAGAGTGTCCCTCTGTCCAAATGATACAAATCTACCCTTTCAAATTAAACGCACCCAGTTTCCTTTAAGATTGTCTTACGCATTGACTATAAATAAAAGTCAAGGCCAAGCTTTTGAGAAAGTTGGTATATTTTTACGTAGACCTTGCTTTAGTCATGGCCAACTTTATGTTGCATTTTCACGTGCTCGGTCATTTCAAGCAGTTAAAGTACAGGTTGTTAATACTTTTAAGCAAGGTTATGTAGGAGATAGGTGTTTTACAAAAAATATTGTTTTTCCACAAGTATTATAATTTTTCATGTTTCGCTTTTATGCAACACTAAGATTTCAAGTATTGGTTAGTGTTATGTTGCCTGTAACATTAACCCTGCAATCACATAATTTTAATAAGCAACTTACAATTTTGATTTAGTGCTTATCAAAGTTGTGTATTGCCTACGTGACCATTATATGATGGGTTTCAGGTGTTCTCATGCCTTAATAGGTGTGTTGACAGTGTTAGCATGTTCTGTCTCTAGCTTTAATCGGAGATAGTTTCTCAACTTCAATGATTAAAGTGTGTGTTTACGCCTGAACAAGTGCCGCGTCTACTTGATCTTTGTGGCACACAGTTGTCGCACGCGGTGTTGCTAAACTAAATTGTATATCCTTTTAAAAGAACGTCTATCTCCTACACTGTAAAATATTGTTGTCCACTGCCTGTGAGAGTTTGCGTCATATTTTATTGTGCAAATGTATGTTTTTCTTCTCTCATAGGTGGAGTGCGAAATCCAATGGCTTACCTTCTCGAGGTGCACCCCGTTACGTCAATTTTAGCTGGATTTATAAATAAACAAATTTTTCGAGCTCACAATTATATAAACATAATTTAATTCAAGGGTGAATAAAATTAAAACTTTGTAGCCCTTTCTAACTTAAAGAACTTTATTCTACTAAATTCACTTTTTTAAAGTCCAGTTAAAGTTCGCAAACTGAAAGCCAGGGTTGCCTTAAGGGGGATTTTCACGAAGCGAATTGAATGGCGAATTCGCTTTTTAATTTTCACAACAAAATAAATTAGGGGCCAAATTCATTGTTTACATTAGTTAACCGCGTTCTGATTGGTCAAAAACTAGCAGCGAAACCTTTAGCCGCGAAAAAGTAGGAACTGTTTCTACTTTTCAGCGAAGCGAATATTTCGATGCAAAATCAAAACTGCGCATGCTCAGATACAATTCGTCGTTCAATTCGCTTCGTGAAAATCCCCCTTTATGGGTATTTTTTTTGTATATTGTCTCCCTTTACTTAAGGCAATCAATATTTATGTAACTGTACATGTATATTCAGTTGTGCAAATTACATCTTCCTTATATTTATGCAACTTTATTTAAATAGTAATTTATTTTTAGGCAAACTAAAAATGTCACGATTTGAAAAGTTTTTAAGTGAAAACACTGCTGCTTCAGCAGGAGTATCGTCTGCAGGCGAATCAACAACAACAACAACAGCAAGTACAACATCAGTAACAGAATCACTAGCAACAGCAGTTACAACAGCAACATTTGCAACAACAACAACAACAGCAACAACGACAACAACAGCTGCATCAAGTCAAGAAAACCTTAGTAATGTAAGGTCCACTTTTATTACCATCGTCTATAAGTTCAATTCTCTTACATATTCTCATCACATTGTTGCATTGAAAAAATTGAGTCTTATATTTTTATATTTATGTTGAGTTTTATATAGTATATTCTTTTCCGTATTTTAGGTTCTTTCTTACAAAGCATACCTACGGTATCGTAGAAGAAACCCAGGGCCCAGGTCAAGGGCGTCATACCTTGTGTGGCGTCGCCTCGGGGGCAGGGACCGCGAGGGCTTCCGCTGGCGGGAGCGGCCTGGGCAACCTACTCACGAAGAAGGGGCGAAATCGATCCTGATACAACAGGGGGTGTGTTCCATCAAGGTGGAATACCGTTAATCGGTACCCACTTTGATATATACTTTAAATCCTTTAATTGATTTTCAAATATTTCACTCCCCTGTGTGTCAGTGGTCGATATTACTCGCGTTTCAATTTTAATTGTCTTTGATTATTTTATAGTTCCATTTATAGTTCCATTTATAGTTCCATAATTTTCCCAGTTTTGCCTGCTTTTTCTTAGTTTTGCATTAAAGTCAATTTTCTCAGTATTTAGTTTTAGTCATTAATATGCCACTATCATCAATATTTTGCAGATAAAGTAATAGTGTTTGTATATAGTCCTGATGCATAGTTAGTATCGATATTTTTAATATTTATAATTTATTTAAAAATTGATACTTAAAAAAACTTTTGTCAAAAATTAAGAAACTCTGTTTGCTGCCTATTAGCGTATTTTTTTTTTTTATACCGTTAAGTTGTTATTATAGTACAGTTATAGTACGGTTATAGTTATTTTAGTTCGCTTTTTTCATAATATAGAGAGTTTTTTATTTATTTACTATTAGCCAGCCATTGTATTCTTCATTTTGCCCCCTTTACATGAGTACCTTTGTATATGTTTGCACATAGCTTCATTTAACCATTAAATTGCTTCATGATTACCGTTCTCTCTAAAATTGTACAGTTGTAATGTTAAATTCTTAATATTTTGGTTCAAAGCTGGCTACAATGAGGTTAAAGATTATCCAATACTTTATTCTTTGGATAACCTTTTGGCTAAACTGATACCCCTGTGGGAAGCAGCTAATACGAACATCATAAATGTTCGGGGGACCAGCAAGCCTGAACCTATCAATTTTGTATTTGCATAAGTGTTGATCTGTTCCTTTTTTTTTTTGTAGATAACATCAAAAATGAGTTACTACCTGAGACATTAAAGGCCTGTTTTATGTAAGGTAAGTTTTTTTTATTCTACATACTTCCTGATCGCTTAACCCGGCGTTTCGACGCCGGGTTTCCCAGCTAGTCTCTTTAATAATAGCCGTATTTTGTCTGTCTCTGCGCGGACCCCCCGCTGAGTTAGAAAATCGTGCTACGGAAACACGAATATCAAATGCAATATATTTTTATCCACTTTGTTGCCACGGGTAAATTTACAGGACGGGAGAACCCGTGGATTTTTCCACGGGCTAACGGCTAGTCTCTTTAATAATAGCCGTATTTTGTCTGTGTCCACGAAAGCCGTGTCCCGGAACGGAAACACGAAATTTTTAAAATGCGCACCAATACCAAATGCGATATCTTTACCGACTTTGTTTTGGCCGCTCGCGCGTAGAATACTATTCGCGACGCCTGATTCTTTAAAAAAACAATCCACGATTTTTGCTTATCCAAGATCTTTGCGGCTTACGAACAACTGTCGCCCCATATTTGAACATTGATTTATCTGCTTTTATTCATTATTGTTCTGCGGCTTTAGCCAGCAGAACTTTTAAATGGGATTTTTTGTCGCCGTATTTTTTGATGAAACTAGCGAATCTACCGAGTGGTACCAGTCTAAACTAGCGTACACTTTTAATGTTGTGAGAATAATTACTGGTTCAGAGGTGCAGAAAAACGGTTATTTTTAACGAATATATTATTTAATTGGGCCTGGTTTATTTAGCCAAAACTAACTAAAGTTATCTATATTTATTATTACATAAAGTTTTGTAAAGTGATCTGAAGCTTCATACTAACTATATAAAATCCCTATTTTATATAGTTAGTTTTTGTTTTGTTGATTACGACATTCAACTAGCCAGAATCCATAAGAAGTGAATTGGTGTACATTTATATGATAAATAGAGCCAGGAACTTTATGTACACGGCAAACATGGCAAATTCAAAATTCAAGTTTTTGCTGCTGGGGAGTCTAATCCTACTTTAATGGGATAAATTTTCGCGGGGATTAAATTTCGCGCATTTTGCGGATTTGGGTCCTATCCGCGAAAATTATTCCCTTCGAAAATTTGGAAACAAGCCATCTGAGAAAATTTGTCGCCGCAAAAATTTTGAAAAATTGCTCAATCCGCGAAGATTTAAATTTTTGTTTTTCTTTGTTTTCAAAGTCTGAGGCTTCCTTTTTCAGCCGAGTACTGAAGATAAACAGATAAGGGAAAACTGACAATGGTCTCGAATCAGTTGACCCTTTCAAGGAATCGATCCTTTGCTCCCAGCTTCTAACGCAGATGATCAACCGAATTTGAGTTCTCCTTACTCCCCACGAAGTGAAATAGTAGTAGTGGATGTAACAGATGAAGAATCAGGGTTTTTTTAATTCAATTAGAATTTCGTTTTGTTTCTTATCTAGTTGTGTTTATTCTACCTGACGTTATAGTTGTTTTGAAAGACCTTTGAACTAAAATGCAAAACTACAATTTGTCTCGGTCGGTGTAGAAATGACCGGTGTAACGAGGGTCGATGAGATAGTGCCATTCGGCACCGAACCTTTTTTGACAACTTATTTTACTTTCTTTAAAAATTCCTATTATGACCTCATCCGTGAAAAATTAGAACATCCCTCATTCGCGAAAATAAGTCCCCGCCAAATGCTAAAATTTCGCGGGTGAGCTTAATCGCGAAATATAATCCCCGCGAAAATTTATCCCATTAAAGTAGTCAACATTACACAACATATAAATATGCCAGACCTGACAAAAAAAAGGTGTAGCTAGCCAGAGCAAGATTATTGCGTAAAAATGAGCTATGAGATGCATATCTTTAATAACTTACACTGCATCTATATGTGGCTCACAACATTAAAAAGTGCTTGAAAATTTTTGGTTCTTTAAAGAAGTAAAGAGCAAAACTTTCATAGGCTGATACCAAACAGCTATGATATACACTCATATTTATGTTTTGAATAAGGAGATATGGAAATCAAAATCAACTGCAAGTTCTGTTCTGCCATACCATGACGTTAAAATCTCACGCTTCGACTATGAGCCCCTCCCTCTCGGAAAATAAATTGAAACAACGCGTGGCTTAAAAAAATAATGTTTGGTCCGTTTGGTATATAATTTTTTGAGAATTTAGCTTTAAAAAAATTGTTTTTTCAAAAAATTACGATTTGTCATAATTTCTTTTGTAAAGAAATTTATTGCCTTTTGTTAAAAGACCTGTATTCTGAAAGTCAGGAAGTATAGCTTATTGACGAAGAGCTACTTTGTTCATCACTAACATACTGCCTGGCAGTGAGCGGGATTGGATCCGCGGTCCCCAGAACTCGGAGCCACAGACGAACCCACTACACTACGTGCGGTAATATGTTAGTAATGATCTCAGATAGTTTATCCGGATGGTGTGTATACATAGGTGAATATTTATCATATTATCATATAATATATGATAAATATTATATATAATATATCATATAATTTTTGTGTTATACCAACACCAAAATTACATGAGGTGTTATGTGCGTTGTTCTGAAGTATTTAGGAACCAAATGTAAGGTTTGTTTCAGGTTTTTACGTTCAGTATAAAGACTTCTTTCGACATTTGCTTAAAGTTTAAACGTTTTTATGTTAGCATGTATATTTTGACTGTGTGTTTTGAGAAATGAAATAGAAATTAAAATAGGCTAATTTAACTACTTACCTTCTTCGACAAAAGCAAGAATCGTTTTAGAAGTCATAGGAAGGTATGGGCACGATTTTTGAAGTAGCCACGCAAAAACAGACTGCAACTAAAACAAGCAAACTCATATGTTTATAATTGAAAGCGCGTCATTTATGATTTATGATTTGTGGAGATAAAATTACATGGCAGGGCTGTATAAAATGCTCATAAATTATGTTCTATCTGCTCAACAAAGAGATGAAAGTACATTATCGCACTTACTCTTTTATTAAAATCTATCGCGTCGACTACATTCTTGTTAAATACCACACATTTAAGCATTGTGTCTCCACCCTCCAACACATGCCGTAATTTCAGGTTATCGATAGCTTGTGATGTTGTGACATAATGCATGGTAAGTACAATCACAGCAAGTGGAATGTCGGCATCTGTTTCCCTCGATCTCAACAAAAGTGTTATTGCTGCTGCATTCCTTGTCCAAAACTCCTAGTTTAGATTTAAAAAATGTATAATTAAAAATACAATTACAGCAGCAAAAACAGATTTTATGATTATTAAGAAAAATCAAACAAAAACAATATGAATGCCGACGTAATAAACAGTAGTTGCAAAACAACAATAATAACCACGACAACGGCAATGGCAACAACAATAACAACAACGACGACGTTTACGCCAACAGCAAACACATTGATAAAAACCATGAAGACGTCAACAACAACCATGGCGACTAGAACAACAACTACGACGACGACGTCAACAACAAACACGACGACGACGTCAACAACAAACACGACGACTAGAACAACAACCACGACGACGACGTCAATAACAACCACGACAAAGAAAAAAAACCACGACGACGACCTCACAACACCCACGACAACGACGAAAGCAACAACAACCATCGCGACCACAAACACAACGATGACACGTGGTGAACAAAGAAAATTTAAATCTAAAACCTAGGACCTTTTCCTTATTCTACAGCAGTTTTGGTACAAAAATTGCTAACCATGCTAAATTTCCAGGAAATCCAGGACTTTCAAACACATTAGTTTGCTGGTTTTGTAAGTTTTGGAATAATTTTTTGTACTGGAGTAATTCTGTAAGCTTTATCTCGATTTACTTAACTCAACATAATTACTTTCAGGGATGATTTAAGGACATTTTCAATGTTTTGTAAAATTTCCAAGAATTTCCAAGTCATTTTTCAAGGTCAGTGGTTAACATGCGACAACGTTTACATACCGAAAAGAACAAAAAACGAGCACAAAACATACATACCATGGAGGGATTGTGGGGAACATTAACAATAAACATTAAGCCTGAGTTTCCATACAACCACTCTATTCCATGTTTCACGCGTGGAGGTATATTCTGAAGAAAAAATAGAAGAGTGCTGTAGATAACAAGAATGGTAAAGAATAAATTAGCAATTTCGCAGGAACTTCTAAAACGGATATCTACGGTTGATATAGTAAACTCGGCCGTTACAAAGGGGTATTAGTTTAGTTCCCCATTTGTGCACAAAATGTGTTTATGTTATTAATAATTATTTTCAACGAAGGGCAAAGCAACGAACGAAAAAAAAAAGGCTCGTAAAAATTGCTTCTTTTATGAAACATAAAATCAATAAAAACATCTAGTTTTGATTTAGTTCGTTTTTTGAAAACGAATTTTCAACTAGTGTAGCTAGCGCAATATTTTAGTTCAAAACATTGCGCTCGTCAGTTAGGAGTTGGAAAGCAATACTATCCTCGCAGGCGAGATAGTAATAATGAAAGGTAGAAATAATTTCGCCAAATATAAAGTCTTTCATATTTATAATCATGACTGAAGTGATTTCCATTTTGTATCTTCAATAGATTGAATTGTGTTAGAATTAAAGTGCAACAAAAAAGTAAGTACATTTTTCCATAGTCAAAAGAAAATGACTTATGACTATGATTTTCCATACGGACAAAACGATGAAAAGTTTCTCACCAAGCTTTTTTTACAATAAAACTTTTCAACACAATCTTTCGTGAAAAAAAAAACATCCTGCTCTCTATTCAAAATATTTATGCAACTGCATCTTTAGAATTCAATGAAGATTGCCCGTAAAGAAACAGTGACTGAGTGATCATAAAAATAGAATACTGAATACCGAATACTGAATACCGCTCCAATGAAGAAATAGAACAGCGAGACGTACTCTCCATGAGTGTATGCAAATTTCGAGTTGACGACTAGCATTTTTAAAATTTTTAAAGCTCATCGCTACAAAATAGGCATTTTTGGTTATTGATTCTCGTAAAAGGCTTTCCGAAAGCAGAGTACGAGGTAGTTTTTAAAGCATGTTTTCATCACGGAAATAAAAAACATGCAGTCTCGTTCCGAGGAAAACGCAATTTTTCGACGACTAAAAACACAGTACTTAAAGAAGTCATCGACTTAAGAGTCGCTAAGTTTTAAAATTTTACAAAGAGAATAACTATAAAAACATAACTTTACCGTGATTGATAAATAACCTGAAGATTCTCCATTTTTTTTAATAACAGCATTGAAGATCTTATTTCTTGAAGTCTAAAACACAAATTGCAGAATGCACATGTAAAGTAGTTACTGTGACTGAAAGTGCAACAGGTAACACAAATTTAAAGCATGGAGGCAAATAGAATGAAATAAAAAAGAATCACTTTACGAAAGATGTATTAAATAAATTATTTACCTTTTCAGGTATATTACGAAGTTTTTTCATAATTAAACCTGGAGATAAAGTTGTGTCTGGCCCGTCGTAACTAGCCGAACTATTTATAACAAGTCTCCAATAAGCATCTTTTTTTGCAAACCGTCGGTCGAGACTAGCATTCCGTAAAAAGTCTTCGAAGAGTGACTCAAGCAAAATCGGTTTTAACAGGATGTCACTAAATGAAATTATGTCAAAAAGGATGGAAGAATATACAGTAAAATATAATATCGTACTAATTTATTCAGGTTTGTAGAATTTGATATTCGGGAAAAGTTCCAAAAGTCCTTGAGTCCATAAACAAGTATAAGTAACATTATCACTGGACTTTTCTTAACTACTCTGCCGGGAAAGACCCTTATAATTAGAATGCTGCTCGTTATCTCAACATTGTAAATACAGAAAGCGTTAACCTTAACAACAGCAGTGTCAAGCAACCGAGTCAAAGTTTTTAATCAGAAGATCTTAAACTTAAAAATGGACAACGTCCCACAAGTTTTTTAACAAACTACGGATAAATAAAGAAGTATAAATTAAGAACAGCAAAAGATGATTTTAGGTATAAAAGTTAAAATTGCCGAGAAATTCGAATAATGTAAAAGCAAATAAAATTTAATCTGGGGTTTATTAAACAATTATGACCACCCTCTCCTTTAAAAACTTTTCATAGGCTTGTGTAAATGAATTAAGTTTTGCACACTTTCACACTAGAATGTCGCAAAAGGAACAAAAGAGCAGCAATAAATTTTTGCTTATGTCAGCACACTTTGTATGACGTCATCGAAAGCTCAATTTGTTTTTGAAAAGTAAATAACAGTTATTTAACATATTTTCTGTTTTTACATAGTTTGCCTACAAAGATGCAAAACATTGCCCGAAAATCCGTTGTCTTCGATTTTCCGGAAAAATCCGAAAAATCATAATAATCCTGAGTCCACAACATGCAGAAGGATTCTACTTGATAAAACAAAGTTGGGTTGTACCGAATATGGTTAAGATAAGTTTAAAACATTTTTTATTTCTGCAACTTCCAGACAATATACACTGTAAAGGAGTTTATTTTAGGGTATTCAAATATTTGTTACTGCGGTGGCATAATTTGACTATGTGTGTTACGGACTTCTGAAACAATTGAAACATGAAAGATTAGCAAGGAAAATTTTGTTGCTACACGTATTTATACTCACCGTATTTTTTCATTATGAAGTTGGTAAGAACGTAGAGCACCTTTATAACTTTGCTCGCTCTCCATCCTGCAAAGAAACGCAAATGTCAAAAAAAGAACCATCACGATTTATTATGATTTATTAAAAAAACACATAAAAATTGTACTTTGTGACTTCTGCAAAGGAGAGACGGTTATTTCGATGTTTCCACATGTTGGGATCAAGCAAGCGTAACACATCCGTGGTCGAATTAAATGGCGCCAACGGAGGAAACTCTTGTAGTGTGGATAGAATTAAAGTATGGTATTTGAAAGCTCTCATCCATCTGAAAAACAAGTTGTTGATCTTTCACTTCTAATCACAAAAATGTTCTTGCTCCAATTTACAGACACAGTCAGAAAGACCCTGTACACGTTCATTCGAGAACATGTAAACATTTAACAGCCTTTCATTGCAAATTTGCTCATGTCGGCAAAAGTTGCTGACGTGGTATGTTATTTGCCTGCTTGCTTTGTTAACATGTCAGCATTCGCGTTGGCAATTCCCGAGTGCTGACGTGAATTAGAAAAGCGTTTTAAGAAAACGCGTCCTGATTTTCATGTTTCAGTTGAGTGCCATTATTTGAATGTAAAATAAAAAGAACTATTAAAAGTTTTGTCAAACAAAACAAGAAAACTTAGTAGCTTTAACAGTCGCATTGTTTCTAAAACTTACCCAACACACTAGTAACGTTAAGACAAAGAAAGTTGCCTAGTAAAGACACATCTTTTAGACGTTATATAGTCTCATTTAATACTTTGTTTAAAAATGTTTCGTCCATTATATTCGTGCCTTGATTAACTGCCTCTCCGTGGTCACATCTGTTTTAATTAAAATCTACCTTACATTTTTTTGCAATTTCATGCGTTTGGCCATTCATCACGAGTAAGAAATAGCAAGTCAAAATTTTGCTGCCAAACACCAATACCTTGCTTTGCAGAATAAAAACTAAACAAGCATGCATTTTTATCCTTACCACTGCACCGCCCGACTCGAAAATGACAGCTTTTATTACTAGCAGAATAACCGTATTCACTTACTGATGAAACAATTTCCTTATCTTTGCATTTGTAAATTGCTGTTTCAACATTAATAAGTTTTCTTTTCGTTCAGCCATTGTCGCTTCCAAAGCATTTGCAGCGGCGGAACGAACTTCTCGATTAACCACTAACGTTATGGTGTTCTCAACAAACGCATTCGTTGTAACCTGTTCCACAGAGTTGTCTATATGTTCGATTTGATATCTACAACAATGACAACTCAAAAGTTTTAAAAACAAAAAATCTTAATTCTAAATACTCTTACATAATATACCGAATTAGAGAAACCAGGAAACATTTTTTACACACCTGTATACTTCTTGACAGTATCCTTTTAACATTGTTTCTACGTGACCAGCGATGAGTTCGGTGCATGCAGTAATAATTTCTTCTTCGAAGAGTTTGGCCTGCTTTCTGTAAGCAAAAGACAATCGTTGACGTCATTTTGCTTAGGCATATTATTTGCGAACAACTAAGAAACTTTATATTTTACTGTCTAGTGCAACTATAAGTTTTAAAATTCAGAAGATTAATGTCTTCGAAATTTTAGCAAAAGCGACCAACATGTAACTATTAATATTGATAGCAAGAAGTTTAGAAGCTAACTAACACAATTAACGTTGAGTCAAAAGGACAAGACGATTCTACATTTCGTGGCTCAAGGATTTCTGACGAAAAAACTTTTATTTTCGTCTAGTTGACATTTGGCTTATATGTTATATAGTCCGCTTTTGTTGAGATTGGTAAAAAACAAAATCAGGGACAAAAAATTGTAAACACGAGGTTTGTCAATTATCAAATGTAAGAAATAGTAAGGTAACAAAACACCTAACCGAACAGTTGCACTTTGTTTAATTTCAGACACAAAGAGCGTAGAGTTGTGCGTAAACTTAATTTTTACTTTTTTTACCGTTTTTTTTATTGCACTCTGGCAAACATGCGAATATGAATAAATAAGTGTCACTCACTTTTTGTTTTTCGACCACTCTTCTTCTATAACTTCCATGACAGTAGCACGAGCCTCTTGAATACAGGTCATTGCTAACAACTGCTGACATGCACCCTCTGATTGCAGTTGTTCGTGTTTTATCTAGACAAGATGTGTAACAAGAAGACATTTTTTATCGTACATACATCTTAGATAACAATCGTGCAAATGAGGACTGGATTTTCCTCTTTTATTCTCTCCTCTTTCTCTCCTCATTTAAAAAATCATTGCTTCATAGCACAATCATGCAAATACTACTTCGTTGGCTGTGTAATGTACGTTAGACGGTTGTGTAGTTGTGCTTGCATGACTTTCGTACCTCAAATGGGAGCTTAATGCGCTAGAATCCCCTCGCAGGACCCTCGTTGATAGCAGTACCAATAGGAACTGACGAGCCTATCCTGGGTAAATAATTTCAATAATAATAATAATTATAATAAAATCAAAATTTTTCTAACCAACTCCGTCAGTATGCAAAAAAAATAACTTTTAATGGAAATAAAACTTCCCACATCTTCTCGTAATAGGAAAAAACCTGAAAGTGATAAAATTTCTGGCGAATTCCTCATTTAAAGTAAAAGTGATTAAAAATAAGTGTAAAAGATACAACTTACATCGGTGAATACTTCAGATATTACATCTTGAACGACAAAGAATATTTCCTCATCGATAATGTCTTTACTAAAAATTAAAATGTCCTACGAAAAAAAAGGAGTGTTAATGTGTTGGGCTTTAGAACAAGCGTAGTCTTTTACTCTTCTCAAACTGTTGACAGACTATCCTCTATTTTTAAGGGAATGTGATAAAGGTATGAGTACATGCCAGAGAAATGAGTCATGATGTTTTATGCGACAAACATTACGCCCCTCCTGTCTAACCCTCAGACCGCGAAACACGTTTTTATGCATCATTAATTTTCCACTGAAGTCTGTGTCGAAAAAGTACATGTAGAGCTTACTCTAAAAAAGACAAATTATGGTCTTTTTTAGTTTGCCCAAATTTAAATTTTAAAGGGTCAATTCTTGAAGAAATAATTAACACTCTAGTCAACCTTGGTACGATACTGTGCTTACTTCTCTTAAAATCATTATGTGAGGTTCTTGCTGTGTAGCATGATTTTCATCTTCATTCACATTCGCATCTTCTATGTCTTCGTTTGTTACAACAAACTCGGGATCGTTATTTTGTGTTCGCTTCCGTTTGAGTTTCTCTCGCAAATCCAATGCATCAACATTATGACTAATAAATGCAGACTCATCTTTTTGTGGTATTTTATCAGAACTATCCTCAATAACAATCTGTAGAAAGAAAATCATACTTATATACACTATTCTTCTTTTCTCTCTTTAATGGTAAAAAGATTTGCACTTTTTTGCAGACTTACCACACTAGGTATACTTTGTGATGCCGCAGTGGCGAAGCCAACAGGTGCTTCCGCTTCAACCTCTTTCACCTAACAATAGATGCGAAGGAAACTATCAAATTTAGAATCGCCTTTAGCTTAATAGTCCAAGAGCTCGTGACGAAATCGTTCAACCCAAAGGTACAGAAAATATGACCCAAGAGAAATTAACTGAAAATGCAAAAAAATGTTACCAAATATTGTGGTCCTAAGTCTTGGTTAGACCCCCACAAAGATGAAATATTATCAATTATGCACAATTCGTGAAAAACAAGTAATTCCAAGTTTATTAGAAGATGCTACAGAATAGGTTAAGTGTTTTTATTGAGCATATTTATACAGAACATGTTCTGAATTAACTGTGATTTAGTAGGACAGCATGTGGGAAAGTGAAAGTAGAAAGATAATTTAAACAGAAATGTGGCACATAAAGAAAACAAATGGAAGAAAATAAAGATAATACGGAAATTAATTTACAGCAACCTGGTAAACAGATTAATGGTAATGATATATACAACCTCTATTTTTTGACTACACATTTTATTTATAAGAACACTCTACTTGAAAAAGCTTTCAAATGTCCTTAATTATTTCAAGTTAATGGAAGTCTAATAGATGAACAATTGAAACAGTGATATTTCAGAATTCTTGCAAGAATGTTGTTGAAATCTGAAATACAGCAACATGTCTCTTCAGAAAAAGCAGATGGTGGACATGGCTTCTATTTGTAATGTTACAGAATATTTAATGCTCTGTAAGCTGTTAAATTTTGGTGAAAAAAATCAAAATAGCAAAAGCCTTCAAAGGGAAGAAGAAGAATTTTCAGTGCTTCAATTGGTATTGAAGAAAGAGGTAAAGAAATAGCAATCCCAAAAAAAAAGCGCTGACACTAAACTTAAGTCATTAGCTTTTGAATTACGGGAGATTGTTTTTATGGTGACCACAGAACATTAAAATGTAAATTCCACGACATTTCAGGACAATATTGTTTGATATTATAGGACAATTTTAGGAGAAATTGTTAACCTTAAAAAGCACAAGCTTAAAAAACCTTTTGTGATGCAAGCAATTATTTGCAACTCAAACTAGAAGTGCTTGTGTGACCACTAAAAGCCAAATATGTTGCAGCATTATACAAACCTCGGTTTTTAATTAACCTATTTACCCCCGTGACTAGCAGAAAGGGTTCTGTGGGTCCCTGATGTGCAGGATTTAAAGTTTGCTCAAATATTTCCGAAGCAGGTCACTCATTTTCACATTTGAAACATATAATTGATTTCATGCGAGAATACGATGATAAAATTAACTTTGGACAGAAAAGTAGTGATGAATACTAAAGTAATTCAGAATGGTAATACAAAGAAGAGGATAAAGTGAAAATAACAATGCCCTCGAGTGTCTTAAAGCCTCTTCAACAGTTTCTGGGAAACATAAAAGATCATGTAACCCCTTGAGAATGACATTTTAAAAATCTTTGACACAAAAGAAGCTACTTTTCAATAGATTGTGTTGAGCAGTTTTCTTGTTATGTTAGTTTCAAGCAACAGCAAAAATTGTCATTTTTCGTTCTGGGAATTTAGCCAAATCATTCTTAAAAATGAAGTTACAGTGACTGAAGTGTTCATGTGATGAACTTGGAGTTTCTCACTAATGTGCTTTCCCTGTAAAATCCAAGAACGGTTATTTTTCTCAGGTATTAAGTTTTGTGCAATTAGCATTTTATTAATATCTTTGAAAAAAATTCATTGAAAAAATACCTTATCGTCATGTAGCAAATTAGGTCTAGATCATATTGCACTTAAGTATTTTTTCTGTCATTTTGGTCTTGTAAACTAACTTACCATGTGGGCATGTATTTTCAACCATTATGATTGGTTTAGAACGAATATTATGCAAACAAAATGTTACAGCTGGTGGCTACACGATGCAACCTTTATTTCCAGGTATATGCACATGAAAATCATTGATTTCTTAGACCATTCATTAATCTCAACAAAATTTTAACGACATGATGTTATTTCAAGACATTTTAGGAATAAAAGAAAAGCTTGGATTTAATAGAAGAATAAAATCAAAGTCAAAATGTTTTCTTAATAAGCAAAGCTAAAATAATGAAGTTCTGAAAGCTTTCTTAAAAGATAACATATGGGTCTCTAGAATTTTAACGAACATTATGACATCTCATTTATTATTTATGGAAATCAATTAAAAATGATGCTAAATGATTTAAAATAAAGACGTTTAAAAAGCTGTAGCTTAAAAGTTTTAACTTTTAACTACTACTTGAGAAATCCTTTCTGTAACGTTTGTAAAAAGATTTAATATTTGAAATTGCAAATATTTTTCTTAACATGATTACTTTTCAGCACAAATCCAGGACGTCTTCAATTTTTTTAAAATTCCAGGAATTTCCAGGACAAGTTGATTTTTCCAGGATTTTTAAGAAATTTCAGGACCGTGGCCACCTTGTAATGCTGAAAAAGACAATTAACAGCAATTTTTTAGAAAGGAGAGATTAATGTGCCAGAAGTCATTTCAAAATTTCTACCCTTAATGGAGGACCAGATATCCGACGATCAAATTTACCTTCAAAATTACGAAGAATTAAGTCTATCAGCCAAGATAGTGTCTTCGCTGTTACTTTTGGACGGCAAAAACCTCCAAAACATCTTACACTAGGCCTTGCTATGAAAAGTATTTCAGGAAGTAGAAAAATAATTGAATTATTAAATCGTCTAGGTCATTGTGCGACCTATCATACAATCGAAGAACTGGAGACGAAACTCACGTTTGAAGTAAACAAAGATGAAAATACTATGCCTTGTCATATGAAAGACGAGCCTAGGTTTATAGAAACTATGAGTGGAAAGAACACATTGCATGACACTGTAGGAATGGCTTATCAAATACAAAGAAAATATGATATCAGTGACCTAAATTATAGAGAAAAAAGTAAAAGAGATCTAAAAAGCAAAGAATTAATGCCTTCATTAAAATAAAAGAACTTTCAAAGCTGTTGATTTGGAAATTGAGCCTTATTGGAAGAAACCAAAGATGAAAAAAGCTACATTCCTACTAAGAAACGATGAAAGAAGATTGTATATACCAACTCATACAAACAATCTTGGCTTATAGATGTCCTTTGGATGGTTGATCTACTTGTAAATAACATAGCTTACCCATGTGGATTGGTTGAATTGCTTCATTACATCTTTGACATGATTAAAATGTTCAAAAGTATGGTATATTCGTCAACTTACACAATCTCCCACATCAAGCTCAGTGGTTCTTGAAACAAAAAGGAAAGCTCAACGCATAGCTTCAGAAGGAAATAAAGACAGCATTGCTGTAACTTACGACCTTGCAATTTCAAAAGTTGCAGTGCAGATTCAAGTAGAAGAATCACGCAGATTCGATAATCTGTTCATTGCAATTTTCCATGCAATTGATAAATTTATAGAAGAATCTGGAGGTCCGTATGTCTTAACGGAGAACAACATTTTGGCAAAGGTTCTCTTAAAGTTTTATAACTGGTTTACAACTAATCCGTGTAGTCCTTGAGATATTACATTTCAAGTCGTATATGGCACCGCTGTCAAATGTTGAAGATGTTACCAGTATTATTCAATTAGAATTGGATGTTATCAAGCAAAATAAAAAGGGTAGGAACAATACCTTGAAAAGACCAAGGAAGGTGCTCATGGGAAAACAGTACAATATTGAATCATTTATATCAACATGTTTCATCATTATTACGCGTAAAATTGGAAAATTTGGACTATATACGTATTGTTTATCTATAACTGGAGATATTTTCTTTGTTTTTAACCATCCAAATTACGCACGATGGCTCGTAATGTATCACGATAACTTACTGAAAGTAAAATAAACACATCCAACTGTCTACGAAGATTTCAGGAAAGGTTGGTTTTCCTTGCAGAGAACTGAGAAATCATTTTCTGTACAACCTATTATTATCTCTTAAGCTAACCATTAATGCTGATGCAGCAAGTAAATGCACAGGAACTGGACGTTAAAAAACACTATATCCAATGAATCCATTCTCCGAAAAGACAAATTATGCAGCATTGGCACTGGAAAATGTGCAGCAGAGGATACTCCAGATTTTCTTTTAAATGTAATGAAATCTGGTTTTGATTTGTGCAAGAAACTTTTAAGGGAATGTGTAACTAATCCAAAGTGGTTTAAAGAAACATCATAAGAAAAAAGTTAAAAACATTTGCAACAGAAGATGGGATTCATAAGAATCCAAAGGTAGTCACAGTATGGTACGAGACATTTTTGGTTCTATTCTCCATCTGTCTCTACAAAAAAAGTTCATATGGCGAAGGTTTTAAAGTTTCCTCTTACTCCAGTACTACTATCGCTGAGTCATGTAGATGGATCAATGCAGAAAACTACAAAAGCTTTGATCATGAAACACTTGAAATCTGAAGTTGTTACCATAAATGCTTCCTACGTCAATAATACTATTTTAAATCCCCTATTACTTCTAAAAAAATGTGCATTTCGTTTTTGATAAAACAGTATCTCCATCAATTGAAAATTGTGAAAGAGACAAACGAATGCTGGATAAGAATTTTAAAACCAGGACAAAAGCGCCCTCGAAGCTGGGTGCAAGCCTTAAGAAATAACCAGTGCAAAGAATCTCTAGTGCATCTTGTTTAAAGTTAGGAGGAAAACAACCTTGTTTCTGTACTTAAAGAAAAAACTGTTTTCGAAAATGGAGGTAATATTTGCTATTCTTAAAAAGTACATGATGGCAAGATGTTAAAAAACGCTTTTATACTGTTTACACGAAGAGGCAGATTGGCGAATGATTAATCAACTCAGATCAATATCACCAGCAAATAATGTAGTAATACGCAGAACTGACACTGATGTTTTAATTATTAGTTGTTTTTCACATAGTTATTTAAGTTATTGTTGTATTTGCAAAGTTATATAAGTTATTGTTGTGTTTGCAAAGTTATATAAGTTATTGTTGTGTTTGCAAAGTTATATAAGTTATTGTTGTGTTTGCAAAATTATTTAAGTTATTGTTGTGTTTGCAAAGTTATTTAAGTTATTGTTGTGTTTGCAAAGTTATATAGTTATTGTTGTGTTTGCAAAGTTATATAAGTTATTGTTGTGTTTGCAAAGTTTTATAAGTTATTGTTAAGTTTGCAAAGTTATAAAAGTTATTGTTGTGTTCGCAAAGTTATAAAAGTTATTGTTGTGTTCGCAAAGTTATATAAGTTATTGTTGTGTTTGCAAACTTATATTATACTTATATAAGTGGTACTTACCTACAAATTTTTGTGCATGTACTTTTTGAGGTATTTTAAGGCCTTTCCTGTACTTTGACCCAAGTATATTAGTAAGTTATTTTCTATTTGAAATCTTAATTTTGATAATTTATTTTGGGTGGTTTTTGTGCCTTGTACCTGGTGAGGTAACATTTACACAGGTGGGGGATCTGAACATGCTTTAAGACCGAAAATTATGATAAGTTCTTACATTTTTAGAATTCTCGCATTATTTCACAATCATAAACTTTTGCCTTTTTAGGCCTTTTACAGGGGTTCTGACCTATACTTTACCCTTGAATTTTGGGGTGTTTCTAAATTTCGAATACTTAGCTCATAAGAATATTTTTAGCAAGATTTGATGCAGGTACCAGATGGGTCAAAAACATGCCCAATTTGCGACCATTCAAGTGGCTTGGGCAGACAAACGCCGCCAACACAACGAAGCTTACAAACATTTTTTGCATTTCCAGTTAATTACTCTTGATACATCAGGTTGTACCTTATGGGTTGATCGATTTCGTCATAAGCTCTTGGACTATAAGCAGTTACTTTTTCAAACAAGATGGCAACTTATATAACGTAGTCAGCTAACGCAAAAAAAATAATTGTGACCAGAAATCACTGCATAAAATTCTAGGTGACATGTTTGGATGACATTCTAGTAGAACAGCAAAGGTGACAAGAAATATCAATACAAACACACCACACAACAATAACAAACATTTGTTACGATTTAAATGATGAACAGACAGTATATAAAACATTTCACTAAACTAAAGTATGTCTCACTGAGAAAGAAGTGCTGGCTACTGTGTGTGAAAGATTATTAAAAGGTGACTACAGTTTACAGTCGTAAGTACCTTAGTAAGAATTGTTTCATCTTCCATATCTAGTACGTCAATCATATCAGAAGCATAATCAAGCTTGTGATAAACTCCAATGTAGTGACCAGTCAACGAGAAACTATTTGTTGGCGTATAACTAGGTAGAGGGAGCAAAGCACTACCCATGACAACCTGCATGATAAAAACAGCTATTTGGTACTACTTGCTCGGCTATTTGGGGCTGAGAGGGGACGGAGTGATTCAAATAAATAATGTAACAGCATACTAACAAGTCCTTTAAAAGTTGTAAAATAACTTAATTTTTTTAGACGCAAAAATCCTACATGATTTTACTATTCTTGAAAAAATAGTTGCCATGGTAGCACTTCGGCATATTTTCTTAATAAATATTTTCTGGGCAATTAAACCTAACTAAAAGATAGGAGAAGTAACACATTATCAAAATGAAACTATAAAAACAAAAAAATTAATGGAAAAAAGGTTAATCAGTTCTCTATTTGCAAGCACGAATGAGTTAAACATATATGTTGTTATAGTGCAAACATCAAAATGCATTTTATAAGTAAGAGCAAAATATATACCTAAACTGCTAAGAAAAAGCAACTTCTCAGACTACACAATAAGGATTTAGAATTAAAAAACAGAATTAGTAAGTCAAACATTCACATTTCACATACCTCAGCCAAAGACGTCATGCACTTGTTTGATATTACAACAGATTTTTTACGTGGAAAGCTATCATCTGGTGTCATAAACGATATTCGATTGAGATAAACATTTGCATTGTCCGTTGCAAAAGCATAATGACTACAAAAGTCAACTGCCTAAATGCAAAGTCAAACTATTTCATAATTTTTAAATACAAAAAGTTATGTACTCTTAACGAAAGCTTTCAAAAAGAAAATTTTGATAGGAGGTTGGTTTTCAAGCTTTTTCATAACCGAATACGTAACTTGAGTTGTGTAGATAGCAGTAGGTTAGTCAAGAATTAGTTTATGAAAATTGCTGGAATTATAGTAAATTTTAACTAGATTATAAACAAAATATCTGCACAGATGGATAACACTACTCATAAAATTAGTTTTGATTACATAACAACTAGTTTCTAAAGTAAGGTATTAAAAATAAACCCTTCACAGTGACAACACAAGAGATTTAAACATTATAGCAGTCTCAAATAAAAAACTTACATTTTTGACATCATCAAATAACAAAATGTCTTTTATTTTTTCGAGGGGATACCCAATATCCTGTTTGGGTACACTAAATGCACGTGCCACTAGTTTCAAAGCAATTGATCTTATCTACAAAAACAACATAGTAATAAAATTAAAAATTTGCAGAAAACCCTGACATTGAACAAACATATCATGTGCAAAGACATGATTCTTACTTGTATGAAGTATGGATGCATCAAACATGCATTCAAATAGCTTGTTTGTCTACAAGAGAAACAAGAATAATTATCAAGAGTGAAATCAGATGTGTCCACTAAATTTTTTAACACAACAACGCCTTAGAATTAATTACTTCTGGTGGCTGTTGAACGAAGCATCAAGCACACAATTAAGTTTACATCTTATTGGTCATACGCGAATATCAAACATGAGCATAAACAATAAAACAGCAGCATGCAGAAATTTTTGTAAATAATCATAATTTCTCCGGTTATAGTTTATCTATACAAAAGCAACAAATAAATTTTAAGAAAATGTGAAGTTTTGTCGCATGTTAGACCAAGTGAAGTTTGTAGACAATTATCTGTACTTAGATTGCAGACCATTTAAGGTGACAGTATCCCTTTTTCAGCTGAGTCATCAAATATACTCGTTTATAAATATGCAATAAGGAAGAAAAAAATAAGTAGCTAATTTTAAAAGGTTTTAGATTCATTAACTTAGCCTGCATACAGGACCAAATGAAATTTGTAGATAATGACTTGTACTAACACTAACACCAATTATAGAAAAATGTAATAATAAATCGTTGAGAAATTCCAATAAAAAACTTTGTAGACCAAACGTTATTTTTTTCCAAAATGTCAACATTATGTTTTATTTGCAACTTTCTAGCATTTATTGATAGATAAATTTGTTAAAAAATCTGAAAAAACTAATAATCAGATCTAGAGAAAAGTGACAAACAGACAAACAGACTAATCCATAGGTCACTTCACTATCGCCTGTGACTAAAAATAAGTAGTGTGAGAAGAACTAATTGTTTACCGTAGCAATTTGAAGAACTTTATATAGTTGTTCTCCTGAACTGAAGAGAAAACTTGCAGTGCAAATTGCACTGGATATGAATCTCGAACATTTTGACTGAACGCCATAACTTCCCTAAAAAAAACACAGTAATAAATCACAATCTTGACACCCATAGTAACAAAAAAAGATCAATACTGCCTTTACCTTAGTATATCCCCGTTATTCAAGTTTAACAAAATTTGGTAACAACGGAATTCCGCCTCATTTTTGCATGGCATGCTCTATAATAAAATCCAAATATAGTAATAGCATAAACTATACAAATTTTTTAATTGCCTTTCCTTGTGATCAAAACAATGAAACTTCTTTTAATTACACAGCATTGTGAATTCTTAGCTGCTCCTCTTTGTCATATTCGTCATGATTATCTGGCCTATGACTTTCATCTTACATTGACATCTTCATAATCTTGTTATTTCTATGATGCAGTTAACACTTCCAACATAATAGCCATTAACTATGCTAATATGAAAGTCTGATGACTTCCCTGCTCTCGTACAACACACTCAAAAAATTCTTTAAAGAAAATGTGGTGTTCTACCACTGCTAAAAGTTGCTTCAGTCCAGATAGGCTGACTTACTCAACATGTTTCTTAATTTGTGGCCTATCCTTAACAACTGCTTTGCTGATAAACAGTTTGTAACTAGGAAAACCTAGAATTTAAGAATTTGCAAATATCAAAACATTTTGATAAAATATAAAATGTGAACATTTATTAATTACAGATTACTGCGTTTAAAAAAAAGACCTGTTGTATGAGAAATACTTGAAAGACTACCATGTTTAAATAAAAGACTTGTTGTATGAGACATGTTTGAAAAATTTAAACTCATTTTGCATGTGATGCAAACCTTTTCTTTGGATGTATCTTCATACATATGTTTCAATGTCTGCAAACACTTTGTCAGGTTTTCCAAATTTATCTTTGCATCAAACACATGCATGTCATGTTCGCAGAGGTGATGAGAACACATGATATGAAATCTAGGAAAAAAATAATTTTTTCTAATGTGTCACAAACTACTATATTTTATTCTTAAAAACAATATATAGTCAAGAATAATCTGGCATTCCAAAGTTAATTTTCTCCCAAATATCAAAATTCATAGCTTTTAAGGCTGATACAACAGTGAATAGAGTATACCAAAAAATCACACCATTTTATTCATTTTTTGTTGTTAGTTTAATTTGTAGGAAAGGGTGAGTGTTGGGTGAATGGTTCAGGGTAGGGAGTTCCTTTAGCAGACAAAATGAAAGTCGAACAACCTCTGTTATACCTTAGTTTAAAAAACACTCAGTTAGTTCTGTGAACAGTCAGTTCGTTCTGTGAACAGTTAGGAAGGGCATCCATCTGAAACAATGCCAGAACTATTTATTAATAGCTGTGGTCAAAAAAACTGCGTAAATGGGACTGGAAATCTAAGAAGGAAAAGTAGTCTACATGGAGGGTAGTTTAACAGTTTGAAAATAGACACAGCCAAGAAGGTTAATCATATTTTTGACTGATAAATCTAAAAGATGTGCATCTGTCTGGTGTTCAAACAAATTAAAACATGTTTCAAGATAAACTCTAGCAACTAAAACGCTAGTGTTTACTGAAGATACTGATGTCACCTATATGGTCCCAAAACTCATCGACAAAATATTGCCAGAGAATTCGTATGAAGTCTGACGAAGAGTTGGTCACTTTTTAAAGTCACTGGGACGTCAACACTGGTAACTGACCTTTGTATGAGTGTTGAGATAAATGCCATTAGAGTCAACATTAAAGTCAATAAGATCAACATCAAAAGGATCGAAAAATATTAAAGCAGTTGAGTGATACACTCACAAACAAGGGAGCATCACCTGCCCTAGATAGATGGAAATTGTACAACCAGGCCATCTTGCGAAATAAGAATTTTGAGACAAGTGCTCCATTTTGCACACAATGTAAGTAAAAAAATTTCAAAAATTGGCAATATTGATTCAGTAACTTTATATTGTCACATTATAGAACATTCAAGCACCTGGATATTATATTCACAATTGTTTAAACGGAGGGTTGGCGAAGTCAGACAGAAAGAAAGAAACTAATAATAGCTGTGAAGGAGCTTCTAATTGGGTTGTGCATGGCACTCAAGCAGAAGAAAAATTGTGTTCATTGCTGTTTTGTTATTGATTATTTGTGTTGGTTATTGCTAATTTATGGTATTGAAATTGTTGTGTTGAGTATTTGATTTATTTATTGATGGCTCGAATTGAATACACTCAAGGTAATTTATTACTATTTTCAGGAGGGAAAGATATAAGCTTTTTAAGATTGGTGATAGTGATGGATATAAAGAAGTTAGCATATTTGTTGCAGAGAAGTGGTAGGCAAAGTAATAGATGTCATGCATGATAATAGCTGTATTATAATGATTAAGTTTTTGATACGAAATAAAATCGTCACTTTTTGTGTCAACTTATGCTCCACAGTGTGGACTGAATGAGGATGCAAGAATAAGTTTTATGATAAGTTTAAAGCAGCCATATTGAGGTTTGGGGACAATGAACTTGTCATGGTTGGTAGTGACTTTAATGGTCATGTTAGAAAGTCATCTGAAGGTTAGAGAGATTATGAGGTTACAGATTTGTAAGCAGAAACAAAGGAAGGTGAGAGATTGCTTGAGTTTGGAATGGTGCCATACATGGTGGTTCGCAACAAAGCAATCAGTAAGAAAACGTAGACTGATAAACATATAGGTATATCAAGCACAGATATATTTATTCCTGGGTAGAAAGTCAGACAAGGTGGTGAAGAATGTGAAAATTATATGTGTTCCCAGCATAGGTTGCTAATTGGGAACATTGCCTTGAAAAGTGTTAAAAAAACCAAGGGAAATTACAGACTTGGTCAAAAAGAAGCTGGAAAAAGAGATTGTAGCAAGACAATTAAGTGCAAAAGTATTACATTTGGCAACACTTTTGCACTTAATTGTCTTAATTTGCATTAATCAATTTTACAGTAAAACTATTGAAAGTACTCAGACTATTTTAAAGACTTGTCTTCTAGAAGCTTCTAATGATACCTCTGGGTGTACTACATGTACACAGCTAGACCTAGTGGTGGAATAGTGAGGTTGGCAAGTGTACAAATGAAAAGAGAAAACTTTAAAAAGAGTTGAAGTCAGGTGGTAGTTAAAATATCTACTTAGAAGCTAAGCACAGTGCTATACATTAGTATATATGGGAAAGTCAGAAGTAAAAAAAAAAATATGCTGATGTGTTAACAAGAGAAGACCAGCCTAAAGAGGTAGCAAGGCAAATGAAGACTAATTAAGATGTTGTAGGTGAGAAGTGTATTCGTAACAATGAAGGTGTCAAGAGTTGGAGACAAAGCTATCTTGGAACATTTTTTGCATACCTAATTGCTAAGGTTGTGATAAGACGTGTTTTGAGAGTTGTTATTTAAAAGTTTTTGGTTTTTTTAATTGTTCGTAAAACTTTGAGTTTATAAAGCTTATACTTGTATCTTGGATGTGGAAAGGAAAATAACAGAATCTATAAAAGAAATCCATTTGAAGAGAAAACAAGAAGCCCAGGGGCTTGAAGATTTCCGCCATTATCCTAAAAGATTTTAAAATTTTTAGTTGATCTTGAAAAAGGAGAATTAGGGGATAAATAAATCATTGAGTATTCTCAATTATTATTGTAAAGGGCCTGATACACTTGTACAATATCACTGAAATATCACTCATAATATCAATATAATTTCTTAAAATATGTTTAAAATAGAGTTATAATTTCTTATAATTTCTTATAATATAGCTATAATATGTATAATTTCAACACCTGACATGTGCGTCATAACCTCATAATTTGCTGCATGGCTATAATATTTGAATAAAATCAAACGAGTTTGATTTTAACAATATTGTTGGTGATCTGGTTTCGAATGCCTTTTGTTTGTGTGACAATAGATCTATTATCTGCTAGCGTTGTTGTGGCAACGATGTTATGAAATCAAATGAAATTATAACGATATTTTAACAAATTATAAGTATATTGTAGAAAAATTATAACTGTATTATAGAATATATTTAATGATATTATACAAGTGAATCCTGCCTTAACTAACCTGCAATGTTAAAATACAATTCAATAAATAAAAAATAAAATTCATGAATAATTAATTAGTTCTGCTGAATATAGCTTTAGTCTACGTGCTTGAAAAATTGTGCAGAAAGAAATGACGTAACATCAAAGATGGCGCATTATAAGACAATCTTCATTATGCCACACTGCACAAGCTTTAACTTTCGATAGCATATAAACTTTAATAAAGTATTGTTCATTGGATAATAAAACAATCTGTTGCACAGTTAGGATTCTTATTGCCTTAAAACTCATTTTAGCCTCGTTCTCAGAAAAAATCTTTAGCCTGGATAAGTTTCGGGCGTCCAGCCTAGCTGCGCTGTCTCTATCTCTCTATCTCTCTATCTCCTCAGGCGATTTTAAAGATTCCGCCTTCGCTGGCGGAAATCAAAGAGCGAACACTGACACAATTGTAACCTATACACCAGAAATAGAGACGGATACAATCAAATTGGTTCTTGAAAGTTTGATCGATAAAAAAGTAATTTATGTTGTAAATAAAGGTAGTGGCAATAGTCACCGTTTGTGCAAAGACAAAGGTGTCGATGTTGATATTGAGAATGTAGGTGAAAATGTTGAACTAGGGGAAAATATTGAAAAACTATCACCGGAACAAAAATTCTTTGTTGAGAAAGGAAGTAAGAAGTTTTTGTAACTTTGACACTTTCCAGAGTTTGACCATGTAAATAACAGAGCTGAAAGAGTATCTTCAGTATCAAATCGAAAAAATACGAAAAAGTGCTACTGACGATCTAGCTGTACAATTTAAAGAGGAAAAAGCGTTTTTGAAGGAGGAAGTTCGAGCGTATAGGAATGTTGTGGTTAAACTTTGCGAAAGTAGCTTTAATCAAGCGAATGTGTTAAAAGTAGTTGACAAAAAAGATGATTCGTGAACAGTTACCAATGGGCATTGCGGTTTCAACAAGGGAACCATCAAAATTATGATGTAATTAGTAAAAAAGATGATTGGCGAACAGTTACCAATGGGCCATCGCGGTTTCAACAAGGGAACCATTAAAATTATGATTTAATTAGTAAAAATAGGTTTAATTATTTGTCCCATGAGGGTAAAACATCATTGAAAACCATACAAATAAAATACATACCACAAACGTAGAATCTAGATCACACCCTGTTTATCCTTTTAATGTTTTGTCGCCGAAAAGACCTAATCTGGTTATCAACCAACACCCAGAAAGAGAACAATACACATACCGTCCAACTTCTAATAATGACAGACATTTTGCCAAGAAAAAAAAGGTACGTATTATATGTGATAGCATTCCAAAGGGAATAAGAACAAAGGAAATGAGTAACAATCTAATAATGAATGATGTAAGAACAAGGTGTTTTCCAGGTTCGAATGTCAAAAATCTGGGCCACCACGCCATTCCAACTTTTATAGATGAACATTCTGATATTGTCGTGATTCATGGTGGGATTAACGATGTGTTGAATTCAAATAATGCTGGTATTTCCGAGGAAGCCCATAGTTTAATTAATTTGGTTGAAAAGTGTAATGAATTTGGTGTAGAAAAGGTGTTTTTATCTGGTTTGGTATGTTGTAGACGTGTGAATAAAGAGAGAATTGATAATATAAATAAAATTTTGGAAAACAATGCACCTTTATATATCTACAATATATCTACAATTATATATATGTAAATAACGAACTAATTTCTGAACAACACTTACGGAAAGACAGCTTACATCTTAACGACTCTGGGAAAGAGGTACTGAGTAAAAAAGAGCTATTGTATTTTTTGTACATATTTTAACTGACAATAAATAAATTACCAACAACAACAGAAGTTGCTTGACATTGAGTTTGTTTGGGATGAGAATATTTTTTCTGATGATAAAGTGGTTAAGGCATTAGCTATGTAGATCAAGATGTAGGTAGTGGAGGGTATAAGGAAGAAAAAGATTGGCAGGGGTACAGAAGTATCTGGTGTTGTTGCAGAGATGGTAAGAGTGTCTGGATACACTGAAGTGGAACTTATTCCAAGTCTTGCCAAAAAGATTATGAAGGATTGTTATCCCGAGTCAAGTGTAATAGTCAATTGTTTCAAGGGCAACAGTGATGCCCTAGAGGTAATTATAGAGGGTTAAAGTTAATCAATCAAGTAATGAAAGTAATTGAAAATGATTGAGTGCAAAAAGTTATTTGATGAGCTATAAGAAAATTAGGTGTAGATAAGTGGCTAGTTAAGATGGTACAGTGCATGTACAGCAATGGCAGAAGTTGTGTCGAGATTACCAATTCACTTAGTGATGGATTTGGCAGTTCTGTACTTAATCGTTTGTTGTTTGTTTTAGTCTTAAAAGCATTGATGAAGTCGATGGAGTTGAGAACAGGGAAGTTATTATATGCAGATATTTTGGTTCTCATAGTGGATTCATTGCAAAAGGAGTAGAAAGTTTAAGAAGCAGAAAAGATTGAGAGTAAATGTGGCAAAGTCTAAGTGTGACCATGTAGCTGAGAAGTGGCCTTGCAGAGTTTGCAGGTAAAAGAATGTTAGAAACTTAATTTACTGTCAGCCTTGTAAACATTAAGTACATAAGAAGTGAAGTGGTATTGCAGGAAGGTTAAGAGCTGACATTCAGTGTGTATGTAAGTGTCGCAAATTTCCGTTTTAAGTGATATGTTGGGCAGTGAAGAGATTTTAAACCTGAGCAAAAACAAGTACCAATAGAAATAATAGAAATACAGTGTTTGAGAATCTTTGTACACCAGCCACAGTACAAATCCTGCATCATTGGCTGCCTTGAGCAGTATATTACTATTCCAATACATCAAAATAATTTTCTTATTAGTAAATCAACTGGTTTTCATATGGCATATGTTAAGTGTGTATAAACAATGGATATTCTACTTAAATATTAAAAGCATTTAAAGTTGTGTGTATTAATTAGAGAGGTAGCTGTCTCGGAAGGTGACCAGTGTGTATTGTTGCATGCAAAGTAAGTTTCATTAATTTTTTGTTAAATTATAAAGCAAGAAAAGAATAAAACTAAGACCGAACAGATTAATTGCGTAAAATTCTTGATTAGAATTAAATACAACAACAAATTATAATATTAACCAATATTTCGATATTCAACGATATCATCAGAGTGAATAAAATTATAACAGGGCAAGTTATTTAAAACAAATTAAGCTCCTTAGAGGACATTCATCCCGTGTTTAATTTAGGTGATGATTGTTTGACATTAAGTGCCTCTTTTATTGACAAAATGTTCCAATTGAGACTTTTATCTATGGCACGAACATTGTTACCTGAGGACATTTGGTAATACAGGACAAATTGAATAAATTTGACATTGGGTTAAATTTCACTGTTGATTGTTTTATAGACGTTGTTCCACATTTTTTAGATTTAGAACTACGTCCTGATGGTATCTCTATTTTTAGAAAAGACATGAACACTGGTCTATATACTCATTTCACGAGTTATGTGCCATGGCAATATCGTACCGCTTGGTCACATAGCCTTGTCAATCAAGCTGTACGCATATGTGCTCTGTCTAAATTGTCCGCTGGTGTTACTAAAATTAAGCAATTTGATTCATGGAATGGTTTTCCAAAATGTATTAGTAGCTCTATCATACATCTTTTGAATAAGAAACCATCTATGGAAGAGCGTCAGGAAAATGACAAGTTACCACTATTTGGTTTGGATACCCGTATCTTAGCGATAAAAGTTTCAACTTGCAAAAGCATGTATGAAAAAGCTAAAATGTTGCTGTAAAAAAGATGTATTTCTTTGTTTTAAACACCCAAATGACACGACAAAGATTGAGTTTTAGACAAATATTAAAGATAAAATCCCAGAATTGTCCTCAATTGTTTACAAATTTTCTTGGCTGTCAAGTGAGTTACATTGGCAAAACCAAAAGAACCTTACATAAACATGTAATGAAACACGCTTGGCATGATAAAATTAGTGCAATTCGAAAGCATAATAACACTGCAATAGAGTTAAACACATTATTGACATCAGTAACTGCCAGGATGATCTCTTTGTCAACATTCATGCAGATGAAAGTTCTGACAATTTAGGCCATTCGCATATAAATTTATTGTGGAACAATGTCTGTGCCATAGATGAAAGTCTCAATTGGAATATTTTGTTAATTAAAGAGGCACTTAATATCAAACAATTATCATCTGAATTGAACACAAGATTAATGGCCTTCAAGGAGCTTAGTTTGTTTCTAATACTTGCCCTGTTATGATTTTATTCACTCTAATGATGTTGAATATTGAAATATAGTTAAAATCATAATTTGTTGTTGTGTTTAATTCTAATCAAGAATTTTACACAATAAATCTGTTCGGTATAGACCTCGATTATGAAGCAAGAAACCATACCTGGCACATTTTTCAATTACTTCAATGCTGTTCAAGCAATGAAGATTCTGTTGTGTGATGTCCTGCAATACAAACATGTTCAGAATCAATAATCACACCATGGTTTATCCACGATTAATTCTTTTATCATATATGTTTAAAATCTGCAGAAGGAACAAACAACCAATGCAGAAATTGACAATGACCTCAAAATCCTAACATTATGACACCTATATTGATCAAATTTTGATTAACAGAAAAACCTGGTTTAATCCCCACATAATCTGGCATAGCAAACAAACATAAAAATGTTAAGAAAGTGTTAAATGATTTTGCCTCCTGATACCATTTTTAAACAAAATAAAAAATTACTTTTAACAATGACACAAAAAACACATGGATGGTCACACCAAAAGTTTAGTTTGCCACATGGTGCTGTAGTGGGGTAAAAGTTGCTTAATGTGAGAGGAAAAATTAGTCATGCAGTAATATTTGTTAGAAAAATAAAAAATGCTTTCTTTTAAACAAAATAACATAATAATCAGATTTAAATCCCTGCACCTATAAAAATGTTTGCTTTGAAATAGAGATTAAAATTTACCTGTTCCCAATTTCTCTGCATTAAAGGTTGGTATAATTGTGTTTCAATAGAGGTAAATCAAAATCAGTAATATTTGCTCCCTAGTCAAATTGCAATACTGTAAAATTACAAATAATCAGTGGTAAGTCAAAGGTGGTTAAAACAGTGTACTTAAAGTAGCAAAATGTTAAACATAAGCAAACTTAATTCAGTAATTGATATTTTTACACTTAAGTAAACCAATCAAACAATAATAATACTTGCCTTTCTTATGGCTCTTGAACGATTCCATATGAAATCAAACCAATCTTGCCTCTGTGTAAACTCTTCTTTAATGAAATTTTGAATTAGAAAATTCATTGTCTGTTTTAAAATGAATGCTGGACGTAATTCATGGGGCAATGGCTCTTCTTGATCAGCAGATGAACGACTATATTCTTTAATTGCTCTGTTGTGGTCTATCTTATTGGAATTAAAAGCTACCTATTAATGTAAAACGAACTCTAATTTTAATATTAACAAATAGCAGACAAAGTTAATTACATGTTTTTTATATAAAAAGAAACTGATATATAACAAAATTTCATGAATATTCTGAACTTTATATATCAATTGTGCTTATAGATTATAATTTTTCTCTTTTATTACGTTAAGCTAGAATAAACTGCGCGATCTACCAATGAACGACCTGTGGAGCTGTAACGCCCTTATGCGAGAAAGAAGAGCCGCGAACTGTGTCACACATTGAAGTAGAGCACTTTAGTACAGACATGTCCTAAATCCAGTAACGTGCACATAGCATGATGGTGTTTTCAGGGTAATGTTATTACCCAGTCATAATAAAAAAACAGTTGGCCAATCGTTTTTATTTTTTAGAGAATGTTTCTGGTTAAAGTTTCAAATTAAATGCTGCTCGGGGCTTAGTACAGGTAAACAATGTCACACATCTATATAGTTGTAATATCTTTTTCTAAAAAAAACTTTATCCTAAGTTCGGTTTATTAGGAACACTGAAAACAGCCAGCTCATCATTAACACTGAGTTGGGTGCTTAGTACAGGTACACCGTGTCACACATCCATATAGGCGTAATACGTTTTTCCAAAAAGACTTTATCGCAACTTCAGTTTACATAAAAACACAAGAAAAAGCCTGTTGTTACCCGGTTCGCTAACACAATCACTAAACAATTTTCTTTTGTAGAATAACTGCATTTTGCATAGGCATTATTAATTAAGAACTAGTCGATAAGGCATGTAGAGAAATCCACTTAGGCAGGAGGACAATGTAAAAATTGGTTATTTTAGACTTTTGCTGATATCAGCAGTGCATAAGCAAAAACAAAATGACGAAATTCACTTTATTCGTTGTCTCTATTGTGTAGGGCTTGACACGCTGATGAAGAGAATGTATATGATCATGTGCTTTTGATGAACACCGTTAATGAGATATAAGGGTTTAAAAATTTTGCCGGCGTCAGCAAAGACCCGCAAAAACACACAAAATGCTTTTTTAGAAATTTATATACCTCTTGCCTTCATCGTATAGGTCTTGAAACGCTGATCAAGAAAATGTATAGGATCATGTACTTTTGACAAACGGTTACAGAGATATGGTGGTTTAAATGATTTTTGATGACGTCATCAACCCGTCCATTCTGAAACGGATTTAGGGACCCAGGTTTGGGAAGATTACCCAAATTGGTCCAAGGTGGCTCCTAGTTACCCACGCGGTGAAAAATCATTGACATCACCACCTCGTTTCCAAGTTATTTGGCCTTAAAGTTTTAAATGCACTTTAATGGCTTCATTAATTTGATATAGGATATTGACGTTAAAGTAGCGTTATTGATGTTGCACCGTAACATCATAAAATTTAACATTTGAGACATACTCTTTTCGGCGACTTCAAAGAAAATTTTGGCGACATCAAAAGAAAATGACGATATCCACTATGACCGTCACAAACACTTCGTATTATTATATAAGATTTTATTTAAGTCAAACTGCATATGGCTACTTCAACTTTTTAGTCAGAGTCAGCTATAGCTACAACTCAACATGAAAAATAGATGGTATAACAAACTAAATAAAAACTTTAAAAGGATAGAAATAAAAAGGATAGCTATTGCTAGTTAGCTGGCTTTAACAGGAGGCTGTATCAAAAGTCTATGAAGTCTTAATAGTGACATCAGATCTATTTTTAAGTTAAGCCTTGTTATAGATAGCTCATTAGAAATAGTTTAGAACCTGTTACTTAGGTGATATGTTGGGTAGTAAAAGGGGTGTTTGAAAAAGTGTTAATTTCATGATATGTTCAGCTTTGAAAACGATTAAATTTACTTCCTTCATTGACTAGCAGAGTCTTGTCAAGTGAGGTGAAAGGTAGGTTGCATGAGGCCTATATAAGGAGCGTTATGTTTGTACGGTATTGAGACATGGTCAGCTAAGCAGGAAGATCTTGACCGTTTAAAAAGAAATGATAGGAGAATGGTTAGGTCATGTGTAACACCAGTTTGAAAAACAGAAAGAGTTTAAATGAGCTAAGAAGCATGCTAAGTATTCATAGCGTTATTATGCGGACTGTTTCGTGAGAGGTTGGCAATCACATTCTTATATCTGTGAAAGCTTTCCGAAATTACCTAATTTACCAAAAAAAGCGAAATATGAACGCTTTCAACCCTTATTGCTGACGTAAATCTTTTTTTAGAAGCCTATTACATGGATTTTTTTTACTTGTGGCCGTACTAATTATTATAAATATTGTTAAGAACCTGATACACTTGTATAATATCACTGAAATATACCTTATAATATCAATATAATTTCTTAAAATATGTTTAAAATATGGTTATAAGTTCTTATAATCTCTTATAGTATAGCTATAGTATGTATAATTTCAACATCTGGCATGTGCGTCATAACCTCATAATTTGCTGCATGGCTATAATATTTAAATAAAAACAATTGAGTTTGGAGAATTAAATTTGACTGGGTTGGCCGGTAATTTATCTGGTTACTTTCCCGTAAATTTCTGATTCAGTGAGGCAACATCTAAGGCACAGCAATGGAGCGCTTTTGTTATTTCTAAAGATGGCCTAGGGGTAATTCCTGTTGTTACCTGTGTTTCTATTTAACAGAAGTTACACTAATTTTTTTTTTTTGAAATGGTATTAAACCTATTTGGATGTATGGCATTATTTACTTGTACTAAGTGCTCACCCTGGATTAAAATTCACTTTATAAGTTTTGCCAGAAACATTTTGAGAAAATTCGCTAAGATGGGCAAACATGTATACAGAAAAGTTTGCAAAAATTTTTCAGTTCCGAAAAGTTCAGAAAAGGCAGTTATACTTGTTCGTCTTCCCATGGAATCTTTTCAAATTTCAAGGAATCTTTCAAAATAAACGGCCACTCAAAAATTTTCGCTTTCGAAACTAGGGGACCCTGTCCCACGTTCCCCAACACTTTCTATATTGATTTTAAGATGGCACGCTACCTAAAAACCAACGAACTAACCTGGGATATTATCGAGATAAAATTAAGTTGGTTGGGTTACTTAGAAAAAATGAGGATTTTAAGTTTGGATCTAACACACTCTACAATCAGTGAAAAAAAATATTGGGACATGAAGGGAATTTTAAACACTGTTGCAGGGTGACCACTAATAAAATGAAAACAGAAGTAAGGATATTAAGGAGAAATAAGGAGAAAAATTGACATTTTTAAGGATATTTTGCTGTAAATAAGAATAAAAAAAATAAGGAAAATTAAGGAGAAAACCAATTTTAGTTCTCTTTCTTTAATGTTACATACTATGTTCTATGATAAGAAAATTATGCATATAATACAAATATACATATAAATTATGCCTTGAAAGAGAGAAAATATAGGATTTCAGGTAACAGAGAAATGTCTTATTTCACTGGTGATGAACAATCCATGAACACATTTCCAAAAAAGTTACGATCAGAAAAATTAAGAAAAAAGGAGAAATTAAGGAGAATAGCTAAAATTTTAATTTTCTAAGTATATTTAAGTACTTTGAAGGAGATTTTCTTTTTCTAAGGTTATTTAAGGAATTTAAGGAGGAGTGGTCACCCTGTGTTAACACAAGTAGTAATTTTGACAGTTTTTCACGTTTCAGGAATCACAACTTTGAAAATCGAGAACAAAGTTTGAGTCCATGCAAGAAAAACAAAGAAAATTCATATAATAAATGCACTCACATTATCTTCTTGATTTTTTTGCTCATAGTAGCTGATTTGATTTCTATCTTCTCGCATGTATCTTTCCTAGAATACATAACACACACTTCCTTTAGCAAACAAGTAACTCAAGCATTACAATATGGGTAACGTAATTTCTCTTCCTTTCTAAAATTTACCTATTTTTCGCTACCTTAAGACTTACTAGCATACATGACTTTTCCTAACTTTTATCTTGTATGTCTGGGATAAATAGATTAAATAGAAAAAATTGCATACCATACTAAGAAAATTAATAACCAATCCATGTAACGAAATGAAAAACTCAAGCTAACGAAAAAATCAGATATTAAAAATTTATCAAAGATAAAATTTTTTATCTTTGATAAATTTCACAAATCTTCCATTCTACTAAATCTTCCATTATACTGAAGACAAAATGCTATACTCTTAAATAATTTATACCCAGTACTTTGCTTGCCATTTTATACACCATAGACCTATTTCCATATTTCTGTAATTAATAATTAATCCTTAAACAACGCTCTACCTTCTCAGGACACATATCCATGCATATTCCATAAAGTGCTTTGTATTCTTCTCTGTCACGTTTAAGACCTTAAATAAATACACAAGAGAAATCACTGCATTTTTTTATTACCATAAATTAAATTGTTTTCTGGTTTGTATTGTCTTTATTTTTAGAAATTATTTGTCCAGTCTACTTAATTTGACAAATAATAGTGGACTGACTGTCAAAATACAAATTGCCTAATAAACTTATATACCTTTCCGGAGTGCTTTATCAATTTGATCCAAAACATCAAATTTTGATTTTGAATCATAACAAACAACTAATTGTAAATCTTGCACCAAATTTGCCAATAACGTTTTAAATTTATCAAAGCTATTCCGTCTCTAAAAAACAAGAAGATATTGCATCATAGTGTTTTTATACTGCATTCTGCCTTTATATTGTATATATCTATGAAAATTTTTGGGGAAAAAAACAGCAATAAAACTGGCACTGTCTTACAATGTTTTTAATTTGTAACAGCAATTTTGAACATATCAGCAGCAAGTTAATTGCTGCAATAACAATTTTTCAACATTGTTTCGGTTACACTTTTACTTTATAAGGGGTTACAACTAGCCAAAACTAATTTTGAAAAAAAAAAAGAACTAAATTAAAAATTGACTTCATAAAGCACTGTTTATAAACTTGAAATATTTTTTTTTTTAATTTTTTTTCGTTTGTTGCATTGCCAGTTGTTGAAAAAAGTAAAGTATTAAGGCATGTTTTTACTGTTTTCTACTTTTTGTAGACTGACATTGATTGCTTCAACCATTTATGTTCAAGTTAAACCCACCTTTACTAAAATTGGATACTTCTTTTGCACACATATAAAGAACAAAACCAATACACACTCCTTCGTAAAGAACATGTGTAATAAATCAGGAATCTGCCATAGAACTGCCTGACAAAACGGTCGGTTTAGATTAATAATAGTATTAAGGAAATATTTGTAATGACATATTGTTTAAATACCTGGATTAAACATTTTCAAGCTTTCACATTCTTTACGAAAGAAAACATCCTTTATGAAAGTGGAATTTTTTGCCTGGTTCTGTATTTTCAACCTGAGACAGACTTTTACAATAGACCAGCTGTGGAAAAATCCACTTGATTATGGAAACAATGGCTTCACTAGTTTTAACGATACTATCTTTGTAATGACAATGTTTAAAATAGGTTATTAAAAATAAGACTATTTTTTTCGGTTCTTTCGCAGAAAAAAACATGTTCTTTTACAGGACGAATTTGGCCTGTTACGGTACTTTTAGTCACAGATACATCGTATTGTTATACAGGTGATGTAGATTATATCTAAGGTTAAGATTGTCTGGTCTTTAAATACCAAATATGCCCAATGTATTGAATACCAAATATACCCAATGTATTGCACCAAACCATTTAACAAATTAGTTTTACAATATACAATCTTATGGATTTCCACATAATTTACAAATTTTTATTATCAATACAACCATGAAACTTTTTTGATAGCATATAACAATTGCCACTGTATGTCAATCAAAAATTAAAAAGTTTATATACTAAAGAAAAAAACAACAAAAATAATAATCCACTACAACTTAATCAAATTAACTTCTGTGAATGATCAACTGGAAGCAAATGAATCTTTTGTGACAGAAGCACTTTAGTAAAATTAATTATTACTTTAATCATTTTACAAGGATCACCAAAATATAAGAACAGACAATTCAATTAAATATTTTTCTGAATATTTTAAGAATGCAAAGTTTATCTTTTCCTGAAGGTTGTACCAAGTGACCAGGGGAATAAAAAAAATGAGCTACAGATCAAAATTAATTTTAAATTTAAGTGGAACATGCTTGCCACCAACATTTAAGACAGTTGAGAGCTGTCAAACTGTCAGGTTTTGTTATGTGTAGGAAAAAGTGAGTTGTGTTCACTTCTCAACATACAATAAAAAAACTATTGTTGTTTTCTCACCTTGGTTTTATTTTCCGTACAAAATTTCATAACAGCATCCCTTTCCAGTAGCTTGTTTAACTTAGACCCTACAAAATTAACTTCAACAGAATTTCCATCTTCCAATAGGTTTCCACTCTGCATAGCAGATTTAGCACCTTCACGGTTTAAAAAAGTTATGCAAGCAGTGTTGGTTTGCACTTTTATATCAACTCTAACAATTATTCCAAACTTTGAAAAGTGAGAGTGTAAAAATTCTTCAGCCAAAAACTTTTTTGGTATATTCCTGACTTCAATTATGCAAGGCATTTGTGATGAATCATCTTTTTGCCCTAAAAAAAATTACTATAATATCAAAATAAAAAACAAGATTGATCTTTAAGGCTAGTGTAACACAGAATTAGTGTTTTTTAAAAAAACACTAATTCTGTGTTTATTTTTTTACTTTTAAAAATTAAATAGTGAAATGAATGGTAAAAATGGTTTAATATTATGTAAGGAAGGTGTGGCCACTTATTTTCAAAAGCTGTTTCTTAATGTATTTTACATTGAAATTGTTGTATGATACAAATTTGATATTCTTAGTAAAAGAAAATTTCTAAAGTGTAGGGAAGCGAGTCTAGGAAATCTTGCAGTCATAAAATGGGTGAGTTGTGATTTGCAAGTTGCCTATTTAGTGAGTTGAAAATATGTACTACCATATTCTCCGGAATATAACCCACGGGTTATAAGTTGAGTTTTACGACTTCCACCGTTGGTGCAGGTTATAATGTGGTGGTTATGTGATAAGTTTTATATTTTCTGTCATGTGAAATTTAAAATTTATACATTCAATGAAGAAAATAGTACCAACAGGATAAAATGCGTACAATAATATAACTGCATGCGTGATCCTATACCTACATACTCTTACTTCAACTACGGGATTTAATTTTTTTCACACAGTGAAATTGCTTTAACTTTCTATTGATTGCCAGTGCTAATATTACGAGCTCTCTCTGAAATACAATTCTGGAGATCATTTTTCTTGTGTTGAATGTAATTCTAATCTATTTATATCTTTGCAATCACATTGAGCACATTGAAATAATTTGCTTCTGGTAATAGAGCAATATAACAGGTATCATTTTTAGGATTCATTGACACGTATTTCACAACCTAGTGCCCAAGACTTGATTATTAATTCCTGCTAAAAATATTGAAAAATGTTAACATTAAGGTATAGATAATAATTTTCTTTTTTTATCTTCGCTACCTTCAAGCTAGAGGTGGCCACTGAAATGTCAAAAATAAATATAAAATACAATTATTAAAACACACGCAACTCCTCCTCATTGCCGCCATTCATTTTATTATGCACACTGTGATTGCTGAGATATAGATAGATAACAAAATTCTTTAAACATTAGAAAAGAACATTCCCTACATCGCTGTTATTACTATGTTGTTTATTTTGATGCCAAAAAACTTAAATATACATAAAAAACAGACATTTTACTTTAGGTTTATAACCTGATAGCGTGGTTTTTGTTTGCTTGTTTAATCGCAGGAAGCAAGAGTTATTATTGGATGAAACTAATTGGCTGAAACTAATGTCTACAAATAAAAAGAAAACAGCATTGTTTGATTAAGTACTTGAGAAATTAACTTTAATTCATTATTATTTCAGCAATCGGAGACAAGGAGGTTAAGACTGAGAGAATCGCTAGTTCAGACACTTGGTTCTCGTGTTTGGGGTTCACAGGTTTAAACGTCCCCCACATGTCTCCAGCATCAAAAAAAAACACACGCACATGTTTACAAAATGATTAGGGTAAGTAAAAATGTGCTGAATTTTTTTCTTAACACAATGCGGGTTATACAAAGGTGCGAGCTATCTAATAGCATCCAGTTTATAACCCCCTAAAAAAGCTGAGCTGCGGGTTATAGGATGTGTGGGTTATATACCGGAAAAATTGGTATATTGAGTTATTTTTTTGAAAAAATCGCAGACCAGGTAATATATTACAATCAGCAAATGTTAAAAGGGAAACACATAAAACAGCCAAATAAATTTTCGAGCACTTTTGCTTTATAAGGAACATTATACCAACATCCAACGAAAATATTAATATTAAGTTGCTGTTAACAAAAATGTCTATACACAGCTTTCACAGCACTCACTCAAAAAGATGTTCGATGGAACAATTAGTCAAAGGGGTATATGTACTTAACTTAACTTATGAACATTTAAAATTGCTAAAAAAGTTGTATATAGTAGAAGAATGAATGATTGCTGGACCAAAATATAATAATTACATAATATTTCTACCCGTTAGCGTCAACCCACAGTTTAATGATTAAGTTGAATGATTCATACACTGAACAAATCAGTTTGAAATTGGATAAGGCCTCATGCTTACGCTTGTCTTTAATTAAACCACTACATACAGGGTGGACTGTTGACTTACAATAATATGACATCAGCAAAAGGAAAAAGATCATCAGCAGTGGATGGCCTATGTATGGCATTAAAGAAGAAATAAGCTTGGGATTACAGCATTAACAGCAATTGAAACGCTTAATGGCATTGCACCAATACTGCTGTAGTCAAATTAAAATCCAGTTCTTCACACTCACCTTACTTCAGAGTTTACGTCAATAGAGATGACAACGATTCGTCAACAAAAAGGTGGGGGTTCAGAAGATGACCGCAATAATTTTAAAGTGTTTAAAAATTAATAATAATACCTATAAACTTTACCTAGTACCTATAGAAATAGATATTGCTATTATAATCTAATGTTTCGAAATATATCACCTAAAAAATTCAAAAAGCGAAAAAAAGTGAAAAATTTTACAGAAATAACTTCTGCAGATGACAAATTTTAAAAAATTCTGCGGAGTTAACTTTCGCGAATGAAAAATTTTGAAAATTTTTCAAACTTTCTGACCTCAAAACTTTCTGACCCTTGTGTACTTAGATGTCCTGCTAATAATAACTTTCATCGTGTCTTGTTGACTTTTCCCACAAAATTCAGACTTCCATAGAAAGAGCCCACTAAGCAGTTCTGTGAAATCAAAGAACTACAGGAAGAATTTAGGCAAACAATTATAGTGTTTAATAACTCTGTAATAAAATTTATAATAGCTCCTATACAAAGTAATGTACAAAATTTCATTGCAAACATATAAGGCAAGGTTCTATCAAAAGGAATGAATGTCTGTATGACACCAGCTTCAATCACAAAGAAAGAAATAGTTGCTAAAGTGGAAAAGGCAATTAAAGATCCACCAAAAGGAGAGGCATACACAGTGGGAGCTAAAGTAAGCCTCACGCTACAAAAAAGCAAACCACCAAAGGACAATGTACAAAGATATGAAAGACTGTCACTGAAGAATCTAAAGAATGACAAAGATATCATAATCCTGCCATCTCACAAGGGAAGAACAACATCATGAATACACCTGACAACATCAACAAGTGCAACAAAGACATCAACATCGGGCCTAACAAACTTTTCAACAAAGATCCTACAAAAATCATCAAACAAGCAGCCAAGAAGCCATCTTAATAGAGTTAAAAAGAAAAGAATATACATTGATGATAAGCAGTATTACCAACTAAAACCTTGTAATGGACCAACACCGCAATTTTACGGACTACCAAAAATTTATAAACAGGGAAATCTAATTCGACCAATAGTCTCTTGTACTGGAACACTTATATATACAAACTACTAAAATTTGTTTCGTCTATTCTTAGCAAATTTACAGCCAGTCCCCATAGCAAGAACTCAAAAGAATTCTCGAAATACATCAGATAACAGAAAAAGAATGTATGGTATCATTTGATGTCACATCACTCTACACAAATGTTCCCAAAAAGACTTTATTGAAAACAATGTTGCATTTGGTGAAAAACCAAAGATTCCAGGATTTTGTGCGTTTGGTTAACTTGTTTTAACAAAAACATGGGACCTGTTTAATAAGAACTTCTACCCTCAAACAGACAGAGTTGCCATGGGAGGCCTTCATCATCAGTAGTTGCAGAACTATACATGCAAGCAGGTGAGACAACAGCATCAGTCACATCAGACACTCGTCTAAAGGTTTGGAAAAGATTCGACGTATTTGCCATAATCAAAAGATCCCATCTAAAAGAGTTAACAAATCAATGGCCTCCATCAACAAATTAAATTCACTGTGGAGCTTAAACAAGATGAAAGCATCGCTTTCCTTGACACTTCGTTCAAACGCAAGATGGTACCATTTCAGTTTCAGTTTATCGTAAACCAACACACACTAACAAGTACTTTAACTGCGAATCAAACCATCGAAAATCTTGCAAAGATAGTGTCATATCTTCATTACTGAATCTTGCCAACAGTGTAGTCAGTGACAAATAGGAGAGGAAAGAAGAAAATCGACATGTAAAGAATGCATTAATCGCAAATGGATACAGTCAAAAAGTCATCAAGCAAGTGGAATAAAATGAACATATGATGCAACCGAGACAACAGGGAAACATCTAAGGAATTTATTACATCAGCATTCCAGCCCTTTATACCAGGTACCAGCAAGATCCTTCTTCAAATTTTAAGGCAACACAAAATCAAATGTATTTCAACTCTAAAGACACCCTACAAAGCACTTTGTCTTAACCAAGACAAAATTAACCTGGAAGAACAAAGCAATGTTGCTTTCGAAATCCCGTCTAAAAATTGTAATGCAGTATGTATAGGCCAAACAAAAAAGGAAATTCAAGCAACGAGTTCGAAAACACATGCGCATAGTGGGAAACGGAGATGTTAAAAAAACGAAATTGTGGACTGCAGCTGGAGCAGGAGTTATCAGTTTATTGGGATGAGAAGAAAATAATTGGCAGAGAAACCAGAACAACAGCTGCTAGGAAGATAAAAGAAACTATCAACAGTGTAGAATGTGACAAACACATAAACAACATCTCGTATCAACTTCCTGAGATTTGGTTACCAGTCCTACAGAAGAAGTAGTTATCTCCATCTAGGTTAAAAAATGTTAATTACCAGAATTAACTGTAATTAACAGCTTGTGCCTGATTGGTTAATTTTTATGAATTTTGATCTTCTGCAATTATATAAATAGATGCTCAACATCATTTTACTTCACCCAATGATGGGAGAAGGATCTCCCGAAACATCCCTAATAAATTATCATGTTCAAGAAATGACAAACTTAGCCACGAGATGCGTAAAATGTTGTTGGGGATACTACAACATTAAATCATAATCATTTCTCATGGAAAACATCTATTAAAATTAAAGAGTGCATGGTTTTAGAAAACTAGCAGAATATAATTCCTTATCTGTTTTTGAAGTCCCCCAATTTATAACGCAGCACAGATATATCAGCTAGGGGCACGTTGCAAGCATACGGATTGGTTTCTTGATACAGCGCGAGATGTTATCAACAAGAATATGGGGCCCAGGTGTTGACAAAATTGAGATTGGAAATGACTTTCTCAAATTCTTTTGCACAAGATATCACCAGAAAAGGTCCAGAGACTCTACACTTTCTGGATTCTTATTTCCTGTTTCTTAGAAATAATAAAGTTCAAGAATATGCAGCGCTTGGTAAAGCGCTATGTGTTGTGCAATCCGAATGCCACATGCTCTGATTGGTCGAGAACCAGGCCTATTAATAAGGTGAAATTGATCGCCCTTGCTCACGCAAAGACTCACAATAAATCCCAAGGTTAAAATAATTTAGACTGGGCAAGCAACCTGAATAATAGAATAAGTTTATAAAGGCATACTACATTACAAAATATAAAGGCATATTTTATTACAAAATCTTTTATGCCGTCCAGTCTGCTTCAAGTTTGGCTAAGTGGGATTAATGTTTTGAACTATGCCTATGTCTTATTTAGCTCTCACATTAAGTCACTTCACACCTTGTCTGCATACTGTTGCATTTCTATTTGATCAATTTTTTGTTTGTTTTTATCGTTTTTACTGTTTTTACTGCTTTTTTCCATTTTTATTCTCAGACAGGACGGACATTGATAGCAGTTTTTTTGTATTTATGTATATATTTGCAAATTACTGAAGTCCTCATCCTGTATAAATATTTTCAAATAAATAAAAAAATATTTAAACTATTGAAGGTCCTGTCAATGAAAAAATAACAACACTAGAGACAAGTTTGCTGAGCCTTTACATGTGATGATTAATTGATTACATACACTCTAATTTTTAAAATGATAACTTTGCTTGTCCATGGGATCAGATGTTTCTGGCAACCCCCTGCAATCTTGGTCAAAGTATGTTAGACAAGACAACTAATTGTATAGGCTATTTCTAAATTAGATTCACACATTACACACGCTCTACCAGAAGGCTACCGACTGGTAGTCTTCTGGTAGAGCGTTCGATTCCACTGCGAAAAGTCTTGGGTTCAAACCCGACCAAATCATGCCAGAGACTATAGAAGTGTAAATCGATCCTTTCTGCTTAGCGTTCCGCATGAGAATGGGATTGATATCTTAGGCTGTTGTCTAGTTGAGCGATTGATGTGCTTACACGAGTTTCGTAGCTCAAATGGGAGCTTTAAATGCACTAGGACCCCTTCGCAGGACCCTCGTTGATAGCAGTACCAATAGGAACTGAAGAGGCTATCCTGGGTAAATAATCTCAATAATAATAATAGTAATAATAATAATAATAATAATAATAATAATAATAATAATAATAATAATAATAATAATAATAACAATAACAATAACAATAACAATAACAATAACAATAACAATAACAATAACAATAACAATAACAATAACAATAACAATAACAATGACAATAATAATAATCTGGAAAAAAATATTGCTTCTGCTTTTCCTACTCTAGCTGCTGTGACTAATACTGCAAAGGGATTACAGAGCTCAATTTGTGATATTCTTGTTAACAGATTCGCAGCTCATGCTCTAATAGACAGTGGGAGTCTAGAGAGTTTTATTCATCCTGCGTTTGCCAAAAAATACTCTTTACCAGTTACCGAAGAAACCAGCCAAGTCTCAATGGCCACCACTTCTTTATCTAGTGGTATCAAAGGATTTTGTGTTGTAGATCCTGCTGTGAATGATAAGCACTACACCAATCAAAAACTTAGTATTCTTATAGTAGACTTGAGTGTTGATATGATTCTAGGACTTGATTTTCAAAAACAACACAAGCAAGTTATATTTAATCATGGTGAAACTACTGAAATGGAATTTTCTAGTTTAATGGCAATGGAAACTCTGCTATCTTCATTGTTTGCCAATCTTACCAGTCACCTTAAGCCGATAGCTACTAAATCAAGAAAGTACAGTAACAATGATAGGAAATTCATTGGTGAGGAAGTAAAGCGACTGTTAGCAGAAGGTATAATCGAGCCAAGTAACCCTCTGTGGAGAGCTCAAGTCATTGTTACTAAAAATTCAAACCATAAGAAACGTTTAGTCATTGATTATTCACAAACAATCAATAAATTTACTGAGCTTGATGCTTACCTGCTAACGCGCATCGATGAAACAGTTAACAAGATTTCTCAATACTATTTTCCTTAGCTCAGCATACCACGAAATACAAATCAGTGAAGCTGACAAGCCATATACATCATTCAAAGCAGACTAGGCACTATTTCAGTTTACTAGAATGCCTTCTGGAGCTACAAATGGAGTTGCGTGTTTCCAGCACAAGATTGACGATTTTATCACTGAAGAGGAACTACAGGCTACCTTTGCTTACGTAGACAATGTTACTCTATGTTTCATGACTAAAGAGGGCCATGATATTAACCTAAATCGTTTATTGGCAGTAGCATGTAAAGGAAATTTAACTCTCAATGAAGATAAATCTGCTTTCTGTACTCAATCGTTAAATATCCTGGGGTATGTAATTCAAAACAGTGAAGTAAAACCTGATCCAGAAAGTTTGAAACCTTTGGGAGAGCTCCCACTACCAACTAACATGAAGTTTGCTGAATAGGATCATTAGTTTGTTTTATACTACTCACAACCATTGGTGAGGTCGACAGTTTTTCCATTAGACAAAGAAGCTGAAACTGCCTTTACCAACCTGTAACTTGATATTGCAAATTTTGTAGTATGCTCAGTAGATGAATCCGTTTCTTTCGAATTAGAAACTGATGCTTCTAATATAGCTCTTTCTCAGAACAATGCATGGCTCCGAACTGAAGTATCCAGCAGTTGAGAAAGACTTGTGCAATTTTAGAATCTGTTCGCCATTGGAAACGCTACCTATCTGGCCACCATTTCACTTTGACAACCAATCAAAAATGTGTTGCTTGCATGTTTGACAAAAAACGTTGTTTCAAAAATGACAACATTAATCGTTGGCGTTTGGAGCTTGGTTGCTACAGCTTTGATATTCACTACCGACCTGAAGAAGAAAATAACATTCCAGATTCATTTACATTTGTGTATTGCTCTACTATCAATACCAGTATTTTAACTGACTTACATGATTGGTTATGTCATCTGGAGTTACCAGAATGTGTGCATTCGTTCGCAGCAAGAATCTCCCCTACTCAGATGTTGATGTTAAGTGTATCACTAATAGCTGTTATGAATATGTTGTGAGTGCAAGCCACAACATTTCCGACCAACAAAAGTGCATCTTATAAAACCCACGTAGCCATTTAAACATCTCAATATAGATTTTAGGGGACCACTACTAAGTTCTTCGCAAAATAAATACATCCTGAGTTCTGAAGATTCCCTTTTGCATTTTCGTGTATCGACATGACAACACCAACAGTCTGAAATGTCTGTGTATATTATTCTCAATGCCGCCTTACATTCATTCTGACCGAGATCCATCATTCATGAGTAAAGAACTAAAACAGTTTCTTCATGAAAAAGGTGTTCCCACCAACAGAACTACTCTATATAACTCTCAGGGAAATGATCAATGTGAAAGGTACAATGGAATCATTCGGAAAACTGTTACTTTAACTTTAAAGTCCAAAAATTTACCAATCTCATGTTGGGAACACCGTTTACCTGATGCGCTCCATTCAGTTCGATCATTAATTTCAACCACCACAAATGTGACACCTCATGAGCGTATGTTTTCATATCAATGTCACTTCCTTTCTGGCTCTCATGTCCAGGACCAGTTTTTCTCTAACTCTTCAGAAGAAATTCAAAGTTTGAGCCATTAGTCGACGAAGTGCAATTGATAGAAGCCAACCCACAATATGCTCACATCCAACATCTAATGGAAGAGAGTCAACATGTCATTTTGCGATGTCGCACCAATAAATAAACTTCCATAGACCAATGTAAGCACTGATACTAAAAGAATCGGTCAACTGAATCGGTCATAATGAATAAATCTGTTAAAACAGACATTGATATACCTTCCGTCATAACAGATGCTGTTGTATACCACAGGACGTTGCCTTCGCTGCAGAACCTGCCCAACTGAAGAAGGTCGAACTGAATAAGAACAGCACCTATAATCGTTTAGATCTGTAGTTTTAACAGGACTGTTTAGTAAGGCTTGATATGCATGTCCGATGTGCTCTATGCTACTTAGGCCATGTGTTTATATACCTCTGTGACTCTGTTACTCTAATTTGTTAAGTTTGTTTGCTTAGCTATTATATATTGCTGTGTTGCATCCATTATATCCACAATTTTTGATATAGTAACTAGCTTAATATTTATAGCTGGAGAGATGTTGTGTTATAGTTATGTTATGTTATATATACTTTAGGTAGATATAAACTTATGATAAAAGCAAATTGTAAAGAAGTATCACATTTTTAAGGTGAATTAAGTCACAGAATTTCAGAATACCAAGTTTATTGAATAGAGATTTTGAGGGGGCATTATGTTGTTGAAAAGACATGAGTCCGATAGTGAATGCTGCAGAATGAATATGCGGGTTATAAAACAATTACCAGGTTTGCCCCAGATTTCACTGCAATATTGCAAGCAACTGCCAAAATCTGCATATAGACTAGCTTAAGGATATGTTGAGAGATCAAGTGGCAGAGTTTAGCTAATTGCTCCATTAGCCCTCTTGAGTTTGACAGCAACATTATTGATCTGAGATTTCTAACTTAGATCATAGTCAAAAGGATGCTAAGGTATTTAATACGAGCACTGTGGAAATTTTTTTGCCATTGATGAAAAGTTTAAAGGTAAGTTTGTGCTTAAACAATACGTATTCTGTTTTACTTGCATTCAACTATATTTTGTTGGCACTGAGCCATTGTGAAAGTAATTTAAGGTGAATGTTGGTACTCTTTGAAAGGGATTTTCTTGATTTATCAAAGCAAACCAAGTTGGTATTATCAGCAAAGTAATGAACCGGGAAGTATTTCATAATAAGAAACAAAAGGGGGCCTAGCACAGATCCTTGAGGGACACCACGCTTAATAAATTTGTACCCAGAATGGAATCCATTTATCGGTAATAGCCAACAGTTTGGTTGTATATTACCAAGATAAGAACGTGACAAGTTAAGGTTACTGTAAAGGAAAAAACTCATTTGATAAGTAGTCTCAGAAAAACCCTTATAATTTATCAATACTTTTTTATTTATTTTTTTTTATTTTTTTATGTTTTTTTGTTTCTGAATGCTTGATGAAAGACTTTTTTTGATGGTGTTATTTTCGTGAGATGGTAATTTTCCAAAAAGAAAATATAATGAAATAAACACACACCAATTTTTTTTCACCGTACGTTTTAAAATGGCTTCTTTTTTCGAACGCGTGGTTGCAGACTTCTCGTTTTTGCACCATTATATTCAGCATAAATTAAATTTAAAAAGTTTCCCCGTTTTTTTTTTTCTAATAACTTCGTTATGAAATTATTTGTAATTATATATAATCATTCAAAAAAATGCATATTTTTTTCTTTCTGACGTCATAATTCGCTAATCAGTAATTTATACAAAAAAATCTGGGAATCTTTTGTGCATAATTTATTCAGCTTTTCATTACCGAAAATTTCAATGAAATTTCGGAAAAAGAGACCACAAACGTAAAGGCATGTATGCGAAAATTTTCTAACAAGATATTTGTTTTTAAAGATTTTCATAGGTGTTATAAAAATGTGTGAACTGAGTATGCAGAAAGATGATAGAAGTGCAAACTCTTTCTTTATGCTGAATATGCGTGCACTCGCTCAGAATCATTAATAGACAGAAGTCAGATTTACAAGAGACAGCTCATATGCATATTCCTTAACTTTGAGTTTTTTTAATTCGATAGTGAAAGTAAACAATCTAAAGAAATATTATTATGCATATTTTTATACTGGAGTTCCATTTTATGCATAATGTTTACAAAAAATATGCTCAACTCATTTTGCACATATTTTTTCAAAGGTGTGAAGGATATAACACCTCTAAGAAGGCTTTTTCCAGAAAAAAGGGATGTTCCAAATATTTTCATAGACTATAAAATATGTCATTGGAAAGAGAATTTTTTTTCTATATATATGTCATGAATTTTTTGCAAAAAACCTAAAAAAAAATTGTTACAGTAACCTTAAGGGAAATTCCACGCATACCATAATGAAAACGCTTTTTTAAAAAAAATTCACAATCAACAGTATCAAAAGCCTTCTTTAGATCAATAAAAATACCACAAACAAACTGGTCAGTATCTACAGCATCCATGTTTTGGCAAATGTTTTGAAAAGTTTGTGCAGTGGAGTGTTTATTACGGAATCCAAACTGATGAGAATACAGAATTTTGTGCTGGGTTAGAAACTGATACACATGTCTGTATAAATTTTCCTAATATTCGATAACAAGGAGATTGCTCTGTAGTTAGTGCAATTAAGTTTGGATCCTCTTTTGTGTACAGGAAAAACCTTTTGCAATTTTCAGTTGAGATGGAAAAACATCAGAGGAAAAAGAGGAGTTGATAAGTAAACAGGATTTCTATCTAAAAAAAATTGTGAAAAATGTTTATGTGAAGGAAGAATTTTAGATTGAATTGAGTCAGCTTTAGAGGAAATATAGTCATTAAAAATATTAGAGACCACACGAGGATAAGAGATATTATTACTATTCATGTTAAGAAAGGTAGAATGAGAAATGTTTGCAGACTTGACAGAAATATAGAGTTAATGCCTTTCCAAACCTTGCAAATGTTTTCTGATTATTGCTGAAGTAATTAAAATAAAACATTCTTTTTTACCTTTGAAGCGTTCTTGGTCAAATTTTTTCCAATCCCTGACCATGTTATTACATGAATTGGGGGAGAAACAGGATTCTCTTGAATATCAAAAACTAAGGAAGGTAATTAGAGATTGCGGTACCATTACTACCAGAGATGGTGTCAAGGTTTGAAGAGTTTGAAAAAATTTTGTCAAAAGGGTATATACTGGATGAATTTGTTATTATTGTAGGATAAGTTATATGGGGGATCATAAAGAAAGAACTATAATATCAAAAAAAGAAATTAACACTGCTATCAGATTCATATTTTAAAAGGTTATTATTAAAATCCCTAAAAAGAACCAAAATTTTCTTTTCTTTGCATACAGTCTCTAACAGGGGGAGAGATATAGCATGTTGAATTCCTTGACAGACATACAAGGGTGTCTATAGATGCATCTAAAAACCACATTCTTCTCCCCACTTTGAGTTATTTCACAAAGACAAATTCAAGTACTTTACTTTTGAATGCAAGTATCCTCAATGACGAGGAGATATATAAAAGGGAACTACTTTTCCAGAATAAGTGGGTACATGCTCAATAAAATAATTGGGTAGGGAGCAGGTACTAGAAATGATTTGGGGAAAAAACTTAGGCTCAGTAACTATGACCTTGAAATCAAGCCCAAGTTGACTGTCAAGGAGCTTAAGTTCATTATAATGTAAGGATAACAAGGCAATATATTCAGTTGAAAAAAGAATCTTTTTGATAAGAATTACAAGAGGAAAATTTATGAAATTTATAGTACTTACAATTAACTCCACCAGCATTAAAAGATTGGTCAGCTAAGTCAGATGAGAGGGAATTTAGTTGTGGAAAGAAAGGTTTCAGTGCCACATTACTATTATTGGAGGAGAAAATTTGGTTAGTACTTTTCTCACCAGGGGAGGAATCACTTTAAAGGAGTGGAAAAAATCTATTTTGCGACATTCGATGCAGTGAAAAATAGTGACCTCCCCCAGCACCTGCTCCATCTAGTTATTTTTCTAATCATTCATCGAATATACAGAACAAACCTTGCTTTCATGAAATAGACAGTCTGGAAAATATTTTATTAAATTTTTTATTGAGTGCTTTTGAGCAATGAAAAATATATATATAAACCTGGTGATGTTTGAAGCAGCCATTAGCTACATCTGAGGCAAGTATTCAAAGCATTTTAATGATAAAATAGAAGATAAACAGATACCGTAACTATGAGAATCGGGATCTAATTTTAATCAAACACAAAACTGCCTTAATTACAGTTTTAATTACGGTTTAGGTATGTATGGTCCATTGAAAACTTCACTTATCTCGTCTCCTGGCCATAAATTGTCAGACTTGTTTTCAAAAGTGCAAAATGTCACTTTCTGCCAGGTTGAATTACAAATATAGGAATTCTTAGGCCAGTGATACTAGCCATAACTTAAAATATTACAGGGAAGGTCACACTTCTGTAGGCTAAAATTATGCTAAACACTGCAGACTTTTGGGTAGGTGAAGGCAAGGCAGCTTTTAAGGTAATTGTGGATATTTTAGGATGTTCTAGCCATTTCTTTTTATGCCTGAAAATACACACTAGTAAGTTCCTTTAAGCTTGGTTCTCACTGTGGGTTAACGGTCAGCTAACCATAGTGCGCATGACGCGTTAAGACCTTAGCCCATAGTGTAAACATAAAAGTACCTGCTTAGCTCACAGCTGAACTCATCGTTAGCTCATCGTTAGCCGATTTTTTAAGATCAAAATTTTTTGATATTTTTTTTCGGCTAACAGTGAGATAAGCTCACTTTCAGCAATCTTCAAAGGAAGCCGACATAAATCATGCTCAAAGCGATTTATGTTTTTATAAATAGTAGTATCTTTCGTTGTGAAAGGTTATTTTAAAACTAAAATGGCCGACAAAATTAAAAAAATGACGTTTGAAAAAGAGGAAGAGGAGTTGGCGTTAAGGGTGAAAGATTTTTCCTGCTTTTCTGACCCAAAATCGTTTCCTTTTTCGTAATTTTTTTGTTAATTCCTTTCTTTCCAGGCTACGTCGTCTAAGACTTTCTTTCTATCTTTCTTTTTCATTCTTTCTCGCATTAGATTTGGCCACAAAAGAGCTGACGATGCACAGCTGTGTGAAAGTAAAACGAATACATCAGGTACCCGCAGCTCAAAAATTGAAATTGGCTAACACATTTTGCGCACTATACTATGGTTAGCTCATCGTTAGCCCATAGTGAGAACCAAGCTTTAGGGATGACATTAAAGTTATGTAGTGAGAAGACTTGCCATAATTGATGCAAGCCCTATTTGTTTAGATCACCACATAATAAGGATGGATACCTAGCTATAAGTAGTAGGTACCTAGCTAGCTATATATATATATATATATATATATACCTAATGAAGCACAGGATGATGCCGTCTTGACAGGTTCAGAAGGAGAATCCAACTTTAAATTACAGGATTGCAAGAGAAAAGGATTAATGAGGTCGTTTTCAAAACTTTTCTTGGCATGGTTCTCGCCTTGAGATTTTGTTAAAACTCCAACTCCTTGGTGATAGGATGACGCTGTTGTTGGCAGGAATTGTGTGGATGTTGAAACTGATGCAGGTAGAAATTGTTTTTTTGGTAATAGCTTTGTTGAAAGAAATGGGTTTTTTTTAGTAACATTATCAATAGACGCAGCTTGGGAAGAATAAACGTCTGCGATATATTGGTTCCCAGAATTTGCTTGATGGAAACTCATTTTACCACGCCAAAAGTTGAAGATAAAATAAATTAGGACGTATTTGAGTAGGCTGTTTTGAGTTTAAAACATGTACGGTATCGAGTTATTTTGCCGGATCGACATATTGCGTGTTAAAGCGAGATTATTTTTTTTTCGAATCCAACTCGTTACGACAGATTGCTGTAAATTACGTTTACGAGATATCATCTGCGCCAATCGGGAAAAGAATACCTTGCAATCGGGAAAAGAATACCTTTCATGTCCCATCCCACCAGTAACTGTGAATACCAAAGGCGTATAACTTCCTTTACTTGCATTATGCGTTTATTATATTGACGTTTTTTCTCTCTCTCTTTGTTGGCATAACATTGCTTAAGATTTTGGTTAGAGTATCTCTTGGCGCTTTGGTTAGACGCCCTTACGTCGAAAAATGCTATTTGGCCCCTTTTCCAAAATCCTCTCGCGAGAGGATTTTGGAAAAGACGTCTCTGCGAGCAGAGACGTCTAAACGAACTTCGTTATTACATTTAGCTGATTTAGCTGATAACGATTCCCCACTCATTTCCAGTAGTGTAGGTTCCACTCCTACATCATTACAAACTGCCTTTAATAACTGTGCAGTGATATTCCGTACTTCATTTTGGCGTAAGCTGACAAAACCACCCTTTTTAGACATTGAATGTTGAATTGTGAAATTGTGAAACCACACGCACACATTGCAGGCAACCAGGAATTGCCCAACCATACCTTAAGAGCGAATGTTGGCCCAAAATTGTTCTTTATTCAAGACATAATTTGACTCGCTAACTGACAGGCACAACTACCAGATTCACAACCCAACTCGTTGGATCTAAGTTGAGCCTCACTCAATGCAGCTTGTAAGTTTTTAAGCTTTGTTTTGTGAAACATGTCCTTGCGCATTCGAATTGCTGATTTTATTTTTCGTACATTGTCCTTGTTGGTTACAAAATTGCTGCACTGGTTGATGACATTTGCAGTGAGTTTAGCAGTAACTTTTCTGGAGTCATTATACACCGCTGTGGAGATTTCAGTTAAAATGTTTTTTCCCAATCCTCCGAATCTTAAGGGTAGGGATAAAAGCTTGCGTTCAGAAGCCGAAAAGACATGTCCACCAGTGATTGTTGGAATAAACTCTGTGCTCAACACCTCTTCAATTGGTTCAAGATAGTTTTCTACGTTCTCTATCGTCCGCAGCGTGTAGTTAAATTTGTGCTGGAAGCCATTGATAAGCAGAATATGCTGCTTGGGGTGAATTTCTGCAATTTTTGATAGTAGTTTTAGTTGAGTTATCCAAGAAGATACAATCATTTTAACATAATTTTCCTTTTAACCTACATCTCCTAAAGCAGCCCCAACTGTTGTAATCTCAATTTTACTTCCTTCAAATATATTCTTGACTTTATCTAAAACCGATTCTTTAACAATCAGATAAGACTTGATTGGTTTAGGGTAATACCCATATTTTGGACCATTTAGATTAAGTTTGTCCCACCATAACCTTAATTATATCAGCTCTCCTGCACCTGTTAAATCATCTGCAAACGCTACAGATTTTACATTTCAATGAAACTCAAGCAATTCATTAATCAATGGTGTCAAGCCTATTGCATTTACCGGGAAATTCTGCTAAATCGCAGACCAGGTATTTAATTTACTACATCCAGCAAATATTATTAGAAATTAAAGACTAGAAATTAAAAAAAAGGTTGCGAAGCGTTGTCGCATGTTGCAAGCAAAATTTGTTCCTCAAGAATCAAAGGCAGGAATGTTTGCAGGGATATAGGCCTTGAAGCTGGTAACCCTTGCTGTAGTCAGGACGGGCAAAAACATAGAATCATTTGACACACAGTTTTGTAAAAGCGTATTGATTCACCAGCGTAATTTTTTTTTTCACGGAATACAGTTTTGCTACACTAGAAATTTATTTCGAGAAGCAGTAACACATTCGGAAAAACAAAAGATTACAACAACTGATTGAGCGATTCAAATCACCTGCTCCGGTATATTTTTCAGAAGTTTTTAGGAAATATGACACGCTTATATGATACGTTTTTTTGCAAGAACAATTGTGTAAAGACACGACCCTTATATATTGCCAATAAACTGGAACAAAATTTGTTTTTAAAACTAACAACTAAAGTCTGAATTTTGTAGCAAAATAAGAACAAACCAAAATCTAAAATTTCTTTCAATTTTTTTTCAAACCACTGATAAAATTTCAAAAGTGAGAACAATTAGGACTGAATTCTAAAGTTGTGTAGTAAAACAACGTAAAAACAGATCAGGTGAAAACGGGCACGGAAAATAATAAAAATAAAATCTGAACTTTCAGGAACTCTTCAAATTTTATCGCGTGAGTTTAGCAGGTTGTTTTAACGGTGCAACGACTTTCAAACATTTTTGAAAGAATTGTAAGAATACACAAAACATAGTCGTTAGCCCGTGGAAAAATCCACGGGTTCGCCCGTCGCAGCTAAGCTACCATTTTGCGTGACAGACAGACGGACGGACGGACAGACGTATACGAACATTATAATATAGATTTAAAATTAATTTACATTCTTTGCAAATAAAAACATGCTTTCAAACTTTATCATTGTTTTTTAACATCTAAAATTTCCAAAATAATAATGACAACTTCGTATAAAGTTTAATTTGTTTTTATTCACGTGTCGCATGTAAAGTTAGATTACATTCTTGTCTAAACATGCAAACTTCCAACCAAAAATTTTTTCAATACATCCATGTTACGGGCATAACACACTGAAATGATTGAAATGTTTTATAGAGAACAAAAAACAACATAAGTTTGTCTGACCTATTGCAAAGATAAGCACATGTTTTTATAATTAGAAACATTAATATTCCGGGGCGGCGCCACTTTCTTGCTAAGTAATAATTTTTTTATTTTATGCAAATAAGTTTCTCTATCACTGCATGAAAATTGATGTCATCCAACCAGAGAACATGCAGGCTATATCACTAAATAATGCGATTTTTTATGCAGTGACGTAAGGTATAGCCGTTTTTACGTGTTTTAGGACTCTAAAAATGCGTTGGCTTCTAGAGGCCTCGCCCTGAACCCAAGTTGTTTCGGCGACTCGCTTCGCTCGTTGATGGTCACTAAAATCTCAAAATCTACCACTATGCCTAAGCCCCCACACTTTGGAAATTGTGGCGCCGCCCCTGATATTACAAGTACTTTCAACTATTTGCTGCAACTCTATATTTTTATTGGGTTTACAACCTGCATTTTAAACATGTTTTCTATATTTACTAACATAATGAAATTTAAAAGCAGTATTGGATAATGCATAACACACTTATATGCTCAAAATAATTTTGCCCTTCAAAAACAGTAATTACATTAATAGTCGCCACCATTATCAAACAAAATCTCACTTGGTTTGTGCATATCTTTTTCCTTTGTGACGTCCTACAGCATACATAGCTTAACATGACTTGTGAAGATTTACTCACTTCCTGTTCGAGTGATGAAAAATATCATGATGAAAAATATAATTTTCAAGAATTTAAAGGAAATCTAAAGTATAAATTGATGTTGGACATATATTACAGGACAAGCAAACAAGTGTAATTTTGGCAATTGATGTATTGATAAAGTTTGAATGCACATCTTTTAACTGGTCTAAAATTATTGATGACAGAAAATGTCAAAATTTGCTATTACTTAAATATGACATCATAATTTATGCAACATAATTAAGTCTGGAATTCTTTAAATGTGAATATCTAAAGAACAGAAGCTTTTAAAAAAAATTAAAAAGACTCGTTAACCAACTTTTTGAGCTCTGTAATATAGGTCCAACAACATTTTTATACCTTTTATACCTCCCTTTAACAATATGCGAAAGTAGGTAAACAAAGTAGAACTTTAAAAATGTTTTGTTTTGTTTAGCTATCACAAAATTACTTCCAGTACACTTTATTGGGCGTAATCATTTTAAGTTTTGTTTTTAAATCTAGCAAATTAAATGAAACACCTGTTGTCTTTAAAGATGTTTTGATGCACTGTCGTGGTGGCGACCGTAAGACTACTTTGACAATAAATATTCTGGGTATGGGTAACGAAAAGATAGGAAAAATGTGAAATTATAAGACAACATAGATTGCACTCAAAAAACAGTTATCTGTATGAAGTAAAACATTATCAATAAAAACGAAATTGAGTTAGGTGCGGCTAGCTACTAAAATAAGGTTTATATTTTTTACTTTAATTGTGGTAACTGTGTCCCGATTTAATTCAGCCTATGCTTTTTATAAAAACATTTTTTTTTTAAGAACAATACGGGGAAAAAATTCTTGACAAATACGGAGAACTATACTCAGGGGTAAAATTTTACTGATTTTTTCCAAAAACGCAACAATCCTAAAGAAATTTTTCTTAACAGAACTTTTCAAATGATCAATTGATGTGATTTGTGTTCTAAAAATTGACTAAATTAAACTGTTAGTGTTAAGACAGTAAAAACAAATAAGATGAAAATTAATAACCAAGAGAATCCGAGCCTTGGTCGTTCTTTACAAAAAAAATATTGCGTTGTGTTATGATTTTCACTATCACTTCATTCGTCAGACACTATCTTTTTCTATTACGAGAGCAAAATATACATTACTCTCAATGTTATTTTTTAAACTATTTTCAACACCTAAAAAATATTTTATGCTCAGATGAAGTGCACTTCTTGGCATGCTTCTTCTAGTTCATTCATTTTACCACCCAGACTCGTTCATTTTGCAAACGTTCTTTATTTACAAAGGACAGACATCTATCTAAAAGCTACATTTTTCATTGTTAAATTGAAAAAATCGGGAAATGAAACATCTCTATCTCATCAAACACATGCCATTTGTTGCGATGTAATATTCGGTCTTCCTAACAAGAGAAATCTCCCGACTTATCCATACAAGTTTCGGCAATTGCTTTTTGTAGCTGAATGTTTGATTGCAATCGATTTGGAGAATACAGATGGTTGTTTACGGAAAATTAAAGCCTTTTTAGAGTCCCTTTTCTCATATTTAAAGCTAATCACGCTGGACAGCCATCCCAGCTTGCATTTTTCGTGCCATGTTGCATCAGACGAAAAATATTTTGTGAAGGAGATTTTCAAAATGATATTTCATATCAACTTTCTGAAAATTTATCCAAGCATGTTTTGGATATTATTTGTTCTGAAGCGTCTTTTATACGTTCTCACTGTTGTGCAACAATCAATGACGAAACCTTCAGTAAAAGCATCGCCACTATCATCAGAAGTCGATAATATCGAAGTAACATGCAGAGAATATCGTTAGCAGCGTCAAGTAAGGAGGCACTGGCCAAGTTCTTACCCAGTATTTTTTGAATTGTTTGGCAATTGGGCTAAGAGTCACACATACTGACTTTAAATATAACTGGTCTGTATCTATCCCTGCAATCGCTAAATTACTCTTTACAATATTTGATTTTATCGATATCTTTCTTTTACAGTTGTTAGCGTTTCGATATATTGCATCAAGGTCAGATAGATCTGTTACAGATTTGGTCCTAGAAATGGAAACGTTAGAGAATGTAAGCAATCAATCTGACACTGATATTTATTAAAATATAATCATGTATTATCGTGTTCGTATTTGTTAAAACATTTTGTTTCTTATGTAATATTTTTTATATTTTCAGCTATACAATTTATTTTACTTTAAATAGATGTGCAGCCGTGCTTTAATTTTGATCAATGCTAGCCGTGTGAACATTTCAGCCATTTCAGCCACTTGGGGGTAATAAAATAAACAAATACGAAAATGGTTTTTCTTCTATATAAAATCAACAAACACGTGTTTTTTTTTTTACACTTTTAACTCTACCATCTTTAGTCCTAATGCCGTTCTAGTTAAACGGCACCGAAAGTCTAGCAAACAAAAACAAATATGGCGGCAATCTAACACCCCCACTTGACGTAAAGTTCTCATTAAAAATTACTCTCCAAATAAATATTGTTTGAACATTGTCAACAAATGTTTCTTTTGGGGTTTTGTAAATATATCCGCTTTGTTTTCACTTGAAGGTATATATTCTACAGCTATCTGATTCTGTTGAAAACATTCTCTGATATAATGGTATCGGATATCGATATGTTTGGCCTTCATGTGCTTTACGGGGTTTTTCAATAACGCTAAGGTACCTTGGTTGTCATTTTTAATCACAGGCGGCTTGAGGTCAAAATTTGTTAAATCTTTGATAAGTCGTGTTAGGTAGGCGGTCTCCTGAGCTGTTAGTGAGAGGGCCATAAATTCAGCTTCGCACGTTGAAAGTGCCACAGACGCTTGTTTTTTTGACCTCCAACTGATAGGTGGCCCACTCGGATTGATGCTGATACAATAACCGGTAATACTTCTTCCGTTATCCAAAGAAGAAGCCCAATCAGCATCACAAAATGCATAGAGACGAAATTCTTCATGGTTTAGTTTACGAAAAGTGAATGTATAACTCACAGTATTCTTTATATATCGAAATACATGTTTTACCATAATCCAGTCTGAATTTTCAGGCTTTGACAAGTGTTGAGACAGCTTAGTTACAACATAACTCAAATCTGGTCGGGAGCAAGTCATGGCATATACAATGCTTCCCACCATAAGACGATATAGTTTGGTGTCGTTATCGGTCTTCTCAGTATCACTGGTCTCATCTAATATATATGCGGCAGGGTTTTGTTCGCATGGGGTATTCCTCGGTTTACAATCATTGAGACTGAATCGGATAAGGACATTTTTAAGGTAACGGGACTGTGACATGGTGACGTAGTCAATCCCCCTCTCAAAATCAATTCCAAGAAACGATGAGAGTGTTCCAAGATCTTTCATATTAAATCGATTCTTCAACTGGATCTTGACAGTGTTGAGCAGTTCGTCCTTACTTGATGTAATAATAATGTCATCCACCCAAACAAGTAACCTAATGGTATAACCACATTGTCTACGAACAAACACACATGGATCGGCATGAGATTGGACAAAACCAATATCACATAAAAAATCATGCAGCAATTGGTGCCAATTGCGTCCACTTTGTTTGAGCCCATAAAGAGATTTATTTAACTTCCAAACATTATTGGCTGTTTCATACCCAGGAGCTGGTTGAACATAAACTTGACATTCTATTGGAGCGTGTAAATATGCTCCTTTAACGTCCATTTGATGAATGTTCCAATCTTCTTGAACAGCTACCTGTAGTAAAGTACAGATAGATTCCATTCTAGCAGTTGGTGAAAAGGTTTCTGAGTAATCTATTCCTTCTTTTTGACTGAATCCTTTTGCTACATAACGCGCTGTGTAAATTGGGTTGCTTGAATTTCCTTTGATGGTGTACACCCATTTCCCCCCACTGCTTGCTTATTTTTGGGTAGTGGTGTTTCGGTGAACGTATCGTTGAGCTTCAAAGAGTTGATTTCTTCTTCCATCGCGCTTATCCATTGATCTGCATCATCTTGTTGAATTGCGTCATTGTATGTGTTTGGAACATTCAGATAACAACAATCATAATCGGTGTCTGCAAAATCACTACATAATCAGCATATCGTGGTGGAGCTTTGCGTTGCCTAGTTGGGTATCGAGCCTCCGGATTTCTCTCTGGGTTCTCATTTTGTTCTGAACTACTTTTTGTAGCCGGTTTAGTATTGGCTTCATTTGAAAATAAGTCGTTGCTGATGGCTGTGTTCGGCTCTTCGACATGAAATTTTTCCGTAAATTTCACAAGTCTATGTCTTGATACAGTCCTACTGTCGGAATAGTAAACTAGATAGGCTGGACTCTCTTTGTCATACCCGACAAAAATTCCTTTACGGCTTCTTGGGTCCAGTTTCTTTTGATTATGGACGTATGCATAACATATTGTACCAAAAACATGTAATCTTGAGATGTCAGGTTTTAGTCCTGTGATAAGACCATATGGTGTTTCTCTGATGCGGTCTACAAAACAACGATTTCGAATATGTGTAGCAGCCATAACAGCATATGTCCATAAATGTTTAGGTAAGCTAGCTTCAAGTAACAATGCTCTTCCCATTTCAAAAAGGGTGCGCCAGCTGCGCTCTGCAGTCCCATTTTGATGAGGAGAATGTGGAGCCGAGGTTTCGTGTTTGATACAGTGTTTTGTCAGGATAGTTTTAAAGTCCTGTGATATGTATTCCCCACCCCCATCCGATCGCATTCGTTTTACATCACCAAATGGAAAAATTTCTTCGTCAAAATTAAAGGTTTTCACTTTGCTGTAGGGCGCTATGTCTGCTAAAAATTTTTCTAATGCACGGGACGCATCAGATTTCTGTTTTAAAAAATAAGTAAACATACATCCTGTGAAATCATCATTGAAAACAAGAGCATATCTGAAGCCATTCAGTGACGCTGGTTCTATTGGTCCGGCTAGGTCGGTGTGTACAAGTTCGAAAGGAGTCGTGGCACGGATGTCTGGCTGACGATTACGAGTGTTGGTCTGCTTTGCTAGTGTACATACCTCACAGTCAAATTTTTCTCGTTCACTGATGTGCATTCCTTGAACTACAGATTCTAATTTTATCACATCATCAATATTACAGTGTCCTAATATTCTGTGCCATGTTCTCAAATCTTCTATGCGTTTTTGGCTCACATTATTTTTGTACAGATAGTATAGTCGTTGGCGTTGTTCGATTGGAAAGATTGTTCCATCTGGGGCAATGAGATTAGCATGATCATTGGAGAAGTTGACAACAGCACCTTTACGGGTTGCGGCTTGAACAGAAAAAATATTTTGAGGGTAAGTTGGTACATACAATGCGTTTTAAGTTTAAAGGTTTTAAGGTTAACTTTAACTAGTTCTCCACTTTCTGTACGTAAGTATGTGACATACGTTCCTCTTTTCAATGCAACATTGTTTGATTTGCTATTTCAATCATATTTTCTTCAGAATTCACTATATGGGTTGTTGCTCCACAGTCCACGAGTAGTGTCTCACTACCATTAATTTTCATACTGAAGTCATCTATAATCTTGAATGCAAAAGAATGACTCTGATTATTATGACTCATCGACTTGGCCTGGTCACGGTTTTGTTTTCAGCAGTTACGGTTCGAGTGCGATGAGGATCTACAAACGGTACACCATTGTCGCCGACATTCACTCGCTTTATGTCCAGCAACTCCACAACTGTAACAAATGAGTTGTTTAGATAAACATTCATTTCGTGCTTTCATAATAGCTTCATTTTTATTAGCTTCTGGTTTTGTAGATCGGGCAGTTTCTCAGAGCTTGCTTGAATTTGTGAAATGTGTCTACAGTTTCGGATTGTGTTATAATAGCAACAAAAGCCTTGTACTGATCGGGGAGTCCCTTGAGTACCATTGCAATTAACAAAGCATCACTGACATTCTCACCAGCTGTTTTCAATGTGGCTGCAGCTTTTTCTGCCCTCATCATATAATCAGTTACTGATTCATTGTCACTTTTCCACAATGTTGTAAGTTAGTTGTATAGGGTAATCATTCTCGGTTTTCTACTTCCTGAATAAAATTCTCTTAGTATTTTGAACGCCTTTCTTCCATCATCTTTTGCTTCACGAATGACCATTGACAAAGAACGTTCATCTAAAAATTGTATAAGTTCAGCAAATGCAAGTTCATTTTTATCTGGATCAATTTCGATACTACTAGTTCCAACTAAAGTGTCTTTAAGTTCCTTGACTCTCATGTAACCTAAAATCTTTGTTTCCCATATCTCAAATTTTCGTTCATCCCCATCAATAAACAAATACGAAAATGGTTTTTCTTCTATATATAATCAACAAACACGTGTTTCTTCTTTTACACTTTTAACTCTACCATCTTTAGTCCTAATGCCGTTCTAGTTAAACGGCACCGAGAGTCTAGCAAACAAAAACAAATATGGCGGCAATCTAACAAGCCGTACCTAACTTAATTTCGTTATTATTAAACATATTTTAGCATTTGAAGTTGTTTTTATATGATAGGATATATAATGTTGACCTATAATTTTCATATTTTTTCTCTCTTTTCCGTACCTATCCCCTTTATTTTACTTTACTTTATAGTGGCATTGAAGTTTACCGACCGTACTAACCACCTTGTTATTGCTAGCCGTACTTAATTTCTCGATTTGGGAATCACCTTCCCGCTCTCTCCCCCGTTTGGTGTTTATAAGAGCAAGATATTTCTGTAACATTTTTCTTATTTTGCAGGTTCATTGACGATTCAGAAACAGAAATTCAGTGACACAACAAATTTACCACTACGATTAGCTCAGTTGTTTTCATTAAAATACATTACCTCACCTTAAAAAGAAAAGTGTAGTTACGTGCTGCTAAGGTACGGCTTAAGTACGGCTTAATAGGTACGGCTAGCTTTACCTAACCTTTAGCCATCTACAATTCACTCTTCTTATACTGCATAAAAAGAATACCACCTAAAATACCAATTCAAGCTGATAATTTGGCATTATAAAATTTTCTTATTAATGTAGCGATAAATACAACACGTTTTGCGCGTCAAAATGCTCAAATTAATGTAGTGTGCGAAAAGGTAGCAAGCTACAAGCTTTACAGCTCAAAAGCAAAGCGGGAAGACCTAAACACTTACAGCTTGATTATTATCAGGACTTGGTATAAACTATAAAAAAAAGTTAAGAAAAAGAACTTATTACAATCAGTTTGTAGACAAATACAATCATACATAATGAGAACAACATACCTACATAAAAATTACTACTAATTAATTACTACTATTACTACTATTATTACTACTATGTATTTGGGTTGAGTCTGTAAAATATGCTTGAAATTAGCCAATATCCGTTTTCTGATTGCTCGATTTTACTCACCAGTTTTTCGCTTCGGCAAACGGAAAATCGGGAAATAACGGAGGAGGGGGTTACGAAAGACGAGGGTAGGTGGGTACAAAGCCAACTAATTGGAGTTTTTAGCTTACTTTTATTACAGCTGTTCGGTCCAAACTTATTTGTTCTAGTAGAGAAAAAAAGTAACCTACTCTTTTGTGAAAAAATATCAGTCATATTTCCTTACGCAAACGCGTCCCCAGGACCTCTTTTCGATTTTTTGATATCGGGACGGCACGAAGAAGAAGGCCCTGGACCCAGCCGCTTTCTACACGCAGATATCATGGGTGTAGACTGCAGCCTCAGCACTTTTGCTAAATGTCGACAGTTCTTTAAATGGATATTTAACATCCATATCTGGAGTAGAACTAAGAAGTTAAAATTATTTCAAAAAGTGAACGGCGAGTTAAACTGTTAAAAGGGTTTCGTTTTTCAAAATGGACAAGACATTGCAATTATTATGTTTGGAGCATCTTTTAAATGGATATGATATTATTGGCGTTTTACGTTAAGGGACTGCTTTCTTTATTATTATTATTTCGCCGTTAAAGAATTTACATTTTTTCGTAAAATTAAATACAGAACTATAGCTGTTATAATGTGGAATCTAGAAATATGTGATTGTATATCCTCAGGTGCAGCTAGAGTAGTAAAATTGGCAGGAGCAAGAAGAAGACTGTAGTGGTCTATGACCAAGTCCCTAAAACTTTTATAAAAAGTTAGCCAGGAGGATACGGATGTAAAAAAAGCTAAAGTTCGTTGTCACTACCCACTGGCTACGTTTTAATTTCCGTTTGAATTGGACAAAAATATAACTATGTTTTGACAGAATCATTTTTTTTTTTTAAATTTATAAAGTAAAAAAAAAAAATCCGTGGGAAATTTGATCTGGCGGACAAGCAAAAATTTCATTTTGGTTCTAATTCTCAAATTTTATAAAAGGCTGACTAATGTAGCACACCTAAAACACTTGGTGCGTGATTTTTGCTGCATGTGTGTTGAAATCTTTTTGTTTTCAACACACATGCACAACCGGTCCCACAGCATGCTACCGGTTAAATAAATGTAGTTTTCTTAACATTTAATTACACCAGCGCTTAAAAAAATATGTGGAACAGCTTTACATGACCCAGTTGAAGCTGCATGTAAATATTATTGATTGTTTATCTGCTAAGAGTATTTCTTAGTTATAAATTCACTTTGACGTATCGTCATGCTTTTGATAAACGATGTTTCGTTGCTTAAATTCCTGGAGCATTTCCAGATGTTAACAAGACGTCAAACTAATCACCCAAAACTTGTTGGCAACCTTTAATGTAGTGTGTGCGTAAAAGAGAGTGGTTCAGTTGTGATGGCTGGTGGTAACTTTCGCGTGAAATGCTGTATTTGTCTAACGTGTACACTCACCTCCTGCTCTTCGTCTGGCAACTGAACAAACGTCTTTTGTTTTTTTGTGGCCATAGTAACGTCAATTTGGGACGAAGACTAGAATTCAGCGTTGTTTGGTGATATTGTAACCTCTATGGTTAGACCAAATTTAGAAATATTTTAATTATATTTTAATGTAATTATTGGAATCATTTATGGCATGGCCTCCCAATTTTAAGGTTAAGGCTTATTTTTTTTTAATAAAATACATTTACTGCGAATTCATGTTGAATATCCTGGGTGCTTAATAAATAATTTCAGCATTCTTTTTCCTATAAATAAGCAAGATGTAAGACATTCAAAGAGAAGTGTCAACCGTTACTTACCGTTTTTTGTGGCCATTGGCACATGTAAAATTTCATTTTTAATTGTTTTGAACGACACGCTAATTGGTTGCAAGTCGTATCCCTCTGAAAATGACAGTGCTTCCCGGGACGTTTCTCTGAAAAGTGTTATGTGCAATGCTAACCTCATTCCCAAGTTCTGTTTCTTACTGGCCAAATAAAAATAGCCTGGGAAGGAGTGCTTTATACCGTGCGACGATTACTGTACTTTTGATAACCTGACTCCAATGATTGCTTCACAACGAAAAGAATACATGGTCCTGAGAAGAAGGTTATAAATTGTGTAAAAAAATAAAATAAATCGAACCGTAATTATTTTTTTTAGCGTTCTTGTTGACCTGCTCTACCGTTATTTTAGGAGTAGTACGATGACGAATGTCGTATTTTTACGCTCAATCGTTTGAGGAAATCGGTAACATAGTGAGAATTGAATAAGCAAGGAAAGGTCGTAAGATGTTGCAAGTCGTGGTGCTATATGCCTGTTCCGATACTGCGACTTCTGTCCAGCCATAGAATCGGTTAGCGTATACTAAGTATTTAGAGATAACCAAGTGGAATATATCGGCAACGACGTACAGGAATGGCTATTCTTGCCTCTTTAAGAAGGTGCTATCTCATTGCACTGAATTTCATCTTATCTACCATGAAATTCAATGCCCGCCAACGATACAGGGTGACCAATATGTAGCTGCTCCAAAATTTCTTTCCTCAGTAAAACTGGAATAAGCGTTTTTCAGCTACAAAGACGCCTCTATTGTTGAAACATAAGTTAAAACGTATTGACCAAACTTCTCGAATAACATCGGGTACAAGGTCGAGAAGGTTGGCAGTACTTCGAGCATTTACGACAGTTGGAAGACTTAAATCGCAGCAGTTAGAGTGTCGTCAATGTTGCTACTTAAGCAGATTTTGGAGATTAAACTGATACGGGTAGTCTGAACATGGCATCAGGACCATGGTTTTTAATGCCAGGAATGGGAATAACCTTGAAGTTAAATTTAAATGCTCGGTAACGAAAGCGGTCTCTCAAAGTTCGAATCTTGTCTCGAATCTCGATCGTTAAAAACTTGGGCCAGGTGGCTTAAGGTCTAGGACAACTAAGTACAAACATTCTGCAACTTTTCAATCAGGATGGGACCGTGGTCTACGCTGTCAGACATATTTCGAAAATGTTTGGACGAATGGCGATGTGATCAGGAAAAGCGATGGCTAGATCTTTAATGATAATATTTGTAGTTTGTGTGATGCAGTTCGTGCAGGAATACAAACAAATGGAAAATTTTACTGATATCCAATGCAATGTTTGCAGAATACACTTTTTTTAAATAAACACTTGACTTTTTCACTTCCGTAGGATAAAACCTTCGACACCATGTATGGATCGACGTGGGAAAACACTCCTATGTTCAACAGAATGAGTTTTCTACCCATGCCGGCCAAATGTGCTAAGATATATTTTACAAGTTGTACAAACGTACGGTACCACCACTCTTTTTTTTTCTGCATGACCATGGTCCTTTATTTGAATTTTTGACAATTTTGAAACCCTTTGTTTGAAAAACGCTTCTGGATAAAGACTCGGTGGACCTATACCTAGAAACGATCGCAATGTATATCATCTATCACGAATTATTTTTTGTAAACATGACTTGATAGATTGATAAAATATAGTTAATTGGTGAAAATTGAGATGTTTTTTCTCCTTAAATCTTCATCAGTTATTAAAAAAAAAATTGAGTGTAATCTTGCAAATAATGTTCATTAACAAAAAATTCTTGTAATTCTAGCCGAAGTAAGCCCTACGTCACGGAAATCCTACCTGCGACTGGCACAGGCGCACGCGAACGCCCACAAGACGTCACGGCAACCCCCAGCAAAGTCACAACGCAGTCCCTAGTAATCCGACACCATCCAACACCCATCCCATATTAATCTACATAAGACCCAGTATTCACCGTAATGTCGTCATCAGGATTATAACACAATTCCCTAAAATCAACGCATATATCTCAGGGAATTTCCCTAATTTCCCTGAAATTCATCAAAAATTAACGCATACGCAGTAAAGATAAGGAATTTCCCTTCAGGAAAATACTGTGTTAGTTTTTGACCATTATGAAATCTTCTGACAATGAAAAAATTCTATATAATAAAGAGAGAATGGAATCACATACGGCCAAACAATTACGTGATATTGCAAAAAGTCATGGATTAAAAGGGTATCATAGGTTACGCAAAGCTGAATTGGTTGCCTTGTTGAAGAATATATCACAGAAATCGGTCAGACCTAAAACATCGGAGGATATGGAAGTCTTCGAGAGACAGGAGATGGCCAAGACCCGTCCAGCTATAGGGGGTAAAAAAGGGAATGGCATAACTGGGTATTGCCTCCATCTGAGATGGACGTCTTTGAGAAACAGGAGCTGTCGAAAAATCGATCGATTGTTGAGACCAAGATGCGGGAATGGTACAACTGGCTGGTTGATGCCGTCCCAAACCCTATAAAAAAGGGGGTCAGGGGTGCATATGCGACCCTTAAACGTACGGTTATGGGATTATATGGCAGGGCAACCAACACAAGGCCTACGCTCCATGATAAGGTAGAACAGGAGGCCGAGGAAGCTTATCTACATGAACAGCCGGGAAACGACTTCACGCCTCAGGAACATAAGCATGCTCGCCATAGGACCTTCCGAAGTTTCCGCATTCCCAGTATAGGAGGAGCGGACGTCGACGGGTATATAGGGATGGTTCGACCCAATGTGCGAACCCTAGTTGAGGCGCAGGTAAAGGATATGGGGTCAGCAAAGATACAGCTGTCACTATGGATACATTGGAGGAAGCCAATAGAGGGAACCAAAGACTATGAGGAGGCAAATAAGGCTTTCCATAGTAGGATGGCGTCAGTATTCCGGGGTAGCAACGTAGATGACATGCTGGATACGATGTTTGCCCAGGTTAAAACACATGTTGAAAATCCAGCATTCCCCAAAAGTGGCTTTTCGATAGGTCGAATCCTACACCTTGACGTAGACTTCCATAAATTGAAACTAACAAGGGGTTCATCATATATATAGGCACCTAAATGGATAGCCTCCAAGAAGGCCATTATTAACCCATTGAATGAAGACGAGGATTGTTTTAAGTGGAGTATAATAGCATCCTTACATCATAAGGAGATAGGGAACAACCCAAATAAAGTTTCTCAGTTTAATCCCTATGTAGGCCACTATAATTGGGAGGGTATAGAGTTCCCTACAAGTACCAAAAGCATAAGCAAATTTGAGGATAACAACAAGGAGATTGCGGTAAACGTCCTCTATATAGATGGAGAGAGGATCAACATCCTACGTCGATCGGTGCACAAAAAACGTAAGAAGCAGGTGAATCTACTCCTCCTTACAGATGATAAAAAGACTCACTATACGGCTTTCAAAGGCCTCTCACGGCTCCTAGGTAGTGATACCTCAAAAAATACTGCAAAAATGCACTTTTGCCCAAACTGCCTCCAGGCATTCCCCACAATCGAGTCAAAGACAAGCATTACAGGTACTTCATCGATCACGGGGCTGTTAAAATTACAATGCCAACGGAGGCCGAAAAATGGCTATACTACAGAGATGGCCAGAAACAATTCAAGGTGCCCTAGCCTACTAATCCCGGTAGAGGAGGATGCCAGAGAGACCAAGACTTTTAGCAAACACGTACCATCTGGCTGGTGCACATATAGTACCTTTGCCTATGGGGATGTACCAGATCTCCTAACGGTGTACCGCGGCAAGGATTGCGTCATCCGCTTTGTTAATCAAAAGACTATACTATACCTACCCACAGCAGGACATGTTGCCCCTAACAGAGGTCCTAAGAAGGGAACATGATGAGGCATCGAAATGTCATATCTGTTTAAAGCCCTTCGATGACGGCAAGAACCATAAGGTCAGGGACCATTGCCATTATACCGGGTTATATAGGGGTGTAGCGCATAACAGCTGTAATCTCCAATACAAGATACCTAGCCACATCCCTGTGATATTCCATAACCTATCGGAGTTTGACGCCCATCTTTTCATACGGGAATTGGGTGAAAAATAAAATACTCAGGATATTGGCTGTATTGCCGAAAACACAGAGAAGTACATCAGCTTCAACGTGAAAATCAAGGTATGGGATATGGCGATGGTGAGATGTACAAGACAATCGAAATCAGGTTTATCGGTTTATGGCCTCATCATTGGATAAGTTGGCAAGTAACCCCATTGGTACAATGCCGCGGGTATTAAATGTCAACAGTGTGCAGATAGCTTAATCGGGACCGGGTAAAGGCAAATGTACCATCCATGGCAAAGTTCATCGACAATGATGATGTCTTCAGGCTAATGCTGAGAAAAGGCGTGTACCCGTATGAGTATATGGACAATTGGCAAAAATTCGAAGAGTTGGAGCTACCACCAAAGGAGGCATTCCACAGCAAATTAAATATGAAGGGCATTAGCGACAGGGACCATGAATACGCAAAGGAGGTATGGGATGACATTACCCCAGAGGGCGATAACGTCACCATGTGGGACTACCATGACATATACCTGACCATAGACGTCCTGCTATTGGCCGACGTCTTTGAAACCTTTCGAGGCGTCTGCCTGGACAACTACAGCCTTGACCCTGCACACTTCTACAGCGCACCTGGCTTGGCATGGAATGCAGCACTGAAATTTACGGGTATAAAGCTAGAGCTTCTCACAGATCCCGACAGGCTATTGATGTTCGAAAAAGGTATCCGTGGAGGTATAGTCCAGGCTGTGCATCGTTATGCCAAAGCAAATAACAAGTATATGGGAGATCAGCATAATCCTAATGAGGAGTCCTCCTACCTGCAATATCTGGATGCAAACAACCTATATGGATGCGCGATGCGTCAAGACTTGCCCACGGACGGCTTCAAATGGATATCAAATGTCGAGGCATTCACTGAAAGGCGGATCGGGAAGCTCGTTGAGTATAATAGGCATGGGTACATCTTAGAGGTAGATATAGACTACCCAAGGGAGCTACATGATGAACACAACGAGTTGCCGCTCCTACCCGAACGCAAGATGGTATATAAGGTTTAGAATCTGGTCCCGAATCTGAGTGATAAACTTCGATATGTGGTGCACATCAGAGCTCTTCACCCGACTATAAAACATGGTCTTGAGCTCAAGAAGGTGCATAGGGTGATCCGGTTTAACCAGAAGGCATGGTTGAAGGGGTACATCGATCACAACACAGGGTTTAGAATGGCTGCCATAAACGAGTTCGAGAAGGACTTTTATAAACTCATGAATTTAAGTGTATTTGGAAACACGATGGAAAATATCCGGAACCACTGCAACATCCAGCTGGTCACCAATGAAGACAAGTACACGAAGCTTGTGATGAAACCAAATTTCAAGGGTGTAAATTGGTTTAGCAAGCACCTTCTAGGTGTTGAAATGGGCAAGACCGAGGTCAAGATGAATAAGCCGGTGAATGTAGGCCAGGCCATTCTGGACATGTCAAGCATGGTTACATGCAGCCCAAATACGGTAGCAAGCTCCAACTCTGTTACATGGACACGGACTTGTTCGTATACCACATTCGAACCCACGACTTTTACAAGGATATAGCCAACGATGTTGAAGCACGCTTCGATACAAGTGCGTATAATGCAGATGATGGAAGGCCCCTTCCTATGGGGAAAAACAAGAAGGTGGTGGGCCTGATGAAGGATGAGCTGGGTGGCAAAATCATGACCGAGTTCATTACGTTGAGGGCCAAAGCATACGCGTATAAGAGCCTTACCAAGAAAGGCGGTGATCGAAAAGCGAAGGGCGTTAAGAGATGTGTCACCAAGAAGTCGATAACCTTTGATGACTATCAACGATGTCTGGAAGAGGGCATTGATATCTACAAAAGCCAGATCTTGATCCAAAACAAGGGCCATAGGGTATATACCAAAGAAGTATTGATGTTGGCACTAAACAGGGCAGACGACAAACGGCTCATACAACAGGACCAGATTACAACACTTGCCAGAGGTCATTACCGCCTAGCGTCTACAGGGCAATAAAAATGATGGTATGTCTGATTATAGCCATACTACTTCCATATGCCCTAATTGCCTACATATTTTTTAGATATCGACGTATAATAAAAGGAATGTCGGACATTGCACAAGTCTTTGACAATGCCTCTGCAGAATATGAAAATATCGAAAAGCCCATTGATAAACGCCAAATTTTAAAAGGGTCTCTTCGTAAAGGTAAAGGGCATCTTTTGCCCAAAAAATGTACAGGCTTTGTTGATAAGGCCCCGGAGGAGGCTATCAATAAGGTACATACAGAGTATGTACAGCACTCCAGGAGAAGGGTGAGAAGACTGCGAAAGCCCTATCCACCCATGTTAACAGCCTATATGCCAGCATGATAGGGAATTTTGTGGATACAGACAGTGTTGAAGAGTTAATGAGAGATATTGAGGATGATCCTATTATTCGGGACTCCATGACCGATCTGGGAATAATCGTATACTGTAGCATTGGAAGGTGCCTAGCCCCACTGCTTGTGGTGGGTCATACGGCTCGGCATATGAACAAAAAGAAATAGAACGCTGAGGAAACCAAAGATAACAAAGATGAGCAGCGCGTGTAGTATTATCATCAATCAACAGCAACCCGAGGCCGTGGAAAAAAATGTTGAGGTACACAAAAAGCACCCGGGAAGGGTTGCTCAAGGGCACAGGCTAGGGCGCTGATGAGGGAGAGAAAGCTTGGAATAGCCCCGCCAAAGAAAGAACCCATGACGTTTAGGGAGTTCTTAAGATACTTCGAGATGGATTTAAACACCCCCGAAGCCATACTCAAGGGGATAAAAGAGACCATGAAGATCCTTGAGGACCAGAGCCTATCCCATATCTTGATGTAAAAAAGAAGTAATTTATTACAAGTCTTGGGGCTTATAATAAAATGAGTGAAGAGGAACAAAAACAAGAGGAGAGGGTCATAACCAAGAAGAACGAGGGTCGTGTTGCTGCTGGTAAGAGACTTGCGGAATGGAACCGGAAGAACAAGGCCGACTTAAAGAAGAACGTGGGCAAAGAACCTTCGCAGGATGATAAGGAACCTGCGGCAGGTTCCAGCAAGTCAATGGGCAGTGTCCACATCTATGGAGTTGGAGCGATAGCTGTGATTGCCGTAGGGGTAGGCGTATGGTATATGTTTGGCAGGGTGTAAAAATGTATCCAACAAGCCCGCGGCTAATCCGGAGCCCAAAGCAATACCCAGCCTATCCCCAGCATGCAATAAATTTTGCTAAAAAAATGATACTAATAAAATGGCAACAAACAAACATGATGAAAACATTGGGCCGAAGGAAACCATGATAATCGATGCCCTATGGGAGTCTGTCAGGCTCGTCTCATACACAATTCTCATAGCTATGGGTGGGAAAAAAGCCTTGGGGTTTACAGGCCTGGGGCTAAAATGTATTTGGAGGATAGTTTGAAATTACCCGGGTATATGAGTGCAGCGATACTGCTCGATGAATATGCGATCAAGCAGGGGTGGTACAAGAAGTCCCTCATAGCTCCGAAATAGATCACATGGTAAAGTTTCTATCTCCTATAGGGGAGATAGAAAATATGGAAGAGGAGACCAATGAGTGCCATAAATGTCTAAAAACCCTACCATTGAACCAGTTCAAGTGAAAGGGTAAAGGGCAATTTGCAAAAACACGCATCCCCTGTCTTGATCTTAGTAGGGTATCAAAAGGCAATGGAAAACGCCGCATTTACATGCAACCCCTATATGAGTTAATAATTCTCCTACAGGATTAATTAAGGTCCAATTTAATGAGGGCTATACCTGGGAGAATTATGAAACGCATGTGAATAATAGGGTATGCTTCAGATACGATGAAACATTCGCCCAACACTTGCCGAGGTCACAAATTCATTGCGTCGGGCGCAGCATGCTATAACATCCGGGAATCAGATGCTGTAAGCTACAATATGTCTCGGAATGGCCACCAGAAACAATAAAATGGTGGACATCAAATGCTGTAGATTATGTAAGCAAATATTACTCCTGCACAAATTCGAGTTGACTGCCTTGATAAAGCTAAAAAAAGGCGGGCGACCCATAGAAATAGGGTCATTGAAGACGTTGAAATAGACCCATTGCCATTGATGCAGAAATTAGGGGTGCTCAACAGGATGAAAATTACTTGATTCTCTATGACCTACTTACATACAAGATTATACCCCAATATACCGAACTTATTGGGGATAGCCTGGAGAAGGCAGGACTCGTGGAGAGGTATCGCAACGCATTGCGATGCCTGCAAGATAAATTAAGGTATACTCCACCACCCCCCGAATGCAAGGCTAGAGGGACTAGGCTCTGCCCTGCCTGTCGGGGGTCCTTGGTTAATAACCACAGGGGTACATTGGTATGCTCTGCATGCTTTGGTGTATATCCGAAGGTTCATAATAAGAAATGATCCTACTAGACGTCGTAAGGGACCCACATGCGGCAATTTTCACAGTACCCACAAGCTGTGACAAGACGCAACGCGTCCTGGACCTGTTGGAAAATGAATACAAGGGAGACTTCAACAATATCATCATCCTCTCTCCGACATTGTGGTGGAATAAGACATACCTAGAGAGGGCATCACCTTGGAGGGATAGCTATGTGTTCCTGATAGACCCCAAGGACCAACTTTTCGAATGGATAGCGAAACTATCCCTATTACTGCCAGGGGAGGGGAGTCTTTTCGTGGTTGATGACGTCATCGCCGATGAAAGCCTCGATAAACGTCGACAATCCCTACTTGAACTTGCTATCAGCGGTAGGCATCGAGGGCATAGTCTTTGGCTTTTACCGCAATCGTATACGGCATTACCAAAAAATTTGAGAAGGCAAAAGAAAGCCCTGTTTTTATGATATCCACACGAGAGGAGTGATATGAAAATGATAGACGAGGAAACCAATATGATCACAGACTGGGATGATATCAAGGCTGAGCTGAAAAAATCTAAACATGTGTGCCTTTTTGTAAGATTGGAACACCCTAGGAGTTGGAGTATCATCGTATGACCAGTTATAGAATCCACCGGCCAAGCATTGGTATAAGAAAGATGTCGTCAAAAATCGCCCTATTCAATGCAATACCCGCAGGAGCCATTGAGACCTTGTTCGACATGCAAAATCAACCCCTCTTCAAATGCGCCGACCTGGAGAAATTCCAAATGCCAGGAAGTACGGCCTTGATCGTCATATGACAATATCAAGGGGAGAATTAGAGGGTATAAAATCTGTACCCGGCGGATGCAGATGCTTGGATACCCTGGAAGGTATTAAAAAACGACATGATATATTCGTCACGTTGGATGGGGCCCTGGAAATTACCATCAGATCGAGAAAGCCCAAGGCTATAGCCTTGACAAAATGGCTGGCCGGCAAGGGGCTGGAGAAATTACAGGATGAAATCAAGGAGCAGCGTCAAGTCCTTGAGGAAAAGGATGGGGCCCTTGCCTTCCTAAATGATAAAATTGAGGACAGAGATAGTCAACTTATGGTATTGGGGGATGAGATTGAGGAGCTGCATCAACGTGCCGTGCCCCACCTCGAAGATCAGGGTAAGGATAACGGTATGGTAATAATTCAAAAGAATAATGATGATCCCTGGCCATATGTTGCGATCTTTGGACAACAGGGGTATGTAGCACAAAATATACGCAATAAACTTGCTGATTACCCCAAGGGTGAGATTATAGTATTGGCCGAACCCCCAATTCAATTGTTCACTATAATAGGCTTAGGGAACGTGGATGTATCTGCTGCAACCCGGAGAGAGTCAGGCATTTTAGGCTTGGTGAGAATTATACGCATGAACACGTCTTAGAACTCGCGGAATAGGCATGATTTTTACTACCTGCAGTTAGTAAAAATTATATGCAAAAGTGGGTTGTCAACAAACCCCCCGATAAGTCGAAAAAAGACTAATTTAGTGGTGATAAATAATTTTTCCAAAAGATAAAATTCTTGATTATCTTTATAATTGTTTTACAAGTCATTTTCCATTATTTTTTTTTATTTTGGTTAAAAATATATTATATAGGAGAAAAAATATTGGTATAGAAAGTTTCTTAATGCATCCAGTGCATTTTAACGAGCCTTGTAAACACTCCACAATGCAATTTTTAGAAAAGGGTCTTATGCATATGGTCATGTGTGACACAGTATACCTATACTGGGCACCCATTGACAACGACATGGTGTTACCTGTGTTTCTATATTTAACCAAAGTTGTGATAAAGTTTTTGTGCAAGGAGGGGTTCCACCTACATGGATGTGTGACATTCTTTACCTGTACCAAGTACTCATCCGAGTAAAATTCATTTTCTGAAAAATATAAAAGGTGGGCAGACTTGGCCAAGACCTGCACCATGTTATAAACTGTCTTTGTTGTAGCTAAAGTTGCAGGAAAGTTATTTTTTGAAAAATATATTACACCCGAAACACCTTAATGTTGTGTACATTTCACTCATTTACAACATATACTGCATACCTGAATGTGAGGCACAGTATACCCCAGTATTTCTCAAAAGGTTATTTAAATAGGCTGTGTGCTGTAAATTCCAAGTGTTTATAATATTCACCTGTTAAGTTTTTTTATCTTTATTCATGCCCTGCTGGTCTAATAGCTATGACACTCATGCTAATGAGAGATCCAGGTTCAAATCCTGGACAGGGCTGGGAAAAACATAATTATCTGGCACATGCAACAACCAGATAATCGTGAGTATATGATATAGCTATATTGAGGATAATAGGTAATCTTCGATTCGTAGCATATATTCATCACTTTTATTTATAGGGCACAAAAATGCCACGTTTTCTGTTATAAACCTGGTCGGTACAAGAAACCATAAAAAGCGTTTTTTACTAAAAAATCTTGTCTTTCTCGTTGACTATTCTGATCATTTCTCTACCTTGATGTTTAATGTTGTTAGACTTATTAACACCAATATTGTCAAATTTAAAACCAAGTTTACTTTTAATCTTACATTTATCAAAAACTATAACCAATTGTTTAAGTTCTTGTATTGACACATAATTCTGCTAAATTGATTCACTGTATATTGACCTTATATAAATTTAATACCTTTTTTATGTATTTGCACCTCAATATTCTCTATACACCTGGACTAATATAAGCTTAGATTTATTGAGTACACGTACCTTTGAGTTGTAGGGGAGAATTTCTATTAAAGTGCTTGCCTGCCTTGCCGTTTGCCTTGCCAGCACTTACCGTGGCTTTGCCTACCCTTTTGCCTTTTCTGGTACTTGCGTACTATACCCTTGCCTGTGCCTCCCATGTCTTGCTTACCCCTGCCTTGCTAATTCCTCTTCCTGTTTCCTTGCCTGCCTTTGCCGTGTCCTCAACCCTTTCTATATTGATTACTAAGATTATTGAATTTCCGCGCCCGAAGGCGTAGGAAATTCTTTAAAACCGTCGTTTTTTCTTTTGGAGCATTTTTTGAGAAAAAATCGACCCTGGGATTTCACGTTCCTCTGATTTTTGGCCACCTGAAATGTCATTTTAGGCCAAAATTGGTCCAAAAATTTAAACTACTTTATTTTCGACAATATTTGGCACAGTTAATAAAAAAAGTATGCTGAACATGATGGTGGCATCAAAATTTTGATTTTTTGCCACCTGAAATGTCATTTTAGGCCAAAATTGGCCCAAAAATTTAAACTACTTTATTTTCGACAAATTTTGGCACAGTTAATAAAAAAGTATGCTGAACATGATGGTGGCATCAAAATTTCTTTTTTCTCAACTAAATGCCGTTTAAGACCATAAACGTTTCAATCGGAAGACTTTCAACCATGAATGATAGGCTATAATTTTTGTTCGCAGTTTCTTTTAAAGTGTGAGTTTATTATGACACGTTTCGTTTTGTTTGCGTTTGTTGTAAGATGTAATGTCACTTGTCAATTAGCAGGTTGTCATCAAATATTTTGGTAGCGAGCGGAAATTCTTGTAGCACCCAGGGCTTCTTGTTTTACTTTGCGATTTTACGATCTTACTTTATTTAAAGGAACGTCGTTATCAGAGGAAATGTTCTAAAATAATTGAAATTCTAAAGAACTGTGAAAAACATATGTTAGAGCTGATGATCATATTTCGCCAGTAAATTCAGAATATAGTATTGACGAAGATTCTGCAAAAATTCGCAAGATCGTAAGAAAAGAACGTAAAGAAAAGAAGATCAAGTATAGGAACAGTCATCAATTTTATCTTGCGAGTAGTACAGCGTTCTTTATTACCAGTTACAAATGTTGCAAATAAACTTAAGAGCAGATTTAACGCCAGTCTACCAAAAAATATTTTTATTGTAGGGAAAAAACAAGAAGAGAGACCTTTTATGGCCAACCAAACATCTTGTACAAAACAAAACGTAAGTCTTGTTACAAATGTGTACTATTTCCTTTTAGCGATTAAAATAGCGAAAAACATAATTAATTTAATAAACGTTGAGCCCAATGTATTTAGTATGCAATGCTGCAACATTACTTACATAGTTATCTTATTTAAATCATAGCTAATTCTTCGACAATTAGTACTGGGTTTTCTACAACCTTTTTAAAGAAAGACGACATAATAGGTAAGATTAGTATATGTAATCGCACGTTAACGAGTGCTATTAATTTTCCGAGTCCGTTAGGACGAGGATAAGTTTAAAAAGCAAAAAAATTACGAGTTCGATTATTTCCAATTGCACGAGTAAACGTTCGATTACGAGCTAATCACACAATGAACTATTTTTGTAAGAGTAGCACAGGATATCAATTTCAATGTTTTGATTTTTTTATTACCCGATTTATAATTAGTTCGATTCATTGTAAAGATATCCTTTTTTGACTTATCATAAAAGGCGAGAAAATAAACATTTAAATTATCGGCGCTCCTTAAAGAGTGCTGTTAAGATTCTAGAGTGCAATTTCCGCAGAGTGCAATACGATATAATTTGCACTGTAAAAGAAGCGCCAAACAAGAAAAAATAGGTCATCGTGTGATTATCTCCGTTATACAAATACTACTAAAAAGTACTATTCATTCTCTGAAAACAGGGGTGATTGTTAACAATACGATTTGATTATTGCAGATCAATAGTAAATTACAAATTCTGGATATGTGCTCGGGATATAATGGGTTATTTCTTCAGTGAATGCTAGATCATTTATCAGTCGTGTTTTTCTTTTTCGGGGTTTCCTTCTTTGAGAATGACTTTTGCCTTACGAATATCCTCTATAGTTTTTTACAAAATTAATTTCAGATGATGTTTTTCTGCTGCCCTACTCTAGCCTGCTCTACCACAATGAGTATCGAGTCTGACAGTGTTATTACTCTACATATTCACAGTGTACTAAGTTCAAATAATTATCATGCGAACAGAGATGCAGGGAAAGACTTTTGACGTGTTGTACAGTAACTAAGTAATGCTCAGATGATCGTGTGTTTTTTCTTGCCTTTTTTGAACAAAAACCACAGCTTACAAATTTATAATATTATATATAATATATCCATTATCCCTTCCTCGTCTTGTTCGCTTTCTAACGTGTTTGACACAAGGAAAGAAAGGGTCAAATTCTCCCGAGCTGAAAACGAGTTGACTTGTTTTACTGTCACTTTTTACGTACTGGTGGGGTAGTTTTTACTCTTTCTTCTGAACTTATGGTTCGATTTTTTCCCTAGTATTATTATTATTATTTAAAATTATTTAAAAATGTTTATACAGGATAAAAACTTCACTTGTGAAAACTGCTATAAATGTTTGTCTTGCGTTAGGGTTAGGGTTAAAATTAATTACTTTTGCTCCAAAATAATGAAATAACTTTTTTGCTGTCGAAAGTTTTACTTAAGGAAGTTTTACTGAGATATTTGAGCTTCTTGTGTTTACTTGACGATTCACTTTTTCAAAGTAGTTTTCGAAGTTAGCACAAACATTTCCATCCAAATACTTCCTCACGAACATGCACGACTGTTTCAACATCTCGCTGTAAGTATACGGAATTTTAACTTCGTGATCACCAACAATGCGTCTTGTTCAATTTGTAAGGGATTGCAGTTTGTCAATTTGACTATTGGCGAGGTCGCAATGAACATCGAACAGTAAGTAAAAACAGGTAGAATTATCAACCGATAAATCATTCCAACTACTTTTGAAGTGATGTTAGGTGTAAATCTCTCAACCAATCTAATCCTCGAACAGGATTTTTTGCATGATCTATCAAACTTCTGGCTGAAGTTTAGTGTATTGTCAATTAAAATTCCTAGATATTTGTAAGAGACAACATGGTTGATTTGAGTGTCTCTATAATTACCAGTGAAGTCGTCAGTATTTAGCGATAAACGTTTAGCTGTTCCAATAAGCATGACTTCAGTTTTACCCTTTTTTAGATTGATTATAAGTTCATTTAAATTTAAGTATGAAGATATATTTGAAAGTTCTTCTGTAAGGGTTGACATGATCACTGATTTATTCGAGTGTGAAAAGTAGACAACAGTGTCATCTGCGTATTTTATCACTCTACAATTTTCTAATACTTCAGGAAGATCGTTGAAAAATATAACGAATAACAATGGCCCCAAAATGGAGCCTTGTAGAACACCATTGAACACTGGCATTGAAAATGATAAGCTGTTCTTTATTGACACAGACTGATGTCTCTGAAAGAGATAATCAGTGAATCATAACAGTTCATTGTCTCTGACACCGTAAATTTGAAGTTTTTGCAGTAAAACATCATGACTTATAGTGTCGAACGCTTTAGTTTAGTCAATGAATATAGCTCCCGTTAACTTTCCATTATCGACTTCCTTTCTTATGTTGTTAACAAACATTGTCGCCGCGGCCGATGTAGACCTATTTGATCGATATCCAAATTGAAACTCCGATGTTGGATTCGAGATATCCGCTTAGCTGGATATGGACTGCCTATTCGAGTACTTTTAAGAGGGCTGGTGATACAGAAATCGGTCGGTAACTGTCTGGTTTGTTAATATCACCTGACTTGACTGACGGGTGTTATTTTAGCTGATTTCCAGATATATGGCACTTGTCCAGTTCTCAATGATAAATTGATGATGTGGCATATTGGTTTGCTGATGATATGTGCACAGTCTTTAGGAAGCTTGGTTGGTAACTCATCTAACCCAGTGGCTTTTTTGGGTTAAACGATTTAATCTCTTTTTCAATATAAAGCTTAGATACATATTCCATTCTGAAAGTCTTAACAGTTCGTTTAGCGATGTAATGCGGAGTCTTCCAGACATAGTAATTTAATAAAGATACACTAGATTATAATGTCTTCACTTTCGTCGAGAAGTACTCACAAAACGTATTTGCCTTTGCAATATTTTCCGCCTCGTTGCACGTGGTTGTAGCGAAATTTGCTTTACTCTTTGTTGGAAACAATTTTTTTATGATGTTCCAAAATTTCCTTGGATTCAAGCTCTTGTAATAGGTTCTTATTATATTCGTCTCGGCTACGTTTAATGTTGTTGTTGCATTTGTTCTGCAGAGTTTTATACAATTTCAAATCCTCGGCATTATTGTGCTTTCTAGCTTTTCGGAGAACCTGGTCGCTACGGTTCATTACTTTTTTGTTTTGGTGAGTGATCCAAGGACAAGGTTTTCCTTTCAATTTGGAGCGTGTTTGTCAAAAATCTCCTTCACCAGGCTGTTGAAGAGAAATAATGCAGACTATACATCACTGCTGTTGTAAACTGGACTCCAGTCAATATTATCATTGTCATTACACATAGATTCAGATTTAAATTCTTTTCTAGTGTTTGTTCAAAGATAATTAACGTTCAGGTCTCCAAGGATGATTGTCTCTTTATTTTCTGATGATGATTTTAATAACACTTCGTTAAAGATTATGTTAAACGATAGTAATAGATATTTAGATCCCATGGGTGGATTGTACAAAGTAGCTACAAGTACACTGCGCGAATTTTTATTTAAAACTTCAATCTAAATACTTTCCAGTTCCTGCTTTTCCAGATCACTTCGCCGTTTCCAATTTAAAGTATCGTGAATATAAATTGCCACTCCACCATCTTTGCCTACAACTCTGTCCCTTTGAAGAAATAGGTAACCTGGGATTTCGTAAATATTAGCCTCATTCACACTAAGATGTGTTTCGGACAGGGTTATGATGTTAATTTAGTCGAATTTATCAATTCATATAACTCGTTAAAGTTGTAAAATAAACCTCTCATATTTTGGTGAACGATTTTCAAGCCTCTTTTTTTCAGATAGTTTGTGAATTTATTTCGGGTCAATGACGAAGGACCAGGACATGATTCTATATGTTTTGAGACCTTACGAATGCATGCTCTGCCTTTATCTTTCAAACACCATAAACCTGAGGATATATGAGTTTCTTCGTATCACCATAATCATCCACAAGCAAAGTTTTACTCGTTCCATCTGGTGTAATAAGACATGGTCGTTTGATAGCAAAAATGGATATCAAGTATAAAAACACATACACAGCCAAAAACACGTCCGCTCGCTTCGACGCCATCTTTTAAGTCTTTTAAGTATTATTGAACTTATTACAGAGTTAACATTTCTGTTAGTTATGGTAGTGTCCTTGTACTTGAGAGAATCTTGGTAAAAATTTACAACAAATTAACCATCATTTTGACTTGTACATTAAAGCTGGCATCATGCTTGTCTAGCAAGCACTACTTACGTTAAGTAGTAAAAATGATGCAAACGTGCCGTATGTAAACGAAATAAATTCATACCAGTCAACAGCCCGTGGGTAAACCCACGAATACGCTGTCCTTTATATATCGTATTTCGCGTTCCGTGGCATGATTTTTTTTCGCGCACAAACAGACAGAACACGGGTATTTATATTGAAATGATGGTTTTGCATCAGAAACCTCAAATGCAGTTAAAAAGGACTAATTTGCGAGTAAAAGGAGGTCTGTGTAAAATCTAGCAGATTTGCTATACATTGTCTCTATATTTTGAATAATGTGTCTTTGGATAATTTGCATCGATTATGTAATGTTGATTATTAAAGTTCACGATAACCCAATGGGAAAATAAATTTGGTTCTTAACTGTTAAAGTAAATGACGTATAGTAGAATATGCGTGTGTAAGCCCATTATATTCCATTAACTAAATGTCTTTTTTCTTCCAGAAATACCTTTCTGTGTACATTACTTGTATAAAAATAACAACTATCCACCTTCTAGCGAATTGACCCTAATTCATTTTTAGAGCAAGTACAGGTTATTTCAACAAAAGTCGTTGGATACAGTTAGGCGATCAATAGTTCCAACAAAATAGTGTACCCTATCTCCCCGCATATAAGCCAACCCTATTTATAAGCCCACAGGCTTACCCGAGTTTAGGCTAACTGGCTCTTTATCTGGGAGACTTTTTCAATTTAGGAATAAAAAGAAAGGAGAATGCATTCAGGCAAATAATTTTTTCCCTTTTAGAAAAATCTTTCATTGCATGCTCAGTCTTTTTTAAAGTCTCTTGTCCTTTAATAACACATTTACATGGAACCTCCAGCCATTTCCTCTTTTGTTTTGACTTTTTTCGCAAACAATAGTTCTAATCCTCCTTAATTAATACAAAAAAGCAATACCGCGCAACTTCCTTTGGAACATAATTAGCAATAGTCGCATTCTTTAAAATTTTGAAGGCATATTTATAGGGGCTATGGGCGTTTATGCAGGGAAACAGAAGAAAATATTGGTAGACGTTTGCCACTCACTATAACACCTACAGAGAAAATTATTTTTAAATTTTGGGGAGGATATGACCAGTGCATTTACAAATCAGTTCCTCAATGCATGGCAGGAATATATTCTGACATCAACCGATTGTGGCCTTACATGTACATTTGTCATGGTCTTTGTCATCATTAGGAAGCATTTTAAGAACTAACTTTAGATATAAAGGAAGCTTTAGTACGGAAAAAGAGTCAAAAGTGACCCAAAAGTTTAATTTCTAATGTTACGTACAAAAAAAACTCTAATTACTTATACACCACATAAAAGCTTCTTGCGGGCACCTCTGCCACACATGAAAACAGTCTGACTTTATTCCTGAATAACACCGTTTGATTGCTAAATATCCTGAAAATGGTTTTTTTAAGGAAATTAGAAGTTAGTTTCCGTGAATCCAAATATTTATAACCAATTTCTTTGGTCATCAAGTTGGAAGAATAATAGGAAGAATATAGGAAGAATAATCATGCTGAGAAATAAAAATCTAGAAATAAGACAAGAAATTCAGCACAATCTTTTCGATCACAAAACTATCATCAGTGCTACTATTCATACAAGTAAAAGCTCTCATAAAGGATAATTTGGGACCCTGTTAATTGTCAAGCGAAAATAGATAAGCGAACATCCACATCTGACATGCAAAATCTATCACGAAATATGTTCATGGGGTAAAACATGGAAGTCCGACAACCACAATTTGTCAACCAAAAAATCTGAACCTGCATGTGGCGTATACCAATGACTACCCGTCAAAATGATAGAAGGAAATAACTTAGAAGCTTCTTCAATGGCTTTAAAACAACTATCTATAAACAATAAACTTGATGCGAATGTATTGCACTTCTTCAGTATCGGCAAATTCTATTCCGGCGGGGGGGGCGAAGAGGGTTCCTATTTATGTTTAACCAGATGAACATATTCCGTGATAGATTTTGCATGCTAATGTCTAAAATTAAAACAGTTTTGATCTTTATTGTACAATTTAAACTGAAATTTGAGTCTATTTCGCTAAAATGTCGCGAATTGTTCTGGTTGTAACAATCACGGGAGAATACGTGGAATAATTGCTTTCATTAGTGTCTTGTTTATTACTTTTATTTATTTAAGAAGTAAAACAATCAAGTTTGTAGAAACGAAAAATTTAGGATAAATATAAGAAAATTAAAATCTTCTGGTTTAAGGAATTTTAAGGTAAAAAAAGAAAAAATGATCATGTCAGCAGAAATTAGGTACCTTAACAAAAATCTGACGTCAGCAATTTTCCCGTCAAATAGCTTGTGTCATCATAATAAGCACCTGTACCAACTTTTTTACCCTTAGTATGGGAGTGGTAAGATCAACCATACCTAACTACGGAATAAGTCTCAAAACGGCCTACCCATAAAATGTAGGCTGAAAATATGTCTCCCGCTTGTTAAGGACTGGCAGAGAATTACCTTACTCCATTCATTGTAGTACTGCACATTAATAAACAATTGGAAACATATAAAAAAAGAATAAGCGAGCGCTGTTTAAGGTAACGGCTTATCCAGGGAATTGCTCCCGAAAACCAAACTTTAAAATTTGGGCATTTTGTGCATGCGTCAAAATGGACACATTGTTATAGATTCCAACATTTCAATAAAAACAACTGAACCGCATCGTTTACCCACATTTTTTAAGAATAATTACACAAAAACGCCTTAAATTTATGTACCCCGAGAAAACATGCATGCTCCCGAAATTCAAACGCTTTGCGCACTGCTGCTCAATTTTTTTTTGTAAATGTAAATTATAGAAATTTTTTACTTAAATTCCATCAAAGAGGCATGAAACTTTCTTTTTGGCACTTAACAGCAACGTATTTCCTACTACAGAAGATGCTAGAGCGATTTAAAGACTGATTACGAAATTTGCATTTCGGGAGCAATCCAGCAATTTGGTGAATCTAAAGATAGATAGATAGATAGATAGATAGATAGATAGATAGATAGATAGATAGATAGATAGATAGATAGATAGATAGATAGATAGATAGATAGATAGATAGATAGATAGATAGATAGATAGATAGATAGATAGATAGATAGATAGATAGATAGATAGATAGATAGATAGATAGATAGATAGATAGATAGATAGATAGATAGATAGATAGATAGATAGATAGATAGATAGATAGATAGATAGATAGATAGATAGATAGATAGATAGATAGATAGATAGATAGATAGATAGATAGATAGATAGATAGATAGATAGATAGATAGATAGATAGATAGATAGATAGATAGATAGATAGATAGATAGATAGATAGATAGATAGATAGATAGATAGATAGATAGATAGATAGATAGATAGATAGATAGATAGATAGATAGATAGATAGATAGATAGATAGATAGATAGATAGATAGATAGATAGATAGATAGATAGATAGATAGATAGATAGATAGATAGATAGATAGATAGATAGATAGATAGATAGATAGATAGATAGATAGATAGATAGATAGATAGATAGATTAACCGCGTTCTGATTGGTCAAAAACTGGCAGCGAAACCTTTAGCCGCTAAAAAGTAGGAACTGTTTCTACTTTTCAGCGAAGCGAATATTTCGATCCAAAATCAAAACAAACAAAACTGCACATGCTCAGATATAATTGGCCTTCGAATTCGCCGTTCAATTCGCTTCGTGAAAATCCCCCTTAAGAATACACATTCTAAGATTAATTCCTTCCCACCCAGGGAATCTATTTAGGTAGCCAGAACGTTTCATGTTGGTGAAAAGCGAAAAACGGTTTGCTAATTGAGATTAAATTGGTAATTACATTAACTATATATTTGATGCTGTGGTTGCAACATACAAGACAACCATCGTACTGCTGTTGTTGATTTGTGGAAATTGTCGTCGACTGCTTCGGTAAGATTATATTTTGACATCCAATCCAGATCCAAAACATTGCTAAATTTAGCAAATGACAGAACATCATTTATGATTCATCATTTATATATTATTTTTAGCATCAGAGTAAGTAAGTAAGTAAGTAAGTAAGTAAGTAAGTAAGTAAGTTAGTAAGTAAGTAATGTAGATGGTAGGTTCCATTCTGTGGAATGCTGAAATAAACAATGGCTACAATCGGAGTATTCGTAGCAGGTGCGGCTATCAACGCGTTGGCATTCAGTGGTTCAAATTTCCTTTTCAGCAAACGTGGCGGGCATGAGGAAGAAAAGCGCAAAAGGCACGATAAAGCGATCGAACAATTCCAAGCAGCGCAAGCCCAGTGAGTGCGGGACAGGCAAGCGAAAATCGACTGGTACAACAAGCAGCGAGAGCTTAAAAGCCAAGCTGGCGAAAGTTTGAAAGAGCTCGATGAAGGGATGCGAGAGTACTACATCGCGACCATCGAGAAAACTCCGAAGCTCTCCGATTTTTACGTACCTTCGAAGGAACAACAAGACGGCGAGTCACGTTTATTCTCGGATCTTTATCACTTCTTGGTCTCGCAGCCTACACATGGGCCTGATGTCAACGACGCGCAAGTATTTTGCCATTAATAAAGATGACAAAATCAGCAAAGCGCGTAGTATATATCCCTACAGAAGAGGGGGCTGAAGAACTAAGCAAAATTTACTACTCTCCAAGCAATCTTTGGACTGGGCGAAAAGCCATTAAACTACTCGCTGAACAGAGTGGTCTATCCAAAAAGAAAGTAACCAATTGGCTGAGTCGCGGAGATGCTCAAAGACATATAGCAGGACCTCTCCGATACCCGAGGGTTTTCCAGTGTGACAACGGCTCGGAATTCAAGTCTGCTGTGAGCAAGCTGCAAGAGGGCAAAGGTGTCGAATTAAAGCGCGCAACTACTAAGTACCACCATACTTTAACCGGTTTCGTCGAGTCCTACAACAAGGTGCTTGCGGAGGGACTCTTCAAACCCCAAGATGCTCAAGAGTTGGTTTCTGCGGAGACTAGTACCACTTGGGTGAAGCACTTGTACACTATCGTCAAGGGGTTGAACAATACCAAGACTACCATGATCAGGATGAAACGTAGTAGGGCGATCAACTTAGATGAAGTCCTACTTGTGAAAGACTGGCAGCACCCAGAGGAAAAGCCTTTACCCGATTACGGCCTCTACCTTTACCTGTTGCAACCTGGAGAGGAGCATGGAGATCAAAAAAGACGCGCAACCGACGCCTGGTGGAGCAAGAAAACGTATAGACTCGATCGTATCGTGACTGGCACCCGTCTCTTGTGCTATCTCGACAGTGGGCCTGATCGAAGCTTTGTGTCAGAGGAGTTGATGCTAATACCAGAGGATGTTGAAGTACCTCCGGAGCATGTCAAACAATGGTAATTTTGTTGTTTTGTGGCTCGATCGAGCTACAACATCTCGGGGGCTAAGCCATGTCAATGTCGAAGAGCTCCTAGAACAGTTCACGTGTCTCATCATCAGGTAGGTTGAAATGGTTTTTGTAAGAGTTCGCAGCCCCCAGGGTGTCCTCCTTAAACCGACACCAGGCGTGTATCGCGTTCGGATCGTCACATCTCCCGATTATAGTGCTCTCGGGGTACTTTGTCATCAGCATGCCCATGCTCTTGCCCACCCGTCTGCGCTGACATCTGATCATGTAGTAGGGATGATTATCATGGGGATGGTTCTTGTCAACCACACATAGCACGTTATCATATTGATGTCGATGCGGGACGTGTCTCTGCCGCAGATCACCAATTTCTTCCTCTCTCGAGAGGTCGTCCTCTAGGTTGGCGATGGCCACGTCTCTTTGCTCGAGGTCGTCCTCCAACACCACAAGTTGTTGGTCCCTACCCTCGAGGTCATCTTCAAGGAGCGCCAGAGCTTGGAGCTGCTCTTCGATGGCCACGTCATTTTCTTTGATTAGCTTGCGCTGCTCCCCGATCATTTTGTCAAATCTACGGCCTTGGGCTTTCTTGATCTGGCGGTAATTTCGAGGACCTTGTCTAATGTGACGAAGACATCACGAGGGTTTTTTCCACCACGTAGAAGACCTGACCGGGTGTACCGCCCGGGTATACTCTCTATTTCTCCCCTTGATATTGTCATATGACGATCAAGGCCATACTTCCTGGCATTTGGGATACCAAGGAATCTATCGAGATCAGCACGTTTGAACAGGGGCTGATTTTGTCCATCGAAGAGAGTCTCGATGGCTTCAGTAGGCACGGCGTTAAATAGGGTAATTTGCGAAGACATTTTCTTGTAAACTTTGGAGCTCATAGAGCGATAGCTCCAGTCGGGCCCCGCCTCATGTCTACCGCCCCTCAGGAGGAAGCAATAAAGGCCGGCTTCCGTCCGTAACACCGTGTCTGGATGAAGGAGGTCAATATTGACCCCCTTTTCCATAACACTTGTAACGTCCTTATTCGTATGATCAGTGTAAAAGTAGTACTTATACACTGATGTGCCTCAGGTCACTCCAAGATCTTCCAAGTCCTCGGATGCTCAAGTCTGATCCAAAGGCAGTCATGCTTGGACTTTTTGAGTTGAAACTTGATCCCCTCCCAGTTATCTATTTGGTTCGTCTCCTCATCGATCATCCTCATATCCGAACGCTGCGAAGGGTACCACACGAACAACTGCTTCTTCTGTCGGCAGAGATTCTTCGGCAAAGCGGTGTAAGACTGCGTTAACAGCCATAGGTTGTGTCCTCGATGCCTCCCCGAGCACCGAGCTCGAGCAGGGATTGACGCCTTTTGTCTAGAGATTCGTCGCTTATCATATCTTCGACGATGAAGAGTGTCTCCTCGCCCGCCAGGAGTTCCGACAATTTTCCTATCCATTCGAACAGCTGATCCTTTGGGTCTATCAGGAACACGTAGTCGTCCTGCCAGAGACAGAACCTTGCCAAGTAAGTCTTGTTCCAGCGGATCGTTGGGCAGAGGATCACGATATTGTGGAAATGTGCATTGTACTCGTCCTCCAGGAGGTCAAGGACTTGCTGGGTCTTGCCACAACCTGTGGCTTCTGTGTAAATGCTCGTGCAGGGCTCTTTGACACTTTATCGAGAGTCATTTATCCAAAGCCACCCTCTACGACACACAGGTTTTTTTGCTGGACAGCCTATTTTGGAGGCATCATGGAACGTTTATACCAGCCTTGTTTTATCGCATAATCGTCGAATAATATCGCTCCCGTCATATATCCAGCGAGCTTTAAACAGTCCTCCAGGTCCATCTTGGCCCTGGTCTAGAAACTCCCAGCGCCTTTTTTGCACCTAGTGCTAAGACAATAGTATAGGATACCAGCCAGACAGATTCCCACAAGGAATCAACGACTTCTTTTTATTACTCTTTGCTGCTCATTTATTAGTGGCTATTTCATCTTGAAAATGTCCATCTGGGATGCGCTGGGTTTTTGCTGAGGTTCACGTGGCTCTGGGATTTCGGCAGGTTGATGCTGTATGCGCATAGGCAGCTTACGTAAAATGTAGTAGACCCCTCCTACACAGACGAGTACGGCAACGAGGCCTCCGCCAAGGTATGCGGCACCTGACTGTACGGAACTGGCTCCGGAACTCATTCCTGAAGAGGTTTTGACTGTAGATTCTACTGTGCCTTCTTGTTGCTTCATTTCCTCCTTCCTCTTTTTCATCAGTGCCGCCAACTTGTGACCCTGCGCGACTCTTCGCGGATGTTTTACTGGATGCGTTATGACTCTCTCTTCTTGTCCCAGCTCTTTGCTCATTTCTTGTAAGTCGTGAGACGTACAAGAACCATTCCAAACCAGTGACCTTGATCATTCCTTCAAAGAACACTGATACACCCTGGAGGCCTTCCAAACCGTTTCTGCCAGCGTATCTTACCGCATGCATATGTGGAGTCCTCACTAAATTACATGTTTGTGGCAGAAATCGATCAGCTGCTGGTGTCAGGATTTCCAAAGCGCGTGAGTCACCGTAGATAGCACACCAATCCGTGTACCGCGTCTTTACTCTGCTCTTGCCTAATGAGTTTGCTATATTGTTCCCCTGTTCATACATTTCATAATTGTCAAGATCTATCTTTGAAAGGCTATTTCCCATCCTTTTCTCCCCCTTCATCATCCTCCTCCGAACCCTCCCTGGACACCTTGAGCTGATTTATGGTGTGGGCCGCGACGAGTAGTGGAGCAAGGAATCTTCCAAAGGTTGAATAGACTAGTATCCCCAGGCCCGCCATAGATTCTTGAATTATAGGGTCCCCTTCCAAGTCTTGGCGTAGAGCCTCGGGACTATCGAGGGACACCATGTTACCTATAGCCTTCATGTACATGGTGATGGCATGAGTTGACAGGGCTTTGTCAATATAGGCTTCGGTGCATTTCTTCGGCAGGAGGTGTTGTTTACCCTTGCGTGCATCCTTCAGGGCTTGACGTTTATCAACGTCTGGTTTTTGCTCGAGGGCTTCTGCTGGTGTGTCGACTTCGTCGAATATCTCTGCAATGTCTCAATGTCTTTATTACACGTCAGTAACGAACGAAGCAAGCAAGGATCAAGACGTATGGCAGTAGCACGGCGATTAGTAAACATATCTCCATTTATTTGATCTCCTTAGCCGCTAAGCGATAATGACCCCTGGCGAGCGTTGTGATCTGGTCCGCTTGAATGATCCGTTTGTCGTCTGCTTTTTGAGTGCCAGCTTGTTCACCTCTTGCGTGTAGATTTGATGCCCCTTGTTCTGGATCAGCACCTGGCTCTTGTATATGTCGACACCATCCTTCAGACATTGGCGATAGTCTTCGAAGGTGATGGATTTGGCCGTGACGCACTTCTTTACACCTTTCGCCTTGCGATCGCCGCCCTCCTTCATGAACTCTTGTAGGCATAGAGTTTTGCTTTTAGGGTGATGAACTCTGTCATGATTTGGCCACTTAGCTCGTCTTTCATGAGAGCTACCACCTTTTTGTTTTTCCCGATGGGGAGAGGTCTGCCATCATCTTTGATATGTCTCAACATCGTCGGCAATGTCGCAATAAATGTGAAATACGAATGAGGTATTACAGTATATTACTGAATATTAATAAGTATTACAGTGTATTACTGAATACTATAGGGTATTACAGTATATTACTAAGTATTACAGTGTATTACTGAATACTACAAGGTACTACAGTATATTACCGAATACTACAAGGTATTACAATATATTACCAAATATTACAAGGTATTACAGTGTATTACTGAATACTACAAGGTATTACAGTATACTACCGAATACTAAAGGGTATTACAGTGTATTACCGAATACTACAAAGTATTACAGTGAATTACTGAATACTACAGGGCATTATAGGATGTTACTGAATACTACAAGGTATTACAGTGTATTACTGAATATACTACAAAGTAATACAGTGTAAATTACGGCATATTACTAAGTACTACAGTGTATTACTGTATATTACAAAGATATTATACTAGGCACTAGTATGTATTAACAACATTACGACGTTGATAAATTGATTAACGTCGTGTGTCGGATGCCGTTATCGTCGGGGGAAGAATACGACAATGTCGGATACGACACATTCACAGACTATATGGATCCTTCCATGAAGTGCTTTCCTCCTACAAGCCCTTTTTTCGTGCCCAGACCGCGCTTTATGAAAGTCGGTAATTATTAAAAGTTCGAAATATATTCTTTTGTCTTCATTGTTTATGAATCTTTTGTGAAACAACTTTTCCATCCTGGCTGGCCGAGATGTAAAAAACTTCATATGAACACGAGATAAAAATTACACCGGCTAGCCGAGCAAGCTTGCCTAACCGAACCAGCCCACCTCCATATGAACAGCCCCTAAAGCTATATTCAGCAGAACTAATTAATTATTCACGAATTTTAATGTAAAGAGGAATTGTTGAGACTGAATATTATTGGTGAAAGATAATGTATTATAGCTATATAATTGTGACAAGTGTGTTATAAAAGAAAAAATAAGAATATGTAGTCTGAAAATAACCTTTCGTAACTGATTATGTAAAAAAAAATTTGCTGCCACCTTTAAAGATATTTTCCAAGTAGTTTTTTAGAGAAATGAGAAAATAGATAAATTTTCAGTATCCGTGACCTAAAAGGGACATTCAATTTTCATTTTAAAATAAAAACAAATTTTTTTAACAATTTTTCTTTTTTAATTCAATATAAAAAGAATATTTCAACACAATTTTCGTTTTTCGTTTTCTAATGAAAAAACAAAAAAGAAACTTCATATTTTGGCAAAAAAGTGCGCTCTCCTTCGCAGACGTTTTTCTTCTACGAACTAAAGGATTACTTTGGGTCAAGGGTTGGTGTTGAAAATCCCAAAATGTAATATCAATTTCTAAATTTCTGATTTTTAAGAGAATTTTAAATTTGAAAATTAAATCAAATTTCGTTTAAATCAAAAATTAAATTGTAAGTTTCATTTTTGATTTTTGATTTGAATCAAAAATTGAAATTCAAGTTCAATTGATAATTTTGGTTTAAATAGAAAATTAAAAGTTTTTAACTCATAAATGCTTAAAAGACTAACAAATCATGTGACAAGTCATGTGATAATTCTGGCCTATCAGATCAATTGACGTGAAGTGTAAAGTATTGTTTAACATTCGTAGGATTCAGTTAAATGTTGTTTGTCTTACCAGACATGAATAAAATTTTTACTGAAGAAATTCTTTCCTTCTTTTCAATATCTTGCAGTCGCGGTATCCTCGTGTTGATTTTGTGGTGGTTGTTCGGGTACGAGAGGCGATGTTGTAGGCCTGGGAGGTTTAGATGGTATGGCCTGTATGGTATGATCTGGAGTATGTATAGTATGCTTAGGGGGTATGGGAGGTGTGGCATGCTTTGTGGTATATATAGGTGTTTTGGCAGTATGCTTAGTGGGTGAGGCAGATGCATGCCTCATAAGTGGCTTGTTATTCAAGTCAAGCCTTATGCCGATGATTGCGCTAGCCGGTCCAATAAGGATATTGTATATCCCACAATCTTGCCCATACGCAGGTTTATGTCAGATGGCAGCATCGGGGTCCGGGCATACTGCAGTACTTTGTGAAACTCGCTGATGTCATGGCTTACATTTTCCTGACGTTCCACCATAGCCTCAAATTTCTGTACTAGAGTTTGCCTTGCCGTGTAGTTATCTGCATTCGATCCGATGAGAGAAGCTTTGGCACCAGCCTGGGTATCCAGGAGAAAGAGGTTAGAAACAGGTTATTCCGTAAAGTCAATAAAACGGTATTATAAATAAAATGGATTGTCGCCAAGGGTTTTACAAGCCCATCTAGAACAGACTGTAGCAACGACAGTTCAAGAAGTAAGACATTATTACATTTACTTCAGTTATTTTTTAATAGCTAATTTGGCATTTCGTTAGAAAAATATGTTTTTCTAAGATTTTTTGATTTTTACATTTCTCTACATGACACATTCATATTGCAGATTTTCTTCTCGAATTACCTTCTTGTCTTCTAAGATATAAGTAAAGCAGAGAAAACAGCTCTAAATATTTTAGCGTGCTTCCTTGAGGAAAATATTTTTTCAAGAAAGCGCTACAAATTTTGCTTCCTGAACTGGCTTGTTTTACTGGAGTATATTAAAAATACCAGAAACAAAGGTTAAAATTTTTTTTCTTAATTAGTATTTTTTTCTCTTGCTGAAATATTTTTTCTTGAAAAAAATATATAATTTTCATTTCTTTGAATAAAACAGCGTCTTTTTAAACGAACTATGTTATTCCCTTTTTTATTACACTGACATTGACCAAATTTATTTATTTAAGGTTAGTCCAACGTATAGGAGGTAAACGATGACCGAGTATATTGCTAATTGAGACAATATACGTGTTAGCCATAATAGAGTTAAACGAGCTTTAGCAAAAGCTGCACCCTAAAAATATTAGAGAAGACGCACTGACACCGCACGAATGGTTAACCCAATACCTTATCGGGTCGATTACTTTAGCCTTAAAATTCACTATGATCAAAATGTTATGTATGGGGCTACACATGTCATTGCCATTGATGGTCATTCTCGCTTCATTGTCGGCTACTCTACCATGCCAATAAAAAGCAACGCTCTTATTTACGATGATATATACAGGTTAATTTTAATTCTCGTTGTTTCACTGAAAGACATATAGTTTAGGTATTTTCTAGAAATTTCTTCATAAATTTTGTAAAGGAAAAATGCATAACAAGGTTTTGTTGGTCAAAAACATTTTCTCACCACTGAGGGATATTTTGTCTAAAAACATCTTTAACCTATTTTTTTCATTTTAATACTTTAGAAAAGCTGCTATTGATTATGGTATCTTTCATCAAGAGCGTACAGATTGTGGGCAAGAGTTTTTTTAATTCTTGTAATCCAGGAACATTTTCAGCATCTTCACGGTCGATCAGATATTTTGCCATACATGCAAACCCAATCAAAGAAGGTGACTGTGGTAAATATTTTTTTTTGGCAATTTAAATCAAAATTGTAGCAATTTATAATTAACTCAAAAATCAAAAATTTAATTTGATTTTCAATTTTCTACTTAAACCAAAATTACCAATTGAACTTGAATTTCAATTTTTGATTCAAATCAAAAATTAAAAATTGAACTTGAAATTCAATTTTTGATTTAAACGAAATTTGATTTAATTTTCACATTTGAAATTCTATAAGAAATCAAAAATTTGGAAACTGTTATTACATTTTGTTATTTTTAGCACCAAATGACCCAAAGTAATCCTTGGGTTCGTAGATGAAAAACGTCTGCGAAGGAGAGCGTACTTTTTTGCCAAAATAAGAAGTTCCTTTTTTGTTTTTTGATTTGAAAACGAAAAACGAAAATTGAGTTGAAATTTTCTTTTGGTATTGAATTAAAAAAGAAAAATTGATAAAAAAATTTAAATTTGTTTTTATTTTAAAATGAAAATTGAATGTCCCTTTTAGGTCACGGATTTTTCAGCCTTGTCGTTATTCTTATTTTTTTTATTGTTCATCAATTTTCAGGTTTATTATTTTTTTTTAAACTGTTTTTATAAAGAAATGAAGTTTATGTCAGTTAAGTTAGCTATGATTTACAGTTACAATAATAGTCAAAAACTGAATTTTAAAATTTTAGAATATTCAATGATTTTGTTCCCCCATATTACTAAGTCCTCTTCAAAGTTCCGTACTTTTTCAGATTATTGCAAATGGCTGAAATCTTTACGCCGCAGGGCTTCTTGTTAGGTTTCATGCCGATCATGGTAGTCTTAATATTATTAAGGCTTTTGACGATGGCATACAATGTGTTTGACCCAGGTGCTACTAGTCTCATCGGATGCTAACTCTTGGGCACCCTGGGGTTTGAACAGTCTTTCGGCAAGAACCCTATTATAGGACTCCACAAAAGCTGTAAACGTATGGTGGTATTTGGTGGTGGATCTTTTAATTTCAACCCCCTTATCCACAAGCAGTTTGGTTACATTTGACTTGAATTCGGAACCATTGTCGCACTGAAAGGTTTTAGGGTATCGTAAAGGTCCCGCTTTGCAAGTATCTTTGATCATCTCCGCGATTTCGCTAGCCTGCTTGGTACGCAGGGGTCTCGCTACCTTATATCTTGAGGCTACATCGATGCCTGTGAGAATATATTTGTACGTATTGCCATATAGTTTGTCATGCGGCATGTACAACATATCAAACTGATGCATCTTATTGGGTTTCGTAATGGTAAAGTGTGGATAATCGATACGTTTTGGACCCTTGATATGCAGGAGAAATAGGAGTTGCCTACTAAGCCAATGTATTACCTTTTTTGGAGAGAACGCTCTCCCTTGCAAGTAATTTGACAGCTTTGCGGCCGGTTCAGAGATGTTCCGGGGTATAGTAGATAATACTCAGCTTTTCTGCTTCTACCTCTGTAACGATATGTGATGCTTTTGACATGTCCTTTATTTATACATGTTAAAAACGCACGTTGTTACAGATACTTGTAGGCTACGAACCCTAGCAGGGACAATGATCCAACAATGAACGTGCGTTCATCATCCTGTTGGGTTTTTGAAGGGGTGTAGAAGTCTTTCAATTGCGGTGCCTTGTTGTCAGAGGAAATATAAAATTGGTACATGGAATCATCGACTTTTTCCTACTTTTAATTGCCTCTCTCGTTCCTCGTTGAACCATTCCAATTTAGCCTGCTTCCTATGTATCCACTCCTCCTGGGCCGTATTAAGCTTTTCAACCGCAAGGTCATGCCTTTTCCTCTCGGCTTCGCCATGCCCCGAGAGCTTGCTGAATATATAATTAGTCCCTGAAAATGCGAGGGCGTTTATAGCTGCACCAGGAACTATCACTGCTATAGTAGCCGTTCTTTATTTTCAATATTCAACACGATCAAGCCTGCCATCCAAAATATTAAGTTGGCCGTCCTGTAACAAGTACACATAGCATTTGAATTCGCCGTCTTCATCGTCCTCTTTGGTGATATGCAAGGTGATCCCATCACTCAGTTGCTGTTGTGGTCTGCCACTGCCATGTAGTATCTCATTGGGTGAGCTACGGAAGTTCACAAACAGGGCATACTTTTCATTGAAGAACTGCCCGATGGTCACATCGGAATTCCTGCGTCTGCCAAAAATGTTGACGATCTGTTCGAGATGATCCTTGGGAAGCATGGCATCATTGGGTTCCCCCCTCGACAGCGACGCTAATCTTCTCGATTTTAGGGTTGTAAAACGTTTCGTTGACACCAGCATAAACCTTCATTTTTCCCGGGTCTATGAATAATAGCAGCACACCTTTGAACGATTTGGATGGTGAGTCGATCTGGAGGTTATAGCTAGTATCAGCCTTTTTCATAGTAAGTACCTTCATCCTGAGTACTCTTTCATACGGCAGGGCAAGTCTCGAATATCTTGACATCATTGCGCTTGCCACACCCTCATTCCTGATTTTGTCGAATTCAAGTCTGATATTACTAATCTTATATGTAGCATCGGCCGGCTTGGCTGCTGTAGACCCTGAGGCTGCCGTCCCTGCATCCTTGATGACGTCACCATAGGGCCGCGAAGTTTATAATGAATTGCAATCTGTCGTACAGGCCTGCCGCATATAGGGGTAAATATCGGGTCAATTCAAACATCTTTCCTATGGGGATACAGAAAGTGTTTCCATAGGCTTTAACGATGGCTTTCTCTTCATCTGTACCTACATGACCAGTGCCCTTGACCTGTAGGGCTCTGATTGTCCCGTCATTAGAGTTAATCCCCTCCAATATGAGATTGGATCATAGATCCCGGTACAATGCCAGGATATTGTAGTCGCTTATAATTTGAACCTCTTTGTTATTTAGGGTAATACGTAGATTTTTCACCAGACTTTTCCCTATGTTTGACACGATCGTACGTGTCGTATTAGTTCCTGTTATTGCTAAATCAAATAAGAGTTTCAGACTACCTAGGATAATAACATCATTTTGTGGCATGTTGGGTATGTCAACGTACAGATCTTCTATCTCGTGGATGGTCGATGGAATATGGGAAATCTGGACTCTTTGCCGGCGTCCCTTCATACATAATAGCTGTTTGCTTTCTGTGTAAGTGTCCATCAATGTACCGTATGCGTTGATTATATATTTATTATAATATATAGCTGTAAATAAAGATGGCCGATAACCCGGGATATGATTTTACAGACGAGAAAGGCATAGGTAAGCATGATGATAAAGGCGATAAAGAGGATAGCCAACAGTCGAAGCAACTACCCGGAACATCGGGGACTTCAACGCCGGGTCAGCAGCAGGGAGGTGCGCGCAGGCAACTGGAGCTGGGGCTTGGGAAACAGAACTTGGAGGAAACCGTCGACGATCTTTATGATAAACTTACCGAGCATTTAAATTTGACGTCAACTGATAAAAAGTATCATTATTTTAGGGCCGATGAGGGTAAAAAGCTTGTTTTTAGGAAGGTAACGCTGGGGGGGGGGGGGGGGGAGAACCTATAAGGAAATAGTGGATACGACTAGTATAGGTAAATTTAAATCCATTAACACCATAGGGACGGACTTAGGACCTACGCGTCTGAAGGCCTTAGGTTTTGATAAATATCAAACACCTAACAAAGGTAGTGAAGCAGAGGCCCAGAAACTTCTGCATATTGAAATGGATTCACTTGATGGTATCAGAAATGCCGAGATTTTCGTGGACGAGTCAGAAAGACTTATTCAAGAAACTGCCTTTGCGGGGGGGGGATATCGAAGGCCTTGATGAACGAGAAAAAAATGGACTTCATCATCCATCGCAAACTATCAAGGGCGCCCTGGAGGTATTGCGGGCAAGGCAGATCCTATATGAGGACAAGATTAGAACGGCAGGGAATAGGTTGAAAATACTTGAGGAACGAAAGGCCGGAAAAGATGGGGGTCAGTGGAATCAAGAACTCCTTGATAAAGAGATAAAAGAAGCTAAGGATGACCTTGAAAAATGGAGTGATTTTAAAGAGACCGCCGATGAAGCAGAGAAAACACAAAGGCTACAAATTTATAGCCAGCTGAGTTCCATCAAGAATATGCTGATGAAAATAGCTAAGGATGACACGTCCTTGCTCGAGAAGCTAAAAATACTCTTCAAGGAGCAGGGTATAACTATAGCCAGCATAGTTTTTGCTATTGGGATGTTGATAAGCACCATTGTACTATCCGTTACGGGAGGGGGGTGCCGAGGTGCCGCAGGTGGTGGTGAAAAAGGGTTTGTGCAGAAGCAACTCGAGAAGCTTGGAAATTTTCTCAAATATCTGGCAGGTAGAGCAGGTGCCGCATTGGCTGCAGTCATCGGCACTATAGTCTCCTTCCTCCTGAGGGCAGCGGCAATGGTCGATGATTATGCTGCAAAACACCTGTATATGGCCATCGCGGCAATAGCCGGCCTTGTTGTGCTATATATCAGATAGATCTATTTTCTGAACCATAGATAGGCAAGGGTGAGGCCGACCCCTATAGTGATTAATGCAGCCTTGGTATCCTCGTGTTGATTTTGTGGTGGTTGTTCGGGTATGGGAGGCGATGTTGTAGGCCTGGGAAGTTTAGATGGTATGGCCTGTATGGTATGATCTGGAGTATGTATAGTATGCTTAGGGGGTATGGGAGGTGTGGCATGCTTTGGGTATATATAGGTGTTTTGGCAGTATGCTTAGTGGGTGAGGCAGATGCATGCCTCATAAGTGGCTTGTTATTCAAGTCAAGCCGTATGCCGATGATTGCGCTTGCCGGTGCTATAAGGATATTGTATATCCCACAATCTTGCCCATACGCAGGTTCATGTCAGATGGTAGCATGTACACCCCATGCAAAGTTCACCGGGTCTGGGCATACTGCAGTACTTTTTGAAACTCGCTGATGTCATGGCTTACATTTTCCTGACGTTCCACCATAGCCGTGCAGTTATCTGCATTCGATCCGATTAGAGATGCTTTAGCACCGGCCTGGGACCCCAGTAACAGGTCCACGTAAACCCGGATACTCTCTTAGCTTTGTCAGGCCCTCGGATGTTAGGCCTTGACTTGTTGGCATGATAAATTTTGCCGATCCCCATCAGCCTGTGGTCACCATCTACCATTCGTCAATGACGACATGACTGCCTTGAATTTGTACAATGCATCCGGATCTGAACCGTATTTGCGACAGACCTGGGCATAGCCTGAGCTCGAGTAAGGGTTTTTGTACTGTGAGAACCCATCGTCATACGGCATGAGTACCTTCATTCTTGCCAGAATACGACGCATGTGGTAGTACACGTGGAATTTGAAGATAGAGTTGATGAGGGGTACGTGGCCTGTCATGTGTTTGGCACATATGCCTAATGCCGTAGTTGCGCAATGGGTGGCGAAATTGACCTGAATATTCCAGTAGTCCAGCGCTTGCCCTTTCCAATTCACATTAACGGGGTCAACAAGGTAGGTTGTTGGGACTTTGATGGCGTATTTGGTAAACTCCGGGAATACCACGGATAAATGAGACTCCGTGCTCACGTACGGGTCCTGATGCTCCAAATCTGTAATGCCAAGTGGCCATTCACTCCTGCTACTTGTATACTTTGCAGAGTGGTTGTATTGGTAGATGTTTATTTCTTTAAAACAAAAGGATATGAAACAACTGCACATCACCGACATAGATAAACCTACGATTTTCGAAGACTACCTGGGACAGGACACCCGTATTGCTCTAAAATCTATCAGTATCAGACCCGGATGGTTGAACCTATATAGCAACAACGATATCACTATACCGAAAGTAGGACCTGACCAGAGGGTTACAAGGATTGAGATTATGAATGGCCTGTACAAAATCGAGGACATCGCGGCTATTGTAAACAGCCAGGCAGAAGATAAGATCAATCTGTTTGTTTTGAAAAATGCATATTGTAGACTCGGTGTTAGTGACGGTTTTACGGTGGTGATCGGTAGGCAATTGCAAGAACTCCTGGGGATTAACCTATGACCCTGCAAAAAAAGTATTATACGAAGGGTGACTACGATACTATATATAAAACCGATATATATCATAAATTGAGACTTATTTGTCCACAATTGGATGAAGACGACTGTCTTTTGGATGGTAAAAAATCGAAGGTTCTGGCCCTGCTTCCCACCAAAGAATTGAACGCTTTGGGGGACATGCTGACCTGGACCTTTGATACCCCTGTATACCTTCCCCTAAAGGGGTCTACTGTCCGTCTTGAGTTTATGCTAACAGATGTGTACCATCATGAAAAGAACGTCACGTTTTTTGACATCATAATGCATTTGCTGATAGAATAAAGATGGATATCAATAAACTTTATCCGAGTTATCGTGTTAAACCTCAGTAAGTATCATAGCCATGCAACATAGCATTAAGAAAAACCCTCATGGAGGGACGAATCAGGTTAACTGATGGAATTTTTGTCTAACTGCTTGACTAATGTTTGAGAAAACTTATTTCACAAAAAAAGCAGTGACCAACCAAATGGGTGCAAATACATTTATTCGGTAGGGCTAAATCCATGCGATGCCGGGTCCCAGTTGTCTTTTAAAACGTTTTCTACTAACATTTGGAGAAATCGCGGTCAGTAGTTTACTTTTGAACTATGACTGATTTTACTTTTGTCTGGCAGCTACACTGTGATGTGGGCTGTCGACCGTGATGCTACCCATGGATTTTTCTTACGGTAATTTTTTGAAACACAAAATTGAGAAATTTTGAATCATGACGCGCACGTAGACAGAAGAGTGGTTTCAGCAAACAGAAAACTAAATTGAAATGGGATTTTTTATTTACTAGTTAAAAAATTAAAATGTTCATTTTCTTCTACCTCCTTTCTTCTCTTTTTTACGCAAGTATGATTCCTTAGTTTGTGTATAAATTCGATTATTAACCATTTGATCCTTCGTCTTCAACGTTCCATTCATTTGCTTTTTATTTCCAGCGTATCTAATCATTTTGTTTTTCTTCTTGCCCTGCTGACGAGGTAAGGTTTTACCTACAAGAAAAGTGTGATGGCTTTACTTCAACGTCAATGAAGTCATTAAACTTTTATCTTAATTGCATTTAGAAGGTTTTATTACTTTTAAAAAACCCACCTTTCTCTCCACGACTAGCATCCTCGTTGTCACTATAATCGTTAGCGGACCTTTTAAAATTGCTTTTCTTCATCCATTCATCGTATCTAGATTGCAAATATGTTGGTACAGTTGTAAAATAACTGCTTTTCTTATAACTCAGCTGTTTCACATGCGTAAGTTAGTGACAAATACCTTTTTGATTTGTAGGATGCAGGGATATAGTTTCCACTCTCTGTTTTTATCTTTTTTGCTTTCTCTCTTTCAGTTGATACAAATCTTTTGCGTTTACGATCCCTACACGTTCAAAGTAAAAATAAATTAACGTCCACATAAAAAGGCGATATGAAATGCTGCAACTAACCATTTTTTAGACGCTGCATTTTTCTTTATTACAGAGGAGTCGTCTGCTGTGAAATCAACTGCTAAATCGTTGGCTTCGTTCTTGAATGACTTTATATTGAACCTATGAAAGTAATGTTTACAACAGGATTGCAGTTGAAAACTTTGCTTTTATAAGAACCAGCAATATTACCGTAATTGACAAAAAAATTATAGGAAAAAAAAGAACGGTCAAGTGCGGCCATTAATTGGTGCAATTCTTACCCTTGCTCACCATGAAAATCCGATGACTGACGTTGAATATAATTTTCGTCTTTATACCCTACAACACGAAACATTTGGCGCGAATGATTGTTCTGAATTCCATTCTACAGAAAGAGACTGGGAACTTGTTTTTAGTAAACAAAAAACATGATAAAGGATAAAGGGATAGTAATAATTTTACCATTGACGGCAAACAGATCAGCTATATACGCGTCCTAAAATTAAAATGGTAATACAAATTCAAAGAGACACAAGCTGGATTGCCTTGGCCACAACCTAATTGTAACTCAATAGTAAAAAAAATCTACAGAGAATTGGCAATACACCCTATTCAATATGTTTTACTCACATCAGCAATAGTTGACACTTTTTCTTCTCTCACTTCTGTTTTTTTATCTTTTAATTTTTGCTTTTGTCTGTTGATCACAGAAGAGTGGTACTCCCTTAAAAACAAAACAGTAATTACCTCATATGATCAATGTATGTTGAAAATTTCTATATTTTTGATCCCGCTCACATTTTTGCTAAAAGCTATCATTACACATTTTTTAAAACTACATGGGAAGGGAAATAATTGATACATGCCCAATTTTTTCCCTGATCTTTGTATAGCTTACAGACCAGAAAAACAACAAAACACAAATAAGTTGGAATATCTCGAGTTCTGAACAGGGCACATGGTTAGTTTATATTTTATAGACTAAACACCTAGCTGAACTAAAGACATATTTAGTTATAATAGCAAGTAGGTACATTCGTATTTATTTTCGACAGCCTTACAACTCCGTACAGCACTAGTATGTCGTGCATAACCGAAAGTAGGATTCGTTCCAGGACTGAGAAAGGAAAGGTTTTCGAGTTAAATCTAAGCCAGTCAAAAAGACCCGGCTTAGAGATGCTAATCCGCGCGAAACTGAGAAAATAAGAATCAGTTTTGATCAATGAAAATTCAGCAGAGGCTAGTAAGGAAATGGAAAGTTGTTTATAGAAGTCATCATCAAATGCCTGATGCTACTCAATGAGAAGGATGATTTCCACCCATTGATTTCGATCGAGCTCATCGACAAGTTAGACAGAGACGTTCAGAGGAGATATTACGATGGATTCAAAGTCCCGTCAGGAAGTCGGCAAGGGAAGTCTTAGACTAAATTTCGTTAGATGGCCAATCATGAGGTACCAAAAGTAGAAAATATGATGTCTGCTCCAAACACTCGCAGTCGACTAGACCATCTGTAAGAGGAGCAGCCTTGAAAAAAAAAGGCCGGGATAGCGCAATTGGAGATTAAGGTCAAGTTTATCAAGCAGCAAGAAGCAGCCATCCTAGAGCAAGAAACAGAAACTTATAAAATAGCAATTAGAGATCGAGAAGGCAAAGGCAAGGCTTCACGTCTACGAAGAAGAAAAACAAAGCAGACAGCATCGTCAGCACAACCAAGTTTAAAAATTAAAACTGAGTTACTTGGAGACTACATCAAAGACTTACCTAACCTCGATCAAGGTATCAAACATCATAATAAAAATGTCCACAAGGCGGCAGTATACACAAGTCAGAAGAGTAACCCACTGCCTTCGACAAGAAATCTAAAATCAGAGGCTAGTTATCATCAAATATCATAGTCGATCCTGAGTTTAGTAAAGGACTGATTTGGCAGAAGCATACTTTTGAACTTTTAGGGGTAGCTTACTTCCTCTTACAATTTGTAACTCGGCATTGTTATTTTCTCGAATTAGTCCAACATTTATTGTGATCAATTCGTTGGCTTCATTTCTGCATTTTCTGTTACAACTTGATTAATGCTTTTAATGCCAGTACTCTTTTCTTCTTCACTCTTTCTATTTTTGGGAACAAATCTACTCGATCTTTCTTCTTTTTTCACTTTTTGAAATTCTGTGAATGACGAAAGAAGGCTTTTCATTTTTGTTGTTATCAACATTCGAAACCTTTCTGCTACCACAAAAACAGCAAAATAAATCCAAGATATTTATTTTTTCCCCACAATTGCTGCAAAAACAGGCTATATCATCTGCCATGTTTGTTGTTGGTTGAATTCCGAACAGTTGCACGAGTATTTGAAGACTTGAGCATTGTTTATTATTTTTGAACACTTTGTGTATAAAGGTTTTTTTTGTATTTGTGTATTTTGAAAAAGATTTGTGCATTTTGAAACATATTCGCGTATTTTGAAATAAACTTGTGTATTCTGAATTTAATTTGTCTATTGTCCCTTCTCGGTTTCCATACGTTCGTTGGTTATGGTTTAAATGTAACAGTATCTCTATAATGGTCCTTTAAAAAAATCACTATAGCGCCCCCTTCGTCTGCATTCTTTATAAACTTGCCGTTGTTATTCATAAGTGAGCGCAACGCTTCAAGTTCTTTATTTCTATTTTTAGGAGGGTGAAATTTTGTTTTAGGTTTCACTATCAAATCACATTATCGAATGCTTTTGGCCGCGGATAGTTCTTGTTTTTTAAAAAAAAATGAAATTTCCAGGGCTCAGCTCAAATGTTATAGCCCATATACCAATGGCCCCATATAGATCTGCCCTATATAGAGCTGGCAGTAATCGCGCTGGCATCTTTAAATAAATAATCACCTTTTCATCCTCATCACACTTTCTGTTTCCTTCGACTTCTTTGTATTCATTGATTCGAACACGGTCTGAAATATTAAGTAAACTTAAATCAATGCTGGCATTAAATTAACCAACAGAAATAACAGAATTTTATACAGAAAGAAAGCAAACAAGATGCAGACGCTACGCAAACTACCACACATCGACAATAGTGAAACAGTCTGCAATACCTGCCAACAGGAAATTCACGCTATTACAAAGTTGTTGATGGTGATCTACTTTTTTGTATTCTGCTTTTATCCAATATAAGAATTTTTTTTGGGGAAAATATTTGTTAAAATAATGTAAAGCACTTAATGGGGCCCAAGACTGATTTGTTTTAAAAATAATTTTCCTAGGAAACAATTTCTGATAATGGAAAACACAGGATTTCATTTACTGTGAAGAGTAACACTATTGGAAAGTATATCTTGATTTGATCTCTTTTGTGATCTGCTTTTGTTGAACATATATGTTATGTAGAACCATAATAACTAATAACTCACAACACAACACACATACATACATTTGTGCATGCCACTTTATTTTCCGTAGGTCGCACGAATGTCTGTAGTGTGCACAATAGAAACTACCCCCTCCCCTAAGTTTCAATTGGAAAGTTTTCTTTGTTATTGACTGGCTTATTGTAAATTATGTCATTATAGAAGTAAATATTATTCGCCCAAACATACATTTCCAGTCAGTTTTTTTCTTTGGAATTTGTTTTAATGACAACCCAGCTCTCAAAGTCGATATTGACTTGTGCTCTGCAGGCCTTATATCTACAATACGTTAAGAAAATCGTCTCATTTTTGGGTTAATTTTAGAAAATGTTTTTTTTATATAAAAACTGCGTATAATATCTTGCGCTGTTTCGTAGCGGACAAAATTGTTACGAAAAAATAATTCAATTTACCCTCTCAGTTAAAACAGGATATCTCAAGAACGAAATAAGATTTTTATATTCTGTAAAAAGAATAATAATCTGAGATAAATTGTCCTTATTACTAAAACAAAAATTTATTTGGACACCTGTCCGAAATCGGTAAATTTAGGCCAAAATGTCTAAAAATGTCTAAAAAATTATCATTTAGATGAATGTCTTCCACAATATCTCTGAAAAAAAAGTTAAGAAAACATGTTTTTTATGGTCCACAGATTGGGTTAAATATCTGGAGTGAAAATTATTTAATTTTATTACTGTCCGAAATTGTCCAAAGGGCCACTCTTGGTCCTAAAGTTTTTCGGGCCAAATATGTGACATCTATATATTAAATAAAACGTCATTCAGAGTCGACTGTTTCAACATTATAGTTTATCAGGATAGTAGAAAATATCTCAAGTTGTGCATAAATAGGTTATTATTAAATACATTTAATATCTACAAAGCAATCATCTTTGTTTCTTTATAAATTGTATAAAATAGCACCCAAAATCTTGTGATAAAGCCAAGATTAGCTAGCTAGCTAGCTATAAACATGTTTGATTTCAGCAATTCCATCTTGAGAAAGCCCACCAGTCTTAACTAAATATAAAAAAGAAGTATTAAGTTACTTAGCTACAGGACATGATGCAAAATGCAAAACTGTAGGACCAAAAAATAGCTACTCTTTACAGAAAAATGTAAAACAGGAGAAACAAGATTAAAAAAAGATACAATTAGCCAAACTTGAAGTTTTGCAACCTACAAAACAATTTCTCAAAATCAAGGGTGCTCTAATACAGGGTGACCACTAATACAATGAGAACAAAAGTAAAGATATTAAGGAGAATTAAGGAGACAAATTGACATTTTTAAGGATATTTTGCTGCAAACAAGAATAAAAAAAATAAAAAAATAAGAAGAATTAAGGAGAAAACCAATTTTAGTTCTCTTCCTTTAATGTTACATACTATGTCATATGATAAGAAAATTATACATATTATACAAATATACATATAAGTTATGCCCTGAAAGATAGAAAATATACGATTTTAGGCAACAGAGAAAATGTCTTATTTCACTGGTGATGAGCAATCGATGAACACATTTCCAAAAAAGTTACGATAAAGAAAAATTAAGAAATAAGGAGAAATTAAGGAGAATAGGTAAAATTTCAATTTTATATTTAAGTACTTTAAAGGATATTTTTTTTCTAAGGTTATTTAAGGAATTGGAGGAGTGGTCACCCTGTAATAGCAAAAATATAATATCAAAATCCCTGAAAAATAAAGCAGTTTACTGTTTTGTCCCTTACCTCGTGCTTTGCCAACCTTTGACTGGCTTCAAAATTGCTAAGACACCGTTGTCTCGCCTATTCCAGCATATTCGAAAAACTCCGGTTTCGAACAATGACTCCCGGGTCGAGCAATTAAGTTAAAAATAAACACCAGGCCGCCGTAATTTTTTTGGAAAAAACCATACCTAACAAAACATTAAATGCCATCGCTTAGAAGTTCAGATACTTTTCAATTGAACAGAAAAGGGATCACACTACATCAAATTGCTGTGTATCACTTCGGCAACTTTTTCTCCTCTTTTTTAGCGCCTTAAGAAGACTCTAACTTAAAATTTAAGTATTTTAAAGCTTGCGAGAAATGTTTTTTTTAATTTTGTGTGTTTTGTTTGACGAAATAATTCGAAATCCATAAAACACATGTATAACATATTTATATATTTAAAAAGTAGAAAAGTAGATCGTTTTAATACCTTTTTATTTCAGTAAAATTAAAACAATACAAAAAATGTTTCGATAACTTAAAAAATGATAAAAATACAAAATTTAAAAAAAAATTGTGGAAGCTATTTTAATTTTGTTCACGGTTTGACCGTAGCGAAATAGCCGTGGCAGAGCCCCAACGACAGTTAACAGAAGAACAGTTACGTTGAAAACAAGGTAGGATTATTTCAATTTATTTAATATTATTGCTTTTGGTGTAGCGTATCCGTATATGGCTTAATACCTTCTACATAAACTTTATTTCGAAACCATGAAAGCTTCTGATTTCTTCTGATTACTGATTTTACCAATAATACTGGTGAACGGTTAGTAGAAAAGTTCTGAGGCATAATTCGTTTGATATGTCTTCGAATCAGTTTTTAGATTGGAGGATCACGAGTCTTCAAATTGGTGGAAAAGGAGGAAAATAACAAGTTGTTCTCGATCGTCGAATCAATTAATTAAGAAAACAAGCTCAATGTTTTTTTTAATATAAAATTCGTCAAATCATAGTTTACGTTGTGTGGCGTAATTGGTTTAAGGGGCCATTGTTAAGAACAAGAGGGTCGTTAGTTCGAGGCCCTGAGGTGGTGATTTTCTATAAAAAACTTTGCGTAAAGAAACTAGTTGATGACGTGCAATTGACTATTTAGGATAGGATAGGATGAAAGTACATGCAGGCAAGATAGAGATGAAAAGACAGACAATTGTGATTTTCAATTGTGAAAATTTTTTTTAACATATTTTGTAACAAAAATCTAAACATTTGTTTATCTTATGGTGTAAGTATGTGAAAAACAACAACAATTACACACATTTTTTTGTCAACGATTAATTCTTTTATTTCTAAGCAGTGTTTAGAATGTGCTAATCGCACGAAGTGCTGAAATATTGCAGAAAAGAGTCATGCTAACGTCAGCAACAATTAGCACAGCTTAAGGGTTTGGATTTAACTTAATAAGTCCACCGTTAACAGAACTTTGAGAAGTTTAAAATTGTGTGAATGTAATATAGAAACGGCCAAAATAACTAGTGGCAACGGAATTCAAAGTTTACGGTCATGTGCCAACATTTTTTTTCACTGTTAGTCGAAATAGCCACATTTTTCTCCCTTTTTATTGCTGCATGCGTAACATTGCATACGAGGCACGACAGCTATCTATTCTGCGCAACAAAATTGCATTACACATGCGCATAAAAAAATTGCATCGTGGCCCTAGCACTTAAAAACAACCTTCAAAGAAAGGTTGCAATATCATACTCACCAAATTCGGTTTGAATTTTTGCAAGTCTGATAATAATTTCGTTAACTTCGTATCTGTAAACAGGTCAGCTATAAGAATGTTAAAAAATATAACATATCTGACCCACTATTTACACTGCGAGATTTCTTATGTTGTCCTAAAGAAATATTGCTCCATTCAATAGACCTGTTTAATACGCATACGAAAATGCAACGTGAAAACGAGATTAGTTATAAGCAGATTTCGGGAAGCTACAAGGATTTTGTTTTTAGACTCGTACTAGTTTACCAGTGTAAGTTATAGCCAACTGATTTATAGCTATAGTCTTAGGTTTCTTAGCTAGTGTTTGTCAGGAGTTATGCTTCGAATTGATGTTTTTTGAGCTGTTTGAACTTCTGAGCAAAAAATATGAAAGATTTAGCTAGTCACAAAATCTAAAGCGTATTTAAAAGTTTCAAGGACAATTAAGAACACTTGCTATACCCAGTATATAGCATGCCGCAGTAAGATATAGAGGGATATACCTTGTCAATTGTTTTAAGACAGAAACACAAAGGCAGTTCTTGAGTGCTTAACCTCCTCATTTAGCTACAAACCTTTGTAATTTTTATCCAACTAGAAGATTGACTAATGTAGGGATGAAACCCACAGTCTATTAGGCATGAGTCAAACACCCTACTGATTGAGGTAACGATCGTCAAACTAAATGACCAACCAAGACCCTTCTTTCAGATAAGCCCTATATCAAAAAATATTCATATGTGGTTTAAAATATTAATGCAGAGATAACTCGAGGTAGAGTAATAATAACTAGCAGTAGGGTAGCTCTAGCTTATATATTACATTTAAAAAGCTGTCTGAAATACCTACGTTAAACAGTATGTTTAAGCTAATGTGCAAATTTAACACCTTTTAATATAAGAACTGGGCTAGTTGACAAACATGCTACCTCACTTATCACAAAGTCTTCGAAAGAAAGCTATAAAAATATCATTTCCTGAAATTTTAAGTTAGGTAGCCTCATTCATTATCACAGTTTTTTTGTTTATAAAATAGCATTTCCGCGGCTTTTTTTTTTCGTGTCACTATTTCTTACTTTCCGCGCTCCATCACCTTGTTTTAGAATTAAACAAACTCTGTCAACTCACGGTTTCTATTCAAAACGCACATCCAATCAAAATCCGTATATCATCAACCTAGATCAGGGCTATTATGGAGCCGTCTCGTCAAAATATCACAGGCGTAGAAGAGTCCTGAAGATGAGGTTGTCACATTGAACACAAATTATTTTTATGCACAACTTCGCTGCAAAATAAAAATGTGCTCATAACTTATATCGCTATTACGTTATTCTGCATTTTAGTCTGTATATTTTGCCGAACAAAAATAAATATGGAAATAGGTCTATTGATAAGTTCGTTAAATTTGCTACATGTGAGTCCCTTCCTTGTTTACAGAAAAACATTTGCGATGATTTTTAAAGCTAACTCAACAATATTCAGTGCAACCGTAGTAATTCAATAACCCCAGTAATTGTCTAAATTCTTTATTTTTAAAGCACCCACTTAAACTCAGGAAATCCAAAAACAAACAAAAAAACCTTTTAGACAGCAACTCACCAAACATGGGATGATCTGAAATGGCAGTTATATCGATTTCTTTGCTACGTTTTATAGACTCAGCTGATGCGCATTCTCTCGAACGTACATACTGTTTGTACCCGTTTAACATCACTTTGTGAAGGGACATCTAAAATATTGACAATACAGAGAAGTATTAATTTCAAAAACGAGTTTCAATCAGTTATTACTGCAGATAACCCATACCATCGCCTCCGACACCTCTACCACCACAGACAGCCAATAACTAGATAACCATAACCAGATGCCGTTGCCTCCAACACCGCAGATAACCACTACCATTGCTTCAAACACCACTTACCACAGCAGATAACCATCACCATTGCCTCCAAAATCGCAGATAACCACTACCACCGCTACCGCAGCCTTAAACACCGCAGATAACCACTACTATCGCCTCCTACACCGCAGATAACCAGTACCGTCGCCCTCAACACCGCAGATAACCACTACCGTCGACTCCAGCACCCCTTACCACCGCTGATAACCACTACCATCGCCTCCAATACCACCATCACCACAGATAACTATCATCATCGACTGTAACACCACTGCAGTAGCCACTATGGTTGCCTCCAAAGCTATCGTCACTGCAAACAACCATTACCATTGACTTCAACACAGATAACAATCATTTAAAATTAAAATCATTAAAAAACACTGTTAAAAAACAACAAAAATTCCTTCAAATTTTCTAGGTGAAAGTGAAAATAATTTAATGAGCAACTCAGGTTCTAAATTGCTTTTCACACAACAAATGATAAAATGATAAAATAAACGTACAAGGTTAAAATTTGTCAATGACACATTTCGTACAAAGTCGATTTTGTCAGTAATGGCTGATTGAGGAACAGTGCCAATGATTCCGTCCTCATCTAAATGGATTCAAGCAACATTACATAATTAATTATATGACTAAAAATTACAGCTTTAGTGATCACCGTGTTACTTATCCGTAACTGGTCAATTTAAAATCTTAAACTGGTCTATTTCAAATTTGAAATAGACTGGGTTGTAATTGACCAGTTCTATTTTACTTCATGATTTGTTTTGTTTTTATCACAAGAATAGCCCGAGATTTTTAATGAAATAACTAATTGCAGATTTTATATTATTGTTTAGAACCATGTTTTATTTTGACTGACGTACCAGAAAAAATATTTTGCGTTGCTTATAAAGATGCAACAGTTTAATAAGAAAGCATTTCATCATAAGTAATCTCTTACTTTTTTCTTTGCCTTTGGGACATTTTGTTTGGCAATAGGAAATTACCTTAATACGTAATTTTCCTCAAAAGGAGCCCATAATAATCCACCCAAAAAATAGTTTTTAATCATATTATTAACACGTAATAACATGCTTTCTTGGGCTATTTTGGGTTAATAAGCCCTCGTATAATTTGTCACGTTGACAAATAGTCAACATTACAAATGAAACCCAGGCTTAATAATCCCAAAATAGCCCTCAAAATCATGTTATATTACACAAATATTTCTTCAAATCAAAAAAAGTTTATACTGGTAACAATTTATCAGCACATAATCATTTTTTACCTTTTAAAGTCGTTGACGAAGCATATTTTGAAGGTCGTCCCAGAAACAAGTGCAAATCCATAAGAAACGCCATCTGAGCAACAAAAACAAAAAAGAAAACAAAGAAATCAACATAATCAAAATAAATTAGAAATTATATTTGCATGAAAAATAACTTCCGCAAGCTTTATTTTTCAGGAAGCAGATGCTTATACTGCTTAAGATTAATCAGCACATTTCAAGTGCGTAAAAATTGAATTGCGCAAATGATAACTCCTAAAAAAAAACCATGACACGAACTGAAGAACACGCAATAGGTTCATAAATAATTTTTTTACATAAAGGGCTGCGTGTCAAAATAAATTTCACAAGGAAATTTATTACAGAACATTGTTTTGTATATAAAAAAGAGATTTTTCAGTCACTACAATAAACTACAATAAATGTTCCAATGCAAGCATTTTCAACTACGTTTATTCACCTCATCTTTCATAACAAAAGAATATGCTGTTCCAGACCTGCCAGCTCTTGCAACACGACCTAAAGAATACAAAACGAAATTACTTTCTATTTTTTAATGTAAATTCTTTTTTTAACAGAAATACAATGGCTTACCTACTCTGTGTATGAATATCTTGGGTTTAGAAGGAAAATCAAAGTTAACAACATTATCCAGCATTGGAATGTCAATACCACGTGCCTGTGTGACAATTAAAATATTTGTGACAAGATGACATGACACAAGAGTGACCAGGGTCGACTGTATGAAAAAGGTAACAGTTTAAAAGGCTTACAGCAATATCTGTCACAATTAAGATCATTGCTAGCTTTTTCCGGAACTTGGCCAAATTTATCTTTCGAGCTGAAGTAAAGATAAATATAAATCATTAAAAATTCAACAAAACAGACAGCAATGGCTACTATGGCCTACCAGTTTGATCAAGAGATGAGTAAATGTAGGAACAATCCAATCCGGCGTTAGTTAGAAGCTAAAACATAAAATAAAATGTTAATGTTCATTAAGAAAGAGCTGCATATGATATACTCATAATGCGAGGTTGTTGGCTGTGGTTTAAAAATCAAATAAGAAAGACATTCAACTTCGACTACTGCGTACTCTGATTTGTTTTTTTTAACATCTTTTTTTGAGCCAAATCTCTTATTTTTTTTGAAAGCATACGATTCCATTACGCGAGTCTGGCAGCGTGAAAAACTGTCTTTATGCTACACTTTTGTGCGTTTCCATTGCCTACAGATATCGATAGATCTTTCTCATACGATCGTAATGTGCTCGATATATGAATACAGTGGATGACAATAACACAGTCTTCGGAGAACAAACTTCCCATCATATTGATACTTTCCCGCCTGAGTTCGATTCAGCGAGTAGGCAAATAAATATGTGCATTTAGGTGCATTAACTTGAGACATTTACAACTTCCAACTTCTTGATAACATATGACCAAAACAGTCCCCATGATGTCTATGCACATAATCTTAGTTTCCAGAATTGTTTAAAAATAGCATGGTATTCTGTATGGAGTACCCTAAAGCCGAAACCTCTTTTTGGGTAAGGAACGTTTGCGATTTTTTTTATGTTTATAGTCGCAACAAATTTCAATTTGTATCTACACACATTTCAAATCATTTTAGAAAGAAACTAGGTTGAAGCTATTTACGTAACATTATTTCCTTCTGAACGAAAAAAACTTATATCATAAAGCTTGGTGGGATGGTGTTCGTGAACGAAGCTATTCTCGATAAGTTAATCTCGCTTTCATCGAAATTAAATTCTACTTTTATCATCATGCAAGGGAATCAGAAACACATATTTGCTGTTGATGTGGTTGGCTTTATAAAGCTAGCTAACAAACATGTCTGGCATCAATAATATCATCAAAACTGAAAAAAACATAAACAAACTTTACAGAAACCTTTCTATTCTTAATTTATATACCATGCCCCTTTTTAAATGTCTTTTATTTTGAAGGAAAGAGTAGACAAATGCTTAAAAAAAAACAACCATCTTACAAACATAATCTCTGTTACTTTGTGCCGGGAACTTCATTTAACAAACTTTTTACCAATGTTTTGATTGCCAGGGGAAACTTGGATTTCAGCAAATAAAATTGCTTTATTTTGATCACGTGGTTTAATTCATCCAAATAAAATTTTTATTTTGATAACGCGAAATTATAACGCAAACAAACGCAAACTCCCAGCATTTCCCGACGAGGAAGACATATTTTTTCGGCAACATTAAAGATTTTTTCGGCGACATCAAAGAAAAATAAGCATATCAACTTGTCTGTCACAGACACAAGGAACTGGCGTATTATTATATAGACTAGTCGATTAAGCCCGTAAAAAAATCCACTTAGACAGGATAACAGTAACAATGAACCGTTATTTAAATTTTGATGACGTCAGCTAGTATCTGTCAAGAGACAAAATATTTCTTCTTGGAAATTTGTTTACTTGTTGCCTCTATTGTGTAGAGCTTGAAAGGCTGAATAAAAAAATGTACAGGAACATTTGTTTTGGACAAACACCTAAGGAGATATAAGGGTTTCAAAATTTTCCTGACATCAGCAAAAACGAACAAATATGCAAAAAAATTATTGTAAGATTTGTATGCCCGTTGCCTTCATCGTATAGATCTCAAAATGCTGACCAACAAAATGTATAGGATCATATATCTTTGACAAACGGTTGCAGAGATATTAGGATTTGAAGGTTGCAAAGATATTGATGTTTGAAGGATTTTCGATGACGTCATCAACCCATTCATTCCAAAACGGATAAGGGGACCCAGGTTTGGGAAAATTGTCCAAATTAGTCCTAGGTGGTCCCTAGTTACCCACGCAGTAAAAAATCAATGACGTCACCACCTCGTTTCCAAGTTTTTGGCCTCAAAATTTAAGGTGCATTGAAATAGCTTCATTAATTTAATATAGGATATTGACGTTTAAGTCTTGTCAGTTGAGTTAAAAGGTAGGTTGTATGAGGCCTGTGTAAGAAGTGTTATGTTGTACAGTAGTGAGACATGGGCAGTGATGCAGGAAGATCTTGACCGTATAGAATGGAATGATATAAGAATGGTTAGGTGGATGTGTAACTTCTTCCAACACCCCCTTCACTTCCAACATATCACCTAAGTAACAGAAGTTCTCAACTATCTCTAACGAGCCACTGTTGTACATCATTAAAGCTGGAAATACTTCATTCTCTTTGCAACGCTTGCATACAAACTGAATGTCAGTTCTTAACCTTCCACCAATACTACTGCACTTCTTATGTACCCAATGCTTGCATGTCTGACAAAAAATTGAGTTACTACCAACCCCTTTCCTGCAAACTCCACAAAGCCACTTTCCAACTACAAGGTTACACTTGGCTGCAATGCTACTAATCATCTTCCACTTCTCAAACTTTTCAACAATAACTCCCATGGACAACCTGTACTGAATTCCATCAACAGCGCTTCTAAGACTAGAACAAACAACAAAGGACTAAGTACAGAACCCTGATGTACACCAACATTTACACTAAATTCATCACTAAGTGAATCGGTAATCCTGACATGACTTCTAGCATTGCTGTATATAGACTACCATCGTAACTAGCCACTCATCCACACCTAATTTTCTCATAGCCCACCAAATAACTTTACGTGGCACTCTATCAAAAGCTTTCTCTAAATCTACGAAGGAAAAATAGAGATTCTTTCTCTTTCCTAAATAATTTTCCTGAAGCTGTCTGAGTAAAAATATTGCATCTGTAGTGCCAAGCCCTGGAACAAAACCAAATTGCATCTTATCTATATCAAGTCTTTCTCTAAGTAACTTATCATCACTCCTTCAATAACTTTCATTACTTGATCAACCAACTTCAAACCTCTATAGTTACCTCTTTCTAATGCATCACTCTTGCCCTTGAAACAATTCACTATTACACTTGCTTGCCACTCACTCGGAATAGCACCATCCTTTATAATCTGATTAGCAAGACTTGTAATAAGCACAACTCCAATATATCCAGATGCTTTTACCATCTCGGCAACAATACCTGATACTCCTGCAGCCTTGCCAATCTTCAATTTCCTAATAGCCTCCACTACCCATTCTGTCTTGATCTGCATACCCTTCTACAACAACATCATCAGACAAATTATCCTCATCCAAATCAAACTCTGTGTTAAGCAACCTCTGATAATAATTCTTCCAAGCTGCCCTTTTCTCCTCCTCTGTGCTAGCCAAAACACCTTCCTCATTACGTATACACTTCTCACCTACAACATCTTGATTAGTCTTCTTCATTTGCTTTGCTATCTTGAATACCTCATTGCGCTGGTCTTCCCTTCTTAACACATCTGCAAATCTGTTTCTCTCTGCTTCTGATTTTGCCTTATACACTGCTGTACGAGCACGACGCTTTGCTTCTAAGTAAATATTTTTACTACCACCTGACTTCCACTCTTTCCAAAGTTTCCTCTTTTCCTTTATACACTGGTCAACCTCATTATTTCACCACCAGGTCTGTCTATGTCTAACTGGTTCTTTCGTCCACCGACAGGTATCAGCAGAAGCTGCCAGAAGACAATTCTTCAAAGTAGTCCAAGTACTTTCAACATTGTCACTATCACCTTGACCATTGTGGGCTAACTGCTGAACTTTTGCACTAAATTGTCTTGCTACAATCTCTTCCTTCAGCTTCCAGACTTTACAACGGGGCCTGTACTTTCCCTTGGCTTCTTTAACACTCTTTAAGATAATATCACAAGCCAGCAACCTATGCTGGGAAACACACTCTTCCCCCGATATAACTTTCACGTCCTTCACCACTTTCTTGTCTGACTTTCTAACCAGGAAGTAATCTATCTGTGTCTTACAATCACCTGACTCATATGTTATCAGCCTACTCTGTCTCTTACTGAATGATGTGTTGCAAACCACCATGTCCGTTGCCATTCCAAACTAAAGCAACCTCTCCCCTTCCTTATTTTTTCTGCTTCCAATCCATAACCTCCATGCACACCTCTATAACCTTCAGATGACTTCCCAACATGACCATTAAAGTCGCCGCCCACCATGACAAGTTCAGTGTCTCCAAATTTGATGTGACTGCTATTAACTCATCACAAAACTTCCCCTTATCTTCCTCACTGAGTCCACACTGTGGAGCATAAACTGACAGAAAAGTGACAATCCTATTACCTATCAAAAACTTTATAATACGACTATTAACTCGCAATAACATCTATTACTTTTTCTACCCACTTCTCTGCAACAAATATGCCAACTCCTCCATATTCATCACTGTTACCAATCCAAAAAAGCTATACCTTGCCCTTCTACCTTCCACAAATTTCACTCCACCTGACTTTCTTAACACAACACATATCAACAGATCTACGTTCTAACATTTCAACTACTTCACCTGGTCTACCTCTCAGTGTACCAACATTTACACTAGCCATCCTCAACCTAGTGTTATCTGCCTTGTGATGCGATAGCTGGGTAACGGTCTGACGATACGCGACACCTTCACTCCTTAGAGTTCCAGCCCCGTTTACGCAGTTTGTCTGATCAACTGTTCTTACGGCCAATAATAAAGAGTTTTGGCATTGTTTTACAGCTGGATGCTCCTCCTAGCGCAAACCGTTCACAGACCGGACTGGGTGTTTTTTAAAGTGACATCATCACTATGTGGCATTTCATAGGACTTCCACAATCGCCCCTTTAAACTAAGGTATGGTGAAGTTCAACTCCTCTCTTGTCTCTTAAAGAGACCCTTCAGGTTAAAAAAGAAAAAGAAGCATTATTTGAACTTTGATGACGTCAGCAACCCCCACAAAAAAAAGAACCTTGTTTTCATGTTGCCTCTATTGTGTAGCGCTTAAACTGCTGATCAAGAAAATGTATATGATCATGTGCTTTTGATGAAAGGTTAATGAGGTATAAAGGTTGAAAAATTTCCCGTCAAAATCCTAAATTTTTTTTTAGAAATTTGTATACCTGTTATCGTATAGATCTTGAAACGCTGATCGAGAAAATGTATAGGATCATGTACTTCTGACAAACGGTTGCAGAGATATTAGGGTTTGAAGGTTTTTTGATAACGTCAGCAATCCGTCCATTTCGAAACGGATTTAGGCACCTAGGTTTGGGAAACTTACCCAAATTGGTCCCAGGTGGTCCCTAGTTACCCACGCGGTGAAAAATCATTGACGTCCACCTCGTTTCCAAGTTATTTGGCCTCAAAGTTTTAAGTGCACTGTAATGGCTTCACTAATTTTAATTAACTTTCCTTTGACGTCAATACTATTTTAACGTTAAAGTATGCTAAATTACAGAACAATTTTATAGGCGATCTATTATAGAATTTGTTAAAGAAAATTGTAAAGAATATAATCCACTTTGCAAAAATCACAGACAGACAGACAGACAGAACTGGCGTATTTTTATATAGATGCGCAGTCCACCATATAAACTTTAGAAGAATATTTACAAGTTTTTAGAATCAATATCGGAACATATTTCAACTCTCATTATTAACTGCTTAACATTTGCAACATGTGTCAGTGTTAATTGAATTCATTTTCATTTTCATTATATTTTAAACCAAACAGATTTTCACGCTATTATAACAAACTTTTATTAGCAAAAAACTAAAATATTTTCACTTATTAATTTAGGCCACAATTTTTGTGCACCATAAAGGTCATTCTTTTGTAGCCTGAAAATGGATAAAAAAAATTGCACGCCTTGATTAAAAAATTACTAAAAGTGCATGTGAAGAGGCATGTGTCACATGCTTGTTGACTTACTTATCGAGAAGTCTCCATTGGGCTCAATGTCAAAGAGCATCAAACACTGAAAGTTGTAAAGAAAGAATGCCAACTATTTCAGGCATATGCGAACTTGCATCCACAGATTTATTTCTTTCTTATTGACAGGGTATTAGGTTATGCATGTTTAGTTGATATGATTTAATCAAGTATGTCGTGTATGTTACACAAATTATTTCTGTCTGCTAAGCAAATGTAAACAATACAATTTCCTACAAAGTTCTATCACGTTGTTTTTGTCAGTCAATTTAAATTTTTTTTCTTACCTCTTGTAGAAACTCGACATGATGTTTGGTGGATACAAAAACAACAGTTTGTTCTTCAGTTGGTATGAAAGTTTGTAACAGGTGAAGTAAACATGCTGAAAACCGAGAAATAAGTAAGAGATCATGTCACCAATTTTTTCCTTTACAAGGGACTCAGTAGATAGTTCGCAAAGATTTCGTGAATGAACCATTTTAAGGATTTTTGAGAAAAATTACTTTCGCGATTCTAATAGCTTGTTATCACAATTTTAAGGCAGCCTTTAACTGAACTTCTTTATATCACTGAGACTGACGATTTGTTCATCAGCTACAAAAAGAAATATTACTGAAAAAAACAAAAAAATTTATGACCATTAATTTTAACAAATAATGTTTCTCTATTAATCCACAAAGGTTTATTTTTGCCAACTGATATTTCTACACATTCTTGAGCAACAAATTTTCGCGAATATGGCTATATTTTGCAAAATTTGTAAAAATTAATCGTGAGAATTAATCAACTTCAAAAAGCTTATAAGATAAAAATATAGAATTAAATAAATATAAAATTAATCTTTAAAAGGCAAATTAACAAAAAAAAATCAAGTACTTTTAAAAGCAAGAGTAAATGCACATATAATTTTGTGCCCTGTCCAAAAAAATCACGGTAAAAACATAGAAGAACATATGCAATTCCCCAAATAAGTGCTGATACACGACTATAGCCAGCATAAGCCGTTCTACAATTTTAAAAATCATAAGCAATATATACCTAATTTGTCGTCATGACGCAGAAGGAAAAATTTCATCTAAAACAAAAGAAGTTACGCTGTTAATCATCGCATTTGAAAAAACTTCTAAGTTCAATACATGTGCCCAAGTTGAAGGTAGGTTGTTGTCGCTTAACACTTCTGCTGTTACAACAACGTAACTCACAAAAATGAGGATAAGAAATAAACAAAAAAAACAACTAACATGTGTCACAATAAAGCTACCTTTAATTTATCACTGATTTTTGTGTCGACATCAAGTCTTATAAGAGTTGGGTCTGTTAAACCAGCTGATGCAAAATCTATCAATACCTTTGGCAGAGTTGCAGAAAACAGAACTGTTTGTCTGTAAGAAAAAATATATTTTAACGTTTCTATGAATTAATCTGTTTAAAAACAATATTTTACTGACAGCTTTTGAAAAGATATTAGCAGTAACATCTAGAGATATGAAAATGCAAGAACACCTTTATTGTTCTTTCTACTTACCTCTTCTTTTTTACCTTAAAAATTAAAAGCGCTTCCTTCTGGGTAATTTGACCAAAATCTTAGTTATTACCTGGAGTCTGGAAGTCTTTTAATAATTTCTTGCAATTGTTCCGAAAAGCCCATTTCAAACAAGCTAAAAACACAGTAATGAAAGTTAACTTTCGAATTATGTGAAGCTTATGTAAAGTAGTTGTTGCCTTATTATATCACCTGTCTGCTTCATCAAACACGACATATTCTATCGTCTCCACACACTTTATCTCCATTTCAACAAGCAAATGAAGGAACCGGCCAGGAGTTGCGACCAGCCTGGGACAAAGTAAGAAAATGAATGGAATGGCATGTAAAGAAACACATATTGGCAGCAGTAAGTTTCTGTGATGCAAATGTCACTCACACATCAGGATTTTCGTGTAGAGCAGCAAATTGGTTCTCCATGCTAAAAATCACAGTAAAACATATTTACTTGTACTTTATAAAGGCTGTTGTAGAATTATTTTTGCTCAGGTGAGGCAGCAACTGAATTTCCGACTGCTTTATTTCTTTCATCAATTTTAACTAGCCATCTTCCTGTGAAGGAAAGATTCGGACTTGTTTTGCTGAGTGATATATCTGGGTGATTTGGCCGTGCTGTTGTTGCAGAGTATGTTGTTTTGAATTATATTTTCGACGTTATTTTATCTCAAACTTTTTATCATGCGGTTTAAGCAAGTTTAAGGCATGTAGACTTTATTTTGTTACTTTGATGACAAGCCAAATAAAGGGAAATACATTTTAAAATTTTTTTTATGATCCCCGTTTTTGTCAATAAAAGGGGGTTTATAAACTTTCTTGTTGCCTAGCCAAGGTCTCAACTGTATAACTAGAAATTGTTAGTATTTTTTACAGAGAATATTTCCAGATACAGAATATTTCAAACCACATTGACTAACTAACTAACTAGCTATAGCTGCATGGCTAACTTCAGATAGCAAATAATTTTGGCATAGTTTGTCCTAGGCAAGAAAAATATTTGCTGCATAAGTTTTTTTTATAAAAATACAACAACAAACTAAATTCTCAATACAGAACTTAAAGTATTTCACATGAAAATGGGCCAGAGCTTTCATAAACCTACGAGTCGGTTTGTACAGTATTCAGCTTTAAAAGACGTTTCAAAAGTCAACAGCATAAGAAGATCTTTGATACAACTTCTGATTATGATAAAGGCTCCTGCTGTAACTCTGCTCTGCTCAACCATAGAGATATTATTAAAAGAGAAAGAGACACAACGCAATAATTCTCTATTTAAATTCCTATTCTAAGACAAACAATGTGGAGAAGGTGCGTCACTAGATTACCGCTCATTTTGTGCGTTTCTCACAAAACAAAAAATTGTCGATTCTTCCAGTAGAGAATCCCGACAATTTTACTTGTAAAAGATTAAGAAAATAATCAGGTTTTCCACTGAATTCCGCCAAACTTAATTGGTTAAAAAGCTCTCAGGGGTTTACCCTCGCCTTCGAAATAATTTACCTTCACAATTTTCAAGAGAATCAGTTGGAGAAGAAGCTCGAAGGTCAAGCAGCCATATTTGTTGTTGCCATATGTATAGAAAAAACAAACATGTTTTTTTTCACGACATACTGAACGGAATATGAATTCTTCATAGATGTACGAAGGTAAGGGCTTATTCTTCACTGTAGTAATAACCTTTAAGTGAAAGACGATAGCTAGCCAAAGTTTAAGGCCAAAATTCAACTGTAAATTTTCGGTGTTGATAAAGTGTCCCTTTAAATATACTCGGTGTATCATACCACGTTTTTTAAGTAAAAAAGGCGGTCTTAAAAAGCTTCTGCCTTTAAAAACTTAAAAGTTATTGTAAAAAAGCGAGTTGTGGCTAGTTATCGTATTTAAAATTTGTATCAAAAACAGCTTTGGCAATCTACTATCTTATTTCTATTTAGGTTTCAGGAGCTGCTCTAAACATGTCATGGAGGGTAAAGCTACAGCTAGCTATACCCTCGAGGAGGCTAATCACATAGAATTTAAATCACTATTGCTAGCCAATGAAGGATTTCTCTCTGGGAACAATCAGTACTGACTTGCTAGTATTTAGACCACATACCTGACAATAAAAATATGCACTGAGAAATTAATTACCAAACATTTCACAACCATTTTAACTTTATTTTGTTGTACGTATATTGCAAGTATTTGCAATGTAACATCACGTTTATATAATATAGACGTTTTGATAGTTTAAAAGTAACAACTGATTCGTTGGAAATTTTTCCTTGAAATTTCTTCCCCATGTTTTTGTGTGTTTTTAAAGTGTTCTCTCTATGTTGTTATTGTGTTCTTATTTTTCAGCCCTTCTCAGAGTAACTGTTTTAAAGTTAAAGTATATTTGGCATTAGGAAAAACAGGGGATTTTAATGTCAGTCAGGGAAAATAAAAATTGACTGGACACTCTTTCTACAAAATCTATTTGTTTATATGTTATGTTATAGTTTAGTAACATTTGTTGGTCCACAACAACAGGTCAATTAAAAGCTATCTAGCTCTGCTTGGCTAAGAGAGAGCTTAATGATATATTTATCAAAATCTTTAAGCTTACTTAGTACTGCTAATAAATTTACATCATATATGCACGGTCATTTACGGCAGGAAAAAAAGTGTGCGCATGCGCCATTATTAGTTATCAAATTTTCTGCCTCAAGCGATTCATAATGGCCACCATCGCACGTGCTTCAAATTTCCCTTAAAAACAAACGTTTTTTGAGACTCTGTGGTAGAGATCATCTCTTAAAAAGATTTTATTTTAGTAGAGCAGGCCTTGGACTATACAAAAACTCTAGATTCGACTACCTGATCACTTTCACTTTTGTTGGGAGGAGACAGAAAGAATAGCAATGTTTTGATCATAAAATTTTATATGTTGGTGGAAAATGAAGATATTTGCCTTCCAATGCAAAGTCATGCTTTAAGACATGTTTTTCCTGAAAGCTGATAGCAATAAACCAGTGTTAGATGTGAAAAATGTTGCTTGTGGATACCCCCTAACCTTTCATAGTCAGGGTAAACACTTAATTAGGCGACGGTAGGCTAATTACGGCATACCACCTATTTATGCGTCTCATTGTAGCCTAGTTAGACTATATGTAATCTAGTTAAGACATTACAATATTTAATGGCTTTTCACACATTCCCAAGAAAAAATCGCAAAAACACCTTGTTCAGAATGGATAGTCTAGCTACGCAACCATGATTCCAAAATTGTCACTCGTGCCTCGATATGTTCGCGCAAGTAAGAATTATGTTAAAATGAAATATATAACCTAATTAGGTTACGTGTTGCCTATTTAGGCGACGATAGTAAAATACGTAAAATTTGCAATAATTTAATGAAGATATTCTTTCACAAAAAACGCAAAAAAAAAATTGTATTTTTTTAAAATAGATGGGGTAACAATTTGTTTTATGCTTAGTTTGTGGTGTGTGATAAATCATGAAAAATTTATGTTTTCTCGCCAAAAAAAAATAGTTTCATCAGAAAAAAGTCAGGGATTTCACAGGAATATGTTAAACATTAACTCACATGTCTGTACATTTTTCATGCACACTTTGCTATCATTTTACATGCTTTTTTGATGAGAGCCTCAGGTTTGTTTAAAAGATAAGAGCTTTTTGTAGGCCATGCCGTCTGCTCAATCATTGTTTTCCAAACCAAAAATGACCTAGGAACAGACTGAATTAACACGAACCAATCAGTCACTTGAAAAAAATATAAACAACCAGGAAGAAACGCTGGTGTAAATAGTGTGTTAATAATTGGCTCCGTATCGAACGTGTATTCCATAGACTTTAAAGGAAAAGACTCCTGCTAGGTAGAAGACCTTATATTTATTAAGAAGTTGGGAATTATGAAACTTTTTCGTACAAAAAATTACGTTTTATAAATTGAGACTTGAAAAAGAAACTTTTCGTTTTTCGAGAAGTCAGCTGTACGAGGTTTGTACCCTGGGTCCATTGAACGTTGACGGCTGGTCCGTTAAATTATTGAATTATAAAAGATTGAAAACGATTGCCACACATTGGACACGCATGCGTCTTCGTGGTTTTGGGTGGTTCTGGGTGATTCTGGTAGCTTATATTGTACTTTCTTTTTTTTTTACATTTTAGTGAACCAGTCCCAAATTGTTCTATGATACAAAACATGTTGGCACGATTTCATTGGAGTAATTTTGACCCAACAATTCACAATTTCAAGTGTCATTCAAACGTGATTTGCATGTGAAGATTTTTTGACAGAAGCGGTTAAATAAAAAGATGGAACAATGATGAAACAGAAGAGCTTGCTGATTTGCTCGATTACCACTTTTTGTTGGTTTGAAATAAGAATATATTCGTTAAATACAGATTATGAATTGAAATAAAAAATACTTGTAATAGCCTAATTTGTAAAGTATTTTTATATAATTCAGATTGACTTTTGTGGTGAAAAATCTCACGATTAAAGATTGGTCTAGGCTGAAATGTCTAAAAATGTGTAAATTGTTAGCTTTTTCGTTTAACATATATATAACTGTACAATTTTTTTTCATTTGCAATCAGTTGCTAGTCTAACAACAACAACAACAATAATGATAAATATTTAAAGTGTTTCTAGCCCAGAAAATCACAAAAACCTATTGTTAGTGGATTATTTCCATTGGGGTCCACTGAGTCTGAGTGAAGCTAGCTTTCTCACATTTACGTTTAGTTTTAGCAGGCTTCTAGAAAACTAATCAAGACCAACCTTAGAACTAGCTAAGGTTACAGATCAGATGAATTATTTTTTTTCCTTTTAAAATTAAATTTTAGAAGTATAATATCGTTTGTTCTTTGTTTATTAGCGTCTATTTTACATTTCTAATAGTTGTCAACCATTTTTTTTTGTGAAAACGAAAATGAAATGTATGGTGTAGAAAAGCTCAAAATTTTAGTAGTAAAAAAAGTGGCAGCTACTAATACGATAGAACGCTCGATAAGGGATACATGCAAACAGGAAAAGTAATTTTTAGGCAAAACTTTGTGTCAGAATGTTGTACAAGAGTGTTCCTGTACTGGTAAATTGTGAGCTAGCTATCCGGGGTTTTGTGGACCTTGCCGTCTGTTTAGGCTGCCCAGGGTAGCAACCAAAGGCGAAATAGTAGTCTATGGTCATCCTTCTTTAGTTTAAAAAAAAAAATGTTAAATTTTCTTTTATTGGGCAACTAAAACAAGATAATAGAGAGTGAGGTCAATATCGATGACGTCATAATCTTATGCCGTAGGCGCTTTTTAAAAAAAATTTTTGGCACATGCGCACACTTTTTTCCTTAAAATCGCGGTTTTGAACAACCGTGTATGGTAAAAATCCTTTTCTACCTATGGCTCAAAATAAAATACTTTTTATCATTAACATTTGTTTACATTTTTCTTCCAGGGCCTCGCTTCAATATTTTTTCACGACTATTTTCTTTGGTGTAATTTTCCGAGCAAATTGCAAAATCGTTTTAACGAGTCTAAATTAATTATGCTAACACGTGCAGTTAATTATTACAACATATTAAGTTTTGCGAACATTTATCAACCCTGATTGGGCGAAATAACAATCGAAAGATTTTCTTTGACATGACTGGATCAGAGGAAACAATCCAGTTTTGGGAACTTTAAATTTTCATGAATGCACCACCTGCTTCAGGGACGCGCCTACTACAATTGCTTGAATAGCCGTTGTGTCTCTTTCTCTTCTAATAATATCTCTATGGCTCAACTATAGTACGGCAATTTTTTGCAGGAAACTAACTGAGCATAAAAATAACTGATTTTGGCCTTTTAGCGTTAATTTTATGCCGCGTTCATTTTTGGGGCGCGTAAATTTAGTGATACATTGATTTTCTGCCTCTAGTAATTTCATGACCGTTAATTTTGTGAAAAAAAGCTATAAAAATTGTAAAAAATAAGGGACATGTGGTAAAGGGTCACTTTGTTTTTTTACAAGAGATTGTACTTGCTATTGGTTGGCTGATCCCTGATGACCTTATAATAAACTTTGACCAAACTCGTTCGTAATTTGTTCCCACAGATAACATTACCATGGCTGTCAAAGGTAGCAAACACATCCTGAGAATAGGCACAAGTGACAAAGAAGGGATTACTGTAACTCTATCAGATCTACAGGGGAAAACAAAGAAATCACTTCCATCTGTTGGATTCTCATTGTCATATAACGAAAGTCACTGGAGCAACAAAAAAAATCGCTTAAGTAACTAAGAGAAGTAATCAATCCAGTCAAGGAAGAAATGGGATTAACAATGGCTCAAAACGCCCTATTAATTTGGGATGGCTTCAGAGGTCAGCAATCACAGTTGATAACAGATGCCCTTGACCATTACAATATTGTAACAGTTATGGTGCCAAAGAATCTAACCCATCTGCTTCAAGCTCTTGATCTGACAACCAATGGTTTGTTCAAAAAGATGAAAACAGCTATCTTCAGATTATTTCACCAACACAATAACAAAAGAGCTCCAAACCAATCCTGAGAAAGATGTGACAACCATTAAAGTGGATCTCCGTTTTTTCTACTCTCAACTAATATCAATGGCTGGAAAGCAGTTTACATGATAAAAGCTGTCGCAGATGCAAGAAACGGCCATGTAGATGATTTGATAATAAACTGCTGTGTTAATATCACGTAAAAAGGTATATAGGACATCTCTGTTCATGTCTGTCAGTTTTTTATGGGTTTACATTACAGCATATAACAAAATATTAGGGCTCCTGTAAAGGAAACAAAATTGTTTTGAGGTTTTTTGCAAAAAATTCATGATATATAGAAAAAGAAATTCTCTTTTGAATGACAAATTTGATGCCATGAAAATATTTGAATCATCCTTTTTTCTAGAAAAAGCTTTTTCGGAGGTGTTATATCCTTCGCGCCTTCGAGGAAATATGTGCAAAATGAGTTTAGCATATTTTTTGTAAACATTTTGCATGATATGGAACTCCCATATAAAAATATGCATAATATTTTTTAGATAGTTTACTTTCACCATCGATTATATATATAAATGTTGTCATATATAAACTCATTATAAAAATCAAAGTTAAGGAGTATGCATATGAGCTGTCTCTTGTAACCCTGACTTCTGTCTATTAATAATTCTGAACGCATGCATGCATATTCAGCATAAAGAAAAAGTTCCCACTTCTATCATCTTTCTGCATACTCAGTTTACACATTTTCATAACACCTAAAGAAAATCTTTAAAATCAAATATCTCGTTAGTAAATTTTCGCATACATGCCTTTACGTTTGTGGTCTCTTTTTCCAAAAGCTTCCTATTGGCTCATTGAAATTTTCGGTAATGAAAGACTGAATAAATTTTGCACAAAAGGTTCCCGGTTTTTTTTATATAAATTACTGATTAGCAACTATGACGACAGAAAGAAAAAAATATGCATTTTTTGAACGATTATATATAATTACAAATAATTTCATACTAACGTTGTTAGAAAAAAAACAAAAAACGGGAACCTTTCTGAATTTAATTTATGCTGAATGTAATGGTGCGAAAACGAGAAGTCTTCGACCACGCGTTTGAAAAAAGTGTTTATTTGTGGTGTGCGTTTATTTCATTATATTTTCTTTTTGGAAAATTACCATCTCACGAAAATAAAACCACGAAATAAGTCTTTCATCAAGCATTCAGAAATAAAAAAAAAAATAAGAAAAAATATAAAGTATTGGTAAATTATAATGGTTTTTCTGAGACTACTCATCCAGTGAGTTTTTCCTTTACAGTAACCTTAAAGCAATAAAAGAATAAAAAAATTATTTCTGGGGACCGCGGATCGAATCTCGCCCACTGCCAGGCAGCATGTTAGTGATGAACAATATAGTTCTTCTTCAATATGACTTACACGCAATATACTCGCCCGTCATGATCAGAGGTCTGATAGGGGTGAAGCATTCTCTATTGAGAATGAAATACGATAAATTATCCGAGTTAATCACTAACATATTGCTGCACGTGTAGTGGGTTCGTCTGCGGCTCCCAGTTCTGGGGACCGTGGATCGAATCTCGCTCACTACCAGGCAGTATGTTACTGATGAAATAGTTCTTCTTCAATATAAAAACTTATGTTTTCTGTGTTCTTTAAACTTCATAATTTGAATTTCTTTTCTAAACGATTATCGATAATTGTATACTTTGTGATAAATTTTTGCAGTGAATTAAATTTTGCGGTTGAGCTCATTCGCAAAAATTGAGTATTTTGAGGGGACTTATTTTTGCAGATGGGTCATTCTATAAATTTTGCGGGGACTTATTTTTTGAAACTGGCAAAATTAGCTCTTGGTTAAGTTTCGTGACAAACACCAAATCTATTTTCGAAAAATCCCTCCCGAAATGGAATTTACAAAAGTAGATACTTTTTCTTGTAATCGATGACTAGAGGTAGTTTATTTTAAAAGATAGAAAAGATTATATTTCATAATTTTTACTCGTTTTTTTTTTTTTTTATGGGAAAACGAGGTGACAAAGGAAGCAAGGGAAAGCATGAACGGCTTGTAGAAGTGTAGATTTCAACTATGATAATTTTTCAGAAATTTTCTTATAAAAATTTCCCGGATTAGACAATTATTCAAAAATTCTGCAGGGACAAATTTTCGCGAATGGCTACTTTCCAGATTTTTGCGGGGACTTAATTTATCCCAATAAAGTACATAACGTGTAACTACAATATTTCGTAGCTTTTGTAAACTGGTAAGAAAGGCAAAGGGCCACAAAACAAAATTTTGACAAAAAATCGAGAAGAAAGATTTCCATTAACCAACTTTGTTATATTTTCGTTTTCCCAAGAGTGTTCGTAATTGTAGTTCACTAATAGGAATAAAAAATTTGCAATCGACTATTATAATACGAAGAGTGTGGGTATCTGTCTGTGCCAGGCAAAGTGGATGTGTTCATTTCCCTTTAAAGTACACCAAAAAGAGTATATCTCTTTTGCTAAAAAAAGCTGTTAGTCTCTGTTTGTTTAAATTTCAAATCATGTGATCAAAATAAAACAACTTTATTTCCTGAGAAAAATCATGTGATCGAAATAAAGAAATTGCATTTGCCGAAAAATTTAAGTTTCCCTTGACGATCAAATCAGCCGTAAAAATGTTTTTAGGATATAGGAAAGGGGAATGTAGTGAAGTAGGTTACTTTTACAACATTCAGTTGCAAAGTTTTAAAAGAAAGTAGAAGTGGAGTTGGTAGAGGGCGTGTATAGTTGATAAAGAGAAAAAGAAGTTATTTTAGCTAGGTAGCTATATATATATATATATATTCAAAACAGTTGTCAGTAATTGTATATAACCTACTTTCTTTCTACATACGACCAAGCAGTATATCTAGAATATTTTTATCTTTTTTGTCAAGAATAAAAGACAACAGACCAACAACAGAGATTTTTTTTGTCGAGAATAAGATGACAACCTAGCTACAACAAAGAAATTTAAGTTTATCTTCGTGAATCTTTTAGGATAACAATTTTTTTGCATTCAGCCTCCATGCTTCCTATGAACTTTTTGTGAAGCCTAGCTAGGCACCATTCATCATGTATATATTAAAGGTCTGAGAAGAAAAAAAAGGAGACTGAATTTTGAATAAGTTTTCCAAATGTGCACTACTAATCTAATAGCTGGCTATGGCGAAGTTTATAGCGTTGTAATGAAAGTTTAAGTGACTTAACAGTAACAACCCTGTACCTGGTTTTAGATTTTTTAATAATGGAGGCATGTTTGTGTTGGAACGCTTAATAAAAAAATCAAAGGTTAGTAGGTCTCGTTATAAGCCCGAGACCAGATATTCCTCAACATATTGAACTGTCACAGTTAAATGTTATACCACGTACATCAATTTTTGATGTCTTTAGCTAGGCATAGACATGCACAATGTGTCGCGTCTTTGCATCGTTCTGAAACTGTTGATCAAGTTAACAATAGGCAGCAGAGTGACACTGTTAGGAAAGCAGCAAGTCGTAGTGCTGAATGTAATAAGCAGACTACCAATAGATGTGTATGCGATGCTGAAAGACATACTATGCAGAATGATCAGGCTGTCAGTAGAAGTGTAGGCGATGCTGTGAGATGTTGCACGACAAAGGCAAAATTTTGAGCAGGTTGCAAATAGCAGACAAGCAAATGCACAACAAGATATTGCTGTTTGCGCTTTTCAGAAATGCCCCATATTATAATGTTGCACGTCAACATGTATTGTCTAACGTTTATTATTTCGGTGTTATGGACAAAAATTGTGAGTATTGTCAAGCCGTAAAGTTTGGAAATGAAAAGAATTTCAAATTTTGCCATAATACCAAAGTTGCACTTGATAATTTGTTTCCTTATCCAGAGCAGCTAAGGGAACTGTTAACAAATAATGATACTGCAGAAGCACTAAATTTCAAGCCAAATTTCAAATTTTTCGCAACGGATAAACAAATTTCTGAATAAAAATTTGTGTATGGACTTCATTGCTTATGTTATCAAAATTCAAATGAGTGGATTTGTCCACACTACTTATCGACTAGTTACATACAAATACAATGCAAGGCTAATTTTCACTAAGGTATTACTTTTTTTCTATCTACTATACAAAAGTATGTTTACTTTTCAGAGTTAGCATTACCACCTATATGATATGTTAGTTTATGGCATCAATTTTTTAATATTTTACCTAATAAGGAAAAAGCCATAATGGCAGAATGAAGGCGTCAGACACGCAATTAATCCGAAAATTCCTATTCTAAAAATGTTTTTTGCCATCCCTATTTTTTCCCCCCAAAATACGTAGGCAGTATGAAGAAAGGTTTTAAAATTACTTCAACAAAAAAAATATTTTGGTGACAAAAATTGACCGTAATGAATGCACTTATTTTTTATAATTTTTACTACTTTTTACCATAATATAGCATATAAAAAAGCATAACTTTTAAACCATTTATTGTGTTTCTAAATTTTCCAACAACAAATTCCCTTAAAAAAATCCTTTATAACCTTCAAAAGCGCCTACTTTATAAAAGGAATGTCACATAACTACAACAGTTGTAACACCAAACAAACAAATAACATGAATACCTGTCACCGCCAAGTATCAGAGTAAACTTTAGATCCGTGTATTTTCCAAGCTACAAAAACACACCATACCGGAACAGAATAATCATGAAGTAAACACATTTTTCTCTATTAACCGTCCACTCTTTCCGCTTAAAGGGGTAAAACCCCTTAAGCGGAAATATTTTGTTATTTCTTCACCTGTTTTGTTTTAAAGTGTTACCACTTAATTGCCTCGGGCCATAAATCCCAAACGACTTTGTTAAGTGATGAAACTTGGTACAGTTGTAGAATCTAGTCAGTAATTTATTACTAGAACCCATATGTCCCTAGTAAGCCTTTGGTAACCACCTAGTGACCACTCTTAAATTAATGTCAGTTCTTTAAAAATTTACAAAATTTACCCCTATTCAAAAACTGCAATATTTTCCAGAAAATTTTTTTCATCACAAGCTCCAGTAAAAGATCGGAAAAGTTACAAAATTTCAGCACTTAATTCCATTCCCAACAAAAGTTATGGCTAGTCAAGCAAGCTGAACATAAAACCGAGATTAGTTATGAGCAAACTTTTAGTTTGTAGGGAAGTAGTGCATAAATGGTTTGTTTACTTGCATTATTTGCATTAAGCCGCTTTTACACTATCAAAATTTATATAGCATATACATCATTTAATCTTCATACTCATTCTCCTCTTTTAAACGCAATTCGGAGATCAAGTCCCATAAAGACCGCTTAACCCAATACCTTCTTCTTCTTTTTCTTGACTATTTTTTGAGACAGCTGCAATAATTACAGTAGTGATGGCAAGTTTCTTGTTGCTCATGTTTATGAAGAAAAAGAAGTGAAAGTAAAAAAGTAACCTGTATACGTGGGTAGGTTAGGTTTGCTTGGCTGGCAACATACACCAAAGGATACTGAAAATCTACAATATTTTAACCCTTTTTGTCACACCACCACTACCACTACCCTCTTTACAACTGTTGTAACAACGATTTTGTGAAACTACCAGTTAAAATCTTAAAAAGTCGACATTATGTTCATACATTCTTCAAACTTGCATGTAAACGACCAGCATTCCCAAATTTGCTCATAACTAATCTCGTTTTCATTTTCATGTTATTCTGCATTTTCACAGGCGTACTTTGTGGTACGGAAATTGATATGAAAACAAAGCAAGGGTGTTGGCCACCAAGTGGAAATAACATTTAATAAAAGTGGGTTACTTACATCTTTTGTGAATTTCATTGTTTGTATGGCAAGTTCACGAGTGGGAGATAGAATCAATGCTCGAGCACCCTAAATATAGTTAATATAGAACACCAAACCTAAAAAAATTGCGAGTTCTTCTAAGATTTTGCATCAAAAAACATTTTTTAAAGTATAGTATGAATATATGAAATATTCACTAAAAAAGTGAAATGGAAACAAGTTGAACAAGAGTTAAGTGTGATGATACAACTGTCAAAAACACATTTGGGAAAACTTCGATACACAGCTCTATAAAATATTTCTAAAAAATGTAGAAATAAGTCCCTCGTTCTCTAACATTCTTTCTAAATTCTCTTCTTTTCTGTGTACCTTGCAAGCTTTAAAGGGATTCGAGGTACTTTTACAAGTTGGACTCACCTGAAAAATTTGCATGAGAAATTCTAAATGATATATTCACTTTTTGGTAAACCTTAATATAACTCCAGTATTTTTTTTTTCGCACAAACGCCATCTTGGCTATCTGCGACTTTCCTCTTCGCTTGAGATTCACCTTGTGAAATTTATTGAACGTTTAACATGCCACATATATCAAAATGGTTGGTTGGGGAAGGGGGGCAGAATCAGTCCCGTTTAAAGCTTGATTAGGGTTAAGGGCTTAATTCGAGACAGTATTCAGCATTTGACAATGTAAAAAACACAAAATTTTTAAATATAATACTGTAAAGTAATTATTTGCTGTGATAAAATTGCAAATGAGAAGACCCTAGGACTTTGTGCGATTTGGCTGGCTTCTATGGCAATGCACAAACAAACACTTAGCGACAAATAAATCAACATTTTTTTGTGCTACAACTACATCATTGAATTTCTATTTATTAACACCCCTCCCAGTTAGCAGTTTTTGTCAAAATACCAACCCACCCCCTGTTTATTAGCAACCCCTCCCGTTTAAGGATTTTGAAAGAAAAATATCACTTTCTGCAGGTGAAATAAAATAGAACAACGTCTATACAACAGTGTTAACACAGTGCTGATATTATCTTTCAACATTAACATCCATAAGTATGATCACAAACAAACACAAAGAAACTGTTTGTTCTTTTGATTATTATTGCAATGCAAGGGTATCATATTCAAACCATTTTGAATATTTGCCACTTGAGAAAATTGTTCGAAATTAGCGTAAGAAAAACAAATCTAACCCCTCCCCCCTCATTTTAGGGATTTCTACAAAAATCCACCTCGTCTTATTTATTAACACCCCCCCGTTTATAATCTTTTCTAAAAATATTACCCCCCCCCCCCTACAACTAGCTGCCGAAGCGTAAGAGGTAGCTTAAACATTTTTTTTGTGTTTTGTTGAGTTTAAAAATTACCTCAGCTAAATTTTGCTGCATGATATAGAAACTGCCACAGTATTTTAAAAGTGCGAAAATTGGGCAGCAGTTATTTGTTGACGCTAAAAATGTTGAATTATGGGGGTTTCGATGGACATTAATGTATGATGTATGCTTTTGAAAGGTCCTATTATAAAGGAGCAGATCAGTTCAGAACCAAAACACCTGGGTACAAGGTTAGCATACTCTAAATCTGAAACTGGTTACCCAACATTTTTTGTATCTAAAAGTTTATTAGGACGAAACCAGCAGCGTAGATGTTTGCGCTACATATTGGAAATATATCATAAGAAAACAAACTATAATTAGACAGAAATTTCTGTCTTTTCCTGTATTGCGGGAGGAATTAAATCACTGTTTTTTTTTATTGAGTTTTTAATATTTTTTAATATATATATATATATATATATATATATATATATATATATATATATATATATATATATATATATATATATATATATATATATATATATATATATATATATATATATATATATATATATATATATATATATATATATATATATATATATATATATATATATATATATATATATATATATATATATATATATATATATATATATATATATATATATACCATATATTTAACTTGTAATAACAAATTAGAGTGCTCGATGTAAAATCATACAGAGCCTTAATAATATTGGTAAGGTTAAAAAGTAAATACGACTTGTATACAACTTAAAGTTTCACGCATCATGCGATCATCAGGTATACATATAAAGTATAAAAAACTTTTACAAACGTTTTATATAAACTGCTAGTAATCACTTTAAATATACCATATCAAGATAATTATCTTAACCATTGTAATTCAATAAAAACTTTCTTTCGTGCAAACACTTAGACAGCAATTCAGATCTTTTATTTAAAAGGTGTGGGTGCTTTGACGTCAATATTTCAAACTTTTCGACCAAGCATAGGGCGCACCGCTTTGTGATGTTGGTGTAGGGGGCCACCCTTTTTTTTACAGACCACTTCAGGGTGTATGGTGCTTTTTCGTCCTTGAGCTCCCAAATGTACTTGGCAAGTGTCGTTTTCGCAAGGTGTCTGTGCTGAAAGGATGATTTGTGGACGCCATAACGCAACTTAAACTTTCCACTGGCTAGGCCAATGTACAGTTTGGTTGGTTTTTCTGGGCTCGCTACTTCGCAATTATAAACCACGTCTTCGACTTTGCAGTTTCCTGGCAAAGGACAGTTTGGTTTGTTGCTCCTCTGGCAGTTGCAGCCTGCCTCCTTAGGTTTTGTTTTGCCGACGTTTGCATTGTGGCTTTTGACGATTCGCTCGAAGTTTCGCGTGCAGGAATAGCTCACTTTCACATTGTTCCTGTTCAGGATCTTGTGCAGAGCGCTGTTTTTTCCGAAGTGTTTGTCGATGAGCTTCAGGAACACTTGGGCGACTTTCGTTTCAACGTTCTTGTTATATGGTGGGTTGAACCATATGATGTTTCTCGAACGGTTTCGGCTAGCTTTTGGCACGTTCTTCTTGTACGCTAGTTTGTCGGTGTACCCGCTTTGCTTTAGCGCATCTTCGTATTCAGGTTTGGTTTCGTTGAACACGGTTTCGTTGGAGGAGTTCTGCGCAAGACGCTCGGCTATCGATTGTGGCAGTTGCTTTAGGATGTTGGGTGGGTGGTTCGACGACGTGTGCACGTAAAGGATTTTGTCGTTGGGCTTCTTGTATGGCCGAAACACTTTCTCGGTGAGGTTGAGTGTAACGTCCAAGAAGTCAACTTCCTTTAGGTTTGCTTCAATTTCGATACTGAAACCGAAACTCTTGAAGGTTTTCACGATCTCCTTTCGCATTCGGTCTGTTCTTTGAGCATTGAAACCGCGAAGCACAATCAGCCCATCGTCTCGGTACAGCCCAGCGTTCTCTTTCGGAAGTATCGTCGTTAGTTTTGACAATATGAAGGTTCCGACTAACTCACATATTTCGGCGCCGTCGAAACTTCCCATCGTGACGTCGAACAAACTTTCAGTTGCTTTTTTACGCCATGCTTCTCCGCTGTTGAAAAGGAGGGATTTGCGGCAGTGCTTTATTACACGCACCTCTTCATCGCTGATGGTTGTTTTTTGCTTTGCGAACTCGATTGCTTTGTCCAAGGTGTCGCTCGTAATGGAAGGATAGAATTCCTTTATGTCCAGCTGGACAAAAGTACATTCTTCCTTTTTCTCGATCGCCTCGAACCAACTCAATACCTGCTTGGTGTTCTTCCATTGCTGGACGCTCAGCTGTTCAACAAGCTCTTTGTTAATGCGCTCGAGGATCGCTTTGCTAATCTTTCCAAGTTCGCTTTTTGCAGGGTTTATAAGGCGGCACGCTGGGTTCGAACGAAAGTTTTCTTTGTGATCCTTCAACGTGACGTACGCTTCAGAATGCGCGATTCGGTCGATTCGGTCATCAAGCTTGCGCTGCGCTGCGATTTGGCTTGCTTCAGCGTTGATTGTCTGCTCGATTCTCCCGTGCGCTTTGCGATATGTCTTTGTGACATTTTCGCTAAGAATCTTTTTGTGTTCGTCAGGTGTCAACTCGTATAGATTATTCGTCTTGTCAGCAAAAACAAATATATTCGGAGATTTTTGGATCTCTTCAATATCTGCTTTTAGTTTCGTCTGAAACTCGTCGTTGGTTTCTTTGAACAAGATTTTGTTCACTATCTCGAACGCTTCCCTCTCGAACTCGTCTAAGGCATCGTTTTGCGGTGGTGGGTTGCGTGATTTGAAGCCAAAGGTTTCACGGTTTTGTGTGTCATTTTCGTCTACATTGACACACTTCTTTCTCAATGTAGACGAAAATGACACACAAAACCGTGAAACCTTTGGCTTCAAATCACGCAACCCACCACCGCAAAACGATGCCTTAGACGAGTTCGAGAGGGAAGCGTTCGAGATAGTGAACAAAATCTTGTTCAAAGAAACCAACGACGAGTTTCAGACGAAACTAAAAGCAGATATTGAAGAGATCCAAAAATCTCCGAATATATTTGTTTTTGCTGACAAGACGAATAATCTATACGAGTTGACACCTGACGAACACAAAAAGATTCTTAGCGAAAATGTCACAAAGACATATCGCAAAGCGCACGGGAGAATCGAGCAGACAATCAACGCTGAAGCAAGCCAAATCGCAGCGCAGCGCAAGCTTGATGACCGAATCGACCGAATCGCGCATTCTGAAGCGTACGTCACGTTGAAGGATCACAAAGAAAACTTTCGTTCGAACCCAGCGTGCCGCCTTATAAACCCTGCAAAAAGCGAACTTGGAAAGATTAGCAAAGCGATCCTCGAGCGCATTAACAAAGAGCTTGTTGAACAGCTGAGCGTCCAGCAATGGAAGAACACCAAGCAGGTATTGAGTTGGTTCGAGGCGATCGAGAAAAAGGAAGAATGTACTTTTGTCCAGCTGGACATAAAGGAATTCTATCCTTCCATTACGAGCGACACCTTGGACAAAGCAATCGAGTTCGCAAAGCAAAAAACAACCATCAGCGATGAAGAGGTGCGTGTAATAAAGCACTGCCGCAAATCCCTCCTTTTCAACAGCGGAGAAGCATGGCGTAAAAAAGCAACTGAAAGTTTGTTCGACGTCACGATGGGAAGTTTCGACGGCGCCGAAATATGTGAGTTAGTCGGAACCTTCATATTGTCAAAACTAACGACGATACTTCCGAAAGAGAACGCTGGGCTGTACCGAGACGATGGGCTGATTGTGCTTCGCGGTTTCAATGCTCAAAGAACAGACCGAATGCGAAAGGAGATCGTGAAAACCTTCAAGAGTTTCGGTTTCAGTATCGAAATTGAAGCAAACCTAAAGGAAGTTGACTTCTTGGACGTTACACTCAACCTCACCGAGAAAGTGTTTCGGCCATACAAGAAGCCCAACGACAAAATCCTTTACGTGCACACGTCGTCGAACCACCCACCCAACATCCTAAAGCAACTGCCACAATCGATAGCCGAGCGTCTTGCGCAGAACTCCTCCAACGAAACCGTGTTCAACGAAACCAAACCTGAATACGAAGATGCGCTAAAGCAAAGCGGGTACACCGACAAACTAGCGTACAAGAAGAACGTGCCAAAAGCTAGCCGAAACCGTTCGAGAAACATCATATGGTTCAACCCACCATATAACAAGAACGTTGAAACGAAAGTCGCCCAAGTGTTCCTGAAGCTCATCGACAAACACTTCGGAAAAAACAGCGCTCTGCACAAGATCCTGAACAGGAACAATGTGAAAGTGAGCTATTCCTGCACGCGAAACTTCGAGCGAATCGTCAAAAGCCACAATGCAAACGTCGGCAAAACAAAACCTAAGGAGGCAGGCTGCAACTGCCAGAGGAGCAACAAACCAAACTGTCCTTTGCCAGGAAACTGCAAAGTCGAAGACGTGGTTTATAATTGCGAAGTAGCGAGCCCAGAAAAACCAACCAAACTGTACATTGGCCTAGCCAGTGGAAAGTTTAAGTTGCGTTATGGCGTCCACAAATCATCCTTTCAGCACAGACACCTTGCGAAAACGACACTTGCCAAGTACATTTGGGAGCTCAAGGACGAAAAAGCACCATACACCCTGAAGTGGTCTGTAAAAAAAAGGGTGGCCCCCTACACCAACATCACAAAGCGGTGCGCCCTATGCTTGGTCGAAAAGTTTGAAATATTGACGTCAAAGCACCCACACCTTTTAAATAAAAGATCTGAATTGCTGTCTAAGTGTTTGCACGAAAGAAAGTTTTTATTGAATTACAATGGTTAAGATAATTATCTTGATATGGTATATTTAAAGTGATTACTAGCAGTTTATATAAAACGTTTGTAAAAGTTTTTTATACTTTATATGTATACCTGATGATCGCATGATGCGTGAAACTTTAAGTTGTATACAAGTCGTATTTACTTTTTAACCTTACCAATATTATATATATATATATATATATATATATATATATATATATATATATATATATATCCACCTACTGAGTAACTTAGGCAACCTCGTACCTGAGGATTGTTGGGAACAGGGTTAATAATACTGATTTGAGCATCAAAGGCAGCCCAGGTCGACAGGTTATAGATCAGTAATTTTTACAACCTGTTTAATGAAATAAATTCTTTTCAATTTGCATGAAAAAAATCATGCACACACCTGCTGCTAATATATATTTTTTTCTTTTTTCTTGCTCAACGCTGCTAGTATATCATGTTGAATTATTAAAAAAAAAATCATTTGTACACTAATCGATTTGGAAAGTATGTTAAATTTTTTGAAATATGTTGCGAAAGGTAAATTAATTGTTTTTGGCTATGAAAGTCATTAATTATAGCGAATGAAAGCCATTAATTTGAGCAGTACATAAATGACTTACAGGGTCGTGTGCCACAAAAAAAACTGGAGCTAGTCTGAAATTTTTAAGGAACAAGAAGATCGAGGTGGCAAGAAAAACAAATACTTAAAAAACGATATCCGAGATTACATGAACTTTTAACAAAAAGTGAATATGTCATTTAAAATTTCTTATGAAAATCTTTCAGGTAAGTCCAACTTGTAAAAGTACCTTGGGATCCCTTTAACACAATAGTGTTTTTCTGCACATACCTTCGTCGAATGAGCTTGCAGTTTTTCAAACATTGGGACCAGAAATGCAGCGGTTTTGCCAGAACCTATGCGATAAAAAAATTTAAATGCTCAGATGACATTTTTATAACAGCAAGAAACCGCGGTCGGTTTGAAGTCACACATAACGAAAAAACATTTTAGTCTACGCGTTCCTGCAAAGAATATGTCAATATAATACTGATCTAGATATTAATAAAAAAATAATAAGCTACGTTTCCATCCAGTTGCATCACGTGCATGTTCCTTAATTTTGTATTTGAGGAGGGCAGGATAAAATTTAAACCAAGTTGTTAATAAAACTAATTAGAACATGGTGTGTCAAAAGGAAAAAACACTTGCCAAAAAAAAATGCAGCCTTTGACGTGTTAAAATTAAGATTTTTGAAAATGTAGGTCGTCAAACTTTCTGCATGCTTTAAAATTTTTCCAAACATTCTGATCATTCCAGACAAAAGCTTCTTTTCAAAAACGGATTTCCTAAGCAATATTTTTCCTCTGCGCATGAGAACTTAGAAAACAAAACCGAATATGAGTTTTGCTTTTGTGAGAAAAATTAAAATAAAAAGTGTAAATGTTATATATTTCAAGAACTTTATATGTTAATGCAATATTGTCCAGATAAATTATACGACATAAATTCTACACATAATGAAAATTGTTTGTTTGTTTTGTTAAAAAGAAAGAAAAATTTCCCTGCATAAAGTCCCCAAATTCTGGCTAGCTATGAGGACCTCTACAAACAGAAAGAAATATTACGTATTGTGACAATAAAAACACTTTAAACATAGCGTCCTTTCAAACCATCCTTAAATTGTTGATTTTAAAATTATGTGTTTAATTCACTTCATTTTTGCTTGAAAAATTTCAGCAACAGCTTTTTTCTTTAACCTAGCTAAGGGCCATGCTTCAGTAAAAACAGCTAAAGATAAAGGTCTTGTTCCTTAACTTAATACCAGGAAAGCACAACTTCAGCCTTCTGTTTACGTGAGAAAATAGTAGAGATTTTTTTTATCTATTGAAATAAGCTATAACAATGACTCGAATCCAGTGCGTTAAAACTTTCCTGAAGACCGCCACCGTGACGAAAGGGTAAACCAACATATCACGCTACTCCGTATGTGTGATTTAACTACACTTCAACAAATTTGTACCTGTTCTTGCCATAGCAACCACATCTTTCCCATCCATTATGAGAGGGACTGTCTATAAAAAAAGTAAGTGTATACCTGGTTTTAAATCTTGGAGCACATGCAATCCTTTTAAAATAGACAGTGATAACAAAACATAAAAATACCTTTCGTTGAATGGGTGTTGGTACTTTATAGCCCTTACGAATAACACCTTTGAAAATTTGGTGTGACAAGCCTAAAAATATTTAGTAGTTAAACTCAAACAAAGAAACAAACAAACAAAAAAAAAAACAAAAAAAAATTGGGTGAGCAACAAAATAATATAATGTAGAGTTTTTACCCATTGCTTGAAAACCACCAGATTTTTGTTGCTTTTTATTTTGTTTTTTTACCATCTCTCTTGTATTCAGTTCATGGCCTGCACTTTTTTCATCGAAAGCCTGAAGCAACCAAACAAGTATTAACAGTGATCATGCAAAAAAAGATTTACCACTAGTGTATTTTGTAATTACAATAAACTGTTCAGTGTTGCTCAAACAACAAGATAACATGGATGCTACTAAATCTTTTTTCACTTATATTTCAAGAAAGGTAAATAGCAATCACTACTAATTTCGGTATAATAGTGAAAATAAATTACCCTAGATGTGGTGGTAGTGAATAACTTATCTCCATATTTTGTGGGGTATTTAAAAAAATGTTTTGTAATTACCATGACAACATATAACATTACCTCAATTTGAATCTTACTGTTTGCATTTTCAACCGTGATTTCAAAATCGCTTTCATGAGATTGATCTTCTTTCTTTTTTAATTGTTTCTTCATTGCCATTTTACTTTTACCTATGACTAGTCTTTCTCCGAATTTTTTCTTCTGTTTAAGCACTTTTTGCTTTCCAGAGCGTTGTTTTAGTTTTGCCATTTTTTTTAATCTTTACCAGAAAAAAAAGGAAAAAACGAATTATTACAAACAAACACAAAAAACAGGATGAGAAAAAAATCCCTGATGCAATACTATATACTAAAATCAGACATGATCTGTATAAACTTTTAAAAGAATAGAAAAAACTGTGTTGACCTTCTCGAGGAGTTCCTGCCTTTTTGCTGCAATTATGTATACCTGACAAATTTTTAGCATGGCAAATATGGCAGTTTTATTATATGAGAAATTCAACGAAAACACATTTCAAGGGATAGATTCTAACAAACAAAACTTCGTAATAATTTTTATGTTCAAAATTCTGCATAGAAAAATACAATGCATGTAAAAATATGCACTCCAAAGAATTTATCCTTGTTGTACCACTGGTATGCTGGAAATGAAAATTAAATCATATTTAGTTCGACTGGTTAAGTGATGGAAGACAACTTCATTGATTCCAACGTGTAATCCACAAACATTGATTGCTACAAAAACGAGAAACTACTTTTATTTTACTTATCAACGTGGCATAAAAATCTGGATATTACGTTGTCTCTCTTACCTGCAAGAGTTGATTCACACGTTTGCAGTGTCGTTCTAAATATACAATATCATTTGTATTGCTCACTGTATTTTTCCTAAATTCATAACATACACAATTCAGCTATTTATGTTGACACAGGTAATTTATAAGCTGATTTTAACTTGTAAACACAAAAATGAAAACAAAGATCATTTTCAAATGTTGGTGTAAATTATTAAGGTTGTATTAAATTTCTTTTTTCTATTCAACCTTAAAGTACCTGTGTATGGCAGCATAGATTCAATAGTTTCTTTCATGTTTGACAGTTCCAACAATTCATTTGGTGTTTTCAACTTCAGAATATGCATTAACACTAAGAAATAAATATAATTTTTTTAATATTGTATAACACTTTTCATTGACTTCTTTTGATATCCCACAAACCTGTTTGTGAGGCATAACTATGTTTCGCGCTTGTATTCCAATCACAAATAAATGTCAGTAATGTTTCTATATGAAAAGAAAAATAGAAACTTATCGACTGTATCAATTGGAAGAGTCAGGAGAAAAATACAACTTAATCATACCTATTTGATCACCTTGCAAGTTACGTATTACATTTCCTAACAAAACTTCTTTATTTGTTTGATACAACATATCTAAAACAAAAAAAAGTAAATCAGGGAGACAGTTGCTGTATGCCCATGGAAAAACGAATAGACATGCATAAAAAGCAAACAACACAGCCATTTGAAATTTTACAATTCGAATATTAAAATTTTGTGCATCAAAAAAAAAAATGTGTAATTTTGGTATTATCTTATAACAAATTTTCGCGGTTGATAAAGTTTAATTGATTTTGTGAAAATCTGGCCTCTTGCATAAGTTCAGAGTTAGAATTTCTCATTTTAAACATCTAAAGATCACATCTAAATAGTGCGTTTTTTGGAAATAAATTTAGGATTGAAGAATAGCAAGAAAATTTGCTTTGATGCTCCAAATTTTGTGACTCAAGAATTTTATAACTTTTGCAGAGTTGTGGTTAAAATTTTTTTTTTTGAAAATAGGTTGATACCACATGCAGTTCTCCCCCATAAAACTTTACACAATATTAAAAAAAAAAACAGTTTGCAATACAACATTATATATATAAATGGACAATCACCTTTCTGTGTCAAAAATCGAGTAAATTTCCCCCAAAATTGAAAAAAACCATTGTAAATAAGATTTTACAAAATCGGTCCTTTTTTTATTTCAATAGTGAAACCATTGCATTGCACTAAAAACGTCCAAGCTAAATTACGGATCAAATTAAGAAAGTTTCAGAATAGGCAGGTTGATAACGTCATCAAAGAAACTTTAAAAACACAGCATCTCCTAACTGTTTGTAAAAATCTCACAAACCTATACATTATGTTGATTAACCTTTCAAGTCATACATAACACACATAATACAATCCTATATGTCTCAAGACCGTGCAGGAAAAAGGGTCTGGGAAAAAGTTACTGTACACAAAATTTGAAAAACGCAAGCTGTGAAAAGTTGTGTTATTCTTAATGGCATCTTTCATTTTAAGTTATAAATTCGCCATTGATTACGAATTAGTTAACTAAATGAATGAGGGTGAATTAGGGTGACGTTTATGTTTTTTTATTAGCAATTTAAACTATAGAAACGACGATCTTTCCAATGGTGAAAATACTGATATTTATTCTCCAAAAAGAATGTTGACTTTATCCAAATAACCAACTTTTTTTTCTGATCAGTCTTTCACACCTTTAATTTGAATAGGAGTTACGAGAGATGTTTCTAACACTTATGATCCTCTTGAATCTAATTTTTCAAAATATAAAAATCTTTTATATTTCCTTTATGAAAAGAAATGACCATCTGTTTTTTTCAAAAAAACCCCTCAAATCTTTCATTTCTAAAATATGTCAAGTTATCATAAAACGCTGTTCGTGTCTTCAAAAAAACGAAAGGTGAAAAAATTTAAAAAAATTTAATTCTCCAGCAAAAAAGAGACTGATTAGGAATCAAAGTAAACATCTTCTATGCCATCCTGTTATGTTTCCACAAGTCACAGAAGAAGGTTAAATGAAAGTTCCAGTAAAAGCGAAGATTTATTAGAAGTACGGAAGAAATACAATAAACCTTTGACGTCATGCTACTGGATCACATACATGGATTTCATTCAAGAAAAAATCATATGTATGCAAACTATCTGAGTTCATCACTAACATATTGCCGCACGTAGTGTAGTGGGTTCGTCTGCGGCTCCCCGTTCTGGGGACCGCGGATCGAATCCCGCTCACTGCTTGGCAGTATGTTAGTGATGAACAAAGTAGTTCTTCTTCAATATGACTTACACGCATTATACTCGCCCGTCAAAATCAGATGTCTGATCGGGGTGAACCATTCTCTGTTGAGAATGAAATACGGATGTGCTATGATAAATATTCACCTATATGTACTTTTTGTAGTGTTATTATTTCCGTATACCATCTATTACATTTCAAATCTCTTTTACAAAAATACAAAAGCATTACAAGGGAGAGTGCTACTGTGCTGAAGCTAACCTGTTTATCTAAAAGCAACTTTTTTATTGTAAAAAAATTAACGATTCTCTAGATATTACATCTTAAAGACGAAAGTTTGAGTTTAAAAATGGCCTTTTTTGAAAAAATAAAATAAATCAAAAACGGTCTTTGTGGAAAATAATTAAAAAATTGTTTTTACATACATTTATTACGATGCTAAAGAACATTAAATGACAGTTGGAAACGAAGTGGTTTTGTAAATGAAGTCACTTTTTTGAGTGCAGGGTGTGTTTCAAAAATATCTCCGTACTTGCGATTTAAAAACCATGCTCAAAAGGCATACTGTCACCTTAAAGATTTTTCTAAGGCTTCGTGGTTTAAAGGTAGAACGGCTGAATTGGTAGCTAGAGTGTTTTGTAACTGCTGAGATCAATGTTCTACTAGTTAAAACAGCACAGGAGGTAGAAGGTCAATCTATGCAAGAATATCAATCCAAACTTCCACATAGTGAGGTATTACTTTCTAATCCTAATTACTTAACGTCTGGTTCGATTCTATATACACTGCATCACAATCTTTACACGGGATTTCGTAAACAACATTGCTTTGTTCTTCCAGGTTTATTTTGTCTTTTGGTTTAGACAAAGTGCTTCTTAGGGTGTCTTTAGAGTTAAGAATGCATTTGATCTTGTGTTGCCTTAAAACTCGACAAAGGTTCTCGCTGGTACCTGGTACAAAAGGTAGGAATGCTGATGCGATAAATTCCTCTGATGTTTCCTTGTTGTCTCCCTTGCATTTTCTTTTCATTTTATTTTCTACTTGTGTGATGACTTTATGACTGTATCCATTTGCAATTAATGCATTTCTTACAGGTCAAATTTCTACTTTCCTCTCCTGTTTGTCACTGACTACGCTGTTGGCACGATTCAGTAATGAAGATATGACACTTTCTTTGCAAGATTTCTGATGGTTTGATTCGAATTTATGGTACTGGTCAGTGGCGATCGTGTTCAAGCTCAACAGTAAATTTGATTTGTTGATGTAGGCCGTTGATGTGTTCATGGAACTCTTCTAGATGAGATCTTTTGATTATGGCGAATACGTCGTCAAATCTTTTCCAAACCTTTGGACGTCTGTCTGATATGACTAATGCTGTTGTCTTGTGTGCTTGCATGTATATTTCTGCGACTACTGATGATGCAGGGCCTCCCATGGCAACTCCGGTTGTTTGAGTGTAGAAGTTCTTATTAAACAGATACCATGTTTTGGTTAGAACATGTTCAACCAAACGCAGAAAATCCGTTACTGGAATCTTCGTCTTTTCACTGCATGCAGAATCGTTTTCGATAAGGTCTTTAATGATGTTTAAGGTGTCTTTTATGGGAACATTTGTGTAGAGTGATGTGACATCAAATGATACCATGCATTCGTCTGCTATTTTTATTTCTCTGATGTATTCCGAAAATTCTTTTGAGTTTTTGCTGTGGTCACTTGCTGTAAATTTGCTGAGGATAGAAGCAACAAATTTTGATAGGTTGTATAACAGTGTTCCAGTGCAGGAGACTATTGGTCGAATTGGATTTCTCTGTTTATGAATTTTTGATAGTCCGTAAAATCACGGTGGTGGTCCGTCACAAGGTTTCAGTCGGTAATACTGCTTAAATTTGTTCTTTGCGTTGTGCGCGAAAAAGACAAATAGCGAATTGCTTAGCCAATTAGGTTGTTTTATTTTGCGAGAATTGCGCAAAATGTGTTCACTTTCTGTATAAAAATGTGCAATATTATGAAATGGAAAATACAAGTAGAAAAATCAGTTCCTGTCCATTTCGTTCCATGGAAAATTTTCTTAAAGTGGAAAATAGCTGTAAGGTGGCCAGTGAAGTGCGCTATAAAAATACTTCTTGATTGAAAACATACTTTTTGCTAAAAAAAAAATTTGAAATGAACACTTGCATCTTGCTACAGCATGTTTTTAGGTTGGTTTGATGTGAGTCAAACAATATTTTCACTATTATCATAGTTCCTGAGTTTCTGAATTTAGTAGTTTTCAGGGACACCAATAAACAATTTTTGACAGTATATAACTTTTGACAAAGATACTTGGCAAAAAACATTATGACCAATTCTCATGATTGAAATTGTCAGATAGGGTCTAAATAAAAATGTGTGCCATGCTTGATTGGTTAGGGTTCTCACTCTCACTCTTACAAAAAAAATTTAAGGATTTTTAAGGAGATTTTTGTAATTTTTGAGGAGCTTCTGTTAACAAAATTGAAGAGATTTGAGGCAAAAAACTTGCACTTGTACAAATAAAGGAAGACAGACTGGCATCACAGTATTTTCTTACAAAAAATAACTAAGTGTTTGTAGGCCACAACAACCACAAGTTGTGGTGATTCAAAATAAACAATATAAAAACTAGCATATATAAAAAAATAACCAAATGTTAAAATTTTTTGAGATTTGAGAAGAAAACCTAAATATTTAAAAAATTGAGGACATTGAGGAGAATTTAGGAGACCTTTTGAATTTGAGGAGATAAGAAGGCGTGGGAACCCTGTTGGTGCAACCCAATTTCCTATTTTCTTAAATCACTGAAATTTACTCTGTCAATAAAAAACTCACCATGTTGCAGTTCAATTTTTTAACATCAGCATCTTAAGCTGCCAGTGGGTTGATTTTACCTGTCCCTGCCTTCTCAAGTTTTATTATATACTTTTTCTTGAATAAATTATTTAATTTAAGTAAATATTTGATAAATTTTTGAAAATAGGGTCCCCAGAAATATACATATTTGTAGAATTTATTTTTGTACATCTGATTTCAAATGAATATGTTGCTATTGCATTTCATGGAGGAATAAAGTCTCTAATCCTATTGTAGTTAGCAAAAGTTAAAAAAGTTGAGCTAGCTAATAGCTAGCTAAATGTAAGCAAAGTACCAAGCTAAAACACATCAAGATAGCTGTTATGAGCACGTCTGCAGTAGGTTTTTTATCACCTACTACGTGCTAAGCGTATTAACAACCTTGTTTTAGCCAGCTTAGCTAGCCAACACTTACTAAAAGACAGGACTGTTGCTTTTATTATTTCAGCAGTCTACTATTCTTTCTTAATGTACGACGCAGCATCAAGACCAAGTCAGTTATGTTTTAATAAATCTAACAAAGTAACACAAAAACGTTTTCATAAATTTTGCTAGCTTTATAAAGTTTTGCTCACAAAACGGCTCAATCACGGCATTTTATTATTAATCTAAAAGTACTGACTAAGGAAAAAAATCATCATAATTGTAAACGAATTTCAGGACTCAAGTTTGTAAAACTAACCAAATTTGATCTCAGGTTGTCCTTCATTATCCACGCAGTGAAAAATGACTGATCGGATAGTTTTAAAGTTACTTTCAAGTTACAACTGCATTGCAATGGCTTCATTAATTTAAATTAAGATATGGACGTTAAATTTGTGTTATTGCCTTTGCAACGTTTAGCTACATCAAAGAAAAACGAAAATATCCACTTTGACAGTCACAGACAGACACAACCTCACTAAATTCAAATGATAGATCTTTAAATTACCTTTGAAAATATTTAGAACCGTGAAGGGCTGGTTCATTGTTGTAGCTAGTCCAATAGCCTTATCAAACTTTCTTTCTTGAAGCAAATTACGAAGAGTTTGTTCCCTACGCACATAAAACATAAAAAGAACAACTAAACATGAAGGACAGTAAAACATACTCAGAAATTTTTATTTATAACTGCTCAAGCAGGACCAACTTTGTTGGTCAACATACCTTAACACAAGAGTTGTTTGTTTTTCTTCTTCTTCTTTTACAGTTTGCTCTGTTATGTCCTAGAAAAATATTTAACAAAAAGAATACAAAATTTCAAAAGACATAAAATAAGATGGTAATTTAAAAAAAAAATCAAAAAAGAAGAATGGAAGAACTGTATTCGTATCGCTGAATAAAAAGGTTTTCAGTTTAGCCGAGGTAACACCACATATTTTCTAAAGAATTCAAATTACCAATTTATACCTTCCAAAACTTCACAGTAGAGTCTGCACCACCGGAAACAATCATATCTTCAGATTTGGTAACTGCTAAAGCCCAAGCCTACATCAGCATTAGCACAAATTTTATACCTGTTTTTTAATGAAAGATATGCTTTCATGTATAAAAAAACATTTTAAAAATGATGGTTGAGCTTGACGATACCTTTTCATCATGACCTTCCAATGTTAAAACACATTCATCACCTCTAATGTCCCATATCTTGATTAATCCTTCTGAAGAACTGAATAGACACAAAATGTATCCACAACATAATGAAAAAAATCCTGTAAAACCAACTTTTTTTCCTGACAAAATTGTTTGCATACCTGGATACCAGTTGCATACCCCTATGCAAGAAATTTACTCTCAATACCGAATTTGTATGCCCTTCAAATGTCTAAATATTAAAATATATTATTATTTACTATTATTTATTACTTTACTACTATCTTGCTTGCGAGGATAGTGTTGTTTTCCAACTCCTAACTATCTAACTAACGAACTACGCTCGAAATGAGTGAGTTATTTATACCTCGTCAACAAGCTTTTGTCACAAATTTTTTTCTTATAAAAAAACTGCCCTCAATGGATTCGAACTCACAACCTGTGGGTTCATGTTATAACACCTTAGCCAACTGAGCCATTGCGCTTTGAGTAAAGACGTTTAATTCGAAGGCTTTTATAATAATCAGTTGTAAAACTGGTTCGATGGCTGCTGAATTATGCCTATGAACGCAAAATGACTTCTTGATGTGACATAAGTTTTTTAGATTTTTTTTATCTGTTGCCTTTTTGCGCTTATACTGAAACGCTGATGAAAATATAATGTAAATAAGGAGATATAAGCATAGCATAGCTTCAAACCTGCTCAAGAAAATGTACATTTATATGATCCTATGCTTTATGTTTTGACAAAATGGTAACATAAATCAGAAAATTGGGTCAATCACGCATCCAAACTTTGAAAAATGATTCCTCTCAATGAAATAAAGTTGTGTTGTGAGTTTCAAGTTCTAAAAATAATCCTAATAAATTTCTTAATTTAAGGATTTCAGAAGAGTTTATTAGTGGTAGTTTCGAGAAATGGCTAAAGGCTCTCAGAGGTATGGCAGGGTTCGAATTAGCAGTTCGCAATTTGCGAATCAAAATGCCATTTTTAGGAATCACTTTAAGAAAATTTAAGAACACAAAAAGGCAATATAAAAGCTTTGTTAGATCGCATTTAAAAGTTTAAGAACGAAAAGCGTCAATAGAAATGCTTTTTTAGATCAAGTTTTAAAAATTTAAAAATGAAGAACGGTGATACAAAAGCTTTGTTAGATCAAATTTTAAAAGTTTAAGAAGGAAAATTGGCGATAGAAATGCCTTTTTAGATCGCGGTTTGAAAAATTAACACGAAGCAATTATTTTCACGTGATTTGAAAGGAACTCGCTATCCTATTGTGTTTTTGAATGAAAGCAATTATTTTTGCAGGTTGAGCGTACACGCACGTTTTCATCAGGACACCACTGTAAACAGCATTTTACTACAAGACTCATGTTTGAAACAAACATATTTTTTGAGAAAGCAACTTTAATCAGTATACTGCAGTGAACTTGCATTTTAATGTTCACAAAAACTGGTTAAGAACCTCTGAAACATTAATTACATTTTGAATATTTTCTTACAGCATGCTATAAAAATAAACTTATTTCATTTATGCAACATAAGTTTCGGTTATCAAAGACAAGAAAGTTAAAATTGAGAGGCGCTAGTTCAGATGCTTAGTTCTCGTGTATGGGTTTCACGAGTTTAAACTTCCCCCACTTGTCTCCAACAAAAAGATAATAACGCAGGAAAAAGTAAGGCTCGCAGGTCACAAAAATACAAATTCTCGTCAAAAAACAAGTAGCCACTAATGAACATGCCAATGGTAATTGATCTATGGTGTTCCCAGGCCACAACTAGATAGTGGTTTACTTCGTTACAGAGTGCCGAAATTTGTGCAAACTGCCTTTAACTTTTCTAATTCGAACCCTGTATGGGAACAAAAAATGCATGTGTCGAAAAAGTAAATATAAAAAGTCAGTCAGTAAGTCATAGCCGTGCATCATATCCCTCACTCCCGGAACAGCTGTAAATGAATTCTTAGGTTTTGTGAAATGAACTCGTTGAAATATTTAAAATATATTGTTGCAGTAATAATGTGAATTGACATTGACATGCAAGATATTTTATGCAGCCCTTGCATTTTGTTTTTGTTATTATTATTCAGAGGAATATCAACTGTACTATTTTAACATGTATATGGGGGCATGTTTTGAGGTTAGTTCATTAGTTTGTCTTTAGAACTTGCAACTATTATTAGTGAAGCCATTGCATTGCATATACAATGCTTGAGGCCAAATAACAGTGGAAATAATTGACCTAATCTCCTGTGTTGGTAAGTACAAACATGGGACCAATTTCCTAAGCTGGTTAAAGCACCCGTTTCAAAATCGATCGGTTGATAATTTTATAAAAAAAACAGTAAACCTATTTATCTCTGCATTTATCTATAGAAAATAATCCTATACATTTCCTTGATCAGCGTTTGAAGCTCAACACAATAGAAGCGGATAAAACATCCGCTTCTATTGTTCTATTTTATTCTAAAAACATTGTTTGGTGTATTGATGGGTCATTGCTAAAGTTATAAAAATTTAAATAACGGAACTTTTCGATTTTTCTTCTGCCGAAGTGGACTTACCACGGGCCTTTACAACTAATTGAACTAATGAAACAAAATAGCATTTTGGTATATGGATATTATAATGGAATTAAAATGCTATCATTTAGGTTTATATGTCTAATGTTGTTCAAATAACTTGCGTCCTTCGCTTTTACCAGCCTTTGACGCCTGTGGGATATATTTTTTATTGTTAGGGAAGGTCCTTTTTTTTAGTTGCTTGTCAATAATTGTTGTATGCTTTTCTTATTTGATTGTAAGCATTTCTCTATAAACAATGTATAAAATCAATCTATGAACTATGTCTCTAACCAGGTGTACATAAATATTTGACTTTTTACGATCCTAATTACTCTAATTATATGTGTGAAAATATGTTTTTACATTTTTACACGATGTATTACATATAATGGATCCAATTACGCTGACTATCGTTACATTCAACTCTTTACAATGTACAAGGAAGTAACAGAACCAAGTTAAGTTCATTTGATTACATCCTTAGTTACGACTCACGTGGAAAGCAGACTGGCTAATCCAAGAGGGCTTCAGCTGCAGGTGATAGAGAAGATGAAAAAGTTTTAAATTTTGAGAATATTGCAGTTGCAGCTGACCCAGCTGAACAGCTAGCAAGTGACAGAAATCGCTGTTATCTGTGCATCAAAGAATTTGTGAAAAGGAAGAATACAAAAAAATGTGACATGCCAGAAAAAAAATTGTAAAAACCATTTATTATATGTATGTAAAGCTGTTCCCAGACTAAAACAAATTTCATTGTACAATTTTTTGTATATAATTTTGAAAAGAAAAATGTGGCACCTCATAAATATATTGTTTGAAGTTTAAACCCTAGAAATATATGTTACTAAGAGCTGTTAATGGAAAAAGTAAACATCAATCTATCATGAAATAAAAAAAAACAAGTATATAATAAATTCCCGAAAAAAATTATTTTCAAATGTGAATAATATTTATGTTGGCGCCTCAAAGGGTCTTAAACTAAGCCAAAATAGCTAAATGTTTATTAAATTATTAAAATTACCATTATTTTCAATATTTCTACAAAAAAAGAAATAAAAATCTATCATGGAGCTACGCAAATTCCAAAAAAATAAAAAATGCTGATGTCATCAAAAAATTGCCGATAGTCAGCATTTGAGGCATGATTTTTAATTGCCATGTGACAAAGTGACAAATATCATCCATACCAAGTTTTAGAAGTTATAACCTTATACAAGGGAAGTTATGGGGGTAGGGCATCTTTGCCCCCGCCCCGATGGTACTACACTCACCCCCCTAAACCATGGCCTCATAGAGAACAAAAATTTGGAAAATATTTTTAAAAAAGATAATAAAGAAAGTAACAAAGAACAAAACAAAAAAGGAAAGAATTGATGTCCAAAAGCTAGTAAGGTAATGTCACTGACAACAATTTTTCAAAGATTTTACCATTTGTAGTTTACATAGAAGCTAAAATTGGGACTGGAATTACCTTGACACATGTGAAATCTGACAAAGCCCAGAGTTTAATTGTGGAATCTGAAGAACCTGTCACAATACACTGATCAACAGGAGAAAACATTGCACACCATATACCACGTTTATGTCCACAAAGAGTCCCAATAAGTTTTCCAGACTTGATTTTCCAAACCTTAAAAACAACAGATATCATCATCATCATCATTCTCGGCTTAACGTCCGTTTTCCATGCTAGCATGGGTTGGACGGGGCATATTAATGACCCTCTTCCAATCTGATCTAGACTGTGTTAGATCTAAACTCAACTTCCTCTGTATCAAGTCTGTCCTTGTAACCTCCTGCCAAGATATAATCAACAAAAAGGACTAAGTAAGCTACTTGCTTCAGAAAAGTAAAGCATTCATTTTATGTTGACAACCTTTCCTGTTTTATCTTGTGATACGGAAACTACAAATTTGTTATTTGGTGAAATTGCTACACCATTGATGTCCTGAAAAAAAAAATTATACTCAACGAACATAGTGTAAATGCAACCTGTGTTGTGATGATATCCACATTACTGCACAAAAATAATTAGTTTACCTTGTCATGTGCTTTTTCTGTCCATTTTACAGACAAATTAACAATTTCTGATCTCTAAAAAGATTTAAATCTCTAAAAAGAACTTGAATATCATTGAGTGACATTACAAAAATTCAAATAACTCATATGTTACTACCTCACCTTTAGGAAGGCAAAACTGAAATTATCAAAAATTATGTATAAATTCTAATTATGTAAAAACAATAAAAAAGAACCATACAACCAATATCTTAGGCAAAGTCCAACATTTCAAAGTTAAATCTTGAGCTCCAGTAACAATATAATCTGTAGATAACCTAAAATTAGAATAGGGTTTGAATGTCAAGAAAAGATAAATGCAAAGCAAATTTTGGGCAGTTTTTCTAGAACTTGTGAATCCTATTTTTTATTATTATTAAAAGAATATTTATACAGGTATAAAAACTTCAGCTACGTTATCAATATTTCTCCTAATACGCCTTCTTGAACTCCAAAATATTTTTCATCTTAAAAATCTGCAAGAAATGCCGTGTTTAGTAGATCATAGGATTGTGTATGTCTCAGCATTAGTTCAAGAATTGATAGATCCAACATCTATCAATTCTTAAACTAATGCTGAGACAGGCACGATAACTATATGAGGTGTAATGTACATTGAGGGTGAGTCTTTGTTTTATTTTACTTCACTATGGTTTAAATCTTTAGAGAAAGCCTTGAGAAGCTTGAAATATTTTTAATACTATGCTTTTTTATATAGGTTAGGTTGAATTATATTTTCCTGACATTTTACCAACATTTTCTAACTAAGAATCCTGACTTTTTTCTATCATCATAAAATAAAAGATTCAAACAGACATTAAGATTTTAGCTGAATCCAATATACATAAAAAAAAACAGGAACAGAGGATGAAACAAATACCAGCTGAAGATAGAACTGACAATAAAGAATATTGTATTAAAATAATATGCATATGTAAAAGGGACTTAGTGGAAAGTTTAAAATTCCTGTCAATTTTTCCTGATATTTCATAAAAAGACCAAATTTCGCCTATGTTCCCTGTGCAGCAAGGACACACATTTTCATTGAAAACAAAGCTTGTGGATCTATGCACTTTAACTAATATGTAAGCAACTTAATTGTAAACTCCAGCTCTTTACCCCCTCTCTGAGAGAGAGATTACTTCATAGAAAAGGAAATAAAAAAATTGTAGACAAAAATTCATTCTGTAGTGCTACAACCAGCGTACGATGATGAGTATAAGCTAGTTTTGCAACTTTCCTTAAAACTTATTCTACAAAATAAAATGTTTCCTATGTTTTTAGTTGAGCCGAAGTTAACCAGTTTTAATTCAATAAAACATCATTATCATCATTCTCGGCTTAAAGTCTGTTTTCCATGCCAGCATGGGTTGGACGGAGTATATTAATGACCCTCTTCCAGTCTGATCTAGACTGTGTTAGATCTAAACTTAACTTCCTCTGTATCAAGTCTGTCCTTATAAACTCCTGCCAAGTCTTTCTTGGTCTACCTCTTGGCTTGGCCCCAGGAACTATCAAGTCTCTACACTGTCTTACCCAATTATCCCTCTCCATTCTTTCCAAGTGCCCCAGCCAATTCAATCTTCTTATCTGGATAACATCTCTAATTCTACGGATATTTAGCCTGCTTCTTACCTCATCTGAACTCTTTCTGTGTCTCAGACTGGCGTTACACATCCACCTAACCATTCTCATATCATTCCTTTCTAAACGGTCAAGATCTTCCTGCTTCACTGCCCATGTCTCACTACCGTACAACATAAAACTTCTTACACAGGCCTCATACAACCTACCTTTTACCTCAATTGACAAGACTCTGCTAGTCAAAAAAAGGAATCTGAACTTTTTCCAAGCAGAACCTATCCTTCAAGTAACACTTCTTCCAACACCCCCTTCACTGCCCAACATATCACCTAAGTAACAGAAGTTCTCAACTATCTCTAACGCGCCACTGTTGTACATTATTAAAGCTGGAAATACTTCATTCTCTATAATCTCACCTTTGCAACGCTTGCATACAAACTGAATATCAGTTGTTAACCTTCCACCAATACTACTGCACTTCTTATGTACCCAATGCTTGCAAGTCTGACAAAAAATTGAGTTACTACCAACCCCTTTCCTGCAAACTCCACAAAGCCACTTTCCAACTACAAGTTCACACTTGGCTGCAATACTACTAATCATGACTTCAGACTTTGCTGTGTTCACCCTTAGCCCTTTCTCTTCTAGTCCTATCTTCCACTTCTCAAACTTTTCAACAATAACTCCCATGGACAACCTGTACTGAATTCCATCAACAGCGCTTCTAAGACTAGAACAAACAACAAAGGACTAAGTACAGAACCCTGATGTACACCAACATTTACACTAAATTCATCACTAAGTGAATCGGTAATCCTGACATGACTTCTAGCATTGCTGTATATAGACTACCATCGTAACTAGCCACTCATCCACACCTAATTTTCTCATAGCCCACCAAATAACTTTACGTGGCACTCTATCAAAAGCTTTCTCTAAATCTACGAAGGAAAAATAGAGATTCTTTCTCTTTCCTAAATAATTTTCCTGAAGCTGTCTGAGTAAAAATATTGCATCTGTAGTGCCAAGCCCTGGAACAAAACCAAATTGCATCTTATCTATATCAAGTCTTTCTCTAAGTAACTTATCATCACTCCTTCAATAACTTTCATTACTTGATCGTCAATATGACGTACCAAACCTTACCTGCTTCATCAAAGACTGTCTCAAATTTTGACACCTGGTACTTGTTCAAATCGGAATAATTGAGTCTTGTTGATTAATTAGCTAATAATACTGTCTTGGCCAAAACACGGCTATATTTAATTTCCTTAATAATAATAATTCCTTAATAATTTTTTGAGTCTTTTTTGATCAAAAATGCCTTAGCGTATTTCAATTTCAAGGTACAAGTACATGGTACAAACGTTTTGTTTTACAGGGAAAACCCTTTTAACTATTATCGTATGATTTTTTAACTTTGCGTCTAAAAAATATTTTTTATTCTAGCGTGACACAGAAGCCTAAAGGAAAAGACAGAAAACTTGGAGTTTAAAACATTTTCTTGTATGTAAGGATTAAAATGAAGAAAAAGAAATGTCTTGGTTGTTGTGCTATTGGTTGCTCAAACAGGTCTAATAAAGAGAAAATCTACATCTTTGCACACAATGGCTCTACAATATTCGAGAGGACTAGAAACTACCAAAATCTCTAGAATTGCTCCAATCAATCACAACCACTTAATTTTTAGAACAGACAGTTCACATTTCTAGTTTCCACATAATTTGTATATTCGTGTATTCTCTGAAATTTATTTGTCTAATTGATAGACAATTTAATATGTACAAAACCACTAACAAAAGGTGATAAAAAATGCTTTGCTTGGAAGGTAAATATCACAACCTACTTTGGCCAAGCAATGCTACCAACATCACGAGTATGACCAAATCCAGTAGCAACACAACAAAATTCATTATTGTCCTCATTCTTGCACCAAACACGAATTGTGTTATCCTAATTCAAAAATTAAACATAAGATAAAATTAACGGTATTAATGGTGGTAACCATGCAATTTAATTTTACTTGTCTACATAGCCAGTCTCTTTCTTTTCAGAAATTCATAAGAAACTGTCCTTAATTTTAACAGATTTATGTCACACTGGGAAGTTAGTTAATGAGCAAACTACATATTCTGATCAGGGTCAATACTCTTTATATAAATGTACTGAGGATAGCTAAGGAGCTTGTTTACAGTTTTGTAGAAGATTTTGATGCTAATATGATGAGAAATAATGAGATATTGATTTTTCATCATCATCATCATCATTCTCGGCTTAACGTCCGTTTTCCATGCTAGCATGGGTTGGACGGGGTATATTAATGACCCTCTTCCAATCTGATCTAGACTGTGTTAGATCTAAACTCAACTTCCTCTCTATCAAGTCTGTCCTTATAACCTCCTGCCAAGTCTTTCTCGGTCTGCCTCTGGGCTTTGCCCCAGGAACTATCAAGTCTCTACACTTTCTTACCCAATTATCCTCCTCCATTCTTTCCAAGTGCCCCAGCCAATTCAATCTTCTTATCTGGATAACATCTTTAATTCTACAGAGACTTAGCCTGCTTCTTAGCTCATCTGAACTCTTTCTGTCTCTCAGACTGGCATTACACATCCACCTAACCATTCTCATATCATTCCTTTCTAAACGGTCAAGATCTTCCTGCTTCACCGCCCATGTCTCACTACCGTACAACATAACACTTCTTACACAGGCCTCATACAACCTACCTTTTACCTCAATTGACAGGACTCTGCTAGTCAATAAAGGAAGTAACTCTCTAAACTTTTTCCAAGCAGAACCCATCCTGCAAGCAACACTTCTTCCAACACCCCCTTCACTGCCCAACATATCACCTAAGTAACAGAAGTTCTTAACTATCTCTAACGAGCCACTGTTGTACATCATTAAAGCTGGAAATACTTCATTCTCTATAATCTCACCTTTGCAACGCTTGCATACAAACTGTATGCCAGCTCTTAACCTTCCACTAATACTACTGCACTTCTTATGTACCCAATGCTTGCAAGTCTGACAAAAAATTGAGTTACTACCAACCCCTTTCCTGCAAACTCCACAAGGCCACTTTCCAACTACAAGGTCACACTTGGCTGCAATGCTACTTATCATGACTTTAGACTTTGCTGTGTTTACCTTCAGCCCTTTCTCTTCTAGTCCTTTCTTCCACTTCTCAAACTTTTCAACTAATTCTTCCATCGACTCTGCTATGAGAACCAAATCATCTGCATACAATAACTCCCATGGGCAACCTGTTCTGAACTCCATCGACAGCGCTTCTAAGACTAGAATAAACAACAAAGGACTAGGTACAGAACCCTGATGTACACCAACATTTACACTAAATTCATCACTAAGTGAATCGTTAATCCTGACACGACTTCTAGCATTGCTGTACATAGACTGAACCATCGTAACTAGCCACTCATCCACACCTAATTTTCTCATAGCCCACCAAATAACTTTACGTGGCACTCTATCAAAAGCTTTCTCTAAATCTACAAAGGCAAAATAGAGATTCTTTCTCTTTCCTAAATACTTTTCCTGAAGCTGTCTGAGTAAAAATATTGCATCTGTAGTGCCACGCCCTGGAACAAAACCAAATTGCATCTTATCTATATCAATTCTTTCTCTAAGTAACTTATCAATCACTCTTTCAATAACTTTCATTACTTGATCAACCAACTTCAAACCTCTATAGTTACCCCTTTCTAATGCATCACCCTTGCCCTTGAAACAATTCACTATTACACTCGACTGCCACTCACTCGGAATAACACCATCCTTTATAATCTGGTTAGCAAGACTTGTAATAAGCTCAACTCCAATATATCCAGATGCTTTTACCATCTCTGCTACAATACCTGATACTCCAGCAGCCTTGCCAATCTTCATTTTCCTAATAGCCTCCACTACCCATTCTGTCTTGATCTGTATGGCTGGCCCTTCTACGACATCATCATCAGACAAATTATCCTCGTCCCAATCAAACTCAGTGTTAAGCAACCTCTGATAATGATTCTTCCAAGCTACCCTTTTCTCCTCCTCTGTGCTAGCCAAAACACCTTCATCATTACGTATACACTTCTCACCTACAATATCTTGATTAGTCTTCTTCATTTGCTTTGCTATCTTGAATACCTCATTGCGCTGGTCTTCCCTTCTTAACACATCTGCAAATCTGTTTCTCTCTGCTTCTGATTTTGCCTTATACACTGCTGTACGAGCCCGACGCTTAGCTTCTAAGTAAATATTTTTACTACCACCTGACTTCCACTCTTTCCAAAGTTTCCTCTTTTCCTTTATACACTGGTCAACCTCATTATTCCACCACCAGGTCTGTCTATGTCTAGCTGGTCCTTTCGTCCACCCACAGGTATCATCAGAAGCTTCTAGAAGACAATTCTTCAAAGTAGTCCAAGTACTTTCAACATTGTCACTATCACATTGACTATTGTAGGCTAACTGCTGAACTTTTGCACTAAATTGTCTTGCTACAATCTCTTCCTTCAGCTTCCAGACTTTTCGACGGGGCCTGTACTTTCCCTTGGCTTCTCTGACACTCTTCAAGATAATATCACAAACCAGCAACCTATGCTGGGAAACACACTCTTCCCCCGATATAACTTTCACGTCCTTCACCACTTTCTTGTCTGACTTTCTAACCAAAAAGTAATCTATCTGTGTCTTACAACCACCTGACTCATATGTTATCAGCCTACTCTGTCTCTTACTGAATGATGTGTTGCAAACCACCATGTCCGTTGCCATGCCAAACTCAAGCAATCTCTCCCCTTCCTTATTTCTGCTTCCAAATCCATAGCCTCCATGCACACCTCTATAACCTTCAGATGACTTCCCAACATGACCATTAAAGTCGCCGCCCACCATGACAAGTTCAGTGTCTCCAAACTTTGATGTGACTGCTATTAACTCATCATAAAACTTATCTTTATCTTCCTCACTGAGTCCACACTGTGGAGCATAAACTGACAGAAAAGTGACAATCCTATTACCTATCAAAAACTTTATCACTATAATACGACTATTAGCACGCATAACATCTATTACTTTTTCTACCCACTTCTCTGCAACGAATATGCCAACTCCTCCATATCCATCACTATTACCAATCCAAAAAAGCTTATACCTTGCCCTCCTACCTTCCACAAATCTCACTGAAGCTCCTCTCCACCTAACTTCCTGAACACAACACATATCAACAGATCTACGTTCTAACATTTCAACTACTTCACCTGCTCTACCTCTCAGAGTACCAACATTTACACTAGCCATCCTCAACCTAGTGTTATCTACCTTGTGATGTGATAGCTGGGTAACGGTCTGACGATGCTCACATCTGACATCTGTCCTACCGTGCGCGACACCTTCACTCCTTAGAGTTCCAGCCCCGTTTACGCAGTTTGTCTGATTAACTATTCTTACGGCCATTAATAAAGAGTTTTGGCATTGTTTTACAGCTGGATGCCCTTCCTAGCGCCAACCGTTCAAAGACCGGACTGGGTGTTTTTTAAAGTGACACCATCACTATGTGGCATTTCATGGGACTTCCAAAATCGCCCCTTTAAACTAAGGTATGGTGGAGGACGTTCAACTCCTCTCTTGTCTCTTAAGGAGACCCTTCACCCAAGCCGATTTTTTTCATGTTTATGATTTTTCTTTAAAAAAAAAAAAAATTTGTGTAAGAAAAACACAAAGAACAGGTGCAAAACTAGTTTGTAGATGTAAGTGTATATTTTTCATGCTTTTGCATGTTGTATGAAGATGAATATAAATATATGCTAAGCCATATGAAAAACACTATGCAATAAATAATTTTTGAACATTACATGTATTTTTACCATAGAAAAATAAAGGCATCTTAAATACAAAGAAAAAATAACTGAAACAAATTTTTTGCCATTTTTAATAAATTTATTGTGTTAAACTATTACCGATGCAGGTCCTGCATTCTATTCTGGTATAAAATCAATAACTTAAGGTAGCAGTAACCTTTTTTTAGCTTTCCAAATAGCTTAATTATTTACTCTGTTTTATTTATACCATTTTTCACATCTCCTGAAAATATAGGCCTTAATACATAATAAAAAGATTTCAACTTAACACTAAAATTTCTGAGTCAGCAGAAACTTCTATTTAAAAATGTATCATAAACAAGAAAAAAATCGGCTTCTACGAGTTCCAACTTTTTACAATCTTGTTATTATTCATCAGCTTCTGTTTTTAAATGAACCTTGGGTAACCCTTTTAAAACGGTGTGCGGATTTTTTTTGTTCATTCTTATTTGTTAACAATAGCCTTTTGTTTTTCAAATTTAGAGTATGCTAACCTTGTCCCCAGGCCTTTTGGTTCAGAACTGCTCTGCACCTTCATGATTAGACCTTTTAAAAGCATACATCATACATTTGATGCCCAAGGAAACCCTCATAATTCCATTTTTAGTGTCGACAAATAACTACTGTGGCTATATTCGAATTATTTTAAACTTAACAAAGCACAAAAAATGTTTTAGCTACTCCTAAATAAAAAGAATTATTTTTACTGGAAAAAAGCAAAAGGAAAATAAAAAATAAAATAATAATAGCTAATTGCGTAAATATTAAAGTTCAATGCAGAAAAAACGGCATTTTATTAAATACATTTTAGCGTTTTTCAATGATTTAAACAAACTGCATTGGTGAGAAACTGTTTTTAATGATGCAGTTGAAGCGCAACAAATATGGTGACTGATTTTTTGTTAAGAGTTTGTTGTTTGTGCATTGCGGTAGGAGGCAACTGAACTATCACACGTCTGATCACACAAGGGCCGGGGGACTTTTTATGTGCGATTTCACCACGTCAAATAATTGCCAACGCGAAGGTACCGTATTATCCGGTTTATAAGGGTTACAAGTTGATTTTCACGACTTCCACTGTTGGTGCGGGTTATAATGTGGTGCGGGTTATGTTTTATATTTTCTGTCATTTATTGTGAAATTTAAAGTTTATACATTCAATGAAGAAAATAGTACCAACGGGTTAAAATGCGTACATTAATACAACTGCATGCGCGATCCTATATCTACGTAATCTTACTTAAACTATGTGATATAATTTTTTTCACACAGTGAAATTGCTTTAAATTTCTATTGCTTGCCAGTGCTAATATTACGAGCTCTCTCTGAAACACAATTTTGGAGATCATTTTTCTTTTGTGTTGAATGTAATTCTAATCTATTTATATTTTTGCAATCACATTGGGCACATTGAAATGATTTGCTTCTGGTAATAGAGCAATATAGCAGGTATCATTTTTAGGTTTAATTGACACGTATTTCACAACCTAGTGCCCAAGACTTAATTATTAATTCCTGTTAAAAATATTGAAAAATGTTAAAATTAAAGTATAGAAAATAATTTTCTTTTTTTATCTTTGCTACCTTCGAGCAACAGCTGGCCACTGAAAATATCAAAAATAAATATAAAATACAATTGATAAGACACACGCAACTATTTCCTCCTCATTGCTGCCATTATTTTATCATGCACATTGTGATTGCTGAGGTATAAATAGATAACAAAATTCTATAAACATTAGAAAAGAACGTTCCGTACATCGCTGTTATAGACAATCCGTGATAATTATTATGTTGTTTATTTTTATGCGAAAAAAACTTAAAAACACATAAAATTTTACTTTAGATTTATAACCTGATAGCATGGGTTTTTTATTTTTTATTTGTTTGTTTGTTTGTTTAATCGCAGGAAGCAACTAATGTTTACAAATAAAAGGAAAACAGCATTGTCAAATTAATTTTAATCCATTATTATTTCAGAAATCGGAGACAAGGAAGTTAAGACTGAGAGAGTCGCTAGTTCAGACACTCGGTTCTCGTGCTTGGGGTTCACGAGTTTAAGCGTCCCCCACTTGTCTCCATCATGAAAAAAACAGAACACACGCACATTATAAAATAATTAGGGAAGTAAAAATACGCTGAATTTTTTTCTTAACATGATGCGGGTTATGCAAAGGTGCGGGTAAGTAAAACACATCGATCGAAATTTTATGCGGGTTATACGAAGGTGCGGGCTATCTGATAGCACCTAGTTTATAACTCCCTAAAACGGCTGAGCTGCGGGTTATACGATGTGTGGGTTATATACCGAAAAATAGGTTCTGAAAATATGTCGGTAATTACGTCTGCAAATGCTGAGTGCCATCTCAAAGGCTGTATCCACCCAAAATTCTATTTGTGCTGCAGCTCCCTCTTCCTTCCCTCTTCAACTTTTTACATAACTTTTTATGGGCTTATAGTCACACGTTGATATTTTGTTACTTTTATTTGCCTTCCAAAATATATCCATACACAAATGTGTGGCATGTAAATCAGTAAATTTCACAAACTGGGTCTTAAATAAAAGTCCTTTGAAATAAAAATCATGCACAACCAGCGTCTCAACAAAAAGTTATAACAGTCAGTAATAATTAAAGCGCTACTGAAATATTACATAACAGGTTCACGTGCCACTAAAAAAGGCTGCAGCTAGAAGGAAAATTTTTAACGAAGAAGAAGGTCAAAGATAACCAAGATGGCGGTAGAAGAGCGACAAGAAAAATAAATATTTAAAAAGCTAATCTGGAGTTACATGAAGTTTTAACAAAAAGTGAATATATCATTTAGCATTTCTCATGCAAATCTTTCAGATGAGTCCAAATTGTAAAAGTACCTCGACTCCCTTTAATACAATCAAATATCAGGTAAAAAATTCTTCCAATGACCTCACAAGGATCAAAAATGCCTAATGCCTAAAATAGACCAATGTTGTAATAAATATAAATTTCTCATGCAATATTGACCTTTATTGTTGGTAGATTTATTTATTGAATAGAAAAAAATTGATTTTATATAAAAAGTTTAATGACGTCATTAGTATAAAAAGGACGTCATTTTTATATGAAAGTTTCTTATTCTAACGATAAATGTAAAAAGCTATGTTATGCTAAAAATATTGATGACCATGATATTTAATGATTTTTATTTTTTATATTTTTTATTTTTTAACAATATAATGACATCATTGGGATCAGAAATAACGTCATTTCTCTGGATCAATATATTTTTTAAATCTGGTCTGTATTTTATCCATAGGACCCATATCTCCTTAGAAAAACCTTAGTAACCACCTAGTAACGAATATACATGTAATAAATATTTTTATAACAAATACAACATCTTGATGCATGTCAGCAGTTTCTAAAATTTTAAACAAAGAATTGTATTAATGCAATTTTCCGCCTCCCCTCCAGAATTGTTTTTCCACTACAAGCCCTAATGAAAGTTAGGAAAAGTCAGCAAATTTCAACACTCAATTACATGCCACACAAAATTTATGCTAAGTGAAAGACGACGTGGGCACCTTATGCCCCCCACCCCTGCTAATAGGGTTAACTATTAACCTAAAAAAAAGCGTTATTACACAAATTATAACAAAACAAAAATACCTTTGAGCATGAAGCAATGTACTTTCCATCGTAACTGACATCAATAGATAACACAGTTCCTAAACAATTATGCCACAACAAAATTTCATCTTAAATGCTTAATGAAAATAAAATAGCCATCTAACATAAATCTTTGTATATTGTATATTGTGAATATTTTTAAAATTGCCAGTGAATGTTCAATTTTAAACTTTTACCTGTATGACCACGTAATACTTCTGATGTCAATTGTTCGCGATGTATTACTTTTATTTGTTCGCTATTTGTTGCTAAAGCAACACAATCTTCATTTTCACCAAAAAATTTAATGTCTAGCACTTCATCATAATATCCAATAAACTAAAAACAAAAATACTTCCTAAGTTAGACATAATAATCATTAGCATAACCAGTTATGTAAACACACTTTTTTGTAAGTTTCATAGTTAGTTTAATGTCCAGTCTAAGTCTTAATCTATCCTTTGCATCACAGTATCATGCTCCAGCTAGTACCAAGATTCTTGCCAGGTCATAAGTATTGACTATTAGATAGCTAGCTTGTGCAATAATAAACGTATTCTGCATTTAAATGTTGCTCAAAGCAAATAAAAGTACTTAAATATATAATTGAAATAAATAATTTTTAAGCTAAAACCAAACAGGTATACTATACACAAACATAGTTAGTTTGTGATAGCAATACCTAAAAGGAACAAATTTTTGTGATACAAACATTCAAGAAACGAAGAAAAATAACTTTTGTAAAAGACCCCTTTTAAAACTTTTCACAAGAAATTACTTAAGCAATTAAGCCTTTTAAAATTTTTCACAGGGTCTAACTTTTTCCATTTTGGTTGAAAATCTTAAAATTGCGTTTTCATTCGCGTATTTAAGAATCTTCTTTACATTAATTTAATATATGTAAATAAATGAATATGTGATGCTCTCTAGGAAAATCGACCACTTCTATTTTTAATTTGTATTTTTAAAACAATAGAATTCCGTATTTCGTAGTTTTGAAAATACGAATTGTGTATTAAAAATATGCGCCATTTTTTTAAAAACTGTATTTAAAAATACGCGTATTTATAAAAATACGCATTTCTAAAAATACCCTGTAGATTTAAAATACAAAGACACAAAAAAGTAATGTCTGGCTAGGGATCGTCTCCAAGATCGTTTTATTTTTTATACGAATTGAGATAAAAAGGTCCCTGCAGAGCTTCAAAGTTGCCATATTTTGTTCTAAAATGACGACGTCCCTGCGAAGCTCTAAAGTTGCCGTATTTCATTCTAAAATAACGAAAAACGTCCCTGCGAAATCAGAGCCAATTTAAAACCTATTAAAAACTTTTCTTTTCGGTTTTTCACACTTTAAGGGCTTTGCTTGCTGGTTTAATTTTGAAGATAATATGAACTTTATTTAAAGGGGAACTCCAGTAAAAATCACTTTTCTCTTTTTTGTTTTATACCTACTCAGAAAAGCATAAAAAATCAAAAAAAACTTACTTCACTTGTTTTCCTTATTTAAAATTGTTGTACTAGCCTTAGCATATTCAATTTTTATCTCATAAAAAAACAGACAAGTGCGATTTCATTTAGGACTGCACCTGATTATAAATAATGACATCACATCGTGCAGAAAGTTTAAGCGAGCGCATAGAACGCTCATGTTAAGACCTATAGCTTACATTTAAATCGCTTTTTGTCTATGATTTATGTTTAAATCTTTAAAAAATGGTGAGATGTTCTGCGTTTCGATGTACCAATTGATCAGAGAAGTGTAAAGAAGCCAGTTTTCACAGAATCCCGTCTGATAGAAAGGAAGAACTCGGACAAAGATGGCTAAACAAAATACGTTGTGCAGGTGATTTACCAAGCGATCAAAGTTTTTATATTTGTTTGTTGCACTTCACAGATAGTTCTTTTAAATGAGATCTCCACGAAATAAACTTCCATATTAAAATATTGCGAATTCGTAAAAATGCTATTTCAGCTAGTGAACGAGATTAAAGTTTCTCATTTCTTCTCATTTCATTATTTTTACTTGTATCCACAGAACACAACCAAATATCGTTTTGTACATTTTTATATTAAATAAAAACACATTATACCAATTTCCAATACAAACACCGACAAAAGAGTTTTCTAGTTAGCTACACATGTATCTTTTGTTGCACTTAAGTTTCTATTCTTTGTTTTTCAAAAAAGAAGCTTTTTTGATAGGACCTGGCAGGGATAGGGGGTAAATGTGCCCATTTTCTTCAATCTTTGTTACTGTTTAAGGCTGCATGTAATCCTGATAATGCAGTTTCTAAAACAGCTTTGTCAAAACAACCACTTTTAAATCATTAGCTTCTGCAACGCATTTATGACCTACCGTAATCATAAGAAGGATATTTATTTATACAATATTAATACCCCCGTTTTACCAACTTATCACAACACAAACATTATTCGATCTTTCGATCAGGCATTTCAATAGACCTCCATCACAGAGAAATTTTCAACGTTACATAAAATTTGTTTGCATTTGTGCGCAAAAAAGCAAGTGCAGAGAAATGATATTGCTGAACTGTGAAATAAAAATAAATTGGCTTGCAAAGTAAGAAAGTTTTTTACTAAAGCAAATGATAAAGTTTTTTGACGAAAAGAATGCAAAAAAAACAAAAACGATTAAACATATTTTTTATTTCTTTAAAATATTTTCCTAAGAACGTTGCTTTGAGTCAGTAAAAGACACAACAGGTTCGAAGTCGTATGGATGTAGCTTTGTGAAGTCTTTTTCATGAAGATAACTATCTGATTCTAAGTTTTTTGAGTTATAATCTTTGTCATTATTACAAGACGTCTTATCAACGAACAATGTAAAAAGTAAGTAAACACACTTTTAGAAGGCGTGCCTGCTGAGCTCACAGACTTTCTGCATGATGTGATGTATGCTCATCTATTCGGACCTAGTCCTCTCGACTTTAGGCGATCTTGCAAATTTATTTGAAATTAAAGATGTTTACAGACCCAATTAAGGTATATATAGAGATTTTTAACGATTGTAAAAGATTTATTTTGACATATTTATGTATTGGTTAATCAAAATAACATTTTTTTCAAATATTTTTTTTTCACTGGAGTGCCCCTTTATATATTTTTTTTCTGTATGCTTGTGTTTACATTTTGTAAATAGGACTGAAAAGAAGACTAATAACGAGACTTTAATTAGCAAAATGTAAGATGTTGGTTGAGTTTAGAAGTTCACTTGTTTTAACCCTGTCCCCCGTACACTATTTTTATGAAAGTAACCAACCTACAATTTGTTGTGTTTTTTCAGATATGATGGCTTGGTCTTCCAGACAAGACTTAAGAATTCAGTTTTTTAAAGTAAAAATAAAGGAACACAAATATGTCACATGCATTACTGTATATAAACAGGGTCCCTATTTGAAAAAGAAGTTGTTTCACAGCAAGCCTTGTATGGATAGCCTGAAATTGTTCTCAACTACATACAAGAGCTGTCACTAGGTGATCTAGTTGGAGAAATTAGGGAAAAAGCATATGTAGTAAACTTGGAAGAATTTTGCGGAGCTCAAAGTATTGTTGATGTAACTATGTATGGGTATATTACGTACAAAATAAATAAAAAATAAACTATTTTTCATTGGTGTGAAAACCTTTAGGCTTGAAAGCACCTCATTTCTCATTTATTTAACAGATTTCCTTATGTTTTGAATAAGGAAGTGTGGAAATCAAAATTAAACTGCAAATCTGTTCTTTCATACTAAGGCGTAATAAACATCCCATGTGTTGACTACGCTGGCGCCTCACAAGAGTGGCGATGAAGATCAGATTTATGATATTACTTACTTGTTTTTGGATTTTCAAATTACAAACATCATAGAATATTATGTTGTGATCAAAAGTCACAGCAACTACGCTTTTTATTATGTCGTTGTAAAATAATTGTAATATATTTGAACTGTGTGATTTGTCGAGGTTTTTACTTCTTTCCTTGTATTTGGGGTCAGCATACACACATCTACCATCATGTAAGCTCCAGGTCCGTAAGCAACCTAAACGTTTTCAGAATCTACATTGTTATATCATAATAATACCCATTGTCTGTCTTTGTGTAAAAAAGGTATCACAGTAGCAACACACATGAAATGCAGTATATGAAGGGCTGTGGAAACCCATGAATTTCTCCACGGGCCACCAACACAGAATTCCATATGTCGAGTGCGATTGAACACTCAACAGCTATCCAGGCATGCAACTCATCACACGTGCTAAATATGCTCCTTACTCACACATGGAAAGCCGAAAAAATAATGAAAATATTATATGAAATTCACTTTCTAGAGCATAGTTAAGTTGCCGCTTACGGCAATGCATAAAGCATTTATCTATTAAAAACTTATCTGAAAAATCAATCGTATAACATCGTGAGCTTCAACTGTATCATTAAAAACCACTTGTGTTTAAATTTAATGTTTTAAACACAATAATTAAATGCTGTGTGAAAAGCAGACTATGTAGCGAAAGTGTGTAGCGTATTCAATACAAAATATGAAAACCCCTAGAAGTTAACTGTTTAGAAACTTATTTCAAAAAACTTTTAATTTTAATCTCTTCTCTACAAATTATGAAATACGATTATTAATATGTCTTCGTCGAACGAAAAATTTTCGGTATTAGGATTTCAGTATGAACCAGAAAGATGAGATTCCGAAATAGCTTCGTAGCCTAGGCAGCTGTAATGATTTTTGTGATGATCAGGTAGACTTTGATCCTCAGCAAAATTCTAGATTGTGTAAGCCTGTTACTGATTGGTGTTTTTGGTAAGACCTGTATTCAAATTTATAATTTGGATTCAACTTCAAATTCAACTTCATTATCGATTATAGATAATTGTTCAGAATCTAAAACTAAGGGTGACTTCACCAAATAATAAAGATTAAACAGGTTTCTTCGAAATAGTCAGAGCATAGAAATACTTTAACTGGCAGCTTTGTTCTGTTTATTGCAGCAATCCAGGCTTTGCTAACTTCAGGATTCTTAGGCATTAGAAAAAAGCTTTTATCTTTGTTTGACTTAATGTTGTTTTTACAACGGTACGCCGAACAGTATGCCATGCGAACAGCAAATTTTTGATCTTCCTACGTTCAGAGTTAATTTACAAAAAGGAAACAAAAATGTTCCTTAGTTTGCTTTCGAGGGGAAATTGCGTAATGTTGCGCTGAAGCAGCCTCTTTTACATTTTGATCTTCAACTTTTATCTTCAGCGAAGAGCTTTTAGCAAATAATAACAGAATCTGCGAAACCAGACAAGTTATTTATAATGCATTTTTAAATATATGCTACACGGTGGTATTAACTGACTTAAAAAATAAAAAACGTAAAGAAAATAAGTCAATAAGATATTTTGTTGTGGTCCATACTTGAACGAAGCGCGTTTTGTTTTGATTTTCTCACCACTGTTCTACGTCAGAGAAAACATGTGTGTTTAGCCTCACATTTATGCGAAATTATTCAGACAAAATGGCAATTCAAAGGTGGTGCTTCAGGAGGAAAATAAAAAAAGAAAACAACTTATATGAGCTTATTAATATTATTATGTTTTAAAAGATGCAGATATTCTTTAATAATAAGTACAAATTAGTTGATATAATAAAACTTATTTTTTTAACGGACAGTCCCTTTAAATTAAATGTTGAATATTATATTTTAAAATTTTTAACTGCATAAAAGAACATGCTCCTAATAAATAAAAAATGACCCTCGGTTTTACCATTGTTATGGATAAAGAATAACCTAGGGAGAAAATATAAAATATGGGGGTTATTATTATTATTATTATGAATGTTTATACAGGATGGATATAATTCAGTTTTTAAAAAACTGCTCTTAAAATATGTCCTGTGAAAAATAAAATTATAAAATATTATTATATAACAGTTTAAACATGAGTTAAAAATACTAGCTTTCTATAAGGCATAAAATAATTTATTACAGGATTAGCATTTAGTGTTTCTTACGAAACTTGGTAAAGTATCCAATTTTCGAATTTCGATTGGCAAGTCATTATAAATCTTTGATCCCATAAATTTAAAACCAGATCTATTTACTATAAGTCTCTAGGTAATGTCAGTAACATTAAAGTCACCCATAATGATAACTTCTAGCGATAGGTCGTTAATGGTCTCAAGCGTGGATTGAAAATATTCTTTCCACTTCTGGTGTAAGTGAAGTGAATTGTCCGGGGGTAATTAGATAATGTTTCGCTTCTCCGGGCATATTTCGATCCAAATATTTTTTCAAAAATTCACATTCAACGTCTTCTCGACGTTTCCAGTTTATATTCTCCAATACATATATAGCTACACCTCCTAGGCCAGTTTTTCGTCTCTTTTCTACAAACTTGAACCCCGGAATACAAAACAAGCTATCACTTTCGTGTACAATATGTGTCTCTGAGAGAGATAAAATTGAGTTTTTCTCTCCCAAAAATAAAGCCGTAAGATTTGGTAAACAATTTGTAAAACCTCTACAGTTTTGGTGAAATAACTTTACTCCTTTTCTGAAAGTAAAATCTGTTAATCTACCAACATTTCCATCGGCTTGTGGTCCCGGGCACGCTTCAATATCTCCGGCTATCAATAAAAGTAGCGGTAAAAACAAACTGCATTTTACGTAAGCTAAATTCCTGCTCTTTTGATACTGCCATAAACAACCAAAAGAAATTGCAGCATCCACTCGTGTTAGATTTGTTGAAACTTCACTATTTGTGAACAGTGGCTTCTTTACAAGTATACCAATAATTAAAACAACAAAAATCTTTGTCAAGAGCCAACTTGCGTCCGCTCTGGCCGCCATCATATTGTCATGAGTAAATGGGTAAATAGCACTACAAACAAAATGGCAGACCATCACAGTGAGCGAAACTTGGTAAAGTATCCAATTTTCGAATTTCGATTGGCAAGTCATTATAAATCTTTGATCCCATAAATTTAAAACCAGATCTATTTACTATAAGTCTCTAGGTAATGTCAGTAACATTAAAGTCACCCATAATGATAACTTCTAGCGATAGGTCGTTAATGGTCTCAAGCGTGGATTGAAAATATTCTTTCCACTTCTGGTGTAAGTGAAGTGAATTGTCCGGGGGTAATTAGATAATGTTTCGCTTCTCCGGGCATATTTCGATCCAAATATTTTTTCAAAAATTCACATTCAACGTCTTCTCGACGTTTCCAGTTTATATTCTCCAATACATATATAGCTACACCTCCTAGGCCAGTTTTTCGTCTCTTTTCTACAAACTTGAACCCCGGAATACAAAACAAGCTATCACTTTCGTGTACAATATGTGTCTCTGAGAGAGATAAAATTGAGTTTTTCTCTCCCAAAAATAAAGCCGTAAGATTTGGTAAACAATTTGTAAAACCTCTACAGTTTTGGTGAAATAACTTTACTCCTTTTCTGAAAGTAAAATCTGTTAATCTACCAACATTTCCATCGGCTTGTGGTCCCGGGCACGCTTCAATATCTCCGGCTATCAATAAAAGTAGCGGTAAAAACAAACTGCATTTTACGTAAGCTAAATTCCTGCTCTTTTGATACTGCCATAAACAACCAAAAGAAATTGCAGCATCCACTCGTGTTAGATTTGTTGAAACTTCACTATTTGTGAACAGTGGCTTCTTTACAAGTATACCAATAATTAAAACAACAAAAATCTTTGTCAAGAGCCAACTTGCGTCCGCTCTGGCCGCCATCATATTGTCATGAGTAAATGGGTAAATAGCACTACAAACAAAATGGCAGACCATCACAGTGAGCACAACGGGCCACGAGTCAGCGTCTTTTTGTTCACTATTTAAATTTATTCATATGGTATTTACTTATTATAAAAGTACTACAACAAGCCAAGGTGTTTTGTTAATATCTTTAGCACTTTTACACCACTTACGGTACACTTACGGGACTGTTAGGAGTAAAATAAACCAAAAAGAAAATTTTAAAAAAACCACAGACGCAAATTCTCTAAAATAAATTTACGCGCACAATGTGTAGCATGCATGTTGTTTCTTTCTTGGAATTCCCTGCAATAACTAGTATTAATATATTAATTTTGAACATTGCAAGCACCTGTATAAAAATCACAACCATATACTTGTGGGAACTGTTACCTTTATTAAAACAAATTGGTGAGTTTATTCCAAACTGTGTTTATCAGATAGGGGCACTATATCGAGGACTAGCAGTAACTTTTTTTTATACTTTTTATACTTTTGTGTTATTTTATTAATATAAAATCACACATACAGAGTAGTGTGATATGTTGGTTTACCCTTTTGTCATGGTGGCGGTCATCAGGCATTTTTATCACACTGGATTCGAAATAGTGTAATTTCTTATTTCAGAGTATTCGAAATTCTTTAATAATTTCTTGCGGAAACAAAAAATTGATGTTGTTGTAATCTCCTGATACAACGTTCAGGAAGAAGACCTTATCTTTCAGTTGTTTTAGTGAAGCATTGTGCTTAGGTGATGTGGTGAAATAAGCCTTTTTTTAAACTTGAAAAGTTTTAGGATGACTTGAAGGGACACTATTTTAAAGCGTTTTGTTATAATACGTAAATATTTAGTTACTAGTCGATAAAGCCCATGGAAAAATCCACTGAGGCAGAATAAAAATGAAAAAGAAGCGTCATTTGCATTTTGATGATGTCAACAACTCATCCACAAAAAAAAAATTTAGAACATTGTTTTCACATTTCCTCTATTGTGTAGAGCTTGAAACTCTGATCAAAATAATCTATAGAATCACACACTTTTAACAAACGGTTAAGGAGATACAAAAGTTTAAAAAATTTTCGGACATCAGCAAAGTCCCCTGAAGTGCAAAAAAAATATTCTTAACAAATCTGTATACCTTTTGCCTTCATTTTATAGATCTTGAGACGTCATCAACCAGTTCATTCCGAAATGGATTTGGGGACCCATGTTTGGGAAAATTACCCAAATTGGTCCCAGCTGGTCCCTAGTTACCTCTGCGGTGAAAAATCATTGACGTTGCAACCTTGTTTCCAAGTTATTTGGCCTTAAAAATTTAAGTGCACTGTAATGGCTCCATTAATTTAAAATAGGATATTGACGTTATAGTGTTATTGACAGCGCGCCGTAACGTCAGAAAATTTAACATTTGAGACATCCCTTTTTCAGCTACATCAAAGGAAAATGAACACATCAACTTTGCCTGTCGCAGATACCACATACTCTCTGTATTATTATAGAAATGTGTGTTGAGTTTAGACATAGTCATTAAAGAATCGTAGCCAAAAATTTGTTTGTCGTAAAATTTATTGTGTTTTAACCGGACAATGTTGTATTAACATATAAAGTTGCAATTTTTTTGAAAACATATATTTCATGTTTGTTTTTTATTTCCTTTTTCACATGTGCACTCACAAAACACAACTCGTATTTGGTTTTCCTCTCTTTTGGCATAACCTTTTGTAATATGCTCTCACCTACAGAGGATCACAGTTTGCATACAATATGTATTTTTTTAAAAAAACTGTCCAGAGTTTAAGAATGGCTAATGAATTTAAAAGCATGCAGAAAGTTTGATAACTTTGTACACAAGCCTTATTAAAAATCTTAACCAAAACGTAGGAGCTTTGCTTTATTTTTGACTAGTTTTTCATCCTCCTTTGACACACCATCTTCTCATTATTTTTACCCCTCTAATAATTTACAAACATTCAAGTAATGCAACTGGAGATACAGCTAATTATTTCCTCAATTAAAATCTAGATCAGTATTATATCAACATATTCTTCTATTCTCTGCCGGCTTGTATTATGCTGAAATGCTTTTTCTACATGTGTAGTTTCAAACTGATGCGGTTTCTTGTTTAAACAAAATGAAACACACACACACAAATTTTTGGTGTCAAACAAAACAATTTTCTGTAAATTAGATGGAAAAAACCTATAATAAAAATGCACCCAAAACAGGGTAGCCAGCCAAATAAAAAGTGAAATTCCAAGTCCTTTCAGGACCAGATATTTTAGGATTTACAACATAAGAATTAATTCCAGGACCTTCCAGGACAAACACCACCACTCTGAATAAATGGTGGAGGAAACGTTGTGCTTCAAATTCATGGTGGCAAAAAATTTTGTTGTCACTTTTTATGCACAAGAAAGGTAAATATTTGTTTATTGCCTGTATTCAATAAAATAGACATAAAATAATCAATGCAGAAATTAGGATACCGTGAACACATAAAAGATTAAATAAAAAAGAAAGCAAGACATGCCCATAATAATCATTCAATCTATATTTGCATTAACATTTATCTTCTTCGATTTGGGGTTTTGTTACCGTTAAACCTAAAGCAATCTCTTTAATTATGTATATACATATATATGTAAGTTTTCTTGGCATAAATATAAACATAATAATTATCACAGCTCGTCTGTAATAACGATGCGATTCTTTTTTAATGGGTTTCTAATTTTGTTACCTATTCTTAACCCAGCAATCACAATGTGTATAATAAACTGAACCAAATTAATTGGGAGGACATAGTTACATAGTTATGTGCCTTATTAAATTATTTTTAGAGGACACCTGCTGCTTGAAATTAGTGAAAATGAAAAAAAAGAATGTTATCATTCAAATATAATTTTAAACAATTTTACCGTATATAACCCGCACATCGTATTACCCGCAGCTCAGCTTTTTTAGTGAGTTATAAACTAGATGCATCAGATAGCCCGCACCTTCGTATAACCCGCATAAAATTTCATGTGTTTTACTTACCAGCACCTTTGCATAACCCGCATCATGGTAAGAAAAAAATTTAGCATATTTTTACTTACCCTAATCATTTTATAAACACATGTGTATGTTCTGTTTTTTTTATGATGGAGACAAGTGGGGGACGTTTAAACTTGTGAACAACAAACACGAGAACTGAGTGTCTGAACTAGCGACTCTCTCAGTCTTAACTTCCTTGTCTCCGATTGCCGAAATAATATTGAATTAAAATTAATTTGACAAGTCGATCTTCTGCTGATGCAGAAGATAGACAAACAAACAAACAAACAAAAAACCTATTCTATCAGGTTATAAACCTAAAGTAAAATCTCTGTTTTTATGTATATTCAAGTTTTTCTGGCATAAAAATAAACAACATAATAATTATTACAGATTGTCTGTAACAGTGATGTACCGAACGTTCTTTTCTAATGTTTATAGAATTTTGTTATCTATTTATATCTAAGCAATCACAGTGTGCATGATAAAATGAATGGCGGCAATGAGGAGATAGTTGCATGTGTCTTATTAATTGTATTTTATATTTATTTTTGATATTTTTAGTGGCCACCTGTTGGTCGAAGGTAGCAAAGATAAAAAAGAAAATTATTATCTATACTTTAATTTTAACATTTTTCAATATTTTTAACAGGAATAAATAATTAAGTCCTGGGCACTAGGTTGTGAAATACCTATCAATTTAACCTAAAAATGATACCTGCTATATTGCTCTATTACCAGAAGCAAATCATTTCAATGTGCTCAATGTGATTTCAAAGATATAAATAGATTGGAATTATATTCAACACAAAAGAAAAACGATCTCCAGAATTGTGTTTCAGAGAGAGCTCGTAATATTAACACTGGCAAGCAATAGAAATTTAAAGCAATTTCACTGTGTGAAAAAAATTATATCACATAGTTAAAGTAAGATTACGTAGATATAGGATCGCGCATGCAGTTGTATTAATGTACGCATTTTAACCCGTTGGTACTATTTTCTTCATTGAATGTATAAACTTTAAATTTCACAATAAATGACAAAAAATATAAAACTTATTACATTACCCGCAACACATTATAACCGGCACTAATGGTGGAAGTCGTAAAAATCAACTTATAACCCGCGGGTTATATACCGGAAAATATGGTAAATATTATCAACAGCAATGAGTAATCAAGTCCTTGGCACTAGGTTGTGAAGCACATGTTAATTTTACAGTTTGATTTACTTTTGTTATTATAGCACCCAAGCATAATATTGTGGATTAAACTGGATTGCATAGAGGAAGGAGGCATGTCACTAATCTAAACAATTGTAGCAGAAAGTGAATAAACATATTAGAAATTTTACAGAACAACAAAATTAAAAAGGTTAATTACTTCATATTGTTTGCTATAAAGTGGCATTAAATCATTAAATCATCTCCCATCTTCAATCTTGATGAAGATGATGATTAAACAGCCTGGAAGAATGATGTAGAAGTTTGGCAGCCATTTAACAAAAAAGGGCCTAGACATCTAGGACTATTTACGGTCTATTTAACAATGAGCAGGTGAAGCTGTAAGAAGGATTACTGTTAATTTAAAGAAAGAATATGTTGTTCAGACCATAGTAAATACATTAGATACAGATTTCTAACTGATGATACCACTAGAGCCTATCATTCACGGAGATGGTCGAGTATAAAAGAAACAGTGGTGATATCCAATACTGCAATTCCTTAAATTAGCGCCGCAGCACTAATTAAATTTTCATGATTTTAGATGGTGGCGCTTTTTTTAAAGTTTGAGATTCTTGGTTTTCAAACTTCTTGTTGGGCACATATCTATAGAACTTTAGAAACTGACAACCAATATCTCCAAGCAGACGATTCTAATTCAGTAATAGCAAATGTAACTGGAAAGAGGAAGAGAGAGCTTGGACTTGCAGTTTTAGCTAAATTTAAATGTTTCACGATGAATAAAATATTTTCAAAAGTCCTTCATGAAGAACTAGAGAAAAAGAAAAAGAAATGTTCTTATCTTGAACTAAATGAAGATTTTGTTGATGAGAAAAAAGTAGAATTTAAATAGTCAAGTGTGGCACTTAAAGGAAAAATAGTGTACTAAGTTTTTCAACATTTATGGTTCAATACGAAAAAAATTATAGAGAATTCAAGTGACATAACTTAAGGTTACCTACAGGTGTACAGGATTTTTTCTCCTACAGGCAGCAAATTTATCTTTGAAATTAGAAAAACTAGCTTTAGCCACAGCAAAGTTATAATATGCAGATATGAAAGAAAAACTGCATATTCGGAGATTCTATAAATGACACTTCAGTAGTTGTTCCTGTTAAACAAGAAAGAGTCTCTTAGGTGGTTTTCGAAATAGAAGAGGAAGAGGTAATTCTTTAACTAGTGGAAACAAAAGAAGCAGCAATCCATAAAGAATGACAGTAAAGTAATGAGATGCCACATCTGCTATTCCACAAAACATTTTGCAATGGAATGTCCTCACAAGGAAAGAACTAAAGAATCTAATGTCCATACTTTGATGACTTGGACACCTGACTCCACAGTATGGTGTTGGAGAATCTAGGAAAAGAATTTTAGATAGTGCATACACCAAGACAGTTTCTGATATGGTATAGATGGTGGAATTTATAACATATTTGAATGACAAAGAACATAAGCAGTTGGCAAAAGTAAAAAACCCTGGAAATGCAGTGCTTCATTTCGGACATAGGGTTGAGAGTAGAAGCATAAAATGTGTAACCATTCCATTAAAATTTCGAAAGAAAGAGACAGATGTTGTGAAAAATGATATCCTACTTTTAAGTACCGTAAATGATTAAATAAACGCCAGGGGTGTTCATTCAAAAATTGACTTTTTATGGGGGCGGGGGCATTTATACAATTTGAATGTCTTCTTCATCACTTCTGCCATCAAGATTGATCAAATTTATTTCATCTGCTGCATCTTCTTCGTCAGAATCTGTGATTCTGGCAAATGGGTTGGGAATGTCTTCTTGTAACAAGAAAGAAAGTTGCAATTTCAGTAACTCTCTTTGTGACTCACAGGGTTTCCGTTTTTTAAAGAAATGGGTTTTTCCATCCTCTGACCCATCATATTCCAAGTTAAAGGGTATAATGACTTGATCGATTTATTTACGTTAAAGGGAGTTCTTAATTTACCCAAGCGTTTCCAGATGTTCCAACTACACAACGACTTTTGAATGCTTTGTCAAGTGCCTTTCATTTTCGTTTAGCTGCATAGAAAATTATTAAGGGTTTGAGCTTCATCCAATCCGCCTATGCAGCTAAACAGACACTGAACATGCACTTCTTATGTTCCGTGGTTTTTAAGCAAACTGATTTTGTTCCTGTAATATTGATCGTTGTGTTAGACACCATATCATTCAATACAGGAGTCTCGTCCATTGCCATGATACTAGATGCTTCGTACTTAAATCTAGATGACAATCGGCGAACATGTAAAAAATAAGATTTTGTCAGTTAACCGTGCTGGATCTTGCTGGGCAGTTGTGGTTTTTCTTCGCACAAAGTTTTTCAACCAACCAGTACTCGCAAGAAATAATGTCTTCTCGTGTTCGTCACATAATTCGTCGTATAAAGATTTTGCTTTTGTCATTATTAACTTTTTAGATATTCTGAATTAGATATTCTGAATTGGACCTTCTGCCATATATCCAGTCAACAAGTTGATTCTCTAGTTGAAGATCCATTGGTTTAACACCTCCCCCTTCCAGTCTTTTACTTTTAGCCTTTACCTTTCGATCGATAATTTTAGGCTTATTGTGTCTCCATTCTCTTATACGTTTAGCGGCAGCACCAAATTTCTTTGTAGCTTTGTTATTGCTGTTAATTTCTGCGTAAGTTATGGCTTTCCTTTTTATTTCCATTGTGAAGTTTTTACTTTTCTCTCCCTTGTGAGTTGTATTATCTTCAGAGTTCCTCATTCTTATCCTTCAGTACAACATTTTTAGCAATAAAAAACTACTTTGTGTAGAATGTTTTGATTTTGAGCGCCGTTTTCAGATGTTTATTCTAACATTGAATAATATGGGTCTCGACACACTCTCCCTACTTATGCTATTTTTACTTATCGGAAAATCAGAGCAAAATAAAAACTGGTGTTAGTAACTTGTGAAATATTTTAAAACGAAACGTTGATGGTACAATAGCTATTTGTTCCGTTTATAAAAAAATATTTACCGTGTAGCAAGCCCATTACAGGTTAACAATTGTGTTGTGTTTTTTGAAAAAAAATGGCTTGTGTTAACCCTTTCGCAACAGCAATTAAATCCATCTTATGCGAAGAAAGCGACTTCTGACCTACTTTACTTAAACTGTAATAGAAACTTAACCACTGAAGATATATCAACAAATGACCCCTCTTTTTTTTTAATATAACAAGACGTATGATATGCGCAAACAACCTGAGGAATAAAGTTTACAAAAAGCTCTCTATCAAATTGTGATTTTTGTTACGCAGTTAGACAAGACATATTTTGCTATTTAGATAGGTAATAATAGTTACGCACTACGCAGTTATTTTCCAAAATAGATTTCTGAGATCTTCTTAAACGAAAAATTCCTTGAAATTTCATTTTTTGTTGGGTCATTCTTGGGTAAACTGACTGACAGGAAGAAGAAAGACCACAAGCCCCACCTAAAATTTGCAAAATTCAGTAATTCAGTAACCCCCCACCCCCCGCAAAAAAAAATTGGAAAATTTATGTTTTTTCAGAGTCTTTCCGAAATCATTATTTCTCTATGTTAACGTGTCATTAGCGTAGCGAAAAGAATTTCTTTCTCGTCATTATTTATATACGGTGGAGCGTCTCGTTTTTCTCTTACGTATTATTGTGGAAATTTTATCATTCGCAGACTACTTTCAAGGCATTTGGGGAGACCTTAATTCTCCCTACATTCACTGTTGAAAACTTTGATGGAAACACCTTTACTTTACCAGTTAGTTAAATAAAGCTTTTGAACACTTATCTTTTTAAAAATAAACAAGATGTAGGCACTATTTAAAATACACAGCTATGAAACATCCACAATGCGACCCAATTCTACACTTTCTGCTAACTAAAAATACAGCCTATTATTAATGGTTGAAAGTCACGCAATTGAAATGTTTATGGTTTTAAACGGCATTAAGTTGACAAAAAATTAACATTTTGATTTTTACTATCCCGCTCAGCATATTTTTTTTGTTAACTGTGCCAAATTTTGTCGAAATTAAAGTAGTTTTAATTTTTGGACTAATTTCGGCCTAAAATGACATTTAGATGGCAAAAAATCAAAATTTTGATATTACCAACATATTTGGCATACTTTTTTTGTTAACTTTGCCGAATTTTGACTAAAATAAAGTAGTTTTAATTTTTGGATCAATTTTGGCTTAAAATGACATTTAGGTGACAAAAATCAAAATTATGATGTCACTATTATGTTCAGCATACTTTTTTTGTTAACTGTGCCAAATTTTGTCGAAAACAAATACCAATTGTGGCCTGAAACGTCAGTTAGATGACTTCCAAGTCCTTAGAGAGTTTAGGTACAAAGTTTGAATCTGTGACGTTGCAATTGACCATTTGGGACATAATTGTTAGTTACGAGTTGGAAATCTATCCTCGCAGGCGAGATAGTAAAAAGAAAAAAAAAAAGTAAAAATAGTTCCCAAGAGGAGATTCGAACACACGACTACTCCCGTGTCAGTGCTCAGAGGGGAAAAAATTTCCATTCTTGTAGAACAAATTTGCGTTTTATTATAATCTCACAAGCTTGTAATAAGGTTTCAAAGAATTAAAAAATAAAATTAAAAAATTTTAATTAGATGTCACGTGACCCAAAAAGTGAATGTTTTTTATGAAAAACCTGAAATTTTGACTTTGAATCAAAAAATATATTTGAAAGCAATTACTTCTCTTTCTCATTTTGTTACATGAAATAGACAAACTATATTTTAACACAGCAAAAAAAAAACAATTCAAGCAAAATCTTCACCAGAGCCTGAGAAACTTGGTGTAAAAACAAACAAAAAAAGGAAATAATAACTGGTAAGCAATTATCTTGTAAAAAGTCAATATCAACATAAAACTAGTAATAAAATGGCAATAAATGATTCAATATTCATAAAAGTTGTCTGGATGTAAACCCGAGGCTGAAGGACATTCACTGCAAGCATAAATCCTGGTCACAGCTCCGCCTTTATTAGTTGTTAATTTCCACGCGTAACAAACGCAACATCTCTTCTTTGACCTGTGTTTCTTGCCTCCAGCACCAACTGGCAATAAAGTTGGGAAATGCCTCCTGTGAGCCTTGAAACATCATCATTCATTTGTTGTTGCGGTCACGCTGATTGGTGGCCATAAGCTTGATACACTGCATAAGGTAATCAATGAATGACAGCTGATCATTCCCAATAAGTTCAGCATAGCTTTTTGGGCATTCAAATAGCAGGAAATCTATTTCAAAGGTGGATAGAGTTTTAAAAAGGGCAAGGTCTCAGTCTAAAGTGGAATCCATTTCTTCTACGAAAAGAATTCATATGCAACATTGTAGACAATTACTAAAAAAGGTCTACAAGACGAAATGGAAATTGAATCCTTCCCACATGGAAGGTGTGTTTCAGTTTAGAAATGATACTGGATATAATTTAAGGTCATCAAGTGCTTTATTTAGACCTAGAATAAAATCTTCAAAATATGGGCTGCAAACATTTGGATATATAGCCTCCCAATTATGGAATTCTCTTCCTGATGAAATCAAATCTGCAGAGTCTTTGGTTAAATTCTGTAGAGTTATGGGCGAATTTTGTTCTTTCCAATGCAAATGTCGGATCTGTGCAGAATACATAATTAATTTAGGAATTATTTAATTTTTCGTTTAAACAGTCGATTTTAATTAGTCTTAATAGACTAACCATTTTCTCCAGTAGAGTCTTTCATGTTTTTCAGCCAAAAAGCTTCCGGATTGATTCTACTGGAGAAATGGTATTTTATTATTATATATTATTAGTTTTTTTTATTAGTATATTTTATTAGTATATTTTAAATCTTTTGTACATTATCGACTATAAATAAAGCAATCTATCTATCTGTCTGTCTGTCTGTCTGTCTGTCTGTCTGTCTGTCTGTCTGTCTGTCTGTCTGTCTGTCTGTCTGTCTGACTGTCTATCTATCTAAAGCAGATTGAAGTATCAGGCGAAAGACAAGTTTCTTGTACCACTTGTATGTTTTACAAAGGGCTTGCACATTATGGAGTTTCTGATCAACACGGTCAACTTCGCCATGTGTTGATTGTAGGCCTTTATGATAGCGGGTTTGATGCTTTGATTTACATCTTTGTCGGCTTTTCCAGTGTCTGTCATAGCAGAGTAATGCAGCGTGGATAGCATGTAAACAAATTTCTTATTTTTGTTAGCCTTGTCCTGCTGGCACGGAACAAGCTTTTTTCTCTCTGTCTCACCATCAATTTTCATCAATTTCAGATTGATAGAAGAACGTAGTTCCTTTCTGACATATTGAACTTCAGCAGGATAACCCTTTCAACTTTTCTTTATGGTACTACAAAGGTAGGTCTTCATCTTCTTAAGGGTTCTAGCCAGGGAAGGTGGTGTGTAGAATTTGTCTGTGTACAGCACGTGACATTTGCCAAAAAAGCAGCGCATTAGTTCCACAGGTAGACGATCTGTTGTCGTCATACTCTCCTAGTAGTTGTCTTCAGAGTAGTACATTCCCTTGCCGCAGTACACCAGTACGTCCAAAGTGATGTCGTTAGATGTTGTTAGCTCATACAACTTTATGCCAAAACATGCTCTTTTAGTTCTTATATATTGTCTAAAATGAACATGCCCTTTAAATAAGACAAGTGACTAATCAACACTGAGATTCTTCTCCCGTTTGTAGACTCTTTAAAATCGGTTGCAAATCAAATCTAAAAAGGGTCTCACCATGTGTAGTCTGTCACGTCGGGGTCATTGGGATCATATGTGATGCTCTCTAGGAAAATCGACCACTTCTATTTTTAATTCATAATTTTAAAACAATAAAATTCTGTATTTCGTATTTTTAAAAATATCGAATTTCGTATTTAAAAATATGAGTATTTTTTTAAAAAACGTATTTCGTATTTTTAAAAAATACGAATTCCGTATTTTTGAAAATAGGTGATAAAAAAACGTCCCGGTGAAGCTTTAAAGTTGCCGTATTTCATTCTAAAATGGTGAAAAACTGTCCCTGCGAAGCTTTAAAGCGGCCGTAATTCATTCTTAAATGATGAAAAACCGTCCATAAAACCGTCCAGATACGAAATTCTATATTTAAAAATAGAATTTCGTATTTTCTATTTTAAAAAATACGAAATACGAATACAAATACGAATTTTGTATTTTTTAAAATAGAAATGCGTATTTTTAAAAATATGAAATCCGTATTTTTTAATACGAAATTTTCGTATTTCATATTTTTTAAATACGAGAAGAGAAGTGGTCGTTTTTGCTAGAGAGCATCACATATGTGCTATTGTCATTGAAATGCAGGAATTTAAGAATTAACTTGAACCTGTCGCGGGACATAATTTGCGCAAATGACAGCATTGCAGATAATTCCTGGTTTGACCAATAAAGATTTATGCTTGGTTTATGAACAATGCCCATCAAAATGGCTAAACCAATAAAAATTTGTAGCTCCTCCTTTGTCAAATCATACCACTGTTTCAGGTATTTGTTTTCTGCTTTATCAGGATTAGCATCTATAAATGGCTTTGCAAATCTGTTAGTCTCCCTTACGATTAGTTCATAAATCTCATCCGTTAGATAAAGTTGTAGAAAATCAAGCAGGTTACTATCAAGCAGCATGTGTACTGATATGGCGGAGTTTTCCTCAAAAGGAAAGTCTTGATTCAGTTCTTCTTTATCAACAACTGCAATGTTTTCCCAGATTACATCCCAGAGGTCCTCTCCATCAAGATCACCTTCCTACGTCCTCAGCCATCATCTGGTTGTCAACCAGCTTCACAAGGTCGCCCGGCTGCTCAGCCACCACCACGTACACAAACTCCTCGGCCACCACCACGTACACAAACTGCATGACCTCTTCGCAAAATGTTCGCAAGAGTCTCATCATTGCTACTCATGTTGGCAGCAAAAGCTTTGCTACTAACCTCATCAGAAGATTGTCCAGTTGATGAAGTTGAAGGCTCATCATCAGCATCTGAATAATCCACTGGAGGGGGATGAATCACCGGCTCATCATAATCATGGTTGTCTTGCGGCTCAGCAACGCTTATAGGCTCGATAAGTTCAACGGGCCATCACTTTTATCTTCTAACCACTATCTGAGGCACCATCATCATTATCTGAGTCGATATCATCATTAAAAATAACATCAAAAATATATAAGCGGGATAGTCCCCAGTTGAATAACAACATTAGATCTGCTCCATTGTATTTATACAATTAGTATTTAATCTGTAACTATGGTTACTGTTAAACTTGTATATATTTAGGAGAACATTGTACGTGTTTATATAAGTTTTATATATGTATAAGTTCAGTATGATTTATACCTTGGTCAATCCATGTTATTGTATTTGTTCGAGTTGGTAACTTTTTCATCAAGAGTTAGTTAAGTTAAAAAAATATTTTAGCAAAAACAGTTTCCCTGTTGTATTTATTGACAATCATCGACAAAAAACATTTTCCTACACCTATTACTGACACTGTTGAAAAGAAAAGGATTATAATAGTTTTTCCGTTTTTTGGTCAACTATCTATAAACTAGATATTATATTTAAAATCTCTTGTAGATTAACATCTCTTTTCAGTTTTAAAGATAAAGTTCCGTCATCACTTATCTCATGCGTGGTATTGAAATTTTTGTGCAGTATCTGCAACGCTGCATACTATGGAGAAACATCATGCCACCTGAAGGCTCTTACGGTTAATCTGTGTTAACTAGTAACAGTGCTGTTACTGATCACTTACGGGTTTGGGAAAATCGACAATTATTGTTCGATGATTTCACTAATTTGGCTCACAGAAATAAATATTTGACCTCGACTTAAAAGATAGCCTGCTCATTACCCATTTTCATAAGAAAAAATCAAAAAAATCACAAATGCAAAAAAATGTGCCATAAAACGCTCGTCATAGCACGTCTAAATTACACTGCATGTGTAAATTGCAGCACAGGTATTAAAAAATATTCCAGACATAAACTGCATTTCATTGCGAAACTGTTAATTTTTAACAATTTAACAACTGGGTAGAAGGCATCTCATAGTAAACTACATGCTATTTTCAAAATGAGCTGCAAAAAATTCTGTACCTGTTTCTCCTGCTGTTAAAAAATATTCCTTTTCTAAGTGGTGTTTTTTTGGAACTATTACCATGCCCTCAATACACTATAAAAAAACGTTTATTTTTTGTAGGAGTGGCATTAGATAGAACATTTGTAGCAGAATTTTTATTATTACAATTGTCAAACCTGTAGTTACAAATACTGTAAAAGAATTTAAATCTTGAGTTTATTCAGCAGACAGTTAGTTCCAAGATTATTATACCTCGAACACAGGAATAGTTTTAACTTGCTTGCGTTGTGATAAATCCCAAATAATGACAACTTTATCCCTTCCGCAACTAAATTAACAAAACAAAATATTCTAAGTAAAATAGAAATACTAACAAAAATAACAAAATGTTGAACAAAAATGATAAATGAATAAAAATAGAAACGAAAAATTCTCACCTAATCATACAAGAAGTATCAACTGAAAATACTAAAGCTGTAACTGTACTAAAGTGGCCTTCCAAGATGCTGACACACCTGAAAAAAAGTGAATGCGATCATTTTTAAGAACATAAATAAAATGGTTCATAATGAATTTCATTTCAAGATTTGGATTTTTTTTCTTTATTCTGCCAGAGACAGAGGACATCAGCATTATTATAAAGAAAAATTTTCAAAAATAATTGACTTGTTATGAAACCTTATGAAACCGATCATGTAATTTAACTTTAAAGTCAGTCACATTAGATTAGCCATAGAAGTCATGCAGAATTAGCTATTACTGAGACATTTAACTTCTCTTCAATTTAACTAATTGTCAGTGTGACTTGAGCTATTCTTTTGCTTATGCTCAAAAAAAATATGACATGATTAATATCTCAAAGACCCGCTACTTATTCAGGCTTCTCAATGAATAAAACAGTGCTGATGGGATAAAAGATATACATTAACAACCGTATACGTGATCACATACACACATGAGTTTGCTTCACATATGGGTCTAATCTCTTTGTACATCAATTACGATTTTCATGCTTTCTCCATAACACAATCCTGGAAAACATTTTGTCTTTTGTGTTGAGTGCTACTCTAATCTATTTATATTTTGCAATCACATTAAGAATATTGAAATGATTTATTTCTGGTAAGAGATAAGTAATAAGTAATTGCTGCAGAAAATATTGAAAAATATTAAAATTAAAATTTAAATGATATTTTTTTTTCTTTTCTCATCTTTGCTACTTTAAATCAACAGTTGGATGTTAGAAAAGCTATAAACTAAAGAATCAGAATAATAAATATGCATCTTTAACTATGGGATATGTGAAAAAGTTCTGGCACCAATCCCAATGGACACATGTGACTGTAAATCCCTCAAGTTGAATCACAGTTTAACAATAAAATTTTAAAATGCTGAAGGTGTTTCTCAAATTAGCAGTCTCCAATATGTTTAAATTCGTTTAATTTCGTTTACTTTGTTAAAATGTCACTTTTGCCTATTTTATCAATAGTCAATTGTCTTATTTTCTTTTGCAAACTAAAGACAATAACGTAAAATTTTTGAGCTCTTTCACGCATTTGGGAAAAGCTTTAGCTGGAAGAATTTTTTTCAGAGCTAAATTTTCCAATCAACAGAAATAATTTCTGCAATTAGGGTTTGTCATACAAAATGTGGAAGGACAATGGTAACAGTGTTAACGGGCATTTCCCTTACAGTCACCTTAAATGCATTGCAATGGCTTCATTAATTTAATATAAAATATTACGTTAAATTAATGTTATTGACGTCGTGATATTTAGTCAATTAGCATTTGAGACATGCATTTTTCTGCGACTTTAAAAAAAAATGAACACATTCACTTTGCCTGTCACAGACAGACACACTCTCTGTATTATTATATAGATTTATCTAGCTTTCAGAAAATATATACTTTTATATAAAAAACATTGTAAAAAACGGGATTTCTTTATCATATCTGAACATAAGTATTTAAGTGGTACTGTATTCCTAAAAAATGGAGTCAAGTAATTATAATGCTTACATACCTGTTGGATGTTAAATCCCACATTCGGATTTTACCTTCTGTTGATGACGAAAACAAAACAAATTTTTCTTGGTTTGGGTGAAATTTCAGCAAACTATATAAAACAAATAAAGAACGAGCCTACTATGACACCTTTAAACGCCAACTTTGTTAGACCCAAGCTAAATAATAAATTAATCTAGAAGCAACACAAAAGTGAATAGAGAATATTAGTTTGTGTCACACGAACAAAGATAATTATCTATTTTAAAAATTGGCTATTGCCTAATATCCTTCAGTTTTATCTTTTTTGCTAATCTTATATATCAATTCCTTGAGTGATTATGGCTGTCCACGGCAAAGTTGGACAGTACTTCATATATATATATATATATATATATATATATATATATATATATATATATATATATATATATATATATATATATATATATATATATATATATATATATATATATATATATATATATATATATATATATATATATATATATATATATATATATATATATATATATATATATATATATACATGAATGCAAGATTTTGTCATCGTCATTTTGCTGGCAAAGAGCAATTTTTTTCAAGTTGGTTGTTACGTTTCACAACAAAACTAAAGAGCCAGTGAAAATGGTTTTTTCAAATATTTATGTGTTTTAAAAAATGTAATTCCTTAAGATGGTTCGGAGAATATGTGTTCACCACTGCCAGCTTAGGTCAAAATTGAACAACATAACATCACTGCAAATGAAATCTTCAAATTTTATTTTTAAAGTCAAATTCAAAATTTTAATTAGCAGGATATTTGTGACCATTCAAATTTCGTTTCCTGGTTTAGATCGCATTTATACATAAACATTTCAACGACATTAGAATATCAACCTGGTAGATAAGGTTGTTATCAGCAGACGCATGGAGAAGCATTTCCAACACATCATTGCTTAAAGAAACCGTCCGGTGAAAAATGATTTTAAGATATTATTTGTAATTTAAAATTATCACATAGAAAATACCTTTTTTTTTAAAATTATTCACATAATAACACATGTAAACAAACTTTTTTATCGTTGTTGTTGTTAAAGCATTGCTTCGTCTTGTTGCTGCAAATGGCGCAAAACGTCCTGGGTTAAAAATTTAATATGTGTAATTATGCATGTGACGTAGAACAGTGGTGAAAAGCAGACTATGTAGCGAAAGTGTGTAGTGTATACAGTACAAAATATGAAACGCCCTAGAAGTTAACTGTTTAGAAACTTATTTAAAAAAACATTAAATTTTAATCTCTCTCTACAAATTATGAAATACGATTATTAATATGTCTTTGTTGTAAAAACATTTAGGGTACTAGGTTTTCAGTATGAACCAGAAAGATCAGATTCCGAAATAGCTTCACAGCCTAGGCAGATTTATAATGATGTTTGTGATGATCAGGTAGACTTTGATCCTCAGCAAAATTCTAGATTGTGTAAGCCTGCTGTTGGTGTCGTTGTGGTAAATGTGAGAGGGTGCCGACAGAGAAAGAGTGTGTTTGCTGTGTTGAAATCGATGTAATAAAATACTTTAATCTTAATGGTAGCGATTTATTCTTATATATTTTTTTGTAACTTCATGATAATTCTTTTAAGATCAGGAATGCATCACACATTGTGTTGTTGAAGGTGTGTTATGGACAGCCGTATATACAACAGCTACTTGGGTTTGCGTTTGCGCTTGTGTTTTCATTTGCACATCTGCTGCGAAACACGACGTTTGTGTACATGTACTTCGTACTGACGTATCTTTATGTTGTGTTGCACTCGTTTGTGTTTTGGTACGGCCTGTATTGCAATTGATAATTTGGATTCAACTTCAAATTCAACTTCATTATCGATTAAAGATAATTGTTTAGAATCTTCAACCAAGGCTGACTTCACCAACTAACAACGATTGATTAAAGATAATTGTTCAGAATCTTCAACCAAGGCTGACTTCACCAACTAATAACAATCGATCGAAGTAATAAAAAGAGTGGAAACAAAGATGATAAGAACATTTAAGGCTTTGACAATACCAATAGCAAAATAAGATGAATTAAGAACAATTTAATAATATTTTCAAGAGTAGTATTCCTAAAAACAAATTTGCTTACGTCTTTAGATTGACTTTTATCTTTGCTTGACTTAATGTTGTTTTTACTACCGCATGCCGAACAGCATGCCATACTAACAGCACATTTTTGATGTTTCTACGTTGAGACTTAATTTACAAAAAGAAAAAAAATGTTCTTTAGTTTGCTTTCGAGGGGAAATTGCGTAATGTCGCGCTGAAGCGGCCTCTTTTACATTTTGATCTTCAAGTTTTTTCTTCAGCAAAGAGCTTTTAGCAAATAATAACAGAACCTGCGAAACCTGTTAAATTATTTATAACACATTTTCCAATATATGCTACACGGGGGTATTAACTGACTTAAAAGATAAACGTAAATAAAATAAGTCAATAAGATATTTTGTTTTGGTCTATACTTTACCGGAGCGCGGTTTGCTTTGATTTTCTCACCACTGTTCAACGTCAGAAAAAAACATGTGTTTTTAGCCTCTCATTCATGCAGAATTATTCAGACAAAATGGCGATTCAAAGGTGATGCTTCACAAGGAAAATGAAAAAAGAAAACAAATCATATGAGCGTATTAATATATTATGTTTTAAAAGATGCAGATATTCTTTAAATTAGTTAAGATAATAAAACTTATTTTTTTACTGGACTTTTTTTACCTTTCTTGATTCATCCCAGGCACGATAACCAAAGTATGTTGTAACAATCCACCATAAAGTTTGTTGAAGTGTCTTACCATCTCCAATGCTGAATTATTTGACTTAAGGTTTTTTAACTTCACCTTCTTCCAAGGGACGAGTGGCATTGGGTTAATTGCCCATTCCAAGCTGTGTAAGTTGTTTTAGTCTGCTAGTCTGTGACCTGTTAAATTCTTTGTCAATAATACTTGAATCGATCATATTGTTGTTTTTTGTAGCTTTAAAAAAAGCTTTTTTTTAAAAAATATTTGTTAAAGTACAATGTTAAGTTTTGTATGTAGCTATATGCTTTAACGATTCTCAGGCAATGTTTTTTGTTTAAATTTATAGCTACCATTATAGTTGCTATTAGGTTAAAAGTTATAATCAGCACTGCAAATTTCCTGTATTAACCAGTTGAAAATAGCTTTCAGTTAATAAACTGTAATATTGAATCATACTATTGTGTGATTTTCAACTAAAAGTTCACGACAGCTGGTCTTTGGGCTGAGCATCCATGTTCCTCACACATTTAACAATTGATTTTTGCCCAGAGGTTCCTGAATTCCATTTTTCTTATTTAAAAGTTGAAATACCTGGGTGTGGAAGGGACTTTTTTATGTGACCTGAAAACTTTTTAGTTATAGAATTTGTGTTATTATATTTGTCTTGATGTCCCTTAATGACATAGTTTGGATTCACATTAGCCTTTTTTAAATGGGAATAAAATTTCGCGAAAAGTTATACACCATATCTCCACAACTTGCCCTTCCTCTCCACAAACGAATTTTAAGCTATTTAAGCTCTAGTTCTAAATTTTCTGCTTGTTTGGTACATTAAAACAATTCTTTAAAAGAAAAAATCAAAAACGATTACGATTAAATTTGTTGCAAACAATATTATGTTTTTAATCCACATGTAATTACAAACAAGCTTATTCAATGCAAAAAAACGAGACATTTTTGAACAATGGACGCGATAGGTAACACAACAGGGACCACATTTTAGTAGGCAGGTCAAAAGTAATAAAAAAAGGTTCTCATTTAAGCTGCATGATCTAAAATTCCTGATGACTATAATCAGCCCTCTTAGGAACATTTTTCTCAAGAGCAACAATAGCATTTATAGTGACCCTAATACATCTATGTTGAAGAGCGCATTTCAAAATGTTAAAAGTTAACAAACAACAAAATGAAATACTTGAGGACCAAACATGAAAAACAAAAATAGCTTATATGTAGACATAAAGTTTAAGTTTTATAGAAGTTTTAAAAATATTGGAGTTAGCATGGAATTACTAACCTACCAGGGCAACCAGGTTAAGTAACAAGATTCAACAAACAGAAGATGAATAAATTAAATTTATCGAAGAGACTAGTCACACTAGCCAAAAAAATGTTAGGGTAAGTTCGACGATAAAACAAAAATCACAACGTCAAAATTGAAAAAGAAGCCAAACACGAACTAAAAAGAATTGTTTTTCTCTAGAGCATAGTTCAGTTGCCACCTACAGCAAGGCTAAAACAAAAAACAACTACATCTTTTGCGCTTCAACTACAATATTAGAAACAGTTTATAACAACTTGTGGTAAATTAAATAATCACGAATATGTGTTTACCACCACCGGGGTGAATGATCATCACATTTGTTAGGAAAAGTATCACTAGGATTTAGAAAATGCTGGTATGGTTGTCTTTTGGAGAAAAATAAAATAATTAAAAATTAAGTTTTTTTGACTACAACAGAGTATCATTATAAGTAATGCTTTCATCAGTGTTGTCATCATAAGCTGTAATTCAACTTTCCGTAATTTAATTTTTTTGTTCCACAAGTAGTTACAAAGTTTATTAACGACTCTACTTACAACATTATCATGCATAGGTTGAAATTCCCAGCCATGAACATACTAGTATTTATATTTTTGTGTAATCTAAAAACCACCATGACAAAATTTTGCTGTTGTCAGGGTGTGCCTTGACAGCATTCACAATAACAAAAGCTGAATGCCATCGTAGATTCACAGAAAACTTTCGTTGCAGGAAAAACTGAAAAGTTTGTTGATTTTTTTAGTGAGTTAGTGAGTTGATGATAGCTGTTAGCATTTCTTTAAAATAGAAATACACCAAGAAGAGGTTCATTACATGTAAAAAATAGCTAACTATTCATACAAACACTGCAATTAATAAGTCTTTATGATGCAGCAAGTGCACTCTGCTCTGAGAGTGGTGCAACTAAAGTTAACATTTTCTCTACCAAAACTACCAAAAAATGGGAAAACAGGTTCAACGAGCCACACATTGCCCAAAAAGAGTAATAAAATAATGGACCATAATTTTTATGCCTGTAAAATTTTACACATTTTGATATTGGGCAATATGCAATGACAGTGGTGGTAAAAAGATTTTGTGTCCTATAATAGTTTACACGACTTAGTTAAAATATATCACTGTGAGATGACATCATTCAGTTAGATCACTAAGAAATTTCAATGTTACGTGACGAGGGCATGTGCATTGTAACGTCATCATCATCATTCTCAGCTTAACAACCGTTTTCCATGCTAGCATGGGTTGGACGGGGTATATTAATGACCCTCTTCCAATCTGATCTAGACTGTGTTAGATCTAAACTCAACTTCCTCTCTATCAAGTCTGTCCTTATAACCTCCTGCCAAGTCTTTCTCGGTCTGCCTCTGGGCTTTGCCCCAGGAACTATCAAGTCTCTACACTTTCTTACCCAATTATCCTCCTCCATTCTTTCCAAGTGCCCCAGCCAATTCAATCTTCTTATCTGGATAACAACTTTAATTCTACGGAGACTTAGCCTGCTTCTTAGCTCATCTGAACTCTTTCTGTCTCTCAGACTGGCATTACACATCCACCTAACCATTCTCATATCATTCCTTTCTAAACGGTCAAGATCTTCCTGCTTCACTGCCCATGTCTCACTACCGTACAACATAACACTAACGTAAAAGTAAAAAACGTAAAAAAATAAATCTGTGTAAAGTATGAAAACTACACTTTACAAAAACTGAAATTTGGGTTATGCAAAATGTGACGTAAACCTTTTTGAATGAATGAAGTTTTTATTTAAGTAGAAGGCTACTAAAACAAAGTGTTCATACCTTATAGCTCCTTGCGAACCTTTAAAACTATGTGTGTAATAATGTTTCGCTGTATCATAAATTTTGATGGTTGCATCACTAGAGCCTACAATAAAATGACTAATTTAAAGGACATACTAAAAACAGGCAAATATATCTAAAAGGCGAAAAAAAATTAAATTGGCTGTTTATTTGCAGCATTATTATTAGCTCATTATTTGAGGTTAACAAAATACAACTTTACAAAAAAATACATATTAAAAAAAGAAATACCCCCTACTGCAAAAAAAATATATATAAACATCTTCATGGAAATCTTTATACAACTTTAACAATAAAAAAGGTCATTTAGCTTCAATATTATCTTTGCCACTTGTTTCAATTCAAAGAATTGGTTAAACAGATGCACTTAAGTATTGACTGTCAACTTAAGTTATAAATCTTCCAAATGCAATAAATTAACATTTTTGCACTGGAACAACCAACAAAATGGAACAACAGGTGCAAGGAATTTAACTAGTGCATGTTACAAAAAAAAGTACCAAATGAAAGGACCCTAACCTGGAAAACAACCACTAAGAGTCAAAACAAAAAACCTTATAAAAGTATACAACTCACCTGTAGCAAGTAATGTTGATGTACTGTCAAACACCATACATAATACTGAAGTTTTATGTGCTGCCTAAATGCGTAAATTTATCATTAAAACACCATATTTGCAGTAAACAATTTTAGCTAGGTCTAAGTTTCAACAAACAACACACATACACATCACAACAAAAGGCTGGAGTCGTTGTTCTACTTAAAGATTGGTGTCTTACATAGTTTAATATTGCACACACAATATGCATGTTTTGCATTTACTTAACGTTATTTGCTTCTGGGAAGTTATTATTGACACAAGAAAGTGTTTTTTTTTAATACTGTGTCACATGCAGTTCATGTATAAATCTAAATAGGAACAACACAAGTTGAAATAAGATATATGATTACCTTTTTATGAAAATAATTAAATCAACAAAACCAAAAAAAAGGGACAATAAATAAAAATAACTCTTTATGGCCTGAAGATTAATACTCGTTTAATCCTTGGTAATCACATCTTAGTTATCCACAGAAAATAAAAATAAAGCAACTATATTTTGTGTAGATTATCCCATCACAGTGCAGGGAAAACTCAACCATGATAAACTCCACCTTCTAAATTAGATAGCAATCGTATTGCCGTATTTAATTTTTTGCAGAACATAAGACGTTGAATTTTTTTAATATGAATCTGATGTAGAGATAGCTTTCAAGGGTGACTTAAGTCTGTTCTACAAAACTAAGCTGTCCCCAACGAGTTTTGTACTATCAGCATATCGGAAAAGTGGGATGCGAGATGCTGACCATGACACGGGATGCAGGATGTGGGATGCGGGATTCAAGAAGCAGGATGCAAAAAAATCATCGAGATGAAATAATGACCGCGTCAATGTTATTTTTTTCTGGCCATGTATTCAGAAAGCTAGGGAATCATGACTTGGAACTGAAGACAATGCAAAGAAATGTCACGAGGAGTAGTGCAAGGGAAAGAAGAGGAAGACATATTTTAATAAAAATAATAATAAACATTTTTTTTTTAATTTGATTGAGAATTAAATGAGAATGATTAAATGAGAATTAAAGAACAGAAACCCCTTTCTGATGTCTGATGATGAGAGATGGTCACATCTGGATATTTATTTTGTGATTTTGAGCTACCTTGTACCATGCCAGCACTCAAGGGGCACATTTTTTATTGAAAAATTAAGTTATAAAGTACAAGTAGCTATATACATTTTGTTTATGTAGGTTGCTACATAAAAATTTTTCAAAGGATTCTGTCATTTTAAATCAAGATAGCTAGCTATTTTGAACCTTCCAAGCAGTGAACAGTCAAGAATGGAGTCAGACTAGTTAGATATGCATAATATTTATGTTGGTTGGCACAACAAACAGAAACCTATTTTTCATAAATAAATTTCTGCAAATGTTCAGGTTTCTTTTATCGAACAGAAACGTATTTTTCTTAAATAAATTTTAGTAAATTTTCAGGTTTCTATTATGAATTGGGAAACTATAGCAAGAACTGATATTCACTTGTAGCAGGAAGACCTGAAGTCTCAGTCCAGGTTAAGACTTATTACAAGGTAAACTGTGTCACACTTGCATATAATGTGTCAGAAATCCAGTGGAGTGCTTATAGCAATACAACATCAAAGGTGTAATATATGTGATGCTCTCTAGGAAAATCGACCGCTTCTATTTTTAATTTGTATTTTTAAAACAATAGAATTCTGTATTTTGTATTTTTAAAAATACAAATTGCGTATTTAAAAATACGCGTATTTTTTTAAAAACCGTATTTCGTATTTTCAAAAAATACGGAATTCGCATTTAAAAATACGCATATTTTTTAATACGAATTTCGTATTTTCGAAAATACGAAATTCGTATCAAAAAATATGTATTTCTAAAAATACGCTGTAGATTTAAAATTCAAAAACATAAAAAAGGGATCGTCTCCGAGATGTTTTCATACGATTTTTATTATATAGGATTCGTTTCATTATTTTTTTTACATCGTTTCATAATCGTATTACGAATTAAATGTTTTAATTTTTTTTCACGAAACAAGGCTTGAAACGATTTGATTCGATTGTCAAAATATCGAAAGTAAGACGATGCTAAAGGTACATGACGCATTATTGAAACGAAATTTGAAATAAATAAACTAATTAAAAACCTATTAAACTTGTGAAATATAAACTTGTCTTTTCTTTAAAAAGTTGCCGCAATCATAATCGTTACCGTAATGACAAGAAAATGTGCATATGAAGTTTTAAAGTTGGCGTATTTCATTTTAAAATGACGAGAAAACGTTCCTGCGAAGCTTCAAAGTTGCCGTATTTCGTTCTACAATGACGAAAAAACGTCTCTGCGAAGCTATAAAGTTGCCGTATTTCCTTCTAAAATGAAGAGAAAACGTCCCTGCGAAGCTTTTAAGTTGCCATATTTCGTTCTAAAATGACGAGAATAATTTCCTGTGAAGCTCTAAAGTTGCCGTATTTCATTCTAAAATGTTGAGAAAACTTTCCTGTGAAGCTTTAAAGTTGCCGTATTTCATTTTAAAATGACGAAAAAACGTTCCTGCGACGCTTCAAAGTTGCTGTATTTCGTTCTAAAATGACGAAAAACGTCTCTGCGAAGCTAAAAATTGCCGTATTTCCTTCTAAAATGAAGAGAAAACGTCCCTGCGAAGCTTTTAAGTTGCCGTATTTCGTTCTAAAATGATGAGAAAACTTTCCTGTGAAGCTCTAAAGTTGCCGTGTTTCATTTTAAAATGACGAAAAACGTTCCTGCGACGCTTCAAAGTTGCCGTATTTCGTTCTAAAATGACGAAAAAACGTCTCTGCGAAACTAAAAAATTTCGTAATTTCATTCTAAAATGACGAAAAAACGTCTCTGCGAAGCTAGAATTGCGTAATTTTAAAAATACGAAATTTCCGTATTTCGTATTTTTAAATACGAAAAGAGGAGTGGTCAATTTTCCTAGAGAGCATCACATTATATTCATACACCAACATTCACAGGACTTATGATGAAGCCTATTGTTACTTCTAAGTTCCTGTGGATATTTAAAAATTAATTGTGAGTGACACCAGGTTGAACGATTAGTGCAAGTAACCATGTTGCAGATCCAGGTGGACACAAAAATAACTTTCTAACAACTTTGTACTTATATGGCATAAAATTTAGATTGAATATTTGACACTGTGCTTCAGAATCACATTCCTACTTCTTTTATGCTGGATAAGGAATTTGGTCCTAAACCTGGGACACATATCTGTCTGACTTATTATAATCCTGAGAATCACTTTTTAAGTTTTTCAGGACATGTAGGTTGTCAAAATTGATATGCTGTCAAAAACAGTTTATCGGTGTCTCTAAAACTGGTTAAATTCATGAACTCAGAAATTATGATAGTAGTGAACATTTTTTAGGGGTTCATCTTATCAAACTGGTCTAAAAACATATATTTCATAGCTTATATGAAAATAGGGTAAGACATTGGTTTAAAACCTAAGAAATTTCTCAGCAAGAAATTTAAAAATTTATAAATCAAAAAATTTTTAATGTTAGATAATGCAAAAGTAATCCTAATGAAAATTTTTCTGATGTTTTTTTTATCAAGAAATCATGATAACATGATGGACAGTAGAATTTTCTGCAGGTGTTCTCAAATATGTGTAATATAAGACTAAAAACGATGTAATTTTCCTCTTAAATTTTGACTTTTGAACCAGCTAAAAATCACAGCATTTCTTTCATAGCTAGCTATAGTGAAAAAGTTTAATATTCTAACTTGACTCATTTTACTTAGTAATACCCAATAAATGCTAGTTTAATCCTAAATGTAGCGTAGCTTGGCTACCTGTAAGAGCAACCTCAAACACCGTTGTGGTTATTTTTATAAACATACACACACAGTGGTTTTTCTGTATAAGTACTAAATTTTATGTGTACATTCCTTGCACCAAAGAGACCTGTACATAGATCCGAAAAATTTGTGTTATTGGCTCATTCTTTATGAATGAAACCACGTAACAAAGAAACTGCGCTTTGCTATTTCCCGTAACCTATACCAAGATTTGGCTGTGATATATATCGGAATTAATTGTCTTCAAGAACTAAAACTTTTGGCGGAAAAACTTTGGCAGAAAAAATTTCGGACACAATTTTTTTTTTCAGCAGAAAAATTTTCAGAAAAGATTTATAAAGTCAAGAAATGTATGGGTAAGTCCTTTGAACAAATTTTAACCAAATTTCAAAAGTAATGATTACAGGAAATGACACAAAAAAGACTAGAAGCATTTAAAGTGTACATATTTTTAATCAAGATTTAAAAAACGGTCTTCAGGATCCAACTTTATAGATAGAGCCTCAGCCAAATGTGAAAATAATGAAAATAATAAGTTGAAAACCAGCAGTTTTTATTGCTTTTATGATTACCCCATATAATTTTTATGCACTGGTACTTTTTTAAAAAAATTAGAAAAAACAAAATTTTCAGACAAAAAAACTTTTGGACTTCAGACAAAAAAAAAACGAAACAGTTTTTCCGTCTGAAAATTTTCATTTTTAATGTAAGTAGAACAGAGAGACCTGTTATATAAGATAGCAGAGAGACCTGTTATGTTAAGTATAGCAGAGATACCTGTTATGTTAAGTAGAGCAGAGAAGCCTGTTATGTTAAGTAGAGCAGAGATACCTGTTATGTTAAGAAGAGCAGAGAGACTTGTTAGGTTAAGTAGCGCAGAGAGACCTGCATGGTAAGTAGAGCAGTTTAGGGATAACTTTTTTTGAAAAAATCCTTCTGGTAGACTCTGTTTAAATAAAAACACACAGTCCATTACTAACACAGGGCTGAGTGGTTAGCCCAGGTAAACAGTGTTGCACATCCGTAATGGCCTGATACACTTTTCAAAAAAAATTTATCACAGCTTTGGTTTAAATAAAAACACAGGAAACAGTCTGTTGGGGGACCCAACATGGAAACGCCAGGTTAAACCACAACAAACTTTGTCACACCCCATTGAACTCCCGATAAAGCGATTAATAAGTGTCACAAACAGCGCCACACATCCTGGTAGGGCACTTTACTACAGGTATGCAATATGTTGTGAATCAAGTGAAGCGCATACAACGTTATATAGTGTTTGGGGTCTAGTTTTTCTCAAAAGATATCTTTCCGGCAACTTTAGCTGAAATATAAACACAGTTCACAACCTGTTGTTACCTTGTCATAACTAAAAAAGTAGGCTGACTTTCTTTTTATTTTGCAAAATATATTCTTAAGAAAGTTTAAAAATCAATTGTTACAGTGGCCTGACTACTTAGTACAAGTAAACTGTGCTGCAAATGAGCATAGGCGTAACAGCTTTTTTCTTACAAAACAGTCCGTTTTTAACACTGGGCTATGCGCTTAGTACAGTTAAACAGAGTTGGGATAAAAGCTCTTTTATTAAACTGGATAACACCCTTAAAAGAGTAGGAATAAACTAGTCGGTGGCCCGTGGAAAAATCGACGGGTTTGCCTGTCCTTTTTATACCGCATTGCCTGCGTCTTGCTACTTGCGGTACCATTTTGCGTGACAGACAAACAGACGTATATGGGTATTATAATGTAGATACGGCTAGCTAGCTGATTTTAGGATGTTCCCTCAAAATCTACATTCATAGCCAAAATCTTAAAATTGGTGGTTTAAGAAAACATACAGAAAACAAATATTACAAAATAAAAAGCTTTTGAAGATGAAAAGGTCAAACGGAACGCTTACAAACCTAGCACTGAACACACCACTTCCAAAATCAAAATGGCTGCTACAAATGGGCGAGCAAAACAAAGTTGATAAAAATATATCGCATTTGGTATTAGTGTATATATAAAAATTTTGTATTTCCGTAACAGAAAGCGTCTATCTCAAACAGAAAGCGTCTATCTCAAACAGACAGACAAAATACAACTATTATTATAGAGACAAGTTATTAAAACCCATGGAAGAATCCACTGAAATTAGTGTGCTTCTTATCACAATAAGGTTTGTTGATAATTTCATAAAGAACACTGAAAAAAACGTTTTAAACGAAATCCCAATGAGGAATCCACTCAACAGCATTTCAAATGTTTTGTATGCTTCTTATCACAAAATGATTTGTTGTCAGTTTCATTTTTAAGACACAAACAATTAAAACTTTTAAACGAAATCGACAACTATAATAACAACGTTAACTGCCAGTGACTTTACTCGTATAACAATTTATAACAAAGCTCTTGTCACGGTAAATTTAAATGCGCATGCAATAAAATTCCCAACTAATAAAATCACTTTATTTTATCACATAATTTGTTTTAGAATCAAAATCGTGAACAAAACGTTTATAAAATACAGAACATTTTTATAAGGGATACATTATAGATGCTTCTAAAGAAAATTGTAAAAAATATAATCCACTTTGGCTATTATAGACAGACAGAGGGATACACTTAGAGTATTATTATGGAGATTATTATTTTATTATTACTATTAATTACCAAAGATAGCCTCTTAAGTTCCTAATAATACTGTTATTAAAAGAAGGTCCAGCGAAAGGGTTTATAGCGCATTTAAAGCACCGATTTAAGCTACGGAAGGCGTGTAGGCACAACAGCCGCTCAACTAAACAATCGTCTAAGATATTGAACCAATTCTCATACTTCACCTTACGCAGAAAGGATCAATTCACACTTTTACAGCCTCTGACAAGACTTGACTGAGGTTTGAACACAAGGAGGTGAACACTCTACCACAAGGCTACCAGTCAGCAGAAAGTAGCTTATATTTTGTTCACATGTGTGATGTACAGGAGTACATGAGTTTTTTAGATATATACAATTTGAAACTTTTTAAAATGGGGGAAAACCTTAGCAGCATAGAGTGTGGAGAAAGGCGAACAAAATTTACACAAAAATACATTAAAAATATAATAAAAGCAACCAAAAAAAAGATTTTGTGCCTGCCCAGTTGCCAATTTTTCCACCATACAGTAAACCGAAATTATGCTATCTTCTTATTTTGGCCTTGACTGTGATAACGCAAAAAACATACCTTCCATTTTCGAAGTAATTTTCTTTCTTCAATATCATACTGATGTAATAACAAAGACTTTGTTGCTGTAACAAGAATCTAACATAAAGCAACATAAAAATAATTACAGCGTAATTGACAAAAGCGATTTTCAAGCATTATAAGCATGCTTTAGTATATCGCAAAAGTTAGACAACTTTAAAAAACACTCTATGTAGACATTGTTCCACGTAATCTGAACCATACAGAGACCCATTCATAGAGTCCTTAATAGAACCTCTCCTTGCAAAACCATGGACAAGTCTTATTTGTTTTCTGCTGTGTCATGCATCAGAGAGAACTTTGAAGAGTATATCATCCTGGACCGCTTTTTGATACAACATACAATGGTAGCATTTGTGGTGTTTTTTCCTTTCCTTTATTTTCACTTTGTAATAGCAGCGTAACGTAACTTTTAGGTGTAAGACAAATCTAGTGTATTCGATTTAATAACATGCATGATAAGCTACTTGGGAGATTTTATTAACATATTTGTATTCTTATTGGCGCTGTACCCTATACTCTTTCACCATTGTGACAAGAACAACTAACTAAATTTTAAATGTACATATCAAAGAACTAAACAATTCATTTAAAGAAATCTTCACAATATTCTTTTTACTTGTTCGTAATTCTACTGCTGTTTTTGTCATGTTGGCAACTTTTTTGCTGTTGTTGTGTTAACCTATCACAGCAATTATGATGGCATTGCTGAATGCCCCAGTTGATTTCTAGTGTGGTGTTAACAAGTTAGGTGTAATTCACATTCTCACATTACATTTGTTGATAATTTGTAAAATAAATGCAAATAAAAAAATTATACTTCGTTGTTTGGGGAAATAGAAAAACAAGTTATATCGTCTCCATCCTACAAATAAAATTTATTAAAAATAAAGAATATAACTGACTCCTGCTAGAACCCCTATATTTTTATCAAATGGCAATTAAAATTCATACATCTTTAAGTTGGGCAATCTTTTCACCAGTATCAGTATCAATAATTGTTATCACATCACCACAAGTGCAATACAACTGTTTCCCACTTGCATCTATCTACAAGAATGTGAAAATATATGCTTCAAATCTAAAAAATTGTGTAAGCTTTTGTGTAAAAAATTGTGTAAGCTTTTTATTAATTCTGAATATTTATACATGACAGCCACTTCAGTGTTGGAAACACTGTCATCAATTTAGGTCCTGTGTTCTGAAAGTATACATTAGATATACACTGCTTACCTAATTTCCCTCACATGCCAGGTGTTAACCCGTATCTATGGTTAAGGCATTTGCTAAACATGCCCACGCTATGGGGCGAACCACAGATCTTGTGATTACGAAGCAGCTCCATAACCACTAGACCACGCGCCACAGGCAAGGCCAAAAATGGCACACATTTCCAAATGCCCACACGTGCCAAAATTAATTAATTCATTTATACATTTATTGGTAAACTTCGGAGAGAATATAGAAAACATGTTTTTGTGGGAAATATTACTGTATTAATGCAAACTAGTTTTGGCCTAAGAGCAGTAAACAAGTGTTGATGTTGTTAGACATTCATGCATTAATATATGTTTCTAAAAATTTAATGTTTTGTTAGTGTCTTTATGTTTTGTAAATTTAGCATTCTTGCCTTATTTGTAGTCCTGTGGATTTTTGTTTTATATTTATATCATTAGGGTATATAACAAAAATCCATATATACTCTCAATTTTTTTTTCACTTTGTTACTAATTTTGTTATTAACTAATGCTACATGTGATGCTCCCTACGAGAATTAACCACTTCTATTTTGAAAGCATATTTTTAAAACAATAAAATACAAAAAAATACGAATTTTGTATTCTTAAAGATAAAAACTTTGTATTTTCAAAAATATGGATGACATATTTTAAAGATATGAATGTTGTATTTCTAAAAAAAAAATAAGAAATACGAATGTCTATCTAATTTTCATATTAATAGCGTATATTTTGTAAATACAGTCGACGCTTATATTGAACTTTCACTGTATTAAATTTTTTTCGGGTCCTTCATTCATTGCATTCTCTTGTTGGGAAAATTATGTTCTATATCTTGAACTCGAACTATCTCTTTGTCAAACTATTTCTCTGGTCTCTTCAGCTCATTTTATCAAGTTACCTCGAACTTTCTCCTTTTTTTTCGAACGAAAACATTTGATAAAAATGGTTACCAAGCGGAACCTTGTGGGAGAATTAAAAAAATTTAAAATGTTTTACAGCTTTTTCTTTTAGCAACAAATAATACTATTAACCATAAATACTGTTTTTTTCCTGTTCCTCCTTTTCGGCTAAACAATCTAATCAAGAATGTAAACTTTCGTAAAAAATATGGGTATTTTGCTATCTTAAACTATAAATTCCTTTATCTCGAACTTTCGATATCTAAAACTTATTTATTGGTCCCCTGACAGTTTGAGATTTCGAGCGTCGACTGTATGCATTATATATTCGATTTTACTCCAATACCAAGGCTCTTAGCCCGAATTTAGCGTCAATTTGTTAAACAGAATTGTCACTTTTACCTTCGGTTTACACCGCGCAGCTCCACCATATTTAAATTTTACATAATAATTTGCAGACCAGATGCCTTTGCAAAACTGAGCCACTGTGTGAAGTAGATTATTTTTAAGGCAGGATCACATTTATTTGCTGTAATTGCACAAATAAACAACTATAAATCTGAACATGCGCAATATTTCTTTTTAGCTTACTATGCAAGTGTGTGTGTGTGTGTCTGTAACAGGCAAAGTGGATATCTTACTTATGTTGAATTTTCTGACGTTAAGGCACAACGTCAATACCACTACTTTAATGTCAATATCTTATATTAAATTAATGAAGCAATTACAGTGCACTTAAAACTTTGAGGCCAAATAACTTGAAAACGAGGTCGTAACATCAATTATTTCTCACCACGTGGGTAACCAGGGACCAATATGGGTAAGTTTCCCAACCATGGGTCCTTGAATCCGTTTCGGAATGGATGGGTTGATGACGTTATCAAAAAACCTTTAAGGCGAGTGTAAAGGAAAGTGGGCATGATTTTTACAATCCAATATCATCTCTAAATAACATTTTTATAACCTTATATGTAGATATTTTGGAAGCTCTTCTTTTTCTCAATTAGTGATATGACGAAAAATATTAGGTCGTTTGAGGTTTAGGTGTATACAAAATTTACCCCAGTGTCTCCTAACTAATGTTTCTCTTACGGCTGAATTTTTTTTTAAATTTTTTGACCATTCTTCCCAGCTGGGCTGTATCTAAAAAGGGTTTTTACTATTTTGTTCAAAATTTTATAGTTTTCATACTATTTCATATTGTTCCAAATGCTACTTTTTCAACTTGTTTCTTTTACATGAGTGGCTGTAAAAAAATTTAAACTGGTTTTTACAAAAAATTTAAAAAACCCTTTTTAGATATATTGTTTAGCTTTATTTTAAAACAGCTCTCCTACACAGACGTTATTTAGTTTGCAAATGCAAATATCAAGAAATAAACACTGAGAAAAAGAGTTTTGAAGTTTTTACTCACATGCGGCGACTTGCGGCATTGAAATTACACTTAACAGGTTTTCCACTTTTAAAAGCATGATATTTTTCTCTTAGGAAGACACTCTTTTTTTCGAATTCACAACGACTTTCAATGGTTATAAAGATGTTTTATTGTGACAATTCTCAGAGGGAAATAAAATAAAGACAAAGATAATTGTTACTTCATTGCGCAATTTTTTTTTTCAAAGTTACATTCATTTGCGAGATAACACCTTTTCAGTATGATACAGAAAGAGTGTTACAAAGATCATCACAGTGTTATTAGAGATAAACATCATCATCATCATCATCATTTTCAGCTTATGTCCCTTTTCCATGGGTTGGACGGGGTATATTAATGACCCTCTTCCAATCTGATCTAGACTGTGTTAGATCTAAACTCAACTTCCTCTGTATCAAGTCTGTCCTTATAACCTCCTGCTAAGTCTTTCTTGGTCTACCTCTGGGCTTTGCCCCAGGAACTATCAAGTCTCTACACTTTCTTACCCAATTATCCCCCTCCATTCTTTCCAAGTGCCCAGCCAATTCAATCTTATCTGGATAACATCTCTAATTCTACGGATACTTAGCCTGCTTCTTAGCTCATCTGAACTCTTTCTGCGTCTCAGACTGGCGTTACACATCCACCTAACCATTCTCATATCATTCCTTTCTAAACGGTCAAGATCTTCCTGCTTCACTGCCCATGTCTCACTACCGTACAACATAACACTTCTTACACAGGCCTCGTACAACCTACCTTTTACCTCAATTGACAAGACTCTGCTAGTCAACAAAGGAAGTAACTCTCTGAACTTTTTCCAAGCAGAACCTATCCTTCAAGTAACACTTCTTCCAACACCCCCTTCACTGCCCAACATATCACCTAAGTAACAGAAGTTCTCAACTATCTCTAACGAGCCACTGTTGTACATCATTGAAGCTGGAAATACTTCATTCTCTATAATCTCACCTTTGCAACGCTTACATACAAACTGAATGTCAGCTCTTAACCTTCCATCAATACTACTGCAATTCTTATGTACCCCATGCTTGCAAGTCTGACAAAAAATTGAGTTACTACCAACCCCTTTCCTGCAAACTCCACAAGGCCACATTCCAACTACAAGGTCACACTTGGCTGCAATGCTACTAATCATGACTTTAGACTTTGCTGTGTTCACCCTTAGCCCTTTCTCTTTTAGTCCTAACATAAACAAACAAATAAACAAAAAAAAATTATAATTAAAAAGTTTAGTATATTTTGCCCTAATTTCAAGAAAAAAAATAAACGAAAATTTCTACAACCGTTTGTCAAAGATACACGATCCTATACATTTTCTTGCTCAGCGTTTCAAATTTCAAAAATAATTTTTTGGTGTTTTGACGGGTCTTTGCTGATGTCAGTGGAATTTTAAACCCTTATATCTCCTTATGCATTCATCGAAAACATATGATCATATACATTATTTTGATCAGCGTTTTAACCTTTACACATTACAGGCAACGAATAAACTTAATTTCGCCAATTTTTTTTGTATCTGCACTGCTGACATCAGCAAAAAATCTAAAACAACCCATTTTTCAATTTTTTTCTGCCTAATTGGATTTCTCCATGGGCCTTATCGACTAGTTAAGTATAATAAATAAAAAAGTGCTGAAATGTGCTGAAATGAAGTGAAGTAACTAAATGCTGGTACCGAAATAATTTATTATATGCGTCAACGGTGCAACTAAGACTCTCACACAATCTTTATAAATAAAGCTAGGAATTTGATTGATACCAACAGGCTTCTTCCGTTTTAAGGGCCTTATGATTTTTACTACAGTCTCAATAGATACTTTTTGTAAGTTGAATTGTTTAGCAGTGCAATTTTTGATTATGAAGTGACGCTTTCAGGCAAAGTTACGTAACGGCATCAAAATATTTTTAGCGCGTTGGCAATATATGAAAAAAAGTAACTAAACCCATGTGAAATTTGCTTAGGCTTGGTGGTTGATCCATTTTTAGTGGGAAAAAAAGCAGTAATGTCTCCTTTAGTTTAACTTGGATATAGTTTCCTTATGGTTGACCAAAATTTATCTGGATTTTTATTTTATTTTTGTTCATTAAGTTTTTGTAATAGTTCGCTTTGGCTTTTTTGACTATGGTATTGAAAGCACAAGAATCCTTTTTGGATCTGCTTTTTCTTAATTTTCGATAGAGTTGATCACTCTGGTCCATTATACGTTTAATGATGCCAGTTAGCCATGGAAAAGGTTTTCCCCGTAACTTTTTGGTTGTATTTGGGATTATAGAATCGATGCAAAGATTGAATGAGATACTCTATTTCTTCCAATGCATAATTAACATTGGTTGAGTATATCTTGATCATAGTTTCTCATATTTCGGCATTTAATAGTTTTATGTTTATATTCAACATGGTTAATTTTTCGGGCGCAACCAACCATATCAAGATCACTATAAGCTGAAGGTATTATTATTGATTCATTAATGTATGACGGATTATTCAATGCAATTATGTCAATCAAGGTCACAAAGTGATGATCTATTCAAGTAGCACTTTTAATAAGCTGTTTCAGACCAAAGACCTGTAATGTTGCCTTTATGCCATCATGGTTGCCCTTCTTTAGAAAATTAACATTAATGTCAGCCATGACAATCAGCTCATTATAATGCTTATTCACATTAGATAAATATCATAAAAAAATTTAAAAAAATTCAGATGTAGACATTTTGAACCGCCCAGAGGTCAGTAAACAATACAAATCAAAAAAGATTTTGACTTTAGCGGTATTCTCTCTAACCATAAAACTTGAATTTTGGCGTTTTCGAGATCTTTTCCAGTGCTTGTCTTTAACAAATTTGTTTGTTCTACCGATACTGTTAGTTAGATCTCTTCTAACTAAGGAGTAATTATTTATGCTAAACCTTTTCTTCGGCTCGCTGTTGCTTATATGGGCTCCACTAAAAAAAGTATGTCAATATTTCTGAAACTTGAAGAAAGTTTTGTAATGTTGGTTATATTGTTCAATAATAGGATAATAATAGGTTATATTGTTTAGCAATAATGCATTTAGTTTGTTGCAGACACCTTCAACTGTGATTTCAATGGACTCAAGTTTCGGGTCTCCGAAATACATTTGGCGAGGCTCAGGAAGTTCTGTCAACAATTCTTGTGTAAAAACTGAGGCGAAGTATTTGTTAAACATATTAGCAGTTTTTAAATAATCGTGAATAATGTTACCATCTGAGTCCTGCACTGGCCCTACTGTATCCTTGGTTTTTATTTTGCTTCTTGCGTATTTGCTGAATGCTTTGGGGTCTGTTTTAATGTTTTTCGCTAATTTTTGTTTGAATGATCTTTTGGCATGTTTTATTTCTTTAGTAGCTGTGTTCAATGTTCTTTTATATTTAACATAGTCTTGATAATTTCTGGAATTGCTATAGACCCTCCACCAGCATAATTTTCTTTTTCTTATATTGTATGTACCAAATATTGATATTATTAATATTGATACCAAATATACATATTTTGAGGCAGTAAACTTTGTATTTATGCCACTTTGGAGTCATATGAAACAGTAGGACTGCTTAAATTCAATTTCTTATGATATAGTAACAATATATCAAAAAAATTATAAGCTATTGTGTCATCAATATATTTATTTATTCTCGTTCATCATTTATTTATATGTTTCAGATTAGGAAAACTGCTGTCAACACAATCCTGTTGTACACAAGTAAAAATATTTGTAAAGTAAAATTAGAATAAACACTTGAAACATAAGAAAAAAAGAAAATGAACATTACTGCAAGTAAAAAACTAACCTCAACCTTGCCACCAGTATAAAATTCTTCTAATACCTTATCTTGGGAGAATCTGCAAATAAATAAACATTTAAAAAGAAGTGTATTTATGAATTGTGCTAGATGTACCATGCGAAAGTAGAGTCACAAATTAGATGATTCTATCAAAATCTGTAATGATTACTTTTGTTTTTAAATGCAAATGGCGACCACAATGGAGGATAAAATAAAAGATATTTAGACTTTTAAAGGGTTTAAATGAATTTTGTAAAGTAATCAGACTAAGATATTACTACGTCTTCGTTTCACTTATAAAAGAACCACAATGCGCTACGTTGAAGAAGGCTTCTAAAAAGTTGGTGATAAACACTCCAATGCCTATAAGGGGAAGTTGGGAAAATTTTGTGGTACTAAAATCACTAAATATTTGGAACTAACTTTCACAGTAAGCATTTTTAAATAATTCATAGGAATAAACTTTTGCAGTTTATGATTTTAACAATACCTCATTCCATGAAACTAACAAGGCACAAAGACCTGCCCAGAACAAACATATATTTTAATTTTTAAGGAAAGAAACTTTCAACAAAACATGTTAATGAATAGAAGCATGGTAACAAGGTTCACTTTTTATTGATTAAATGATTATTCAAAGCGCGATCTTATTAGACGTTAAAATCAAAATGGCAGATTTCTTTGATCGCTCATCGGTGTGTATTACTAGCGTTCGTATTGGATTATGAGTTTGGACAACTATATGACCGTTCACCTATAAACGAGACAAGTTTGATAAAAACTTTATTCAATGAAAGAGATATGAAAAAATATGGTGGCCATCGTTCATAAATTTTGTATTTTGCCTGGGAAATATTAACAGTTTTATAAAGACATTTTGTGTTTCTAATTTCCAGGTAAGGCTATTTTAGCCAATCTAAAAACCCCTGCAAAATCTCGAAAAAAATTTTCGCCTGCTGCGCTTCCTGCAGGGCATACAGCCACTTAAAAGAAACTCTGGATCAACCCCTGGGAACTAATACCCATCAAAAAATACCCATCACCAGTTTCCACATGCTCTTTATAAGAACTTGTGCAGTCTAATAAAATATTTTTCTCTTTATTATTATTATTATCCCAAATATTTATACAGGATATAGCGACTTCAGTGTTGGAAACACTGTTAGAGTGGTCGTCTACAAATTTCGTAGGATATTTTATACGATTATATACGAATTTAATTGCTTTTAATTCGTATAAAAATCGTATAAAATTCGTATAGTGTTAAATAGTTATACAATTTTTAAAAAATCTAATACGAATTTTATACGATTTTCATACGAATTGTCATACGAATTATATTCTCTTTTATACGATTTTCATACGAATTGTCATACAAATTATATTCTCTTTTATACGATTTTCATACGAATTGTCATACGAATTATATTCTCTTTTATACGATTTTCATACTAATTGTCATACGAATTATATTCTCTTTCATACGAATTGTCATTCGAATTATATTTCATTTTTAAATTTTTAAAATGCGATCTTAAAAAACATTTCTCTCGCCGTTTTTCGTTTTTATACTTTTAAAATGCGATCTTAAAAAACATTTCTATCGCCGTTTTTCGTTTTTAAACTTTTAAAATGCGATCTAAAAAAACATTTCTATCATCGTATTTCGTTTTAAAACTTTTGAAAATGCGATCTAAAAAAAACATTTCTATCGCCGCACATAGGTTTTGTTTTTACAGACATAAAGAAAAAAATCCATTAAATTCGGACCTGCTATGGTTTCCAATTGTTTAGTCAAATAAAGAAATTATCTAAAAATTAAATCCATGATAAAATGTCTATTCCGCCTGTAAGTGCATATTTGCAGACTTGCTTTATCCGTGCTCCGTCAGCGTCCACCTCTGCATTAGTTAAGAACCGCATGCCTGAATTTCTTGGTAAGACCTGGTTACCATCGATGAAGGGGCCAGACAAAAGAGATTTATGTCTATGTAGTTCTTTTAACTAAGTCAGGAGTCTGTGAATTAGCTAGGATGGTCAGGTTTTGCTTGTGGAATTTCTGAGATCTAAAAGTGTCCGACCAAGACGGAACTTTATCGGACGTTTTGTCTGACAAGTCTCCAAAATTATTTCAAAATGGATTTTATAGGTTGGTTTTGAAAACTCAATATTTATTTTTCAGGCGTGCGATTAACCACATGCTGAAACGATTTAGGCATGTACAGGCGTGCGCGTGCGATCGCACGCCTCTCCTGAAAAATGCTGTGAAGTTATTGCCCTAGGAATTAAAAATATGAGATATTGATAAAAAAAAATACGAAATCAAACAATGTATTTTAAAACAAAATGTGATAGCATATTCTAGGCAAGATTGTGCTGAACGAAAGGACATAAAATGGAAGCACTGGAACTTGCTTTGACTTTGAGCGTTTTTTTTAATTGCATTAAAACAAACAAAAAATCAATAAACATTTTGTACCATAAGAAACTACATTTATTTAACTTTTATTAGTGATTTTTTACTTTCATGAGAGTAAAGACTTCTCAAGAAATTTTGGGATTACAACAATCATAGTAAAGACCTTACAGTGTTCTTAAAAAGTGTTAACCCAGTACTTTTTGTGTGTGCCCTGAATAACAAGATAGTCGAAGCTTAGTAACAAAGCATGTGAAGATTACAGTAACCAAATATTTATTTTGTAGTGGACAATCCCTTTAAAGATATAACTTACGTTGTTTTCATCATTGCTTTCATTCTTTGTTATTTTTATTATGTATAAAACTAAAATAAAGTAATTCTCACATAAAAACACAAATAATTTCTAAACATTCCAGATTCCATTAAGGAAAGGGAAAAAGTAAAGATGTGCAAAAACGATTAAAAGGCTAAAATACGCTGTCAGGTTAAACAGAAAAAAGGCACAGTAACATTGCAATATTTTTAGGTGGGTTAGTTTTTTTGGCTTGCTGTATATGTGACATTTCAAAAGCTACAATAAAAGGTGTGAGTGCGTAAGCAAACAAGAAAACCTAAAAAAGACGAAATGTGTCATCTTGTTATCACAACATTCTTACATATCAGGAAAACAACATGGCACAAATTCTTCAGTGTTTTTTTTTGTACAAATTTTATCCTAATAAGCGATAATTACATAGTCACTGCCATATTTGAAAAAACACCAAGTTGATTCGTACATATTTTATTTGTGACATCACACTGTGTACATATTATCTTCTTCTCAAAGTGGTTTAAATTCATTACAATCATCCCAATCAAGTGTCGAATCACTTTCGAGTTAAGAGTTCACAGCTTCTTATGCTGATGAAACATAAAATACGAAGGAAGAACTGAATAAAGTTGAGAAAATAAAAAGGGATGAAGATAAGTTCCAGTGGAATAATAATTTGCACTTGAATGTAAAAATTGCTTTGTTCTTCCAACCTTTCTCAAGACAAGCAAAAGATGTTAACATTCCTCTATTGTCTTTTTAACGTTTTTCTTTGGCTATGGTTGTAGAGTAAATTCTTATCTGTGTTTGGCGAATCTGAATCTTCAAAGACTGGGTGCAAAGCTATAAAAAGGAAACGAGATAAAAAGTAGCACACATCCAATACATCAACCATTAAACAAGTTTCAGGCCTCACCAGGAAGAAAAATGCTGGAAATATTCGCGAAAAATATTAGACGCAACTTTGTAATCATAAAAGTAGTTACGTGGTTAAACAAAAGTCTAAAATTTATGACGATTTATAACAAAATTAGTTGCTTTTGCTACAATTGACAAGACGAAAAATTTCTTCGTAACACCCTCCTCCGTTATAAATATTATATATATTTAACACAGCAAGGCGAATGGAAGTCAATACCATTCCGGAATAAAAATAATATAAACAGGGTGGAGTACGCTTATCGTAACACCCTTTAAATATATCATTTTAATGCTCTGTAAGACTTTGAATACTACAAACTAAACTCTAGTCTGTATAAAGATTTTGTATTTACATTAAGATTTTCTTATAAGACTGCCGTAAAATACATTAAAAGAACACTGAATTTTTTATACAACTAATATATTATCTATTATCACGGGCGTCTTCCATGGTGCTTCATACTCAAACGTCGGTCTGAAAGCAAAGTTGCGTGTTTTGCTTGTAGTTTTGCAACATACCTGTTTTTTTTGCTTGTCATTTAAACCATTTTATTTCAAAAGCCACACAAATTCTAATTCAATTATTGGCATTAATCATTTATGTCAATTGAGGAAGAAAAGAAAACTTAGAAAAAAATAGAAAATTTAAAAAATAGACAAATTAAATCATGCCTCGCTACGTATATTATTCCCCTAAACCTTCATTGAACAGAATATTTATTTTGGTGTGCGATTAGCGCACACCAGAGGTACTTAGTGTTTTTTTTTGCCATGCGAAGATCGCACAGGAACATTCAAACATGACGTGTGTGGGCATGTAGGCGTGCGATCGCACACCATTCCTGACTGTTTCGGCTGCAAGTATGCTACTTACTACTACTTTTACCATCTCTTAGTCAATTTCCATGCATGCGCATTAACGATTTCCCTACTAGACATTGTCGATCTCACACTCAACTCAGTTTATTTTTCACCTGATGAGACTAAAATCTTGCCATTCCCATTCCAAAAAGAGACAAATGGTCCTGAAATTGAGGTTAAAAATCGCGGTAGATTTTGTAATTTACAACAACTCAAAGCAGTCATTTATCAAATTAATCATTAATTATCAAAGGAGGACAATCCTTTACAACAGTCTTCTTTGTCACTACTTCACTTTATATATTTCAGATTGAAATGCATGGCTTATGCCATTAACTAATAGAGGTTTGAGTGGCAGAGTTCGTCAAGCCTGCGCTTCTTTGTGAAAGGATGATCATGGCGGATTGAAAGTGTGAAAAAATAAGCTGAGAGAGTTGTATGGTGTTACTGAAGACCAAGCCATGCTTAATACATACAAAAAGTTCGTGACATTTGAACGACCAAAGTCAATGACAATATCTGATTATGTTAATAAATTTAAACAGCTCAATCAAAAATTAAAAAGTTTTAACATTAACATTGAGCAAGTGCAAATTTACCAAAATCTACTTGTGATCTTATTAGAGTTACTGTTCCTTCCCTGACATATGATGATATGAAAAAGCAGATCAAGGCCAAATATTGGCTGTAAGCGATCAGTCGCCCAGTGATGATTTAAAGATAGAGAAGAGATAGACAGGAAAACTTGTATGGGGAGAATCCCAACAGGAGTCGGAGTTATACATGTGGTTGTAGACGAAGATCTTGGTCGTAAAATTCGGAAACTGAATGAAATGCTATACTTGCAAATCCATCATGGATTTCATGAACAATTGCCCAGACCGACACTAAATCGAAACAACAGGAACAGGTACATGTTCAACTATTCACAAAAGTGTGGAGCAATGTTTTATCGAGCAATGTTTTATAGAGCAAGTTGTGTCAGAATTTCTCAACTGTGCATTATTACATTTTGGTTGTTCTACTGGTTAGACTGTTAATGTACTGGAGGGTCTAAGTTTGCAAGAAAGTGCAAGCTCAAAGTCATTCAAATAGTATAAAGGATGCAAATTGTAAGTTGGATTTTGTAGGTGATACCGTTAATATGTAAAGACATTCCACTGCAACATACCTCAAACGGCCACTATTGTATTTTTTTAACACCAAAGCAAACAGTATTGTAACAAATACTGTTAGTACAAATACTCCACAAGTAATATTCAGTGTGAATATACTATCGAAAAAGTGATTGGAAGAGAAGAAAAAAGTAGCTCTAAGCTGCACAAACAATTTGGACATCCCACTGATCACAATAAGCTCAAGTCATTGCTAAACTAGAGACCCTTAGGCCTTGAGGTCAGCGCGACTGAGAACTTTAAATCTGTGAGTGAGAATTGTTCGTCCAGGAAAGTAAGAAAGAAAATTTTCTTCCGCTTCAAAATAGTAAAATATACCCACTATTCTCTGAATAACGATATTAGTTCAAATAACGTTTAACTTCTTATGCTTGGTTTCCACTATGAGATAGCGTGAGATAATTATTGTGTAGACATTTTTCAACTCATGCTATCTCATGATCTAAATATCAAAACTTTTTGATCTTTGAAAGCCTCTATCAATCGATTCCTTGATTTGTAAACCCGATTCTGTGCTCGGAAAGCGGCCATTCTGATCCTATCTTTTTTATTCAAAGTTGTTTTTTCTTCCGCGGAGAGTTTTGATCGGAAATTAGCCATTGCAACCCTATTTTTTTATTCAAAATTTCTTTTTCTTCTGTGGAAAGATTTGCTCGGAAATCGGCCATCATAACCCTCTTTTTTTCATTCAAAGTTTTTATTTTCTCCTTAGAAAGACTAGCATTCAAAGCAGCTTTTTTAAAACGATCCTTTTCTGTCGGATTGAGCATCTTGTCACTTAGCTTTGTCAACACGGTCCTTATCAGGTTCCAATTTATTCGTGTGGCGTTTTCACTCTTTCGAGCATTAATTTTCCCTTTTTGAAATGTTTTTTGCAAATATGTTTTTTCAGCATCCGTAATATTAATATTAAAATGTTGCAAGTCACAGAACAATCTTTCGTTTTGAAAATGTGATAGATATAAATACTTAATGTATGACTCAGCTTCCCTGGTAGAGTTGAATTTCAAAAGAACTGATGTACCGGAATTGTGTGGTAAGCCTAGCAAATCGCGACTATGAGAGTCAAACACATACACAACCCCATTACACGATATATACGAAGTGCGGAAACTGCCAGCAACTATAATGCCACCATTGGCATATTCATGGGCACGGAGAAAAGAAGTACTATTTCTTGAAAGTTCAAATAAATAGGAATCTGACTTTTCAATTTGAATATGCCCGTTTTCAGTTGCAATTAAATTAGGCAGGTCGTCTAAAGCAAGATATTGACTGGTGTAACCTAGGCTGATATAAAGATCATTCCCTAGTGTCAAAACACGATTAAGATCCCATTCAGTCCAGTAACGCATAGACGCAATAGAAGAGTAACAGATGGCCCATAAAGCATTGCACATCCATTGGCTACCCGCTGATTCTCCAAATCTAGAATCACCTTGATAAAATGAGCCTATTACTATTTTATCTGGGTTGACATGCCCTGTCACTAGCCATTAGAAAAGCCAAAGTAATATTTACACAAAAATTGAACAGAATGGAGCTGGTCTTAATAAGAGTGAGAAAATTTCTTCAGAAACAGTAGTTCTGAACTGAGTTGAGTGATTGAACCGAAAGTTGCAATAGCAATGATACGCCTAGATCATAAAAATGCAAAAAACAGTAAAATTATCTTGCTAACTATAAATTTTTTATATTATTTTTTATTGTAAAAAAAATCTATCCTATAAGTTATATATATGTAAAGTATATTGTAAGATCAAGGTAGTGTCCAAGTCTGACAAGAGATTAAATAGTAACAAAGTAAACGTGTGTAAACAAATAACCAAGTAAACCGCTTGACCTATAAGAAAAGAAGAAAAAAAATTACACAAAATTTTGTAAATGTGGAATGCTCTATATCTATATGTATCAATTACAAAGGGAAGAAACTTTTGCAAGCAGGAAAATTCGCGAAATTTAGGGACCATCAAACGCTCCATTTTTAATTTCACAATCCAAATTAATACCCCATAAAGTAAATTATGAGGATAATGTTACTAAATATTTCAAGACCGTATTAAAGAAAAAAAATAGTGTTTGTCATCTTGAATTTGCAAAGTTTCCTAAAACCCTTAAAGTACGCATATATTGCTGTGTAAGTCAACCAAAATATTTGTTCAATAATAATAAATTGTTATATATAGCATATATATATGGTGAGTACATAGATTCACTTCAGTCGTGTGCGATCTTTTTAACACCCCTGAATCAAATAGTAGACACTAATTCTCCATGCCTTCATAGAAGTAGTAGAACTTTATATTTCGTAGAAGTGTGATAAAAAACATGTTTTCTGTGTATATGAAAAGGTTAACAATTTCAAACTTTTAATTTCTCAAGAACCATACTCTTTTGTGCCTAATTGTAGGGGGGGGGGGGTCGAATAAGAAAAGGGGTGGGTACTCTGGGAAAAATTTTCTTAAAGTGGGGAGTCATAATATAATGACCTAAGGGGGTATTACAAGATTTTCTGTAAAATGGCGGGAGGGGGGGGGGGGGGGGGGGTTAAAACGACTAACTATAAATAAACTACTAGTGAAACAACTAAAAATAAAGATAACAATGCTTTTGACATGTTTAAGGAATGAACTGTGCCAACATTTTGTTAAAATTTGTTATTTTTAACCTGTAAATAGTATTTGGTCTTGAGATTCGTTCCAAAAGAGAGCTGTGTTTTGATTATAAGAAAAGATGCTGCTTTGTGATATCCAAAAAACTTATTATGGGGGGGGGGGGGTGATAATAAAATGAGGTGGGTCTCATTCTCAAATTTCGATAAAATGGGGGGGGGGTCATTATAAAATGATTTTAGGGGTGAAAAATTCGAAAAAGTGCAATTTGAACCCCCCTCCACAATTAAGCAGAAAAGAGTAAGCTAACTGCAATTTCATTTTGTACAATGAGCGAAGCAGATTTTCACCAAGAACTCCATTATTTTGGATATGTACGAAAAGCCTGATAATGTATTTTTACAGACAAATTCTACGGTCGAGTACAAAAATTTTAAATTGGCTATGAAAAACTGTGTTTTTGAAATGTTTTCCACCATCTTTGAAAGTCTTTTTGTAAATTGGGACAAAAACTCGAAATTGGCAAATAATATTTAAAATTTTAAAAATGGAATTATTTTTGCCAAAGGCCAATGTTCAAATTTTTGACAAAAATTAATTTTTGCGGATCGGTCACTTTTAGATTCTAAAGTTGCAAAATCCGCCACAATTTATTCCTGCGGTAATTGTAATAACAATCCAGAGTAACATGAAAATTGTAAACTATTTGGATTGTACCTTCAACTTAAACAACGGAACCTATAAACCTTACCGTAAACCTAATGACAAAACCAGTTACATAAACGTAGAATCCAACCATCCACCTTCAATTATTAAACAAGTTCCAATAGCCTTAGAAGAACGACTTTTACTACTGTCTGCAAACGAAAAAATATTTTACCAATCTACACCTTACGACGAACAAGCGCTCAAAAACTCAGGTTATTCCAAAAAAGTTACATACACAAACAAACAGAAAAACAATAACAGAAAAAACAGAAAAAGAAATATAATTTGGTTTAATCCCCCCTACAGCGTAAATGTTAAAACAAGAATCGCAAAGCAATTTTTATCACTAATCGACAAACATTTTACTAGAAAACATAAGTATCACAAAATATTCAACCGAAACAATGTTACAGTAAGTTACAGTTGCGTGCCTAACATGAAACAACACATAGATGCCCATAATAAAAACATTATTAACACCAAACCTTCCCAAAAAGAACAAAACTGCAACTGCATCAAAAAAGAACAATGTCCCCTAAACAACCAATGCCTAACACCATGCATTGTTTACCTAGCTAATCTGATGTCTGAAGAAAATCCACGGTATGAGGCAAATTATATTGGCATTAGCAAAGTGGCATTTAAAAAACGTTACGCAAACCATAAGAAATCATTCAACACTGATACATGAATGATACAGCTTTATCTCTCAGAAAAAAACTCACACTATTTCTAGGTCCCTGAGTTTAAGTTTAAGTTTAAGATCAAGCAGGTGTGGAAACAAATTAGTTCGTGAAGCACCTTAAAGATGAAAGCCAGGTGTGGAGACAACTTAGTCTGAGATACACCCAGAAGTTGGTTGGTTGCGTTTGGGTTTCTCAAAGCTGAAGGAGGCATCACACATTTGCTGGTTCTGATAGGAGACAAGGTTACCTTTGTCGGCCCGCACTTATGGATGAATCACAGGTATGGAGATCTACTTGACCAAAAAAAGTTCCATCTCGATATACTGATGATGTAAATGATTTGAACAAAAGCACTGATGTCAATAATACAAGTGAGAAATTAAAATGCGATAGTGGTATCTGTGTGACATTGATGTTATCAGAAGATGACCAAATCAAATGTAGTCGATGTGGTAGATGCTATTGTACAGTATGTAGTGATGTTACTCGAGAATCTTTAAAATCAATTAATGACGTAAAAGGAAGTTTGTGGTTTTGTACAACTTGTTTAAATCCTGCTATGCAAGCTATTTCAACAGACATAGAAATTGAGGAAAAAAACAATGAATATTTGAGTAGTATCATAAAGAGACTTGAAATATTAGAAGAAAATTACACAAAACTTGAACAAGATCTGACAAGCAAAGTGGATACAACCAATATTACTAATAACATTTCCTAATTGCAAGTTCAGTTAAATGAACAAAAACTTAGAATTGATGCATGTGAAAACGTTGTCAATAATGATATTCAAGCAAGTGTCACTCAGGAAAAGCCTCTTGTGCAGAATTCCAATAAGGATGTTGTTTTACAAATAACTGAAGCAGTCAATGACAATTTATGCAGAGAGAAAAACATTATTATTTTTAACCTTAATGAGTCAACTGATAATGACAGAAAAGAACGTGACAAGGCAATAGTTACTAATTTAGTTGATTTTCTTTGTGAAAGAATAGATGTAAAATTTAAATGTAGCAGACTGGGTAATGTTGATAAACAAAGTAGTGACAATGATAATCAGACTGTTCCTGTGGAAATGCCTAAACATAGGCCGCTAAAAGTTGAGTTTGCTAGTATCAATATAAAATCCAATATTATGAGCAATTGTAAAAAACTTGGAAATGAGGACTGTCCTCAGGATTTGCAATCAATAGGTGTTGCTCATGATATGTCCGTGGAGGAACGAAAGAAGGACAAAGAATTGCTAACTCAGGCAAATAAAATGAGCCGTACACAAAGTGATGTTCCAAAAAACTTCATATACAAGGTGAGAGGTCCACCGTGGAATCGCAAAATAGTAAAAATAAAATTCAAACAGGCCATTACTCAAGAAAATCATTGAAAATCTGGAGTACAAATTCAGACGTTTTTACTAAATTCAAAAAACAAGATCTGGAAGCTAGACTACATGAACAGCCTGATATAATTGCCATATCTGAAGTAAAACCCAAAAGTTATTCCCGTACACTGTCACTTGTGGAATATCAGATTGCAAACTACTCCTTAGAACCTGTTTTAATTAACACTGATGTTGGTCGTGGAATTATTGTTTATATTAAAAGATCTATCAAGTAAAATGTTATAGACTTATGTGATATTGTTGATGATCCACCTGTTGAAGTATTGGCATTGGAAATAAAACTTTATAGGTCAGATATTTTTTTATTTGTATATGTGTACAGAAGCCCCAAAAGCACTGCAGATAATACCCTTAAAATCAATGGGTTGTTAAGAGCTTTGTCTGCTTGTAGATACAGTCACAATTAGTAAATGGTGATTTTAATTATCCAAAAATTGACTGGGATAATTGGACGGCCCATGGTAATGAAGAGAGCTTGAATTTTATTGAATGTCTAAGAGACTGCTACTTCAATCAGTTGATTACAAAACCCACCAGAGGGAGAGGAAATAATAACCCATCAATACTTGATCTTGTCATTACAAATGACGATGATTTTATAGAAACTTGTAACACGTTTTCTCCTCTCGGCAAAAGTGACCATTCCGTGGTAGAAGTGGTTTTTAAATGTGAAGTGAATGAAATAAGGAAAAAATCTGTTCCACAATATCATAAAGGTGATTATACCAGTATGGACAAATTATTCGATGAGCGATTTAATGAATTGATAAGATATACACCAGATGTAAATCTGCAGTGGGATATATTAAGTAAAACTCTCACGGAAGCTTGTGATAAATTTATTCCTCGCAGTAAAGTAAATAGCCAAAAGAAACACAAAGCACCTTTGGACAGAAATGCATTAGCCAAACTAAGAAAAAAGCATAAGTTGTGGAAAAAATATTTACAAACAAGGGATGGACAGGATTATTTAGAATACCGTAAAATAAGCAATCAACTCAGAAATTTAACAAGAAAATGTGTTAAAGCCACAGAAAAGTCTATATCTAAAGCTGCTAAGAAAAACCCAAAACAGTTCTGGAAATATGTTAACAACAAGCGCAAATCTAAATCAGAAATACCCAGTTTAAAAAGAACTGATGGTAAATTAGCTGAGTCAAGTAAAGAAAAAGCCGACACTTTATCAGAATTCTTTGCAAGTGTATTTACATCAGAACCACCAGGGACTTGGACGCCAAAGAATAAACCAAACATTGTGAATAGTCTTAGTATTACCATAACAGAAAAAATGGTGTATGACAAGTTATGTAACCTCAATATTTCTAAGTCCCCTGGACCCGACAATATGCATCCACGTGTATTGAAAGAGCTTGCAGATGTATTAACGCCAGCAATAACTGAAATTTTTAACAATTCCTTGATATCTGCAACTGTACCTGAGAAATGGAAGTTACTAATATTAGTGCTATATTCCAGAAAGGAGACAAGAACTTACCAACAAACTACCGTCCTGTAAGTTTAACATCAATTTTATGTAAAATCCTTGAATCATTTATTAAAGATGCACTCGTGAAATTTTTGGTAGATAATGGTTTGTTGTCTAATAAGCAATATGGGTTTATATCTGGAAGATCCACAGTACTACAGGTAATCAAAGTTTTGGATAAGTGGACTGAGATTCTTGATAGTGGGGGAGCAGTAGATGTAATTTATTGTGATTTTATGAAAGCCTTTGATAAAGTACCACACAATAGGTTGATAGCAATACTTCAGTTTCAAGGACTTTCTATCAAACCGATTCCAACGCGTGGTGATAAATGGTGAAGAGTCAGACTGGGCTGAAGTGATTAGTGGGGTTCCACAGGGATCTGTGTTAGGACCAATTTTGTTTGTGATTTACATTAATACCATAATACAGGAAGTTCAATACTCGGATATATTCTTATTTGCTGATGATAATAAATTATTTCGTAAAATATTTTCGAGTGAGGACTCTCGCAAACTACAAGAAGATCTAAATAGTATAGTGCAGTGGTTTAATAATACCCTGTTGAAATTTCATCCAGATAAATGTGTTGCAATGAGAATAACTACAAAAAATAGACTATCAAGTCCATGCAATTACGTTATGAATGGTTCCGCCCTTAGAAATACAAGTTGTGAAGAAGATCTTGGTATTTTCAAACCACATTTCATCAAAGGTTAAAAAAGCAAATCAGATTATGGGCTTGATTCAAAGGACATTTGACTATATGGATAATGAAAACTTTGTCTTGTTGTTCACATCCCTTGTCAGACCACATATTGAGTATGCTAACACAGTATGGTGTACATTCTTGAAAAAGGACATGTTGATTGTGGAAAACGTACAACGTAGAGCTACGAAAATGCTCCCAGGTATGAAGGATTTAACATATGATGAAAGGCTCAGGTTACTGAAACTTCCCTCATTATTCTACAGAAGATATGATTGAGACATTCAAGATAACTAATAATGTTTATGACGAAGCTGTTACTGAGAACTTGTTATTGCCAAAATTGTCAACACCAGAGGAGACGATAAAGCACTTTTTAAAAGAAGCTGTAGCTTGGATTTGCGAAAGTTCTCATTCACGAATCGTGTAGTGACTTTATGGAATTCTTTACCTGAGGACACAGTGTCATGTAACACAGTGAATCAATTTAAAATGAAGCTAGACAAATTATGGTCTGATAAAGACCAATTATATTATTATGATCTGGATATTACTAATTTCATATATTAGATAGGGAGGAGTGTCTTTGTGAATGGGGTGTTTGAACAATTTTTTTTTTTTTTTTTTTTTTTTTTTTCAGATTAACCTCACTAATTTCGTTATTATCATACTCTTTTCTTGTTTGTTTGTGTTTGTTTGATTGTTTTGCGATCATTATTTTTTTTTAATTGCCTTTTTTTCAAATTTTATTTATAATCTAAAGCAAAGTTAAATATTTTACCAATTACATTTTAAAAAGTAATAAAAATTTAAAATCATAGTATTTCATACCTGGTACACAGATGTATTTGAAATCGCAGTGTAAATGTATTTACTCAAATTGACTGAGAAGCCTCCTTGTTCAATTCCTTTTAGGTAGCTGCTATAAGGTTAATTCAAATCTTATCCATGTTCTTTACCGAGCTTCCATTCTTGTCCAGGGAGTTTATTATTTAATTATTTTTATTTTCTGGTTTTTTTGTTGTTTTTTTTGTTTTTGTTTTTTATCTATTTATTATGAGCTGACCCTAAAGGTTGTTGTAACCTGAAATTATTGTCAGAATACACTATACTATACTTTATCAAAAGAAGTATGGCGATTGAAGAAGAAAAAGGAAACCCGAAAATTCGATGGAAAATTATCAAAAAATGTTCCCCGTATAAACCCAATTTAAAAAACTGTAACCTCTGCCTTAACGAAAAGTATGAAATTTTAACCTTTAAAGGAAACAACCTTTTGAACCAGAAAAAATAAACTTATATCAAAATGTAGACACCAAAACAAATTCTTGTTGGCCAATTGTGACACTAATGACTGACGTCAAATGAAGTCATTGCATATACGTGAGAACATGATATTGAATATTAAACGTAAACTTTGTAAATTTTTAGTCAGTTGGCTGAAGATTGTGTTCAAAGAACGCATGAAACTTTGAGTTCCAAACGAAGTTGTTTTTTTCATTCTACACACTGTATTTGCTCTATTATCTTATTGAGCACTCTTTAATGAAAAAGAAATTAAAGTACTTAGTACGCTTGTTACATATATATATATCTATATCTATATATATCTATATATATATATATCTATATATATCTATATATCTATATCTATATCTATATCTATATATATATCTATATATCTATATATATCTATATATCTATATATATCTATATTATCTATATCTATATTATCTATATTATCTATATCTATATCTATATATCTATATCTATATCTATATCTATATATCTTTAAGAAACTGTTTTTTTCCAGACATTTTTGTTGATGTTCTGTTGAAAATGCTGCTGTATGCACAAGTTGTGCTAAAACGCTTTCATAACAATTGTGAATACAGTCCCAACCAGTTGGTTTTAGGAAGAAATTCTAATCTTCCAGCTTTCCTCAATTTACTTTTATTTACTTCGACCCCATGTAAATTGATTGCAAAGCATTTGAATGCCCTCTATTTAGCTAGGAAGGCATACATAGAGTGCGAGTCTTCTGAAATGGCGTACCACAAGGCTCTGTTCTAGGACCCCTCCTTTTCTTACTCTATATCAATGACATTCCTGATGCAGTAATTAACTCTGAAACTTTCCTATTTGCTGATGACACTTGTCTCCTATATTCTCATAAAGATCTCAGCATTATCAAAAAGAAAGTTAACCTTGATCTAAAACTCTTACTACAATGGCTGAATGCTAATAAGATAGCTCTTAACGTGACCAAAACAGAAGTTATCCTTTTCAGAAATATCAGGGGAAAAAATTAACTATGACATCAAGTTGAAACTAGGTGGTAAACGTCTCTCACTCTCATCATCAGTCAAATACCTGGTTTACTTGAATGAAAATTTAGGCTGGTTCTATCATTATAAGACCCTTGCTCTTAAACTTCGTAGCGCTAATGGTATTATCTCAAAACTACGTTATTACTTATCTCGGAAAACCCTACACACTGCATATTTTGCCCTTTTTCACTCTCATCTATCATATGCAACTCAAGTCTGGGGTCAAAATCTTCCACTCAACTCTCATATTTTTAAACTACAAAAATCTGCAGTTTGCCTCACAACTTTTTCTGATTACTACCCTCAACCACTCTTTGATACTCTAAATATACCTCTCCTTGCTGATATAATTTTCACATTAAACGTTTGTTACTGTATAAAACTCTTAACAACTTATCTCCTAAGTATATACAAAATTTTTTCAATCAGACTTATCTGCCAAATACTCATGTACAGTACAGTCCAGATGTAAGCGGTAGTTGTTTGTCTTTTGTTCTTATTAATTATTTTGCGAGTCTTGAAGTCATTAACTTGCACGTAATAAACAAAGGATTATTGAAGAAAAAATAGCTTATTATAACTGCGCGTAACTATTGTTAAATAGTGTTAACATAACTATTTCCAATAGCATATTCGCAAATGTTATCAACTCTATCAATGTGACACGAAGAGCCATTGTTTAATAGTTTTATTAAATAAAAGTTTTGCATGGAAACTAAATAAACTAGCAAGAAGGCATTGTTGGTTGCACGGATTAAGTAAAGCTCTTAAGCGATAGAAATTATTATATTTTAACAAAGATTGAAACTTTAATTTTGATAGAAAAGTTTTTTAGATCGCTTTTTAAAAGTTTAAAAATGAATAGCGGCGATAGAAATGTTTTTTTAGATCGCATTTTAAAAGTTTAAAAACGAAAAACGGCGACAGAAATGTTTTTTAAGATCGCATTTTAAAAGTTTAAAAAAGAAAAACGGCGAGAGAAATGTTTTTTAAGATCGCATTTTAAAAGTATAAAAACGAAAAACGGCGATAGAAATGTTTTTTTAGATCGCATTTTTAAAGTTTAAAAACGAAAAACAGCGATAGAAATGTTTTTTTAGATCAATTTTTTAAAAGTTTAAAAACGAAAAACGGCGATAGAAATATTTTTGCGAAGATGTGTCTCCTTCTCTTTTAAACCTCCTTGCTTATTTTTTTTTAAATATTTAGATCATTGGATTTGTTGTTTTTTTAAAATAGCTTGTGTTTTTTATATATATCGAGATTAAAATCGCGTTACTATAATTAGTTTCGTTGTTAAAAAAATATAAATTCAATGGCCTTCGTGTTTAACTTTTTCTCGCGCAGAGTATTGTTTATAAACAATGATTCTTGCTATGCTTTTGTTTTTAACACGAAGCAATTAATTTCGCACAATTTGAAAGGAACTCGCTATCCTATTGTTTTTTGAATGAAAGCAATTTTTTTTGCAAGTTGAGCGTGCGCGTATGCTTACATCTGGACTGTACTGTAACTAGAGGATGCTCCTACAAACTTCTTTCTATACCATCTATTAGGACTTTAACATATGGTATGGATTCTATTCACTATGAAGCAATAAAACACTGGAACACTCTCCAAATTTACAACTCTTAAAATTTTTATTTTTTCCATATTGCTCAAAAACAAAAATAGTTTTGAAACTATACCTAAAGGTGGCCTCCTTAGATTAGCTTTTGCTAGTGGCCAGTCTCCTGACTGCTACAGCTTGTATTGTATTATTATTAACATGGTGCTACTCAGAGCTATTGCGCTATTCCGAGTGAGTGGCAGTCGAGTGTAATAGTGAATTGTTTCAAGGGCAAGGGTGATGCATTAGAAAGAGGTAACTATACAGGCCCGGTCGGGAAAATTTACCCCCGCGAGCGGTAAATCGCTCACGTAAATTAATCTGCGTGAGCGATCCACATGCGATCACAAAAGCTTGTGCAAATTAGTTTGCGTGAGTGGTCAATGAAACAAAAAGTTACGACATGCACATGCTTGATCTGTAAAATAAAACTAAAAATAATCCAGTCGTCGCTGATCAAAAATATCAACAAAAACACTCGATCAAGAGCCCCTAAAATTAGAATTTTTTTATGTCGGCAATAAAACGATGTGAGATTCATTTCAACTGATTTGCGTCGGCATTGTGTCGGCAATATTTTTTTGTAGTGAAATTGTGCAGCTGGCAATATCTTTCGTCATTCACCTTTTATTAGGGCTAGACCTCTCATAAATTCGATGCACTGATCCATTAAGACGATGACAAATGAAAATGGAGTGCAAGTCTTAATGACATACCTTCTGGATGGTGAACTTTGTTAAGTTAATAGTTCACTGCCAACTGGCTTTTTATGTTTCTAGATGAACTTATTAGGTTAGGGCACCATTAGGTTGTATATCGCAGAAGTCACCGGTGACATGCTTCGAAAATGCTTGTCACTGACAAATGGTCTTACGTCTTTCGTTCCAGTCTCAGTGTAATGCACCAGCCAAGCATAAGAGTGTCAGCATGAAGGAAAGGAGCCGACCTTAATGTTCTCTTTACCTCATGTTCTTCATAATAACACAATCATTCTTCATAAGCTTTGTGTTTTTGGTGCCGCTTATTTAGTAGATTCTCTTAAAATGTGAAAAAAAATATATCGTAGGATCTCTGGAAAATTCTGATAAATAGTCTCTTACGTGAGCGATAAATCGCTCGCGTAAAACTCTTTGTGCGTGTGTGGGCGTGTGCGCATGCAATCGCACGCGTCTCCTGACCAGGCCTGACTATAGAGGTTTGAAGTTGGTTGATCAAGTAATGAAAGTTATTGAAAGAGTGATTGATAAGTTACTTAGAGAAAGAATTGATATAGATAAGATGCAATTTGGTTTTGTTCCAGGCCGTGGCACTACAGATGCAATATTTTTACTCAGACAGCTTCAGGAAAAGTACTTAGGAAAGAGAAAGAATCTCTATTTTGCCTTTGTAGATTTAGAGAAAGCTTTTGATAGAGCGCAATGTAAAGTTATTTGGTGGGCTATGAGAAAATTAGGTGTGGATGAGTGGCTAGTTACAATGGTACAGTCTATGTACAACAATGCTAGAATTCGTGTCAGGATTAACGATTCACTTAGTGATGAATTTAGTGTAAATGTTGGGGTACATAAGGGTTCTGTACTTAGTCCTTTGTTGTTTGTTCTAGTCCTAGAAGCGCTGTCGATGGAGTTCAGAACAGACTTGCAAGCATGGGGTACATAAAAATTGCAGTAGTATTGGTGGAATGTTAGGAGCTGACATTCAGTTTGTATGTAAGCGTTGCAAAGGTGAGATTATAGAGAATGAAGTTTTTCCAGCTTCAATGATGTACAACAGTGGCTCGTTAGAGATAGTTGAGAACTTCTGTTACTTAGGTGATATGTTGAGCAGTGAAGGGGGTGTTGGAAGAAGTGTTACTTGAAGGATAGGTTCTGCTTGGAAAAAGTTCAGAGAGTTACTTCCTTTGTTGACTAGCAGAGTCTTGTCAATTGAGGTAAAAGGTAGGTTGTACGAGGCCTGTGTAAGAAGTGTTATGTTGTACGGTAGTGAGACATGGGCAGTGAAGCAGGAAGATCTTGACCGTTTAGAAAGGAATGATATGAGAATGGTTAGGTGGATGTGTAACGCCAGTCTGAGAGGCAGAAAGAGTTCAGATGCGCTAAGAAGCAGGCTAAGTATCCGTAGAATTAGAGATGTTATCCAGATAAGAAGATTGAATTGGCTGGGGCACTTGGAAAGAATGGAGTGGGATAATTGGGTAAGAAAGTGTAGAGACTTGATAGTTCCTGGGGCAAAGCCCAGAGGCAGACTTTTCCTATATCGAAAATATATCTGGTTTGGATAAAGAATTCAATAATTATTACTTTCTTTCTGATTCGGCATCTCCAAAAAAGCCAAAAGATTTCATTAAAATTTACCTTTTCTCATCACATGGCCACGCTGTTACGAAAACGCTGCATTCATAATGGCGAATTTGCAGGTTATGGTAACGCAGACGAAAAATACAGTTACCGTATTTTCTCTATTCAACGCCCTAGGCGTTAATAAAAAATTTAAGATGTTTAGAGGATTAGATTAGAGGTTGATTAGAGTAGGGGCATTAATAAAAGAAGCGCGTTTATGAAAAAATTGTTTTTGACATGCTAGATCCATTTTACAAGGTTTTTACAAATCTTCAATATTGAGATAGTCGCCTTCATCTTCAACTACGTCTATTGAATTTTCTTCATTATTTGCCTCTTCGACATCTCAGCAGTCAGATGGCGCGAAGGGGTTTTCGTTCAGTTCATCAGCATTTCTCAATAGCTGGAACAGTGGATTAATTCATCTTCACTACCATTACTTTTTAAGTGGAACTGTCCAGCCTTATTGCTTTCCAGTATCTTTAAAATCGCCTGATGGAAGATAACTATAATTAACTGGGTATCTGACTTATCTAATATTACCTTCATGCTCCGTAAATTACCAGGTTATATATTTTTACAAGGGTGGTGGTTGATATTTTTACAAAGGTTGTTGACATTTTGAAATTTACCTGGGTTTTTGACATTTGTGTTTAAAATTTCACAGGAGAGAATAGTATGGCTGCAGTTTATATTGTTTGTATTGCAATTGCTGTATTTTTAATGCTGTGTAAACTGTTGTGGAAAAAAACCACATGCAAAATACTGAAAGAACAGATTTTTCTACATTTAGACTGTGAGCTGTTGTGTAAGTTGATTTTTTTATATTTTGTGTTATAAACTTTTTTTAAACTTTAAACTAACTGTAAGTAATGTCAGTTTTGCTGGAAAAAAAGTCCACGATTTCATGTTTTTGTTTTTGTTAAGAATTTCACAAAATTTTGCGGGAATAAATATTTGGTGATAATGAAAAATTACTGAATGTTCAGACTGAAACTGTTTAATTGTTGTGAGGGAGGACCATATGCAAGTATAAATACTAAAAAAAATTGATAATCCACACAAGTTGTATTTTTGTATGCACTGAAAAGACTGCTTTTTCTGAGTTGAATTTGATGGGTTTCATATCCATATAGAACATGCCAATTGAACTGATTTTTGTTCATATTTTGATTTGCTCCTCAGAAGCCTTTGTGTTCTACATTTAATGTAAACTTGTGTGAGGAGGAACCATGCTTTCAAAATTATTTTTGTTGATTTGAAATTTACTGCTTGCTCATTGCTTTTCCGACATTTCAGTTGGAAATGTTGAAATCAAATGACAGAACTTTTTAATTATTTTTTTGCCTAAAAGTGGATTTTTCCACGGGCCTAGTCTACTTGTCTCTTATCATAATACGGACAGTCTGTCTGTCTGTGTGTCTGTAACAGGCAGAGTGGATGTGTTCTTTTTCTTTTGATGTCGCCGAAAAACTTATGATGTCCGATTTGGCAATCTATCTAACGTTACGGTGGGACGAAAATAACACTACTTTAACGTCAATATCCTATATTAAATTAATAAAGCCATTACAGTGCACTTAAAACTTTCAGGCAAAATAACTTGGAAACGAGGTGGTGACGTCAATGATCTTTCACCGCTTTGGCAACTTCCACTCTCAATTGGTTACGACGTTCTAAGGTCTAAATACGGCCTAAGGTCTAAATACGGCCTTTTGCCGCCTATTAAATGCCTTACACGTAAATCACGTTGTTCTGCGTGCCTGCGCAGGTTACCATTGGTCTAGTCCTTCCACTCTCAATGCACTACGACGTCCTAAGTTGTTTTCTCTGGCTCCATTGCTTTGGAACGCCGACAACTACGAGCCCACGCCTCTAAAGCCCGCAATACGGTCTTTTGCGGCCTAATAAAGGCCTTACAAGTAAATCACGTGGTTCCGCGTTCCTGAGCAGGTTACCATTGGTCTAGTCCTTTCACTCTCAACTGGCTACGACGTTTTAAGGCGTTTTCCCTGGCGCCATGGCTTTGGAACGCCGTCAACTGCATGCGCACATGCCTTTAAAGTCTGTAATGCGGCCTTTGGCCGCCTATTAAAGGCCTTACAGGTAAATCACGTGGTTGCACGAGAGATAGGAAAATGCGGATGTTAGTGCAATCACATCGTCATCATCGTCAAATCATGGATCATACCCGCTAAATCAACGATAGAAGAGTCCATAAAATCCCTTAGCACTTTACCATTTTACGTCAAATCATGGATCATATCCGTTAAATCAACGATAGAAGAGTCCCCCAATCCCCCCACCCCTGCCGTGTCCCCCCATTACAGTGATAGGATTCAACTGTGTCTATAATGGCCTCAAGCGTACGTGGTAATACCATCAATGATAATAAAACATAAATTCCCAAATAACAACACGTAAGCAGTTTTTTGTTACAAGACTCTTGTAAAAAACATCTGTCAATCAAACGCTTATAACAATAGGATTCTACATACCAGGAAGTTGTTTACATAAGAAAAAGTCAAAACGAAAGTAGCCGTTGCTAAGGATATTTGGTATGTAAGGAATGCATTGTTCTCTATTGTTATTCTGGTTTGATTGACATTTAATTGACGTCATTCTTTATCTAAACAAATACCATATGAAATAACCTGTTGTCATGGCCATCACAAGGGCGATCTTCTCATCTTCGTGTGTAGGAGTAGTATCTTTGTGGTAAGGTGCAGTAATGTGTTTATCGGTAATATGTTTATCAGTAATGTGTTTATCAGGACTGGAGGTCCTTGGAATAGGAATAGGACTGGATGTTCTATCAGGAATCTTTTTATGTGATTCAGCTGTTTTTTCAATAACATTAACCTTTCGATTAATCCCAATCGTCAGATTTTAACCCGATATCAAAATCTTGTTGTTGTAACCTACCACCCCTGTTTTAATTTTGAGATTCATGTCACTAGGTAACATATAAATGCCTTGTCCAACCGAATAATCAACCTTACTTGAAGCGTAGTTTAACGTATACTGATAACGTTTAATGTCCTCCTGAATATCAACCCTACGGTTAACAATGTCTTTAAGGTTGTTCATAAAAACTCTTTGAGCCGTCAAAGCGCTTGAATCATTACCCAAGATAGAAGAACGGGCTGAGGCTTGCGAACTAAGAACAAGATAAGCATACGCCCTAACACTGCTTGAAATCTTTACAAGGCCTGTTTTTGTAAAGCCATTAGATTTTTCCACAATCCATCGTGTCATGGAGTCGTCTGTGAAATAACTCAAACCCGGAGTTGGATAGTTTTTACGTCTTTTTTGATATGAGCTGAAAAAGTATTGACCTCTGTATTTCATAGGATTAGAATCGACGTCATATTCACCACATATTTTTAGAAATTCTTCGTTTGAATAAGGATTGTCATATTGATTAAAACTATCTTCAAAAGGTAGAGGTGTCTGCAAGCGCTTAATGATTCGTCTAATGTGATAATAGACATAAAAACGATATACCGATCTGATCATAGATCTACCTTCTTTCAGGTGTTCGGAACTGACTCCGCAAGCACTTGAAGCACACCAAGTGGCAAAATTGAGTTGGGTTTGCCATAATTTAAACGGTTGCTCATTCCAAATTTTCATACGTTGTTCGTTTTGATTCAGTTCGTAATTGGTAAAAATATTAGGAAAGACAGCAGGAAAAGAGCCATTTTCGGAGACAATAATGGTCTGTTTGTATAGATCCTTCCCATCCAATATCTGAAGGTCCAGTCCTCCATTTGGCTTATAGGCCGCATTTGGGTTGTATTTGAAAATGCTATCCATTCTTTTTGATTTAAGTAATTCCACTCTCTAATATAAGAATGTATATCACAATAAATGACGTAAATAGTGAAAAGACAATCTATTTGTATCACACTATATACAACGAGACTGGTACAAAAGATGCGATCATAGAGACGTTTTCGGACAATGTTACATATGAAATCACAGCTCCACTAAAAGTGACCATTGGAAAAGACGAAAAGTTGCTACCGAAAGGAAAATACACCGGCAGGAAGTTGAACGCATCTTTAGCGGGTGATGTCACATTCACACCATTAATCAAAGACCCTCGAGTAATCAAAACAAATAAGCTAACCAACATAACAGAATTACATTTCAATCTGAATGAATTGGAGGATGCATTAAATCTTAAAAATGGTAGATATAGCGATAACCTGCTAACATATCATATATCTAAGTATGGTGATGTTACACATATTGAGCCCAAAAACCCACAATATAAGAAACTAAAGGGTGGTTACCTTCAATCACTTACTTTGAAAATAACTGATCAAAATGGAGATCTGGTAAAAGATAGTCTGGGAACATCAGTTGTCCTTCACATAAGAGACGGCAGACAATAGGTTTGAATAAAAGGCCATAGGTCTAATGAAGTATACGCTAACTGAGATAAAAGTAAAAATAAAATAAAAGTAATAACAAACATGGAATACGGAAAAAGGTTAAATCCTGAACGTTCTCTTAGAACTGCTCATGGTGTAAAAGGATCACATCAAAAAGTAATTGTGACACACAATCCAAGTGAGATTGATCAAAACCAGTTACTTTTGATTAGGTTTCCTAATTTAGGTAGCGATGATGTTATTGTTCCAGGGACTTCAAAAATAAGTTTCGACGTTGAACTCGAGTCAAAAGCCGACACGAAAAGAACATTAGTCTCTAACATTGGAAGAGCTATTGTAAAAAAGTTGGTCATCAAGTTTGAGGGTACCGAGATTTTGAGCATTGATGACTTTGATCTTTTAGGATGCTACAGAGATTTATGGCTAACCAAGTATGAAAAGAGAAATGCAATCAGACAAGGCTTCATATCCAATGATGGGTGTACGGAAAACTGTATGAAATTGAGGATCAGCGCTTCAGATAAAGACGCATCTGATGTCTCAGACAAAGCCATTGCCGATGCATACAAAAACAAGTTCACCATACCACTAGATTTTGAAATGTTAGATAGCACGATTCCATATTATCAAGCCGGATTAGGGAATAGGTTATGTTATGAGATCACATTCAATAATTACGACAGGGTTGTATTATCAACTCCAACCAAACCTTCCGGTTCTGCCACGGCACCGGCACCGGATGCTAAATACAAAATAACTAACATATCTCTCGAATATGAGATTGTGACACAACCCACCTTAGCCAGATTCATTTCAAATGAATATGAAAACATGGCTTTACTATACGACAGGTCTTTGAGACATAGACAAATTAGGGTGGATAAGTCGGACACAACGTGGAATTGGTCATTCAATACACCTTGTAAATCTTTGAAGGGTATATTGGTTTTGTTTGAAGACGAACAAGCCTACAAACGAGATACCGGTAAGTTCTACAATCCGAAAATTAAAAAGGTATCCGCCATAGTTGAGGGTAAGCCTAACCAACTTTTCGCTCAAGGTATGCAGCCGTTTGAACATTACAATTAAATTTGTAAGTATTTTGCCGAGGGTAAACCAAAGGATGGCAATGCCGGCAAAATCAAAAAACATCTGCAATTACATGATGTAAAAGTCTCCGATTACTTGACGAACAAATATGCTCTATGGTTAGATTTCAGAACCATAGATAAAAACTCCCTGCATGGGACCGGTCGGCGGATTGAAAATGCAAGTGAGGGAATCACACTGCAAATTGAAAAGACCGCCGAAACCGCAGGATCCTTAAACGCCTATATATATCTAATCATGGACGCTCAATTAAACATTCAAAACGGTGAAATTATGGATGTACTTTATTAAGATAGAATGGCGAAAAACACACTTTACATGAAAGAGCCCCACACAGCATTATTCGTTGGTCCTACGGGATGCGGAAAATTTAAACGTGTTGTAAAATTATTAGAGAATGAATACTTTGATCACTTCGATTTCATCGTGATTATATGCCCAACATTAAGATGGAATAAGACATATAGGGACCGAAAATGGTTTTGGAAAGACAGATATGTGATTCTAATTGAGCCGGGAGGTAAGTTATATGAATGTATTCGAAAGATGACGGATTTCTGTGCCGGATACAAAACCTTATTCCTGATCGACGATATCATCGCAGATGAGAAACTAGACAAAAAGAGACAGCCATTGCTAGAGTTGGCCATTAGCGGACGACATCGAAACCAAACTATGTGGCTACTCACACAATCATACACCGCTATACCAAAAAATCTACGAAGGCAAGCTAAAATGTTATATGTGTGGTATCCAAAAGACAGACAAGATCTCGCAACTATTCATGAAGAGAATGATGTCATTGAATCACGATCAGAGATACAGACGGTTAAGGAAAGGCTAAAAGATAGCAAATACACACATTTAGTCATGAGAATGGAAGATCCAAGAACTTACGTGATTTGCTAGATTGGACGTTTTTTGTTACAAGACTCTTGTAACAAAAACTCCTATAGATTTCTTGAAATCTCCTATAGATTTCTTGAAATCTCCTATAAGACTCCTATAAGACTCCTATAGGACCACAACAAAATGATAGAATGTATCAATTTCATAATACTATTAGTACTACTAGTAGTACTTAGTTTTTGCTATTTTTGTGTTAAAAAATACCTATCGCTATTGAAAATGGCTGAAACGACAATTGATAACTTAATTGCTCTTCCGGGTCCTCCATCCGAGGATGGTAAGAGACAAAAATTGCTGGAGTGTGTGTTAACCGGAAATAGCAAGCTATACCTGGGTAAAATGTATACGGACGATCAAATTCAAAAGCTCAAAGATGATGAGGTGAAGAAACTATTTAGTATATATGAAGCCAAACTATCAACACTTCAAAGGTTCACATGTGACTTATATTATAAATTCGACTCATTGTTAGCACCACTCAGTGTTGGTCTCATTACGGGTAGGCATTATATCGCTGGAAGAAATTTAAACGCAAATAATAATACTACTAGTAGTAGTAGTAGTAGTAGTAGTACAACAGATAATAAAGATGTCAGAGGAACAGACTCCTATTCAGGTGACAACGAAGAACCCTAAAAAGGTTGAAGCGGGTAAGAGGTTGGCGGAATACAACCGTAAACAGAGGGAAGAATATAAAGCGGTCATGGCACAGCAGACGTCTTAGACACAGCAGACGCCTCAGACACCCCCGATGCCTCAGACACAGCCAGAAGACAATGTCGGAGAGGTAGAACCTACCATCGTCCCAAATGAAAAGCCTATGAACTACGCTATAGGGGGGAATAATAGCCATCGGTTTGGTTGGTGCTGATTTTGTGTATAAACAGAAAGACAATGTACTATTTGCTATAACTGGGCCGAAGGGTACCCCACCACAAAAATCCAAAACACCTGTGAGAATAAGTAAACTTGAAATGGAATAAAGGGATAATATCGCGATATTATAATCTCACAGTATAGAAATAACATGGACAAGAAAAGTATTGTCAACGATTTATATCACGCATCGGTCGTCTGCGTTTTCGCTGTAGGATATTCAATGCTTGGAAAAAAGGTGTTAAAAATGTCACCACCATCAATTCAAAAGTTTGACTTGGAAGATACCGGAAAGCTAGTCGCCATCGTCGCCGCTAGTGAAATGTCAAGGGAATACTTAATTAAGCAAAAGATTATACCCGAAACTATCAATATATAAATATGGCTTCAATTGCAATGATGTTGGGAGGGGCCTTAGCCAATGCTTTGGCTTTTACAGGCTCAAGCTATCTATTTTCAAGCTTATCAAAAGACAGAATTGATAAGGAAAGAAAGCGTCATGATCTGGCCATAGAACAATTACAAAAAGCCCAGGTTTTGTGGCAACGTAAAAGACAAGAGAGAGTAGACTTTATCAATAAGCAGCTCAGACTTGAAAAGAAGGCCGAAGGAAAATTCATAGAGCTAAACGATGCAATGCGTGAATATAAAAAAGTGTTTGGAGATAAACTTGAACCTTTACCGCGGGAACCTGTATTGAGCGACTTTTATACACCGAGTCAGGATCAACATGAAAGGGAATTGGCCTTTATCGCGCTAAGTATGATCGGTGTCGGTGGTGCTGTGTGGTATTTCGAAAGATAGTACTCCTAGTACTACCGGTACCACCGGTACTACCGGTACTACAGGTACTCTATGTTACATGATGCGTGTAACATATAATCTATACAAGGATCTAACGCTTTGTCACGAGATAGGTGTATCAGACCTCCGATTCCAACTATCAAAGCCCACAAATTTTGACTCAACCAACCTACCGCTTCTTTCGCTCGATTGAGTATCCATGATACTATGGATCCTAATATACCCGGTAGAGCCGCAGCGGCCGTCCCCGCAAACCTTCCCAAGAGAGATCCCAACGCATTCAACTTGTTTTTTATCTAGGACCGGAGGTCCTTTGCACTGCCCTTTTCATGATTTTGTGCGTTACCGGTGGATGACCCCCCACCCCCAGGTGACAAAGCTTCTACGAGAAGGCCGATAACCATACCAAATGCCGTTAGTACACTGACAACAGTGATACCCTGCTCACGGAATAGTGTTCGTATCTTTTCAGACAGTGTTGTATCTTTGTCAAGTACTTTGGCAATAGTCTCCCTGATGCTTTTTATGTGACTGTTAAGTTTACCTTTGAGAATATCGATAATCTCTTGCCGACCTTTCAACTCATTTTGCAAACCTTTCAACCTTTCTTTCGCTTCATTTTGTGGTTCCTCGGTCATATTTGGTGTGTTTTCCATCTCTTCCAACTTGTTTTTTTCTCTGTCAATATGCTGTTCGAGCTGAACCTTTTTTGCAACTTCATCCTGAAGACTTCCTCTTATGTTTCTCAATGATCTATCCAATCCTAGCAATTCACGCATAGGATATTCAAATAGATCACCGGTCTGGGTTGCTTCATGGTCTACAGATTGTTTGACCAATGAAATTAAATCTTCCGTACTGTTTACCACATCCCCAGATACAGCTTCTAATTCTACATCACTTGCTGTTGTTATTTTAGATGACGAGGGTAGTTCTTCTTGTATTTTGTTTAGCTTAGCTGCCTGTCAGGCTGTAATCTTACCTTTTGGTATGTCAAAGCCTAAATTACGCAGCCTTCTCTTGCCTAATATATCTGATATAGTACCGGTGGCCCTTAGTCTTCCATTGTTTGTCAAAGGTTCGTTTTTACCTCTGTAGTATAATTCACCATCCTTAATTTCAAAAAGGTCTGTATGTAGCACCTCAGGTTTTGACAGGGATCCTTCAGATAATCTATCATACAACACGTCAACCATTTCCCGCAAAACTCTGGTACGTTGAGTGGAACCTCCTCCGAATGATGTTTCTTCATCCGGTGTGTTTATTTGTACTCGCGTACGGTCCCCGGTGGGTATGAGTGGAAAAGTTTCATCGGTACCTTCATCCGGTCTCCCATGGTCTCCAAAAGGGTCAATGTCTGCCATTTTTTATTATTTAGAGGATAGTTTTTCTTTTTAATAAGATAATAACTAAAATGGCCGGGCTTAATATTCATCCAACTCCCGATTATTCGAGTGATCAAGACAAGCTAGTTAATTCTCAAATTGAAGATTTGATAAAATTACGAAATAAATTCGACACCAAGTTGTATAAATACAACAAAGCACTAGACCGATTAACGATTGCACTCAGCATCTCGGAAAAAATGACCATTACCACCGGTATTGGTATAATAGTCTGGAGCGCTACCAATATTAGAATTCCCATTTATATGGCATTTTCCGGTATAGGGCCATCCAGCTCTGTTTCCCGTGAAATTATCTCGGAATATATTAATAAATATAGAAAGAAACTCAACAAAGTTGAGAAATTATACGATACTGTAGTATCGTATATTGATGAGATTAGAAACTCTTCCAATTTCCGTGCACCGAATGATGATAATATTAGCCACATGGAATTTCAAACTTTGTGTGGTATATACTATGAAGCTCTTGAAAAGATAAGTAAAATAGATGGAGAGTGAAACATTCTCAAAAGAATCATGAAAGGCGTTTTTATTATTTAGAGGATAGTTTTTCTTTGTAATAACCTAAAATGACCGATCTTAAGATTTATCCAAAGTTACCCACCGCTCCTGAGTATTCGAGTGAGCAAGACCAGTTTAATACAAATACAGTTAATTCCCAACTTGATGAGTTGGTAAAATTACAAAAGAAATTCCGGGACAAGGAGTATAAATATAACAAAGCACTAGACCGATTAGCGATTTCACTCTACATCTTAGAAACCTTTGGCCATTTCCACCGGTATTGGTATGATAGCAACCAGCGCTACCCTTGTTGGAATTCCCATTTCTATAGGACTTTCCAGTGTATCCATAGGTGGAGCTATATCCTGTACCATTATCTCGGCATCGATTAAGAGATATCAAAATAAACTCAACAAAGTCATGAAATTATGTGATGTTGTAACATCTGCTATTGCTGTGTTTGAAAACTCTTTCTCACGAGCATTGAATGATGATAATATTAGCCGCATGGAATTTCAAACTTTGTGTGGTATATACTACGAAGCTCTGGAAAAGATGACCAAAACAGATAGAAAGATGGAGAGTGAAACACGCAATCAGTTTGAAAAAAGTTTAATGGCGGAAGTTCAAAGTCTAAAAAAGGCGTTAAATCAGGAACAAAGTTCGTAATGTGTGCCTGTATACCACTCACATATTTCATGTGCTATTTGAAAAATTAACATGTAAGGCGGTTTATGACAAATCATGGATTGGCGCGATCGTCTGACTGAGCCATAGCGGCCCTACCTGCCGGCCGCCCTGCGCGATCCCCGGCACAATCATCTTTACCAGACAGGTAAAGATACTTTTTGTCATGACTTCGTCCCCCTTTTCACCAACCTTGCACATAATCAAGAGGTAATTCTGTATCTTCAGGTATTAACATCAATTCCTCTTTTACAAAAGCCCGTCTAGGTCCGTCCTGAATATAGTACATTACACGGTTACCGGGTTGCGCTATTACCTCGACCATATTCTATCGGTTGCCCGTCTCCGCCCATCATCATGCTCTTCACCGGGTTGCCGTAGATATCTATACAAGCCATCTTGAGGTAATTCTACTTCATAAGGATAACTCTCTTGATTAACCAAAGGCACCTCTTTCATTATAATAGCATCTTTTGGTTTCATACCAATCATCTGCGTCTTTGTATCGTTTAGCCTATCAATCAGTTTATACAGATGCTTAACCCATGTAGATGATACCTTTTCCGAATCATTCAGTTCTTGGGCATCTTGTATTTTGAATAAATTTTCCGAAAGTATCTTGTTCAACGCCTCAACAAAAGCTGTGTGCGTATGCTTATATTTTGTAGTCGCCCTTTTATTTCAACCTTATGCTTCTCCAACAATTTTGATACATCTGCTTTGAATTCTGAGCCGTTATCACATTGGAAAGTTTTCGGATAAGTTAATGGTCCTGCCTTGTAGATGTCCTCAATCATAGCGGCAACCTCTTTGGCTTTCTTACTCCTCAAAGGTCGGGCTACTTTGTATCTGGAAGCAGCATCGATTCCCGACAAAATGTACTTATATGTATTACCATACAGTATGTCACCAGGCATGTACAATAAATCGAATTGATGTAAATCATTAGGGGTGGTAACTTCATAATGTGGTCTTTCAACATGCTTTGGGGCGGGTAAATGTACTTGCCAAAATGCTTGTTTTGATAGCCACTTCTTAATCTCCTTTGGCTTGAAACCGAATCCTCTTAAATTCTAAACAGCCTTTTGTCCTTTCCATAAATTTTGAGGTTGATAGTAAGTCTCTTGAAGTTTAGAGTTTGACATGTTTTATTTATGCACACCTTTATTTATCTCCTTTTTGTTATGATGTAGCACGATAAAAGTGCTTAAATGTATTTTTACTGATTATATATAAAGATGTCTGACGTGGCTACTCAAACTGATCTACATTGTGATACCACCGATGGTGGTGTACCCGACTACAAATTAATGAAACTCAAAGAGTTGAGAGAAGTGGCTAAATCCCGTTGGATTAAGTATATTTATGGAATGAATAAAGCTAAATTGCGTGAGGTGATTGCGAGGAATGATATTGATCCATCCTACACCATCGACCTAGAAACCAGACAAGAATGGTATGGATACTGTACCAACTGGAAGGTAAACAACAGAGAAGCATATCTAAGATGTCAAAAACGTTATAATGATAAGAGATATTCCAAAAGGTGATTAGACCTAGAACGGATTCTGTTACTCGCTCGGGTAACAAATGTTATGAAGGTGATGCTCTTGCGTCCCGATTTTTTTTTTCCTGGGGGAGTACCCACCCGCATTTCCCCCGGGAAACGATCCATGGTGGCGCGATGTTTGAATCATAAACCGCGGTTTACCACCAATTACCCTGTGGAAAATTCCGGTGACCACCATGGGGCAGCGCAACCTCGGGTGGTGGTTATGCGAATTAAGCCCCTCGCGATCCTCGTCCGGTTTCACGATTATAAAACTATCTTAAAGGTTCATAAATCGTATATCACAAACCAATATGACTTCGGAAATCATTCTTGATGGCTATGATCTTTTCATTGTCCACGAATTAAGATCCCGAGCGAGGTACCTTGGCATACGTGGATACTCGCGGCTCAGAAGGTCCGAGCTTATCGAATTATTGAGACTTAGACCCAGACCCCCCAGACCAGTACCAACGCCGGTTGAGATTGATGCGAGTGATGACGAGTACCCGGGATTCTTCCATCCGATGGGCAATGGATCAATAGTACCGGTGCCTAGACCTAGAGAACCCGATATGACAAATACCGTTGTTGAATTGAGAGCTCTCGCTAGAGAACGCGGTCTACGCGGCTACTCAAGGCTCAGAAAGGCTGAGCTGATCGAATTTTTGAGATTTAGACCCAGATTTATCAGACCAGTACCGGCGCCGGTTGAGATTGATGCGAGTGATGACGAGGACTCAGGATTCATCCCTCCGAGACCCACCAGACTCGTACCGGATCCAATCGAGCCGCATCAGCCGGCTATCCTAGACTATGACATTGATACCTTGGATGAATCGGAAAAATGTATAATTTGCTATTCGCAACGAAAGGAAGCGACAATTGTTCATGGTAACACAGGGCATTTTTGCTGCTGTTTATCGTGCGCATCTATATTGAAATCGTGGGGAGATAGATGCCCCATATGTCGCGCATCCATCGATCTTGTCATTAGACAATATAATTGATTTGTTGGGGGTCAGATTTTTTTTTTTTTTTTTTGTTACTCACGCAAGTAACAAATGTTATGAATCTTTTTTTTGGTTTCACGATTGTATAAAACCATATTAAAGGTCCACATATAGTATATCACAACCCGATATGACTTCGAGAAATACAGTTTCCGAATTAAGGGATCTCGCTAGAGAACGCGGTCTACATGGATACTCAAGGCTCAGAAAGGTCGATCTGATCGAATTATTGACACCCACTACCGTGTCAGCACCGGTTAGACCGTTACCCGTGCCGAGACCCACCAGACCAGTACCAGCGCCGAGACCAAATAGACCAATACCGATGCCTAGACCTGTACCGGCACCGAGACCCTCGAGATCCGGTACTAGCAAACAAGACATGGATTTGTTTGAGCTGCAAGAAATGATTAAAACCAGACCTATTGTGAAAAGTAAGTTGAATGAATGGAGGGAATGGTTGATAAATCATGTACCTAAGGCTATTAAGGATAAAACAACAAAAGCTTTCAAAACTATTAAAGGATAAGATCATGGGTTTGTATAAAAAGGGCAGTGGAGAGAAAAAGGAGAAAGAGGAGGAAGAGGTGAAAGAGGAAAACCCCTATACTCCTATTGAAGAAGCGTTTGTAGGTTCCTACAAAAGGTTCAAGATAAACCCTGACGGTGAGAAGAATGTCAGGGTATTTTTGAAAAAGGTTCATCCTATCGTCAAGAGGTTGATGAGTGACGTGCTCGGGCAGAAGAAGTCATTGAAGACTCAGGCGACCTTGTGGGTGAAGTGGGTAAGGGAGGACACCAGCTCGGCTGATGCCCCGTGTGTACATGTCGATAAAGCGTTCAATAGCTATATGGAGATGCTGCACGCCCACGATGACATTTCTGATGTTTTCGATCGGATGTGTAATAAGATAATCGAGCAGATTGAAAACCCTGCTCTACCCGCCAGCGGGTTCACAATCGAAAGGATCCTACATATGCATGTGGACTTTCATAAGCTAAAATTAACGAGAGGTAGCTCTTATTTGCCGCTACCTAAGAATTTCAGTGGAAAGTGATCTGTGATTAATCCTAAAAATGAAGATGATGATGAATGTTTCAGATGGGCTATTATCGCCGCGCTTAACCACAATCTGATCAAAAGTAATCCTGAGCGCATCTCAATTCTTAAGAAGCATGATAAGTATAATTGGGATGGTCTAACTTTCCCAATGGCGCTAAATAAAATAGATTTGTTTGAGAGAAGGAACCCCGATGTCGCTGTGCATGTTTTGACAAAGGATGGGAGAGAAGGTATCTACATGTGTCGCAAGTCGAAGCATCTGGATCGTAAGGAGACGGTTGTTTTGTTCTTGCTACATGAGGAGGAGAAGAGACATTACATCGATGTTAAGAACTTGAGCGGTGTCCTAAGCAAGGCCAACTCAAAGCATAAAAATAAGGAGTATTATTGCTTGAATTGTCTCTCTGGTTTTCCAAGCGAACAGAAAAGGGATGAGCACTTTGAGTATTGCAAGAATAACGATGCTGCTAAGATTCAACTCCCTGAGGAGGATAGCACCTTAACCTTCACTGATGGTAAGTTTCAACTCAAAGCTCCATTCATCATGTATGCCGATTTCGAAGCTTTTACAAAAGAATTGCCCGAAGAAGAGAGAAAGTTGGTAAACATGTTCCCACTGGATTCTGTTGTTATAGTAAATATGCTCATGGTGAAGTGCCGGACCCTCTGAAGCTTTACCGCGGTGAGGACTGTGTTCCGCGCTTTGTAGATCATGTAGTTTCTGAGGTGAAAAGGTTATATAACATGTTTCCTCAGAAAGCAATGGATCCACTGACGGAGGAGGAGCGTGACAGTTTCAAGAGAGCCAGGGTGTGCCACATTTGCATGGAAGAATTTGATGACAAGGATAACATCAAGGTTAGGGATCACTGCCATTTCACCGGTAAGTTTCGCGGGGCTGCCCATCGAGAATGTAATATCCAATACAAAGTGCCTAATTATATTCCGGTTGTCTTTCATAATCTGAGTGGCTACGATGCACATCTATTTATCAAAGAGCTTGCGAAGCAGCATGGAGAAGAAAATATGAGCGTTATCGCCAAAAATAAAGAGAAATATATCTCTTTCTCGACTGATGTTAAGGTTGGTGAATACATTGGCAAAAAGAGAGAGACTAAAGCCAAAAAGATAAAATTAAGATTCATCGATTCCGTTCGTTTCATGGCTAGTAGCCTGGATAAATTGGTAAACAATCTCTCTGATGATCAGTGTAAAAATCTTCGAAAATTCTTCAATGATGATGAGCAATTCAACATAATGAGAAGAAAGGGTGCATACCCATATGAATATGTTGATTCATTCGATAGGTTTAATGAAACTAAGCTTCCGTCGAAGGATGATTTTTATAGCAAGTTGAACATGAGTGGTATCAGTGATGCTGACTATGCGCATGCCCAAAAGGTATGGAAAGACATGAAAGTTGAAAATATGGGTGTTTATCATGATATATATCTCAAGACTGATGTGCTGCTTCTGAGTGATGTGTCTGAGACCTTCAGGGAAACATGCTTGAGAAACTACGATCTAGACCCGGCTCACTTTTACACTTCTCCGGGATTAGCCTGGAGGGCGTGTTTGAAAAAGACCAAGGTTAGTCTAGATTTATTGTCGGATATGGAGATGGTCCTGTTCATTGAGAGGGGTATTAGGGGCGGTCTCTGTCAGGCTGTTCATAGACACGCGAAGGCCAATAACCCATATATGGGTGAGATGTATAATACTTGCTAACAATCTGTATGGATGGGCCATGATTCAAAAGTTGCCGACTGGAGGGTTTGAGTGGGTTGACACCGGTAAACTTTCGCACTTCACACCTGAACTGATTTCGCAATTAGCTGTGGAAAATGGTGAAGAGGGGTACATCCTTGAGGTTGATGTGAGCTATCCACAGGAGCTTCACGATTCTCATAACGATCTTCCTTTCATGCCCGAGAGGAAGGTGATTAATGGCGTCGAAAAGCTGACACCGTGTCTTTCGGACAAGAAGAACTATGTCATTCACATCCGTGCACTTGATCAAGCGTTGAAGCACGGTCTCATTCTTGAGAAAGTTCATAGGGTACTGAGGTTTAAGCAAAGCGCATGGTTGAAACCTTATATCGATTTTAATACCGATCTGCGTACCAAATCAACGAATGACTTCGAAAAGGACTTTTTCAAGCTTATGAACAATTCAGTCTTTGGGAAGACAATGGAGAATCAACGTAAGCAAAAGGATATACGTTTGGCTACCAAGAAAGAACAATATGAGAAGCTGGTGATGAAGCCCAACTTCAAGGGTAGCACGTGGTTCTCGGAAACACTGATGGGCATAGAGATGTCCAAGATCAAGATCAAACTGAATAAGCCAATCTACCTGGGACTGGCAATTCTCGACTTGTCCAAGATAGTTATGTATGAGTTCCACTATGATTACATGAGACCAAAATATGGTAATGATGTAAAGCTTTGCTACATGGATACAGATTCATTCGTTTATCATATCAAAACCTACGACTTTTACAAAGATATCGCCGACGATGTAGCTTTGAGATTTGACACATCAGGGTACGATAAGAAAGATGGTAGACCTCTACCATTAGGTTTGAATAAAAAGATCATTGGTCTGATGAAGGACGAGTTAGGTGGCAAGGTGATGACGGAGTTTGTCGCCCTAAGAGCGAAGACCTACGCTTACAAACAGCTATGTGGTAGGGAGAATAAGAGGTGCAAGGGAGTCAAGAAGTGTGTGGTCAGGAAAACCTTGGGTTTTGATAACTACAAGAGGTGTCTGTTCGAGGGTGTAAATGTTTACAGAACCCAAATGACCTTTCGATCCATTAAGCATGATATTCACACCATAAAAACAAATAAACTCGCGCTCAATGCAGATGATGACAAAAGAATAATAGTAGATGGTATTACCACGTACGCTAGAGGCCATTATAGACACAGTTGAATCCTATCACTGTAATGGGGGGACACGGCGGGGGTGGGGGGATTGGGGGACTCTTCTATCGTTGATTTAACGGATATGATCCATGATTTGACGTAAAATGGTAAAGTGCTAAGGGATTTTATGGAGTCTTCTATCGTTGATTTAACGGGTATGATCCATGATTTGACGATGATGACCATGTGATTGCACTAACATCCGCATTTTCCTATCTCTGCACGCTTCCAAGCCTGTTACCATTGGCCTAGTCCTTACACTTTCAATTGGGTACGATGTTCTAAGGCGTTTTCTCTGGCGCCATGGCTTTAGAACGACCTCAACTACGTGCACACGCCTCTAAAGGCTGCAATATGGCCTTTTTCCAACTAATATAGGCCTTACACGTAAATCACGTGGTTCCACGCGACCAAGCCTGTTATCATTAGTAGTACTAAGGAGTGATTATAAGCGGTCTTCGCTCCTTTCACACATTTACCCCTAAAAAACCTCGCTTCCACCACTTCAACCACCACCCAAAAACAAAAAAACGTAATCATATGCTAATTTCAACAAATAATAATAATGTATGACGTCATTTCCGCAAAAACATAATAATAATGCTATAATTTTGAATAATACTCGAAGGTCCATGCTATTTGAAGTCTACACTGGAGGTGTAGGAGAAGAATGGAACGCTCAAAATGCCTACAGTGTAGACAATTTTTATCCATGGATAAATTCTGATAAAAGGATGATGAGCAGAGGAAAAAATCCTGCATCTGGTGCCTAGAGGCTATACAGGCTGCCGCCCTCGAAGAACGTCGGAAAAAATATGGTAATGGTAAAATGTGCCCCTGTTGCGGGGAGCTTAAATTGATTTCGAGTATAGGATAATAAACAAAAAGAGCCCAAGATTTAGCACAAATTGTATCGAGTGCCTCCTCAAGAACGCTTACAGGGATGAGAAAAACCGAAAAAGGTATTTCGATTGGTTATATCGTTGAAAAAGTACGAAGTAGTGATTATAATCAGGTTTTCGCTCCTTCCACACCTTTACCCCTAAAAAACCCCGCTTCCATCATTTCCACCACCACCTCAATCCCAAAATAGAAAAATCATATGCTGATAATAACACATAATCATATTAAATGCCAACAACCAACACATAATAATAAATACAAGAAATACATGACATCATCAACGCATGCGCAAAAGCATATATACTATTATACAGAATATGAGTAAAAATTATCATGACCACAAAAAAAATGCTAGTTGAAATTAAAATCTACCTATAATAAAGATGAGTTGGTTTAAAAATGCAATCAGTAAAATATATAATATCGTGTCGGCACCAGTAGCGGCAACTAGCGAAGCCATCACTAAACAACTAAGGAGCGTGCGGGATACTGTTAGTTACTATTATAACAAAGCCAGGGATTAATTTTCAGAAACACCAACTCTCCACGATGAGGTTCAACGGGTCACCATCGAAGATGAATACCAAGGAATTGAGGACCTCAAACACATGTTCGGGAAAGAATCTAAGCATGCCACCAATACTGATGTAATTGAGGATATCCTTAATATTTTTGATGATAACGCGGAAATGATAGAAGACGGAAACCACATTGAGATTTAATAATAACCTTAACCAGCCATTGACAGATACCATTATGCGAAAAATCACACCACACTTAGACATGCGAGTGAAGGTAATATACTCATTTGGCTGCGATATTTACCGAGGCGGGGGCGACGTGGCAAATTATCACAAAACCAAGAGCTTCGGGTCACTATCAAGCATGGCTGAAATCGAGGCTTTTATCGATAAATGTGAGACGAAAGGCCTCGATCTGGAAGATGCTGAATTTTGGACGAAAGCCTATTTGCCACCAGAAAGGACTATCGAGACCCAAGAAGCATATGAAGGCAAAATAATATTCAAGCACGTACAAGTCAAGATAATTTCTACGAGGGAGCCCCTACTTGGATGTGGCCCATTACCAGATTGGTTGCGCGGAAAAAGGTGCATTTATAGCTTTGACAAGACGGACGAGAAAACAGACAGCTTGTGCTTCTGGAGAGGCCTAGCTTTTCATTACCGGGAAGAGCGAAAACAGTGCGAAAAGTTCCTCACAAGGCCAGCTCTCAAACTGGCTCGTGAATACTACGAGGAACCCAAATTAAAGAGGGAAGAGGTACGTGCTACGAGGCTCGTGGACTTGGAAGGTATTGCCAAAAAATTCGAGATTAACATCAGAGTATTTGAGCCGAAGACAAACTCCGACAAGGGCCCATGGCGACTCGTATATGGCCAAAATCAATACAAAAAGGGGCTAGACACAATCAACATTGGTATGTTGGGAGGTCATTGTTTCTATATCAAGAAAATGGATGTATTGATGCAGCATTGGGAATGCAATCTTTGTACACAAAAATTTACTAGATCGGAGAACCTCACACGACACAAGAATAACGAATGCGAAGGTATCAAGACAAAGATTATTTGCAGAGGTGAAAAGATAGAACGGATGCAGAGTAGCTCCGAAAAGGTATTCTATCCGGATAAAGGTTTTAGTTACGCGGCATGCCAATGGATTGAAACCTTGTCACAGCAAACAGGTAGACATATACACCACGCACTCTGTGGGCATGGGGGAGAACGCTTGATACGTGAGGGTAGTAAGGCTGTATACAAGATGTCAACCGAATAGGACCAACACCGATAAAAATAATTTCAATCGTAACAAATGTAAAGAAGACCACACTCGAGGGCTGGGGTACAATCTTGCCACTGCATGGGAGCGCGAAAAGCCTCCCAAGGCTAAGAGGTTATTCAAGAAAAAATTTCGACCCTATCCCCATTTCATCGTTTTTGGTTCGAGGCCCTCCTGGCACCATTGAATCAACAGCAAACGTATGATCTAACATATATCTCCGAGCATATACCCGTCAGCGTAGCCATCCACGATAGCTTACAAGAACATCCTACCTTCATCATGAATGAAAACCCAAAGGTGCTTGTGCAAAAATTCGTCGAACGATTGAAGCAGAGACAGATCCGTATTGTCCAAGAAGTCGAACGTATATATCCCAAGCCTGATGATTTTGATATGCTCCCGGAACAAATCCAAAATGCTTGGTATGAATAGGTAAATCAAGTGACAGTGATAGGTTCCAATAGCGGCAAGTACGATATAAACCTGATAAAGCGGTATTTTGTCGAACAGATTGCGGATGATGACAATATCAAAGTGGCAAAAAAAGACAATGATTACATGTTCCTAACCACATCGAGGTTCAAATTCATCGATATAAAAAATTTCCTCGCACCAGGCTTGAGTTATGAAAAATGGTGCAAATCATTGAAGTGCAATCTCGAGAAGCTCGTGTTTCCGTACGAGTGATTAACATGCTACGAAAAGTTGAACCATGTGGGTCCAGTAGATCATGAGGCGTGTTATAGCACTATCAGTGGTAAAAACACACTCTCACCCGAAGATTACCAGGCTTTCCAGGATGAGTTTTTTAAAAGAGAATGCGTCACGATGCTGGATTGGTTAGCAGAATATAATTTGGCGGACGTAATACCATTTATAGAGGCTGTGGACAAAACCCGCAATACGTACTACGAGGATGGGATAGACATTCTAAAAGATGCAGTGAGCATTCCGGGTGTTTCGATGCGGTATGTACTGAACAAATTATTGCGGTTGAATCCTGATATAAATCTTTATGCTCCGGGTGATCCGTGTAAGCATAAATGCGAGGCTCGTTGTACCAAAGCCTTATGCAAAGCATGCAAGGAGGTTCAAAAGATTGTACAATATGTACAAAGAACGAGGCGTATGAGCTCCTGCAAACGGGGATGGTAGGTGGTCCAGCTATCGTATTTTGCAGGTACCATGAGAGTAATGTGACGGGTATCAGATCGCATATATATAACGAACCGAAAAAATGTAAGACTATACTCAGTTATGACGCCAATATGCTCTATCGTAGCACCCTGCTGCAGGACTTCCCTTGTGGTAAGGAGAAGCTGATCAAAATGGCAGACCCTGCTGAAAAAATAGATGATCTGGTGCGAGACATTCTTGATGGATCGCTCTTCGGGTTTGCTCAAGTTGATATTAAGGTGCCTACTGATTTGTACAAATAATTTAGCGAAATGTCCCCGTTATTCGTAGTCAGGGAATTACCTGACAATCAAATTCCTCAGCATATGCACAAGTGTTTGATCAAGACCGGGCGAAAACGTATCCCTAGCACTAGGAAGCTCTTAGGGGTTATGAGAGCCGAGAAGATCCTGCTTTGTACGGACCTGCTTAAGTGGTATATTAATCATGGGTTAAAGATCACGGCTTGCTATCAAATACTCAAATACAAACGCGGTAAACCATTCGCTTGGTTCCGGGAAGAAATTGCGGATGCGCGGCGCCAAGCAGATAAGAACCCTAATAAACGTATTGCGGGCGATACAGCAAAATTGAAAGAAAACTCGTTCTACGGGAAGATGATCGAGGATTTGGCATAACAATACCACATTTACAAAGGATGAAAAGGTAGTAGATGCCGCTATGAGGAGCCCATACCTGGAGGATTTGGAAGAGATTGGAGAGGCATACGAAGTAAGACGGCTTAAACAAGCCGTTTCCATAAATAGGGCGTATCAATGTGGAATCCTTGTGCATCAATTGGCTAAATTGCGGATGCTCGAATTTTACTATGACTTCCTCGACAAGTACGTAGATCGCCAGGATTTTGAGTATATTTACATAGATACGGATAGCGCGTATTTTGCAATCTCTGGCGATAATCTACGTGATGTTATTCACTCGGAGTTACTCAAGCAGCACGATGAAGATGTTAAAAACTGGTTAGTCACCGATAAATATTCTTCGAGAACCGGAGGGTTATTTAAAGAAGAATTCATTGGTTCGAAAATGATTGGATTGACGGCAAAATGTTACTTCGTCGAATGTAAAGATGGTACGAAATTCTCGTGTAAAGGCATGTCGAAAAGACAGAACGAGATAACATGGTCTAGATATATGCGAGCACTTAATGGAGAGTTGGATAATGCAAAGAATCGGGGGTTCCGGGTACATAATCAAGGGATGGTCACATATCAGCAAAATAAGCTAGGTCTATCAGCGTTCTATGATAAGAGAGTTGTGCATGAGGATGGTGTTCATACAAAGCCATTAGAATTATAAGTGATGACTCTTGTCCCAAAGTTTGTATATATTGATAGTTTATACAACAAAAAAAAATGGAGGAGACCAAGAGCTGTTCAAACTGTAAAAGACCTTGTTCTTTGGATAATTTTAAGATTAAGGAGGACGGACAACGGACACAACAATGTATCAAATGCTTGGATAGTCATAATGCGTCAAAGGAACGTACCAAATGCCCTCATAAAAAGAGAGATCACACTGCAAAGATTGTGATTTTCATAATTCATTAGCATGAACAAGACGTATGATATACGCAAACAACCTCGCCAAAAAAGTGTATAAAAAGCTGAAGTTAGACACGACATATTTTGCTATTCGGATAGGCAATAATATTGATAGAAAATTTCTCGAAATTTCAATTTTCGTTAGGTCAGTCTGTAAACACGTCCTCGCGGGCGAGATAGTAAAATAAAAAAAAAGTAAAAATAGTTACCAAGATGAGATTCGAACAAACGACTACTCCCGTGTCAGTGCTCAGAGAGGCAAAAATTTCCATTCTTGTAGGACACATTTGCGTTTTAATACAAGCTCACGAGCTTGTAATTAGCATTAGCATTAGTATTCATTTTCATAATTCATTAGCATGTTTGTTGTATGCCCATGGGCATACAACAAACATGCTAAATATTGTCAAGGAACCCCATACAGCTATATTTACAGGCCCCACAAGCTGTGGCAAAACTAAGCGTGTGCTCGACCTTCTCGAGAATGAGTATCAGGGACATTTCAACAATATCGTTGTTTTATGTCCTACTCTTCGGTGGAATAGAACTTACTTGGATAGAGCATCGCTGTGGCAAGATCCTTACGTGTTTTTAAAAACACTGCAAGATAATTAGTTCGAATGGATTGAGAAACTGTCGAAACTTTTAGCGGGTGAAGAAACACTCTTCATCATCGATGACATGATCGCGAACGAGAGCCTAGATAAGCGCCGACAACCCCTATTGGAACTAGCCATTAGCGGGAGGCACAGGAAGCACTCATTGTGGTTGCTAACTCAAAGTTATACGGCGATCCCCTAGAACCTGAGGAGGCAGAAAAAGCAGCTGTTTATATGGTACCCTAGTGAACGATCTGATATGAAGCTGGTGGATGATGAGACAAACCTTCTCGAAGATTGGGAGCTAATCAAAAATCTGTTGAAAAAATCCAAACATGCATGTTTGTATATTAGGCTTGAGCACCCCAGGCTCTGGCGGATATTGGGTTGAAATAGATGTCATATGAAATGATAAAACAACAGCTGAAGGCCTGCCATGAAGAGATGGATAAGATACCCTATCTGGAATCTCAATTAGAGGTTCTTGACGAAGAGCTAAGGGATGCACTCGAAAGGGAAAAGAATACTAAGTATTTTTTCATATCTGCCCTAATGATATGGACTCTGGTTGGCGTATTAGTTAAATAATAAAATGTCTTGTCTTGTTAAATTTAATAATATCCAGCTACATATCGTAACTATTAAAGGCCGCCCTTGGATTAGAGCCAAGGAAGTAGTACAAGCATTAGAATATCAAAAGGACACCTCGGATACCATACGCAATCCATGTAGTCGGGAAAATTACGCTCACAAGTGGCAACTGAGTGGTCCCCCCGCTACTTGGGAACCGGTGAAATGGCTAATATGATCAAAAAAAATATGATCTCTACATCAATGAGGAGGGTATGTACGAATTGGTGTTTGGAAGAAGGAAGAAGAGTTTAAGGACTGTTTTTAAGCAAATAATGTATTTTTCACATTTTGTGTATGCAAATAATGTATTTTTCACATTTTGTGTAACTAAACTTATATACATCGGTTACATGGAATATGACGAAACGATTTTTATTTAACATGATAGATAGATAGATAGATAGATAGATAGATAGATAGATAGATAGATAGATAGATAGATAGATAGATAGATAGATGTGCATATTTTACATGGCTAGCCTCACAAATATCGAGGGATATACGCTGTCTATTATTTCCAGGAGGGGCCATGGCGTAGATGGAGAGTCCTAGAGAATTTAATGCTCATTTTGAGCTACGCAGACCCAATTAGAGCCCGCGCTCTACTAGACAACTCCCGGCAACATCCAACGGCCCACACAGTGTGCCATCTTTCCAATTTCCCTCACATGGCTTGGGTTAACCCGGGGCTATGGTAACTTTCACTCGCCCATGTTGAATCGCCGTCAAGAGGAATCGAACCCCGGTCTCCCGCACAGAGTACGAAAGCTATAACCACTAATCTACGGCGCCACTGTTGTTGGTGTGGTTGGTTTTATGATGCTAGCTAACAAACATGCCTCGCATCAATAATATCATCAAAACTGAAAAAAACATATACTTCATTTATATACCATGCCCCTTTTTAAATGCTTTTGTAAAGATTTATTTTGAAGGAAAGAGTAGAAATTGCTTAAAAAGAACAGCCATCTTTTTTGCAAACACAATTTCCGTTACTTTGTGCTAGAACTTCATTTAACAAACCACATAAAACTCGCAGCTTTTCACGACAAAGAAGACATAATTTTTTCGGCGACTTCAAAGAGAATTTCGGCAACATTAAAGGAAAATGGCGATATCAACTTTGCCTGTCACAGAGACACGGAACTGGCGTATTATTATAGAGATAAAATGTCTTGTCTTGTTAAATTTAATAATATCCAGCTACATATCGTAACTATTAAAGGCCGCCCTTGGATTAGAGCCAAGGAAGTAGTACAAGCATTAGAATATCAAAAGGACACCTCGGATACCATACGCAATCACTGTAGTCGGGAAAATTACGCTCACAAACAGGCAACTGAGTGGTCCCCCCGCTACTTGGGAACCGGTGAAATGGCTAATATGATCAAAAAAAATATGATCTCTACATCAATGAGGAGGGTATGTACGAATTGGTGTTTGGAAGCCAACAGCCTAAAGCGAAAAGCTTCAGAAAATATTGTTGCAATGTTCCCAAAAATCCGTGAGCAACTACACCATCAAGCCATCGAAGAGAGAGATATTGCCCTGGCAATACTCAGCGATGACTTGAAGGATAGAGACATAACTATAGCAAACCTTGAGGAAGACCTGAAGAAGCGAGAAAATCAGCTTGACCTTTGAACATTAGAGATTGCGGAACTCCGTCAGAGATATGTACCACATGCTTACAATCCGGGAAAGGATAATGTAATCATGATTTTTCGTAAACATACAACACCTGAAGATGATAAATACCATAATCTTCCCTATTACTGCGCCCGCGTACAAAGACGTTGTATTTTAAAGAAAAGGAGGTGAATCAGGCTTCAATTTCCAGAGTCTGAAGAGATCGTTGTTATTGATAACGCAAATGGGATGCATGCTTTTAATCGGTTTGAAGAGGAAGGACATATGGAGAGATACATATGCCACTTAAGGCTTATTGATCTTACTCGAGACGATCTATATGATCTTGGTGATCCGGCACTGGAAGATTAGAGGCGCGTGGTTTTGTGTGTTCATAACACAAAAAAATCGAGAAATTTACCATTCTTAGGTATTTCAACATCCTCTGGAATCAACATTAATTCTTCCGCCACAAACTTCGATCAGGTCCATCTGCCAAGTAGTATAGTAGACGGGTACCGGTTACGATACAGTCCAGCCTGTATGTACGCTTCAGCCAATAGGCATCCGTTGCACGTCTTTTTTGATCCCCATGTTCCTCGCCGGGTTGTAGCAGATACAAGTATAATCCGTCATCGGGTAGAGGCTTTTCCTCAGGATACTCCTCGCTTTTTGCAAGTGGTGTACGTCATCGAGCTTAATGGCTTTTGAATGTTTCATACCAATCATAGCGGTTTTGGTGTTGTTCAAACTCTTGAAGACAGTGTACAGATTCTTGACCCATATAATGCTAGCTTCGTCAGTGAGACTACTCTGCTCAGTAAGTAGTTTGATCGCTTTTCTCCCGATCCAGAGATGTTCTGGTTGGTAATATATATGACTTAGCTTTTCAGCTTCATCCGTTGTAACAATATGCTTTACTTTTGACATGTTTATTATACATGTCAGAAAGCGATTACATCCATTTGTACGCTATGAAGCCGAGGAGGGTTAATGAGCCAAGAATGAACGTCAGCTCCCCGTCTTGTTGAGGCTTCGATGGGATATAAAAATCGGATAATTTTGGAGCTTTTTCAATTGTCGCGATGAAATACTCCCTCATTCCGTCGTCGAGCTCCTTGAGACTTTGACCCGCAGCACGCTGTTCCTCCCGTCGTCTATTGTACCAATCTATTTTTGCCTGTCTGTCACGTACCTATTGAGATTGTGCTGCTTGTAATTTCTCAACCGTTAAATCATGTCTTTTCCGCTCTTCTTCACCATGACCCGAAAGTTTGCTGAATAGGAAATTTGATCCTGAGAAAGCGAGCGCGTTAATCAGCGCACCTCCTGCCATAATCGCGAGAGTTGCCATCTTTATTTTGTAGATCCAAGGCCTACAAAAACAAATTTTGCTGCACTAATATTATACACTGTGGAACCTGCCATCAAGTATATGTAATTGCGCGTCCATCAAGAGATAGACGTAGCACCTAATATCCCCAGTTCCTGTATCTGCTTTTTTCATCATATGCAGTGTGATCCCATCCGATAATCTCTGCAATGGAATTCCTGATCCATGTAACAAGGGGTCCGGTGTCGATCTGAAATCCACGAAAATCGCAAAGCGCTCAGTCATATATTGTCCTATCGTGACTTCACTATCGTGGCATCCGAACAGTTCAACTATTTGCTCCAGATGATATCTTTGCATCATACCATGGGAGTATAAAGCAGAGGGCTCACCTTCCACGGTAATAGTGATCTTCTCGATCTTTGAATTATAAAATTTCTCATTATTCCCAGAATATGGCTTATCTGCATTGGTATCTTTAAATAATAAGAGAATACCCTTAAGGCTCTTGCTCGGCGTATCGAGTTGTAGATTGTAGCTGGTATCGGCCTTTTTCATATACAGTATACGTTCGTATGGTAAGGCGAGGCGGCTGCATCGCAACATCATCGCACTTGCAAGCTCTTCGTTTGTCACCTTGTCGAATTGAAAACAAATATTTGTTATTTTGTAGGAAGGATCGGCTGCCTTCGCGGCTGTTGAGCCTGCCGCTGGGGTTCCGGCATCCTTTATAACGTCACCATATGAAGCGAAATGTAGAACGAACTGCAGTCTATCGTGTAAGCCTGCTTGGTTGAATTGGAGATCCCTCGTGAGTTCGAACATGGAGCCAAGAGGTATTGCGAAGGTCTTTCCATACGCTGCCACGATCGCCTTTTCCTCGTCATTTCCTACGTGATCGTTGGCTTTAACCTGTAGAGCCCTGATGGTGCCGTCATTAGGATTAATCCCTTCCAAAATTAAGTTATTCTCTCTATTGAATTTTGAAATCCACAGGTCTTTGTACACACTGAATACATTGTAGTCAGCGATATTCTGAATTTCGTTAGCATTCAACGTAAACCGTAAACCCCGTACCAATGTCTCGCCGATATTGGAGACTATGGTTCGTTTAGTATTCGTACCAGTCAGCTCGAGGTCGAAAAGCAACTTGATTGATCCAGGAAAAATCAAATCGTTTTGACCTATATTAGGAATATCCACGTACAGGTCTTCGTTCTGATTTATTGTGCTGGGTACATGCGATACTTTCACCCTTTGTTTTTTTCCCTTCATGCCATACATGATTTTCAATTCCTTATGCGGATCTAATTTACCAAATGCACTCATTTATTTATAGCAGTTGGAGTTGAAATAAACTATGGATAATCCAGGATATGAAGGAGACTTTACGCCAGAACGAGATATAGAAGATGAACCTGAAGAGTTTAGTAGTGAGATCCTTCGACCCGAGGATATTCCAGATACAAGCACTACGTCCGCAATACCTTCACAAGGTGACACTCTCGCGGCAAGGCAGGAGATACTAAAATCAAATTGATAGCCTATACGAAGCTCTTAGTGAGGAGCTGGGGCAACCGAATGCCAGACACAATGATAACTTTACAATAGAAGGTAATCAGCTTACCTACGATGGTATAGAGCTTACAAAACAAAATTGTGAGTTGAGAGCCGTGGGTGCGATAAAAAAAGCCTTGGGCGCTGGTAGGTTGCGAACCATGGGGTTTACTGACTATACCACACCTCACAAAGGTAGTAAAAAGATGGCGCAGGGACTATTGAATAATATTGATACCATCGAGGACAACCCTGGTGACATCGAGATGTTGCCATTACTCGAGAATGTGCTTGATGAAACGAAGAGTTTGATAGAAGATACTTTCTTTACTGAATCCTTCGACGAACGTGAAAGAAGAAAGCTTCATTTCTATGTTAGAACGCTCAAGGACGAGTTGAATAATGTGAAAAGTAAAATGATTTACTACGATGGTGAGCTTTCCAAGGCAGATGACAAGATCAAGAGGCTTGAGGCAAAGAAGGCTGGGTCCAACGTATCAGAGAAGCAGCAAAATATCTGGGGTGAGGAGCTCGATAAGGTCAAGGAAAATAGTGAAAAGTTAAAGAATGATCGAAAGGCTATAATAGAATCACATGGTTTACTATCATCTAAAATTCACAATCAGTTGAAAAATATTAAAGACACCCTCATGAAAATAGCTGAAGATGATACCTCATTACGGGAGAAGCTCAGCATTCTATTCAAAGAACAGGGTATTACTATTGCCAGCATTGTCTCAGCCGTGGGCTTGCTGATATCAACCCTCGTATTAGCACTCACAGGAGGTAGTGGGGCAGTATCAGGTGTGGAAGGAGGTGGTGGTAGCAAAGGGTTTGTGCAAAAACAATTGGAGAGACTCGGGAAATTTTTAAAGTATCTTGCTGGCAAAGCGGGAGCTGCCCTCCCAGGGATCATCGGTACCATCGTATCGTTCTTTTTTCGGGTAGCCGCCAAAGTAGTGGAGTATGTAGCGAGGCACTTGTACCTAGCCATCGCGGGAGTTGTAGTTATCGTGGTGGCTTACGTCGGGAGGAAGGGTGATAAGAGATCGTAAATTCACGTCTAATTTGTTGATCAACAGATTAGACTTACTTAAACCAAACATACGCGAGGATCAGTCCTATTCCCAACGTGATAATGGTGGCCTTGATAACATCATGCTGCCTGTGGGCTTCCTTGGTATCAGGCGACTTTATATGTTGCCTAGGAGGTGTAGTGAAAGATGCCTTATGTTTGACAACTTTGGTATTCAGATCTAGCTCTACACCAACACCGATATTAGAAAGAGCAATTAGAACGTTGTTCTCATACCCTAATATGTTTCCAATGCGAAGATCCATATTCGAGGGAAGCATGTATACGATGGACATTACAGCAAAATTTACTGTTGTTCTGGCATACTGCAGCACCTTTTGAAACTCGGTGATATCTTGACCTACGTTCTCATCGCGTAAAACCATGTCCTAGAATTTCTGCAATAATATTTGCCTCGCTGTATAGTTATCGGCATTAGATCCTAGGATTGATGCCTTTGCACTCCCTTGAGATCCTAGCAATAAGACAACATAGACGCGTATACTTTCACTCAATTTTGTGAGGCCTTCCGATGTTAGACCCTGAGAGGTTGCTATTATAAATTTGGCCCAATCCCCATTAACCTGTGGCCACCAACGGCCGTTGGTTAACGACGACATGATTGCTTTGAACTTGTACAAAGCGTTGGGATTCGCACTATATTCGCGACATACTCGCGCGTAACCCGAGGTAGAGTAAGGGCTCTCGTACTGAGAAAAGCCTCCTTTGTATGACATGGGTACCTTGGTAGTACACGTGAAATTTAAAGATCGAGTTAGCGAGGGGTACGGAGCCACTCATGTGCTTGGCAGAGATCCCCAACGCCGTTGTCGCGCAATGACAAGCAAAATTTACTTGGATGTTTCAATAATTCAAGGCTTGGCCTTTCCAATTTATACTCACGGGATCATTCAACAGATTAGTAGGAACTGTGATAGGATATTTGGTGAACTGTGGGAATGCCACGGAAATGTGCTGAGTAGTAGACACGTAGAGGTCCTGATGCTCCAACTTAGTTATGCCAAGAGGCCATTCGCCTCTATTGGAATTGTACTTTGCCTTTGGATTATAGCTATAAATATTCATCTTTTTTTTAAAGAAAAGATGAAACAACTCTATATTACTGATATCGAAAAGCCTACTATATTTGAGGACTACCTAGGGCCTGACACGAAGATCGCTCTCAAATCCCTCAGCATTAGAGCTACGTGGTTGAACTTTTTCGAAAAAAATAATGATATCAAGATTTATAAAGCGACGCCCGGATCGACCAATGATGGGGATTTTACAGCTGGGGATTTTGAAACCCTCATCACAATCGAGAAAGGTCTATATAGGATAGAAGATCTCGCTGTCATAGTCAACAAACATGCGGGAGGAAGGATCAAACTTTTCGTACTTAGGAATGGGGTATGTGAAATAAGAGTAAATAAGGGATACGTTGCAATAGTCGATAAAACACTGACGGATCTTCCAGGATATAATTTTGATACGAAGTCGATGTTCACCGAAGGCGATCACGACAGTTATTACAAAACTGACGTATATCAGCGACTGAGACCCACTTGTCACCAACTCGATGAATATGATTGCTTCCTCAATGGAAGAAGATCTAAAATTCTCGCTATCCTACCGACCAAAGAAGTAAGCTGGGGAGATATGATGACCTGGATCTTTGACACTCCTGTATACATACCCCTTCAAGGGTCCACCGATCACCTCACTTTTTTGTTGACGGACGAACATCATCATGATAAAAACGTATCATTTGTAGGAATTACCATACACTTGCTCATAGAATAAATGAATAATGATGATGTTATGAAGCTATATCCTAGCTTACCGCCTAGTGCTCCAGACCATGAGAATAACGAGGGGCATGTGTATCGATTAAAGAAAATAGAGGAAATAGAACAGTTTCTACGAAATGAGGTAAAACAACGTGAAAAGCTGTCGAAAAAATTTGGAATGCATGGGACTTTGGTACACTACATGGATCATGGATTGCTTGCAATAAGCGTGATAACAAGTGGTGTCGGTATTGGGAGCATGCTTAGTGGTATTGGAGTACCTCTGGCCGTCGCCATGGGAGGCATTACCATAGCTGTGGGATTAGGACAGACAGCACTAAAGCAAGGTGGTAAAGAGCTAAATTACAAACGCAAAAAGCATGATAGTATAAGATTATTAGCGGAAACGAAGCTGAATAGTATAGTCGATTTGATATCAAGGGCGATTGAGAATGGAATTATATCCGGCTATGAATTTTCACTAATAAACCAAGAGAAGCAAAAATATATGCTGTTAAAGGAGCAGATTCGACAACGTACGAAAAAGATCGTGGAAACGATCAATAACCAAGAAAGGCAGCAATTAATAGCCAAAGGCCGCGATGAGGCGAGAGTAGAATTGTTAAAAAACTTGCAGTCTGCGCAGTATGTAAGCGCTACTTAGACAAACCACCAGCGTATTAATGATTTTAATGTTTTGTATAAAACATTAAATGATACCCACAACCTCACCGGTATCTTTATCGATCATAAAATCACCGTCATAGATGATATTTCGCTTTTGTTTCGCTTCCAAGCCTCTGATGTACTCATCCAATATTTTTATGGCGGCGATATCCGAGCATGACTTGCAATATGGCTCATCAGTCTGTATTGCAATATCGTTATATTTTACCTTATTAAATGCGGCTATAATTTCACCCTTTTTGAGGATTGAGTAACCTTTAATACCCAGCTCTCTCGCTTCTCTTTTCAAATCATTCATAGTTTATTTTGTATACAACATTAATATACAAAAATCTGTCGCGTTTTTACTATACTACAACGAATGGTTCTTCTTGATCATCTGAATTAATAAGGTGCCAGGTCCTTAAAGGTTGTTGCACCGGTTTAAACTTACATTCTTCCAGAAGAACCTGGATGAAATGCTTTGAATTCTGCCGATAAATGCTGGATATTTTTAAAATGCAGATGCATTCGCAAGGTTGCTTTAGTGGTACTGGTTTATCGTAGAAATATGTGTTTATTTTACCATCCCATTCTTTTATTTTTGTGTTCAGGTATCTACTGTTCTTCACTGATGAGGTCGTGAACTCACTACCATAAACCTTCTCTATCCTGGCAAGGATACACTTATACTTTTCCAGCCATTCAGGATGTTGATGTATATCAAATGACATGGTAAGCGACGATCCATCGTCATATCTGGATGCACCATTGCTATATAACCCTCTCGGTGTTATGATTAACAACGATGATATCTTGTTATTATGTTTATAACCAATGACAAAACGATCATCCCTGCCTTTGTTAACGTTAATCGGATCGCTAACTACGATGTTCTCAATTTGAACCTCGTCAATATTAAGTACTGTTGGTTCACTATAGAAATCCCTTGTCTCTACGGAGTCATTGTAAAATTTGAACATCCTTTATTATAATAAGCAGGGCCAACTAAGAATTTTTACAAATACACAATCCACTGTTGTACGTTATATCATCATATAGTGCTGCGAGCAAAGCATCCTTTCTTTTATGATTAATCTCCGTCCACACTTCTCACATCTATCATATTTATCAAATGCGATCCCGCATTCGTCGCAATACTCAGGCATCGTTTATTTACTCCACAAGAGCTTGAGTTACGCCTTTTCATCTTCCGAGAAGCACCAGCCTATAACTCTGTCGGGATACCATGTAATAGGAAGTATCTCTTCCTTAATCCTGGCCTTTTCCTTCTTCCTCGATCAATACGCATCAAGTACTTCGGAATCAATTTCATTATTTATCATTTGATTCATGAACCAATCAGGAACATACGCGAGGGTACTGGGTGCTTTCTGTGCCGCTATTGTACACATTCCTTGAGTCTTGAAATGATCTGGAACATGTCTTAGCATCCCTGGATACTCTCCAACCGCCATAGTGCACATATCCCATGTCTTGAACCTATCGGGGGTATACCTGAATAGCCAGGAGTCCTTTTGAACAGCACCATTGCACATTTCTTGAGTTTTGAATTGGTCCGGTACATACCTTACCACTGGAGGATCCTCTTCAACCAATTTCTTCCATCTTTCTTTTCTCCAATTCATATTACTTTTTGTTTCCAACTAACAATTTTTCTAAAACAGTTGAATAATTTTTACTCATATTCTGTATAATAGCATATGTGCTATTGCGCATGCGTTGATGATGTCATGTATTTCTGGTATCTATTATTATGTGTTGGCATTTAATATGATTATGTGTTATTATCAGCATATGATTTTTCTATTTTGAGATTGAGGTGGTGGTGGAAATGATGGAAGCGGGGTTTTTAAGGGGTAAAGGTGTGGAAGGAGCAAAAACCTGATTATAATCACTCCTTAGTACTACTCCATTGGTCCAGTCGTTCCACTCTCAATAGAGTCCTAAGTCGTTTTCCCTAGCGCAATGGCTTTAGAAGGCCGTGAACTACATGCACAGGCCTCCAAATACTGTGATACGGTCTTTTGCCGCCTATTAAGGGCCTTACACGTAAGTCGCGTGATTCCGCGAGCTGGCGCATGTTACCATTGTTCAAATCCTTCCACTCTCAATGGACTACGACGTCGTAAGCCGTCTTCCCTGGCTCCATGGTTTGGAATGCCGTCAACTACATGCACACGCCTCTAAAAATCGTAATGCGGTCTTTTGCGGCCTAGTAAACACCTTACACGTGAATCATGTGGTTCCACGCGTCCAAGCCTGTTATCATTGCTCTAGTCCTTCCACTCTCATTAGACTACGACGTCCTAATTCTTTTTCCCTGGCGCCATGGCTTTAGAACGCCCTGAACTACATGCACAGGCCTCTGAATGCTGTAACGAGCTTTTGCCGCCTAATGAAGCTTTTACACGTAAATCACGTGATTCCGCGTGCCTGGGCAGGTTACCATTGCCCAAATCCTTTCACTCGCAATGAACTACGACGTATAAAGTCATTATTCCTGGCTCTATGCATTTCGAACGCCATCAACTACAAGCACACGTCCCAAAAAGGCCGTAATGCGGTCTTTTGCGGCCTAATAAAGGCCTTATACGTAAATCACGTAGTTCCACGCGTTCAAGCCGGTTACTTTTGGTCTAGTCCTTCCATTCTCAATAGACTACGACGTCGTAAGTCTTTCTCCCTGGCGCCATGGCTATAGAACGACGTGAACTACATGACAGGCCTCTAAAAGCTGTAACACGGCCTCTGGCCGCCTAACAAAAGGCCTTACACGTAAATCACGTAGTTCCACACGTCTAAGCTGGTTACCATTGCTCTAGTCCTTCCACTGTTAATTAGCTACGACGCTCTAAGGCGTTTTCCCTGCGACATGGCTTTAGAACGCCGTCAACTACAAGCACACCTCTCTAAACGCCATAGTACGGTCTTTTGCAGCCTAATAAAGGCCTTACAGGTAAATCGCGTATTTCGATACGTCCAAGCCGGTTATCATTGCTCTAGTGCTTCCACCCTTTATGGACTACGACGTTGTAAGCCGTTTTCCCAGGTTACATGACTATAGAACGCCGTCAACTACATGCACAGGCCTCTAAATTCTGTAATAGTGTCTTTTGCCGCCTATTAAAGGTCTTACGCGAAAATCATGCGGCTCCGCGTGCCTGCGCAGATTATCATTGGTCTAGTTCTTTCACTCTCAATAGACTACGACGTCCTAAGTCGTTTTCCCTGGCGCCATGGCTTTAGAACGCCGTGAACAACGTGCACATGCCTCTAAATGCTGTAAAACGGACTTTTGCCACATAATAAAGGCCATACTCGAAATTCGCTGGTTCTGCGTGCCTGCGCAAGTTACCATTGGTTTAGTGCTTCCACTCTTAATAGACTACGACATCCTAAGTTCTTTTTCTTGGCACCAAGGCTGTAGAACGCTGTCAACTACGTGCACACTGATCTAAAGGCTTCAATATGGCCTTTTGCCGTATAATGAAGATCTTACACTTAAATCACCTGGATCCAAGCATCCAAGGAGGCTACCATTGTTTTAATCATTCCACTCTCAATAGACTACGATGTCCTAAGTTGTTTTCCCTGGCGCTATGGCTTTAGAATGCCGTCAACTACATGTACACGCCTCTAAACGCCGAAATGCGGTCTTTTGCGGCATAATAAACACCTTACACGTGAATCACGTGGTTCCACGCGTTCAAGCCTGTTATTAATGCTTTAATCATTCCACTCTCAATAGACTACGACGTCCTAGGTCGATTTCCCTGGCGCCATCGCTTTAGACCGCCGTGAACTACATGAAAAGGCCTCTAAATGCTGCAATATGGTCTTTTGCCGCATAATAACGGCCTTACTTGTAAATAACATGGTTCCTCGTGCATGTGCAGGGTATCATTGCTCTAGCCCTTCCACTCGCAATAGACTACGACGTCCTAAGTTGTTTTGCTTGGCGCCATGGCTTTGGAGCGCCGTCAACTGCGTGCACAAACGTTTAAAGGCCGTAATACGGTCTTTTCCGGACTAATAAAGGCCTTACACGGAGATCACGTGGTTCCACGCGTCCAAGCCTGTTACTATTGGTGTAGTTCTTTCACTCTCAATGGACTACGACGTCCTAAGTCGTTTTCCCTGTCTCTATGCTTTTAGAACGCCGTCAACTACAAATACACGCCTCTTAAGGCCGTACTTAATATGGACCTTACATGGAAATTAAGTCGTTCCACGCGTCCAACCCCATTACCATTGACCTAGCCCTTTCATTCTCAAAGGACTAGAACGTCCTAAGTTGTTTTCCACGGCGCTATGGCTGTAGAACGCCGTCAACTACGTGCAAACGCGTCTAAAGGCTGCAATATGGCTTTTCTCGCGTAACAAAGGCCTTACTCGTGGATATCATGATTCCGCTTGCCTGCGCTGGTTACCATTGGTCTAGTACTTCCACTCTCAATGCACTACCACGTCGTAAGTTGTTTTCTCTGGCTCCATGGCTTTGGAACGCCGTCAACTACAAATACACGCCTCTTAAGGCCGTACTATGGCCTTTTGCGGCCTAATAAAGGCCTTACACGTAAATCGCGTGGTTCCACGCGTCCCAGCCTGTTACCATTGTTCTATTCCTTGCACTCTCAATTGACTACGACGTTCTAAGTCCTTTTCTCTGGCACAATGGCTTTGGAATGCCGTCAACTACGCGCACACGCGCCTAAAGGCTGCAATATGGGCTTTTGCTGCGTAATAACGGCCTTACTTGTAAATATCATGGTTCCTCGTGCAAGCGCAGGTTATCATTGGTCTAGTCTGTCCACTCTCAATGGACTACCAATTCCTAAGTCGTTTTCCCTGGCTCCATGCCTTTAGAACGCAATCAACTAAAAGCACACGCCTCTAAATGCCGTAATACGGTGGTTTGCGGCCAAATAAAGACCTTACACGTAAATAACATGATTCCGTCTGCCTGTGTAGGTTACCATTGGTCAAGTCCTTCCACTCTCAATGGACTACGACGTCCTAAGTCGTTTTTCTTGGCGCCAGCACTTCAGAACTCCGTGAACTGCATGTACAGGTCTCCAAATTCTGTATTACCGTCTTTTGCGGCCTAATAAAGACCTTGAACGAAAATCACGTGGTTCCACGCGTCCAAGCCTGTTAGTATTGGTCTAGTCCTTCCACTCTCAACGAGTGGAAGGACTAAATCTTAAGGTTTTACACGCAAATCACGTGAATCCACGTGCCTGTGCGGATTACCATTGCCCAAAACCTTCCACTCGCAAGGGACTACGACGTTAAAAGTTGTTATTCCTGGCTATACGCATTTAAAACGCCGTCAACTACAAGCAAACGCCTCTAAAGGCCGTAATACGGTATTTTGCGGCCTAATAAAGAGCTTACACGTAAATCCCGTGGTTCCACTCTCAATAGACTACGACGTCCTAAGTCGCTTTTCGTGGCGCCATGCCTTCAGAACGCCGTGAACTACATGTGCAGATCTCTAAATGCTGTATTACGGTCGTTTGCCGCCTAATAAAGGCCTTACACATAAATCACGTGGTTTCGCATACCTGTGCGTTTTACCATTCGTCTACTCCTTCCATTCTCAATAGACTTTGACATCGTAAGTCGTTTTCCTTGGCGCATTGGCTTTAAAACGCCGTCAACTTCATGTACAAGCCTACAAAGGCTGTAATATGACCTTTTGTCGCATAATAAGGGCCTTACTTGCAAATATCATGGTTCCTCGTGAATGCAAAGGTTATCATTGGCCTAGTCCTTCCACTCTCAATTGACTACGACGTCCTAAGTCGCTTTTCCTGGTGCATTGGCTTTAGAACGCCGTGAACTACATGCGCAGGCCCCAAATGCTGTAAAACGGTCTTTTGCCGCCTAATAAAGGTCTTACGCAAAAATCATGTGGCTCCACGTGCCTGCGCAGATTACCATTGGTTTAATTCTTCCACTCTTAATAGACTACGACGTCCTAAGTAGTTTTCCCTGGCGCCATGGCTTTAGAACGCCGTAAACTACATGCACACGCCATTAAATACTGTAATACGGCATTTTGCCTCCTACTAAAGGCATTACACGTAAATCACGTTGTTCTGCAAACCTACGCAAGTTAGCATTGGTCTAGTCCTTCCACTCTCAATAGACTACCTCATCGTAGGTTGTTTTCCCTAGCGCCATGGCTTTAGAACGCTGTCAACTACAAGCACACCTCTCTAAATGCCATAGCACTGTCTTTTGCGGCCTAATGAAGGCCTTACACGTAAATCACGTGGTTCTGCATACCGGTGCGGTTTGGTGTAGTCCTTCCACTCTCAATGCACTACAACGCCCAAAGTTGTTTTCTCTAGCTGCATGACTTTAGAACGCCGTTAACTACAAGCACACGCCTCTAAATGCTGTAATACGGTCTTTTGCCGCCTAATAAAGGCCTTACTCGTAAATCGCGTGGTTTCACACGTCCAAGGCTGTTACCATTTGTCTACTTCTTCCACTCTCAATAGACTACGACGTCGTAAGTCGCTTTCGTTGGCGCACTGACTTTAAAACGCCGTCAATTTCACGCACAGACCTATAAACAATGTAATACTGTCTTATGTCGCGTAATAAAAACCTTACTCGTAAATATCAGGGTTCCTTGTGAATGCTCAGGTTATCATTGGTCAAGTCCTTCCACTCTCAATGGACTACGTCGTCCTAAGTCGTTTTTCTTGGCGCCATGGCTTCAGAACGCCGTGAACTATATGTACAGGTCTCCAAATGCTATATTACCGTCTTTTGCTGCCTAATAAAGACCTTACCCGAAAATCACGTGGTTCCACGCGTCCAAGCCTGTTAGTATTGGTCCAGTCCTTCCACTCTCAACGAGTGGAAAGACTAGACCTTAAGGTTTTACACGTAAATCACGTGAATCCACGTGCCTCTGCAGTTTACCATTGCCCAAAACCTTCCACTCGCAATGGACTACGAGGTTAAAAGTTGTTATTCCTGGCTGTACGCATTTAAAACGCTGTCAACTACAAGCAAACGCCTCTAAAGGCCGTAATACGGTATTTTGCGGCCTAATAAAGAGCTTACACCTAAATCACGCGGTTTCGCATACCTGTGCGTTTTACCATTGGTCTACTCCTTCCATTCTCAATAGACTTCGACATCGAAAGTCGTTTTCCTTGGCGCATTGGCTTTAAAACACATTCAACTTCATGTACAGACCTCTAAATACTGTAATACTGTCTTTTGTCACGTAATAAAGGCCTTACTCGTATAAATCATGGCTCCTCGTAAATGCACAGGTTGTCATTGGTCCAGTCCTTCCACTCTCAATTGACAGCGACGTCCTAAGTTGCTTTCTGTGGCTCCATGCCTTTGGAACGCCATGCACACGCCATTAAAAACTGTAATACGGCATTTTGCCACCTACTAAAGGCCTTACACGTAAATCACGTTGCTCTGCGTGCCTACGCAAATTACCATTGGTCTAGTCCTTCCACTCTCAATGCACTACGAAGTCCTAAGTTGCTTTCTGTGGCTCCATGACTTTGGAACGCCGTAAACTACATGCACACGCCATTAAATACTGTAATACGGCATTTTGCTACCTACTAAAGGCCGTACACGTAAATCACATTGTTCTGCGTGCCTACGCAAGTTACCATTGGTCTAGTCCTTCCACTTTCAATAGACTACCACATCGTAAGTCGCTTTCCCTAGCGCCATGGCTTTAGAATGCCGTCAACTGCAAGCACACCTCTTTAAATGCCATAGACCGGTCTTTTGCGGCCTAATGAAGGCCTTACACGTAAATCACGTGGTTCCGCATGCCTGTGCGGTTTGGTGTAGTCCTTCCACTCTCAATGCACTACAACGCCCTAAGTTCTTTTCTCTAGCTGCATGACTTTAGAACGCCGTTAACTACAAGCACACGCCTCTAAATGCTGTAATACGGTCTTTTGCCGCCTAATTAAGGACTTATTCGTAAATTGCTGGTTCTGTGTGCCTGCGCAGGTTACCATTGGTGTAATTCTTCCCATTTGAATGCACTACAACGTCCTAACATGTTTTCTTCGTCTCTATGGATTTGGAACGCTGTCAACTACATGCACAGACGTGTAAAGGCTGTAATACGGCCATTTGCCACCTAATAAAGGCCTTACACGCAAATTACGTGGTTTCAACAGTCCAAGCCGGTTATCATTGGTCTAATGCTACCCCTCTCAATGCACTACGACGTCCTAAGTTGTTTTCTTCTTGGTCGGTGGACTTGGAACGCCGTCAACTGCAAGCACACACCTGTAAAGGCCGTAATACAGTCTTTTGCGGCCTAATAAAGGCCTCACACGTAAATTACGTGCTCCCACGTTCTTGCGCAGGTTGCCATTGGTCTAATCCTTCCACTCTCCATCGACTGCGACGTCCTAAGTCGTTTTCCCCAGCGCCATGGCTTTAGAACATCGTCAACTACATGCACAGGCCTCTAAAGGTTGTGATATGGGCTTTTGCGGCCTAATAAAGGCGATACACGAAAATCACGTTGTTCCACCAGTGTGTGCAGGTTACCATTGGTCAACTTCTTCTACTCTTAATGGACTACTACGTTCTAGGACGATTTCCCTCGCACCATGGCTTTACAACGCCGTCAACTACATGCACAGGCCTCTAAAAACTGTGATACGGTCTTTTGCCGCCTATTAAGGGCTTTACACGTACGTCGCGTGGTTCCGCGTGCTTGCGCATGTTACCATTGTTCAAGTCCTTTCACTCTCAATGGACTACGACGGCCTAAGTCGTTTTCTTCTTGGTCGATGGTTTTGGAATGCGGTCAACTACATGCACACGCCTCTAAAGGCCGTAATGCGGTCTTTTGCGGCCTAATAAACACCTTACACGTGAATCACGTGGTTCCACGCGTTCAAGCCTGTTATCAATGCTCTAGTCCTCCCACTCTCAATAGACTACGACTTCCTTATTCTTTTTCCCTGGCCCAATGGCTATAGAACGCCCTGTACTACATGCACAGGCCTCTGAATGCTGTAATACGATCTTTTGCCGCTTAATGAAGCTTTTTCACGTAAATCCCGTGTTTCCGCGTGCCTGTACAGGTTACCATTGCTCAAATCATTCCGCTCGCATTGGACTACGACGTCCAAAGTCGTTATTCCTGGCTTCATGCACTTAGAACGCCATCAACTACAAGCACACGCCACTAAAAGCCGTAATGCGGTCTTTTTCGGCCTAGTAAAGACTTTACACGTAAATGACATGGTTCCACTTGTCCAAGACACTTAGCATTGCTCTAGTCCTTCCACTATCAATGCACTACAACGCCCTAAGTTGTTTTCTCTAGCTGCATGACTTTAGAACGTCGTTAACTACAAGCACACGCCTCTAAATGCTGTAATACGGTCTTTTGCCGCCTAATAAAGGCCTTACTCGTAAATCGCGTGGTTCCACGTGCCTGCGCAAGTTACCATTGGTCAAATCCTTCCACTCTCCATAAACTACGACGTCCTAAGTCGTTTTCCCTGGCGCCATGGCTTTAGAAAGCCGTGAACAACATGCACATGCCTCTGAATGCTGTAAAACGGTCTTTTGCCGCCTAATAAAGGACTTAGTCGTAACTCCCCGGTTTCACGTGTTTGTGCAGGTTAGTATTGGTCTGGTCTTTCCATTCTCAATGGACTACAAGGTCATAAGTCGTTTTCCCTAGGACCATAGCTTTAGAACATCGTCAACTACATGCATAGGCCTCCAAAGTTTGCAATATGCTTTTTACATGCCTAATAAAGGCTTGAAACGTAAATCACTTGGTTCTACGTGGCTGTGCAGGTTACCATTGCTCTACTCCTTCAACTCTCAATGGACTATTACGTCATAAGTCGTTTTTCTTGACACCATGGCTTTAGAACGCCGTCAACTACATGCACAGGCCTCTAAAGGCCGTAATATGGCTTTTGCCGCCTAATAAAGGCCTTACACGTAAATCCCCCCGTTTTACGTGTTTGTGCAGGTTAGTATTGGTCTAGTCTTTTCATTCTCAATGGACTACAAGGTCGTACCTCGCTTTCCCGGGCACCATGGCTTTAGAACGCCGTCAACTACATGCACAGGCCTCCAAAGGCCGTAATATGTACTTTTGCCGGTTAATAAAGGCCCTACGCGTAAATTACGTGCTCCCACGTTCTTGCGCAGGTTACCATTGGTCTAGCCATTCTACTCTCAATGGACTACGACGTCTTAAGTCGTTTTCCCCAGAGCCATGGGTTTAGAACGCCGTTAACTACATGCACAGGCCTCTAAAGGCCGTAATATGGCTTTTGCCGCCTGTGCTTGTGCTGGTTATTATTGGTCTAGTCCTTCCTCTCTCAATGGACTACAAGGTCGGACGTCGCTTTCCCTGGCACCATGGCTTAAGAACTCTGTCAACCCCACGCAAAGGCCTTTAAAAGGCGTAATATGGCGTTTTGCCGTCTAATAAAGGCCTTACGTGTAAATTACGTGCTTCCACGTTCTTGCGCAGGTTACCATTGGTCTAATCCTTCCACTCTCCATGGACTGCGACGTCCTAAGTCGTTTTCCCCAGCGCCATGGCTTTAGAACATCGTCAACTACATGCACAGGCCTCTAAAGGTTGTGATATGGGCTTTTGCGGCCTAATAAAGGCGATACACGAAAATCACGTTGTTCCACCAGTGTGTGCAGGTTACCATTGGTCAACTTCTTCTACTCTTAATGGACTACTACGTTCTAGGACGATTTCCCTCGCACCATGGCTTTACAACGCCGTCAACTACATGCACAGGCCTCTAAAAACTGTGATACGGTCTTTTGCCGCCTATTAAGGGCTTTACACGTACGTCGCGTGGTTCCGCGTGCTTGCGCATGTTACCATTGTTCAAGTCCTTTCACTCTCAATGGACTACGACGGCCTAAGTCGTTTTCTTCTTGGTCGATGGTTTTGGAATGCGGTCAACTACATGCACACGCCTCTAAAGGCCGTAATGCGGTCTTTTGCGGCCTAATAAACACCTTACACGTGAATCACGTGGTTCCACGCGTTCTAGCCTGTTATCAATGCTCTAGTCCTCCTACTCTCAATAGACTACGACTTCCTTATTCTTTTTTCCTGGCCCAATGGCTATAGAACGCCCTGAACTACATGCACAGGCCTCTGAATGCTGTAATACGATCTTTTGCCGCTTAATGAAGCTTTTTCACGTAAATCCCGTGTTTCCGCGTGCCTGTGCAGGTTACCATTGCTCAAATCATTCCGCTTGCATTGGACTACAACGTCCAAAGTCGTTATTCCTGGCTTCATGCACTTAGAACGCCATCAACTACAAGCACACGCCTCTAAAAGCCGTAATGCGGTCTTTTTCGGCCTAGTAAAGACCTTACACGTAAATGACATGGTTCCACGCGTCCAAGACTCTTAGCATTGCTCTAGTCCTTCCACTATCAATGCACTACAACGCCCTAAGTTGTTTTCTCTAGCTGCATGACTTTAGAACGTCGTTAACTACAAGCACACGCCTCTAAATGCTGTAATACGGTCTTTTGCCGCCTAATAAAGGCCTTACTCGTAAATTGCGTGGTTCCACGTGCCTGCGCAAGTTACCATTGGTCAAATCCTTCCACTCTCCTTAAACTACGATGTCCTAAGTCGTTTTCCCTGGCGCCAGTGCTTTAGAAAGCCGTGAACAACATGCACATGCCTCTGAATGCTGTAAAACGGTCTTTTGCCGCCTAATAAAGGACTTAGTCGTAAATTGCTGGTTCTGCGTGCCTGCGCAGGTTACCATTGGTCTAATCCTTCCACTCTCCATAGACTACGACGTCCTAAGTCGTTTTGCTTGGCGCCATGGCTTTAGAACGCCGTGAACTACATGCACAGGCCTCTAAATACTGTAATACGGTCTTTTGCCGCCTATTAAGGGCCTTTCACGTAAATTACGTTGTTCCACGCGTCCAGGTCGGTTAACATTGCTCTAATCCTTCCACTCTCAATTGACTACGACGTTCTAAGTTGTTTTCCTTGGCGGCATGGCTTTGAAACGCCGTCAACTGCGTGCACAAGCGTTTAAAGGCCGTAATACGGTCTTTTCCGGACTAAAGGCCTTACACCGAGATCACGTCGTTCCACGCGTCCAAACCTGTTACTATTGGTGTAGTTCTTCCACTCTCAATTGACTACGACGTCCTAAGTCGTTTTCCCTGTCTCTATGCTTTTAGAACGCCGTCAACTACAAATACACCCCTCTAAAGGCCGTACTATGGCCTTTTGCCGCCTAATATGGACCTTACATGAAAATTACATCGTTCCACGCGTCCAAGCCCATTACCATTGATCTAGCCCTTTCATTCTCAATGGACTGGAACGTCCTAAGTTGTTTACTACGCTGTTATGGCTGCAGAACGCCGTCAACTACGTGCAAACGCATCTAAAGTCTGCAATATGGCTTTTCTGGCGTAACAAAAGCCTTACTCGTAAATATAATGATTCCGCTTGCCTGCGCTGGTTACCATTGGTCTAGTACTGCCACTCTCAATGCACTACCACGTCGTAAGTTGTTTTCTCTGCCTCCATGGCTTTGGAACGCCGTCAACTACATGCACAGACGTGTAAAGGCTGTAATACGGCCATTTGCCACCTAATAAAGGCCTTACACGCAAATTACGTGGTTTCAACAGTCCAAGCCGGTTATCATTGGTCTAATGCTTCCCCTCTCAATGCACTACGACGTCCTAAGTTGTTTTCTTCTTGGTCGGTGGACTTGGAACGCCGTCAACTGCAAGCACACACCTGTTAAGGCCGTAATACGGTCTTTTGCGGCCTAATAAAGGCCTCACACGTAAATCACGTGGTTCCACACGTCCAAGGCTGTTCCCATTTGTCTACTTCTTCCACTCTCAGTAGACTACGACGTCGTATGTCGCTTTCGTTGGCGCATTGACTTTAAAACGCCGTCAATTTCATGCACAGATCTCTAAACAACGTATTGTCGCGTAATAAAAGCCTTACTCGTAAATATCAGGGTTCCTTGTGAATGCACAGGTTATAGACTACGACGTCCTAAGTCGTTTTTACTCTCGCAAAGACTTTAGAACGCTGCTAACTGCAAGCACACCCCACTAAATGCCGTAATACGGCCTTTTGCGGCCTAATAAAGGCCTCACACGTAAATCAGGTTGTTCCGCGTGCCTGCGCAGGTTACCATTGGTCTAGTCCTTCCCCTCTCAATGCACCACGCTGTCCTAAATTGTTTTCTCCGGCTCCATGGCTTTGGAACGCCGTCAACTACATGCACAGACGTCTAAAGGGAGCAATATGACCCTTCGCCGCCTAATAAAGGCCGTTACCATTGGTCTAGTCTTTCCACTCTCAATAGACTACGACGTCCTAAGTCGTTTTCCCTGGCCCCATGGATTTAGAACGCTCTCAACTACATCACATGCTTCTAAAGTCTGTAATACGCTTTTTTGCCGCCTAATAAAGGCCTTACACGTAAATCGCGTGGTTCCACAAGTCCAATCTGGTTACCATTGCTATAGTCCTTCCACTCCCAATAGACTACGAAGTCCGAAGTCATTTTCCATGCGTCACAGCCGTAGAACGCCGTGAACTGCATGTACTGTCCTCTAAGTGCTGTAATACGGCTTTTTGCCGCCTATTAAAGGCCTTACACCTAAATCACGTGGCTCCGCGTGCATGCGTTGGTTATCATCTGTCTAGTCCTTATATTCTTAATTGACTACGACGTTCTAAGTTATTTTCCCTGGCTCCGTTGCTTTGGAACGCAGTCAACTATGTGCACACGCGTCTAAAGGCTGCAATATGGCCTTTTGTCGCGTAATAACGGCCTTACTTGTAAATAACATGGTTCCTTGTGCCTGTGCAGGGTATCATTGCTCTAGCCTTCCACTCTCAATGAATTACATGGTCCTAAGTTGTTTTCACTGGCTCCATGTATATAGAACGCCGTCAACTACAAGCACACGCCTCTAAAGACCGTAATACGGTTTTTTGCGGCCTAAAAAAGGCCTTACACGTAAATAACGTGGTTTCACGTGTCCAAGCATGTTACCATTGGTCTAGTCCTTTCACTCTCAATAGACTACGACGTCAAAGTCATTTTCCATGCGCCATAGCCGTAAAACGCCGTGAACTACATGTACAGTCCTCTAAGTGGCGTAATACGGCCTTTTGCCGCCTAATAAAGGCCTAAGTCGTTTTTCCTGGCTCCATGGCTGCAAAACACCGTCAACTACGTGCACAGGCGTCTAAAGGCTGCAATATAGCTTTTTCCCGCGTAATAAAGGCCTTAATCGTAAATATCATAGTTCCACCTGCCTGCGCTGGTTATCATTGGTCTAGTCCTTCCACTCTCAACAGTCTACGACCTCCTTAGTCATTTTCCTTGGCGCCATGGCCTAAAACGCCGTGAACTAAATGCACAGGCCTCTGAATACTGTGATACGGTTTTTGGCCGTCTATTAAGGGCCTTACACGTAAGTCGCGGGGTTTTGCGTGCTTGCGCATGATTCCATTGTTCAAGTCCTTCCACTCTCAATGGACTACGACGTCCTAAGTCGTTTTCCCTGGCTCCATTTCTTTGGAATGCCGTCAACTACATTCACACACCTCTAAAGGACGTAATGCGGTCTTTTGCGGCCTAGTAAACACCTTACACGTGAATCACGCGGTTCCACGCGTCCAAGCCTGTTATCAATGCTCTAGTCCTTCCACTCTCATTAGACTACGACGTCCTAATTCTTTTTCCCTGGTGGCATGGCTTTAGAACGCCCTGAACTACATGCACAGGCCTCTGAATGCTATAATACGGGCTTTTGCCGCCTAATGAAGCTTTTACACGTAAATCACGTGATTCCGCGTGCCTGTGCAGCTTACCATTGCCCAAATCCTTTCACTTGCAGTGAACTACGACGTCCAAAGTCGTTATTCCTGGCTCCATGCACTTCGAACGCCATCAACTACAAGCACACGTCTCAAAATGGCCGTAATGCGGTCTTTTGCGGCGTAATAAAGGCCTTTATTATTATTATTTCTTTTATTTAAAGTTGGTTTTACATAGTTAATTGTAAATACTAATTTACACCAACTAAAGTAAAAAATAAATAAACAAAAAAGCACAAAGATGTACCAAACATTAAAAATAAGAGACAAGAATAGCCGACTTATGCAGCCTACATGTGCAGAGATCTGAAAGATTAAGTTCCTTTTTAAAACTCTTGATGGAGAGAGGACTCTTCACTCTGTCAGGCAAAGAGTTTCATAACAAACAACTTCGAAACATAAAAGATCTAGTACCAAAGCGTGTTGAACTTGTGGATGGTAAAAGTAGACTATTTTTGCTGCGCAAATTGTAACTGATACGTCTTGTAGCGTAAAAAGACTGCATAAATGACGGATTTTCGTCTGTTAATGTTTTATAAATCTCTATGCAGATTATACGTAAATGCAGTTCGTGAATTTGCACACAGTTACAATTTACCAACAAGTCCTGATAACTGGAATGATAGTTTTTTGTTACAGCTCTCAATGCACTTTTGTGTGTTGAAATGATTAATTTATACTGCACAGCACTGCAATACATCCATATAATGGGACAATAGGTAAATATTGATAAAATATAAGAATTAAGCAATAACTTTGATTGTTCAAAACTAATGAATCGTCTTATTCTGTAAAGACATCTGACATTGCTATTTCCTTTTTTACATAGATTAGAGATGTGCTCATTAAAAGTGAGACATCTATCAATAGTAATGCCTAATAATTTTACAGATTCCGATGCGACTAGGAAGTTATTGTTTGTTCTTAGCAATAAAGTATCACTGTGTGGACAACCTAAAAACATCATCTGAAACTTTGCTGGATTAGCAATCAATTGGTTGTTTTCAAACCAGGCTAATACGTTATTTAAGTCATGCTGAAGGTCAGCAATGACTTCGTTTAATTGAGATCCACAAGTGTAGATTGTATTATCATCAGCAAAGTTGCAAATATCAGTTTTTTCAATAAATAATAATAAGTCATTTATAAATATGTTAAACAGAAGTGGACCGAGAATAGAACCTTGTGGAACGCCGAAAACAATTGAGAGCCACTCACTAAAAGAACTGCAGATTTTGGTTCTTTGAAAACGTCCAGAGAGATAACTTTTCATAAGGTAAAGACTTTTTCTATCAAAACCATAAGCAGCCAATTTTGAGATTAAAAGGCCATGATCTATGGAATCAAATGCTTTTGACAAGTCCATTAAGACAGTTCCCACCACCCCAGACTTATCTAAGCACTGATGACATTTACCAATTAGGCGAAATAGAGCATTTTGGGTGCTATATTTACTTCTAAAACCACATAATAATGATGAAAATATTGGCTGAAAATAGCTAGAAATCTGATTAAATAGAATCCGTTCCAAAATTTTAGAAAAACTATTTAAAATACTAATTAGTCGGTAATTTTCTTTCCGAGAGTTGTCACCCTTTTTGAAAACGTAAATCACGTAGTTCCACGCGTCCAAGCCGGTTACTTTTGGTCTAGTCCTTCCATTCTCAATAGACTACGACGTCGTAAGTCGTTCTCCCTGGCGCCATGGCTATAGAACGACGTGAACTACATGACAGGCCTCTAAAAGCTGTAATACGGCCTCTGGCCGCCTAACAAAAGGCCTTACCCTTAAATGACGTAGTTCCACACGTCCAAGCTGGTTACCATTGCTCTAGTCCTTCCACTCTCAATAGACTACGACGTCCTAAGTCGTTTTGTTTGGCGCCATGGCTTTAGAACGCCGTGAACTACATGCACAGGCCTCCAAAGGCCGAAGTACGGTATTTTGCGGCCTAATAAAGGCCTTACACGTAAATCGCGTGGTTCCACGCGACCTAGCCTGTTACCATTGTTCTAGTCCTTGCACTCTCAATTGACTACGACGTTCTAAGTCGTTTTCTCTGGCACAATGGCTTTGGAATGCCGTCAACTACGCGCACACGCGTCTAAAGGCTGCAATATGGCCTTCTGCTGCGTAGTAACGGCCTTACTTGTAAATATCATGGTTCCTCATGCAAGCGCAGGTAATCATTGCTCTAGTCCGTCCACTCTCAATGGACTACCAAATCCTAAGTCGTTTTCCCTGGCTCCATGCCTTTAGAACGCCGTGAACTACATGTACAGGTCTCCAAATGCTGTATCACCGTCTTTTGCGCCCTAATAAGGGCCTTACACGTAAATCAGGTTGTTTTGCGTGCCTGCGCAGGTTACCATTGGTCTAGTCCTTCCCCTCTCAATGCACCACGCCGTTCTAAATTGTTTTCTCCGGCTCCATGGTTTTGGAACTCCGTCAACTACATGCACAGACGTCTAAAGGCAGCAATATGGCCCTTCGCCGCCTAATAAAGGCCGGTACCATTGGTCCAGTCTTTCCACTCTCAATAGACTACGACATCCTAAGTCGTTTTTCCTGACCCCATGGCTTTAAAACGCCGTCAACTACAAGCACACCCCTCTAAATGCCGTAATACGGTCTTTGGCAGCATAATAAAAGCCTTACTCGTAAATCGCTGGTTCTGCGTGCCTGCGCAAGTTACCATTGGTCTAGTCCTTCCCATCTGAATGCACTGCCATGTCCTAACATGTTTTCTCCGGCTCCATGGCTTTGGAGCGCCGTCAACTACATGCACAGACGTCTAAAGGCTGTAATACTGTCTTTTGGCACCTATTAAAGGTCTTACGCGAAAATCATGTGGCTCCGCGTGCCTGCGCAGATTACCATTGGTCTAGTTCTTCCTCTCTCAATAGATAACGACGTCCTAAGTGGTTTTCCCTGGCGCCATTGCTTTATAACGCCGTGAACAACATGCACAGGCCTCTAAACACTGTAATAGTGTCTTTTGCCGCCTATTAGAGGTCTTACACGAAAATCACGTGGTTCCGTCTGCCAGCGCTGGTTACCATTGGTTTAATTCTTCCACTCTCAATAGACTATCACGTCGTAAGTCGTTTTCCCTGGCGTCATGGCTTTAAAACCCCGTGACAACATGCACTGGCCTCTAAATATTGTAATACTGTCTTTTGTCGCGTAATAAAGGCCTTACTCGTAAATATCATGGTTCCTCATGAATGCACAGGTTATCATTGGTCTAGTCCTTCCACTCTCAATTGACAACGACGTCCTTAGTCGTTTTACCTGGTGCATTGGCTTTAGAACGCCGTGAACTACATGCACATGCCTCTAAATTCTGTAAAACGGTCTATTGCCGCGTAATAAAGTCCTTACACGTAAATGACGTGGTTCCGCCTGGCTGCGCTGGTTACCATTGGCCTAGTCCTTCCACTCTCAATTGGCTACGACGTGCTAAGTTGTTTTTTCTGTTTCCATGGCTTTAGAACGCCGTCAACTACATGCACAGGTGTCTAAAGGCTGTAATACGGCCTTTTGCCACCTAATAAAGGCTTTACACGTTTTTTCTCTCCCCATGGCTTTAAAACGCCGTCAACTACGTGCAAACGCGTATAAGGGCTCCAGTATGGTTTTTGTCGCGTAATAAAAGACTTAGTCAAAAATATCATGGTTCCTCGTGCCTGCACTGGTTACCAGTGGTCTAGTCCTTTTACTCTGAATGGACTACGACGTTGTAAGTCGTCTTCCCTGGCGCCATGGCTTTAGAACGTCCACATGCCTCTAAATGCTGTAATACGGTCTTTTGCCGCCTAATAAAGGCCTTTCTCGTAAATCGGGTTGTTCAGCGTGCCTGCGCACGTTACCATTGGTCTAGTCCTTCCCCTCTCAATGCACCACGCCGTTCTAAATTGTCTTCTCCGGCTCCATGGCTTTGGAACGCCGTCAACTACATGCACAGACGTCTAAAGGCAGCATTATGGCCCTCTGCCACCTAATAAAGGCCTTACACTGAAATTACGTGGTTCCACGCGTCCAAGCTTGTTACCATTGGTTTAATCCTTCCACTCTTAGTTAGCTACAACGCTCTAAGGCGTTTTCCCTGCACCATGGCTTTAGAACGCCGTCAACTACAAGCACACCTCTCTAAATGCCATAGTACGGTCTTTTGAAGCCTAATAAAGACCTTACAGGTAAATCGCGTAGTTCCATGCGTCCAAGCCGGTTACCATGGCTATAGACCTTCCACTCTCAATAGACTATGACGTCCTAAGTCGTTTTCACTGGTGCCATTGCTTTAGAACGCCGTGAACTACATGCACTGGCCTCTAAAGGCTACATTACGGCCTTTTACCGCCTAGTAAAGTTCTTACACGTAGATCATTAGGATTCGCCTGCCTGCGCTGGTTACCATTGGTTTAGTGCTTCCACTCTTAATAAACTACGACGTCCTAAGACGTTTTCCCTGGCGCCATGGCTTTAGAACGCTCTCAACTACATGCACATGCTTCTAAAGTCTGTAATACGCCCTTTTGCCGCCTAATAAAGGCCTTACACGTAAATCGCGTGGTTCCACAAGTCCAATCTGGTTACCATTGCTATAGTCCTTCCACTCCCAATAGACTACGACGTCCGAAGTCATTTTCCATGCGTCACAGCTGTAGAACGCCCTCAACTACATGCACACACTACTAAAGCCTGTAATACGGCCTTTTGCCGCATAATGAAGGCCTTAGACGTAGATCACGTGGTTCCGGCCGACTGCGCTGGTTACTATTGGTCTATTCCTCCCACTCTTAATGCGCTACGACGTTCTAAGTTGTTTTCCCTAGGGTCATGGCTGTAGAACATTGTCAACTACGTTGACACGCGTCCAAAGCATGCAATATGTACCTTTGTCATCTAATAAAAGAATTACACGTAAATCACGTGGTTCCGCATGACTGTGCAGGTTACCATTGGTCAAGTCATTCCATTCTCAATAGACTACGCGTTCTAAGTCGTCTTCCCTGCCGCCATGGCTTTAGAATTCTCTCAACTACATGCACACCCTTCTAAATTTGCAATATGGCCTTTTGTCGTATAATAAATATCTTACACGTAAATCACCTGGTTCCAAACATCCAAGAAGGTTACCATTGCTCTAGTCCTTCCACTCTCAATATAATACGACGTCCTAAGTTGTTTTCCCCCACGCCATGGCTTTAGAACAACGTGAACTATATCCACAGGCCTCTAAAAGCTGTAATACGGCCTTTTGCCGCCTAATAAATCACGTAGTTCCACGCGTCCAAGCCGGTTACTATTGGTCTAGTCCATTCACTTTCAATAAACTACGACGTACGAAGTCATTTTCCATGCGCCATAGCTTTAAAACAACGTGAACTAATACACAGTCCTCTAAGTGCTGTAATACGGCCTTTTACCGCCTAATAAAGACCTTACACGTAAATCACGTGACTCCGCGTGCATGCGTAGGTTGTCATCTGTCTAGTTCTTCTATTCTTAATTGACTGCGACGCTCTAAGTTGTTTTCCCTGGCGCCATGGCTTTGGAACGCAGTCAACTATGTGCACACGCATCTAAAGGCTGCAACATGGCCTTTTTGCCGCGTAATGACGGCCTTACTTGTAAATAACATGGTTTCCCGTGCATGTTCAGGGTATCATTGGTCTAGTCCTTCCACTCTCAATGGACTACGAGGTCCTAATTTGCTTTCCCTGGCTCCATGCCTTTAGAACGCCATCAACTACAAGTACACTCCTCTAAAGGCCGTAAAACGGTCTTTTGTGGCCTAATAAAGACCTTACACGTAAATCCCGTGGTTCCACGCATCCATGGCTTTTGCCATTGGTTTAGTCCTTCCACTCTGAATAGACTACGGCGTCCTAAGTTTTTTTTCCGTTGCGCCATGTCTTAAGAACGCCGTGAAATGCATGTACAGGTTTCTAAATGCTGTATTACGGTCTTTTGCGGCCTAGAAAAGACCTTACAGGTAAATCACGTGGTTCCACACGTTCAAGCCTCTTTGTATTGGTCTAGTCCTTCCACTCGCAAAGGACTACGAGGTCCTAAGTCGTTTTTCCTGTCTCCATGGCTGTAGAACACCGTCAACTACGTGCACAGGCGTCTAAAGGCTGCACTATGGATTTTTTCCGCGTAATAAAGGCCTTAATCGTAAATATCGTAGTTCCGCCTGCCTGCTCTGGTTACCATTGGTCTAGTCCTTCCACTCTCAATAGACTACGACGGCCTTAGTCATTTTTCCTGGCGTCATGGCCTAGAACGCCGTGAACTAAATGCACAGGCCTCTAAATACCGTGATACGGTTTTTTGCCGCCTATTAAGGGCCTTACACGCGAATCACGTGAATCCACGCGTCCAAGCCTTTTACCATTGCTCTAGTCCTTCCACTCTCAATAGAATACGACGTCCTTAGTCATTTTCCCTGGCGCCATGGCCTAGAACGCCGTGAACTATATGCACAGGCCTCTAAATACTGTGATACGGTCTTTTGTCGCCTATTAAGGGCCTTACACGTAAGTCGGGTGATTCCACGTTGTTCCACGCGTTCAAGTCGGTTACCATTGCTCTAGTCCTTCCACTCACAATTGACTACGACGTTCTAAGTTGTTTTCTTTGGCGTCATAGCTTTGGCACGCCGTCAAGTGCGTGCACAAACGTCTAAAGGGCGTAATACGGTCTTTTCCGGACTAATAAAGGCCTTACACGGAGATCACGTGGTTCCACGCGTCCAGGCATCTTACCATTGGACAAGCCCTTCCACTCTCAATAGACTACGACGTCCTAAGTCGCTCTTCGTAGCGCCATGGCTTCAGAACGCCGTGAACTACATGTGCAGATCTCTACATGCTGTATTACGGTGTTTTCCGGCCTAATAAAGGCCTTACACCTAAATCACGTGGTTTCGCATACCTGTGCGTTTTACCATTGGGCTACTCCTTCCATTCTCAATAGAATTCGACATCGTAAGTGGCTTTCCTAGGCGCGCGTAATACGGTCTTTTGCGGCCTAATAAAGTCCTTACACGTAAATCAGGTTGTTCGGCGTGCCTGCGCAGGTTACCATTAGTCTAGTTCTTACCCTCTCAATGCACCACGCCGTTCTAAATTGTTTTCTCCATCTCCATGGTTTTGGAACACCGTCAACTACATGCACAGACGTCTAAAGGCAGCAATATGGCCCTTCGCCGCCTAATAAAGGCCGTTACCATTGGTCTAGTCTTTCCACTCTCAATAGACTACGACATCCTAAGTCGTTTTCCCTGGCCCCATGGCTTCAAAACGCCGTCAACTACAAGCACACCCCTCTAAATGCCGTAATACGGTCTTTTGCAGCATAATAAAGGCTTTACAGGTAAATGGCGTTGTTCCACGTGCCTGCGCAGGTTACCATTGGTCAAGTCCTTCCACTCTCCGTAGACTACGAAGTCCTAAGTCGTTTTTACTGTCGCCAAGGCTTTAGAACGCCGCTAACTACATGCACACCCCTGTAAATACCGTAATACGGTCTTTTGCGGCCTAATAAAGGCCTTACACGTAAAATAGGTTGTCCGGCGTGCCGAACGCCATCAACTACAAGCACACCCCTCTAAATGCCGTAATACGGTCTTTTGCAGCATAATAAAGGCTTTACAGGTAAATGGCGTTGTTCCACGTGCCTGCGCAGGTTACCATTGGTCAAGTCCTTCCACTCTCCGTAGACTACGAAGTCCTAAGTCGTTTTTACTGTCGCCAAGGCTTTAGAACGCCGCTAACTACATGCACACCCCTGTAAATACCGTAATACGGTTTTTTGCGGCCTAATAAAGGCCTTACACGTAAAATAGGTTGTCCGGCGTGCCTGCGCAGGTTACCATTGGTCTAGTCCTTCCCCTCTCAATGCACCATGCCGTTCTAAATTGTTTTCTCCTGCTCCATGTCTTTGGAACGCCGTCAACTACATGCACAGACGTCAAAAGGCAGCATTATGGCCCTTTGCCGCCTAATAAAGGCCTTACACTTAAATTACGTGGTTCCACGCGTCCAAGCTTGTTACCATTGGTTTAATCCTTCCACTCTTAATTAGCTACAACGCTCTAAGGCGTTTTCCCTGCGCCATGGCATTAGAACGCCGTTAACTACAAGCAAACCTCTCTAAATGCTATAGTACGGTCTTTTGCAGCCTAATAAAGGCCTTACAGGTAAATCGCGTAGTTCCATGCGTCCAAGCCGGTAATCATTGGTCTAGTGCTTCCACTTTTTATGGACTACGGCGTTGTAAACCGTTTTCCGAGGTTCCATGACTATAAAACGCCGTGAACAACATGCACAGGCCTCTAAACACTGTAATAGTGTCTTTTGCCGCCTATTAAAGGTCTTACGCGAAAATCATCTGGCTCCGCGTGCCTGCGCAGATTACCATTGGTCTAATTCTTCCACTCTCAATAGACTACGACGTCTTAAGTCGTTTTTCCCGGCGCCATGTCTTTATAACGCCGTGAACAACATGCACATGCCTCTAAATGCTGTAAAACGCACTTTTGCCGCCCAATAAAGGCCTTACTCGTAAATCACTGATTCTTCGTGCCTGCGCAAGTTAACATTGGTCTAGTCCTTCCCATCTGAATGCACTGCCACGTCCTAACATGTTTTCTCCGGCTCCATGGCTTTGGAACGCCATCAACTACATGCACAGACGTCTAAAAGCTGTAATACGGCCTTTTGTCACCTAATAAAGGCTTTACACGTAAATTACGTAGTTTCAACCGTCCAAGCCGGTTAGCATTGGTCTAGTGCTTCCACTCTTTGTGAACTACGGCGTTGTAAGCCGTTTTCGCAGGTTTCATGACTCTAGAACGCCGTCAACTACATGCACAGGCCTCTAAAGTCTGTAATACTATCTTTTGCCGCCTATTAAAGGTCTTACGCGAAAATCATGTGGCTCCGCGTGCCTGCGCAGATTACCATTGGTCTAATTCTTCCAGTCTCAATAGACTACGACGTCCTAAGTGGTTTTTCCCGGCGCCATGTCTTTATAACGCCGTGAACAACATGCACATGCCTCTAAATGCTGTAAAACGCACTTTTGCCGCCCAATAAAGGCCTTACTCGTAAATCGCTGGTTCTTCGTGCCTGCGCAAGTTAACATTGGTCTAGTCCTTCCCATCTAAATGCACTGCCGCGTCCTAACATGTTTTCTCCGGCTCCATGGCTTTTGAACGCCATCAACTACATGCACAGACGTCTAAAAGCTGTAATACGGCCTTTTGTCACCTAATAAAGGCTTTACACGTAAATTACGTGGTTTCAACCGTCCAAGCCGGTTATCATTGGTCTAGTGCTTCCACTCTTTGTGGACTACGGCGTTGTAAGCCGTTTTCGCAGGTTCCATGACTCTAGAACGCCGTCAACTACATGCACAGGCCTCTAAATTCTGTAATACTGTCTTTTGCCGCCTGTTAAAGGTCCTATGCGAAAGTTATGTGGCTCCGCGTGCCTGCGCAGATTGCCATTGGTCTAGTTCTTCCTCTCTCAATAGACTACGACGTCCTAAGTGGATTTCCCTGGCGCCATGGCTTTAGAACGCCGTGAACAGCATGCACAGGCCTCTAAACACTGTAATAGTGTCTTTTGCCGCCTATTAGAGGTCTTACACGAAAATCACGTGGTTCTGCCTGCCAACGCTGGTTACCATTAGTTTATTTCTTCCACTCTCAATAGACTATGACGTCGTAAGTCGTTTTCCCTGGCGCCATGGCTTTAAAACCCGTAAACAACATGCACTGACCTCTAAATATAAATATAAATACAAATGATTTAATGTTTATTTTTAATGATAGAGCTGATGTTAAAATTTGTAATTACGCAGATGACAATACACTTTATACATATGGAAAACAATTTGAGGAGATAAATTTATGTTTAGAAAGTGCTTTTTCAACTGTTAGCACATGGTTTTCCAATAATGGGCTTCAGTTAAATTCTGAGAAGAGCAAACTGCTCATTCTGGGAAAATCAAAAAACAAAGAATTTGTTACTTTAAATTTGAAAAATAATATATTACAAGAGTCTCCATACGTAAATTTGTTGGGTATAATTCTGGACAATCAGCTTTCTTTCCGGCAACATGTTCTTCCATTATGTAAGAAGGTTAATGCCAAGATCAATGCCCTAAAACGTATATCACCATATATGTCTAATTATAAGCGAAATGTTATTGCTAATTCATTTATTTCTAGCATATTTAATTACTGCCCTCTTATATGGGGATTTTCAAGTAGAGATCTACTACATAAAGTTAATAGCATTCATAGTAGAGCAAATAGACTTTTATACGACAGAATTGAAAATGAATGCAGAATCAGTATTCATGAAAAGTTCTGCCGAAAATTGTTAAAGGAGGTTTTTAAAACAAAAATGAAACAGAATCCATCCTACATGAATGATGTTTTTGCATTCAAAAACACAGCATATAGTTTCCGTGCATCAAGTTCTCTTGAAAGGTGCAGAACTCGCACCACAAAGCATGGTCTATTAAGCGTATCTTATATTGCGTCTAAATTATGGGAGAAGCTTCCAAACTCTGTCCGAAATGCCCCTTCGTTGTCTTTATTCCATTACGGGCTAAACACCATTCCGTTTATTCAGTGCAGTTGTCGTCTCTGTGCCACATATATTTGTAACGTAGGATACACGAATTAGCTTCTTATTATTATAATATAAATCTCCTATTTTTTTAGAAACTTTATTTTAGGACAGTCGATTTTAATTAGCCCAAGGCTAACAAATGTTTTTTTTATAATTAATGTATCTAGCATGTTTTATTGTATATTGTATATCGACTTTAAAGAAAGAATAAATAAATAAAAAATAAATAAATAAATAAATACTGTAATACTGGCTTTTGTCGCGTAATAAAGGCCTTACTCGTAAATATCATGGTTCCTCATGAATGCACAGGTTATCATTGGTCTAGTCCTTCCACTCTCAATTGACAACGACGTCCTAGGTCGTTTTACCTGGTGCATTGGCTTTAGAACGCCGTGAACTACATGCACATGCCTATAAATTCTGTAAAACGGTCTATTGCCGCCTAATAAAGTCCTTACACGTACATCACGTGGTTCCGCCTGGCTGCGCATGTTACCATTGGTCTAGTCCTTCCACACTCAATGCACTATGCCGTCCTACGTTGTTTTGTCCGGCTCCATGGCCTTAGAACGCCGTCAACTACATACACAGGTGTCTAAAGGCTGTAATACGATCTTTTGCTGCCTAATAAAGGCTTTACACGTAAAATACGTGGTTCCAACCGTCCAAACAAGTTATCATTGGTCTAGTCCTTCCACTCGCAATGGACTACGACGTTGTAAGTTGTTTTCTCCAGCGCCAAGGCTGTACAACGCCGTCAACTACGTGCACATGCGTCTCAAGGCTGCAATACGGCCTTTTGCCGCCTATTAAAAGCCTTAGACGCAAATCACGTGGTTCAACGCGTTCAAGCCAGTTACCATTGATCTAGTCCTTCCACTCTTAACTAATTAAGAAGTCCTAAGTTGCTTTTCTTGGCTCCATGGCTTTAGAACGCCGTGAACTACATGCACAGACCTCTAAATACTACAATACGGTCTTTTGCCGTCAATTAAAGACCTTACACGTATATCGCGTGGTTCCGCCTGCCTGAGCAGCTTTCCATTGGTCTAGTCCTTCCACTCTCAATGCACTACGACGTCCTAAGTTGTTTTCCCCGGCACCATGGCTGTAGAACGCCGTCAACTACGTGCACACGCGTCTAAATGTTGCAATGTGGCATTTTGCCTCGTAATAAAGATCTTACACGTAAATGTTATTGTTCCTCGTGATTGCGCAGGTTACTGTTGGTCTAGTCCTTTTACACTCAATTGACTACGACGTTCTAAGTTGTTTTCCCCAGTGCCAAGGCTGTACAACGCCGTCAACTACGTGCACATGCGTCTAAAGGCTGCAATACGGCCTTTTCCCGCCTATTAAAGGCCTTAGACGTAATTCACGTAGTTCCGCATGCCTGCGCAGGTTATAATTAGTCTAGTCCTTCCACTCTGAATAGACTACGACGTCCTAAGTCGTTTTGCTTGGCGCCATGGCTTTAGAACGCCGTGAACTACATGCACAGGCCTCTAAATACTGTAATACGGTCTCTTGCCGCCTATTAGGGGCCTTTCACGTAAATTACGTTGTTCCACGCGTCCAAGTTTGTTACCATTGCTCTAATCCTTCCACTCTCAATTGACTACGACGTTCTAAGTTGTTTTCTTTGGCGGCATAGCTTTGGAACGCCGTCAAGTGCGTGCACAAACGTCTAAAGGGCGTAATACGTTCTTTTCCGGACTAATAAAGGCCTTACACGGAGATCACGTGGTTCCACGCGTCCAGGCCTCTTACCATTGGACAAGCCCTTCCACTCTCAATAGACTACGACGTCCTAAGTCGCTCTTCGTGGCGCCATGGCTTCAGAACGCCGTGAACTACATGTGCAGATCTCTAAATGCTGTATTACGTCTTTTCCGGCCTAATAAAGGCCTTACACCTAAATCACGTGGTTTCGTATCCTGTGCGTTTTACCATTGGGCTACTCCTTCAATTCTCAATAGAATTCGACATCGTAAGTGGCTTTCCTAGGCGCATTAGCTTTATAACGCCGTCAACTTCATGTACAAGCCTCCAAAGTCTGTAATATGACCTTTTGACGCGTAATAAAGACTACACTACAACGCCCTAAGTTGTTTTCTCTAGCTGCATGACTTTAGAACCCCGTTAACTACAAGAACACGCCTCTAAATGCTGTAATACGTTCTTTTGCCTCTAATAAAGGCCGTACTCGTAAATCGCGTTGTTCCACGTGCCTGCGCAGGTTACCATTGGTCTAATCCTTCCCCTCTCAATGCACCACGCCGTTCTTAATTGTTTTCTCCATCTCCATGGTTTTGGAACGCCGTCAACTACATGCACAGACGTCTAAAGGCAGCAATATGGCCCTTCGCCGCCTAATAAAGGCCGTTACCATTGGTCTAGTCTTTCCACTCTCAATAGACTACGACATCCTAAGTCGTTTTCCCTGGCCCCATGGCTTCAAAACGCCGTCAACTACAAGCACACCCCTCTAAATGCCGTAATACGGTCTTTTGCAGCATAATAAAGGCCTTACAGGTAAATAGCGTTGTTCCACGTGCCTGCACCGGTTACCATTGGTCAAGTCTTTCCACTCTCCATAGACTACGAAGTTCTAAGTCGCTTTTACTGTCGGAAAGGCTTTAGAACGCCGCTAACTACATGCACACCCCTGTAAATACCGTAATACGGTCTTTTGCGGCCTAATAAAGGCCTTACACGTAAATCAGGTTGTCCGGCGTGCCCGCGCAGGTTACCATTGGTCTGGTCCTTCCCCTCTCAATGCACCATGCCGTTCTAAATTGTTTTTTCCGGCTCCATGTGTTTGGAACGCCGTCAACTACATGCACAGACGTCTAAAGGCAGCATTATGGCCCTTTAACGCCTAATAAAGGCCTTACACTTAAATTACGTGGTTCCACGCGTCCAAGCTTGTTACCATTGGTTTAATCCTTCCACTCTTAATTAGCTACAACGCTCTAAGGCGTTTTCCCTGCGCCATGGCTTTAGAACGCCGTCAACTACAAGCAAACCTCTCTAAATGCTATAGTTCGGTCTTTTGCAGCCTAATAAAGGCCTTACACGTAAATCACGTGTTTTCACGCATCCAAGCCTGTTACCATTGGTCTAGTTCTTGCACTCTCAGTAGACAACGTCGTTGTAAGTCGTTTTCTGTAGCGCCATGGCTTTAGAACGCCGTGAGCTACATGCACAGGTCTTTAAATACTGTAATACAGTCTTTTCCCGCCTAATAAAAGCCTTACACGTATATCACGTGGTTACCTGTGCTTGCGCAGGTTACCGTTGGTCTAGGCCTTCTACTCTCAATTGACTACGACGTTTTAAGTTGTTCCCCCTGGCGATATGGCTTTGAATCGCCGTCAACTACGTGCACACGCGTCTAAAGGCTGCAATATGGCCCTTTGCCTCCTAATAAAGGCTTTACACGTAAAATACGTGATTCCAACCGTCCAAACCAATTATCATTGGTCTAGTCCTTCCACTCTCAATGGAAAACGACGTCGTAAGTTGTTACCCCTGGCGCCATGGCTTTAGAACGCCGTGAAGTACATGCACATGCCTCTAAATACTGCAATACAGTCTTTTGCCGTCTATTAAAGGACTTACACGTAGATCGCGTGGTTCCGCGTGACTGCGCAGGTTGCTATTGGTCTAGTCCTTCCACTCTCAATGCACTACGACGTCCTAAGTTGTTTTCCCCAGTGCCAAGGCTGTAGAACGTCGTCAACTACGTGCACACGCGTCTAAAGCCGTAATACGGTCTTTTGCCGCCTAATAAAAACCTTGCACGTAAATTACGTCGTTTCACGCGTCAAAGCCGGTTACCATTGGTCTCGCCCTTTCATTCTTAATGGAATAGAACGTCCTAAGTTGTTTTCTCCAGCGCCAAGGCTGTACAACGCCGTCAAGTACGTGAACATCCGTCTAAAGGCTGCAATACGGGCTTTTGCCGCCTATTAAAGGCCTTAGACGCAAACCACGTGGTTCAACGCGTTCAAGCCAGTTACCATTGGTCTAGTCCTTCCACTCTCAATTCACTATTACGTCCTAAGTTGTTTTCCCCGACGCCATTGCTGTAGAACGCCGTCCACTACGTGCACACACGTCTAAAGGCTGCAATACGGCCCTTTGACGCCTATTAAAAGCCTTAGCAAAAATCACGTGGTTGAACGCGTTCAAGCCAGTTACCATTGGTCTAGTCCTTCCACGCTCAATGCACTATTACGTCCTAAGTTGTTTTCCCCGACGCCATTGCTGTAGAACGCCGTCCACTACGTGCACACACGTCTAAATGCTGCAATATGGCATTTTGCTTCGTAATAAAGGCTTTACATTTAAGTGTTTTTTCTTCCTCGTGATTGCGCAGGTTACCATTGGTCTAGTCATTCTACTGTCAATGCACTACACCGTCTTAAGTTGGTTTCTCCGTCTCCATGGCTTTGAAATCCCGTCAACTACATGCACACACGTCTAAAGGCAGCAATATGGGCTTTTGCCGCCTAATAAAGTCCTTACACGTAAATCACGTGTTTCCACGCGTCCAAGCTTGTTGCCATTGGTCTAGTTCTTCCACTCTCAGTAGACTACGTCGTTGTAAGTCGTTTTCCGCAGCGCCATGGCTTTAGAACGCCGTGACCTACATGCACAGGCCTTTAAATACTGTAATACGGTCTTTTCCCGCCTAATACAGGCCTTACACGTATATCACGTGGTTACCTGTGCTTGCGCAGGTTACCGTTGGTCTAGGCCTTCTACTCTCAATTGACTACGACGTTTTAAGTTGTTCCCCCTGGCGATATGGCTTTGAATCGCCGTCAACTACGTGCACACGCGTCTAAAGGCTGCAATATGGCCCTTTGCCTCCTAATAAAGGCTTTACACGTAAAATACGTGATTCCAACCGTCCAAACCAATTATCATTGGTCTAGTCCTTCCACTCTCAATGGAAAACGACGTCGTAAGTTGTTACCCCTGGCGCCATGGCTTTAGAACGCCGTGAAGTACATGCACATGCCTCTAAATACTGCAATACAGTCTTTTGCCGTCTATTAAAGGACTTACACGTAGATCGCGTGGTTCCGCGTGACTGCGCAGGTTGCTATTGGTCTAGTCCTTCCACTCTCAATGCACTACGACGTCCTAAGTTGTTTTCCCCAGTGCCAAGGCTGTAGAACGTCGTCAACTACGTGCACACGCGTCTAAAGCCGTAATACGGTCTTTTGCCGCCTAATAAAAACCTTGCACGTAAATTACGTCGTTTCACGCGTCAAAGCCGGTTACCATTGGTCTCGCCCTTTCATTCTTAATGGAATAGAACGTCCTAAGTTGTTTTCTCCAGCGCCAAGGCTGTACAACGCCGTCAAGTACGTGAACATCCGTCTAAAGGCTGCAATACGGGCTTTTGCCGCCTATTAAAGGCCTTAGACGCAAACCACGTGGTTCAACGCGTTCAAGCCAGTTACCATTGGTCTAGTCCTTCCACTCTCAATTCACTATTACGTCCTAAGTTGTTTTCCCCGACGCCATTGCTGTAGAACGCCGTCCACTACGTGCACACACGTCTAAAGGCTGCAATACGGCCCTTTGACGCCTATTAAAAGCCTTAGCAAAAATCACGTGGTTGAACGCGTTCAAGCCAGTTACCATTGGTCTAGTCCTTCCACGCTCAATGCACTATTACGTCCTAAGTTGTTTTCCCCGACGCCATTGCTGTAGAACGCCGTCCACTACGTGCACACACGTCTAAATGCTGCAATATGGCATTTTGCTTCGTAATAAAGGCTTTACATTTAAGTGTTTTTTCTTCCTCGTGATTGCGCAGGTTACCATTGGTCTAGTCATTCTACTGTCAATGCACTACACCGTCTTAAGTTGGTTTCTCCGTCTCCATGGCTTTGAAATCCCGTCAACTACATGCACACACGTCTAAAGGCAGCAATATGGGCTTTTGCCGCCTAATAAAGTCCTTACACGTAAATCACGTGTTTCCACGCGTCCAAGCTTGTTGCCATTGGTCTAGTTCTTCCACTCTCAGTAGACTACGTCGTTGTAAGTCGTTTTCCGCAGCGCCATGGCTTTAGAACGCCGTGACCTACATGCACATGCCTTTAAATACTGTAATACGGTCTTTTCCCGCCTAATACAGGCCTTACACGTATATCACGTGGTTACCTGTGCTTGCGCAGGTTACCGTTGGTCTAGGCCTTCTACTCTCAATTGACTACGACGTTTTAAGTTGTTCCCCCTGGCGATATGGCTTTGAATCGCCGTCAACTACGTGCACACGCGTCTAAAGGCTGCAATATGGCCCTTTGCCTCCTAATAAAGGCTTTACACGTAAAATACGTGATTCCAACCGTCCAAACCAATTATCATTGGTCTAGTCCTTCCACTCTCAATGGAAAACGACGTCGTAAGTTGTTACCCCTGGCGCCATGGCTTTAGAACGCCGTGAAGTACATGCACATGCCTCTAAATACTGCAATACAGTCTTTTGCCGTCTATTAAAGGACTTACACGTAGATCGCGTGGTTCCGCGTGACTGCGCAGGTTGCTATTGGTCTAGTCCTTCCACTCTCAATGCACTACGACGTCCTAAGTTGTTTTCCCCAGTGCCAAGGCTGTAGAACGTCGTCAACTAAGTGCACACGCGTCTAAATGCTGCAGTATGGAATTTTGCTTCGTAATAAAGGCCTTACACTTAAGTATTACCGTTCCTCATGATTGCGCAGGTTACCATTGGTCTGGTCCTTCCACTTTTAATGGACTAAGGCGTTGTAAGCCGTTTTCCCTGGTTCCATAACTATAGAACGCCGTCAACTACAAGCACACGCCTCTAAACGCCGTAATACGGTCTTTTGCCGCCTAACAAAGGCCTTACACGTAAATTACGTGCTTCCAACCGTCCCAGCCGGTTATCATCTGTCTAGCCCTTCCACTCTTAATGATATAGGACGTTGTAAGCCCTTTTCCCTGGTTCCATGACTATAGAACGCCGTCAACTTCAAGCACACGCCTCCAAAGCCGTACTACGGTCTTTTGCCGCGTAATAAAAGCCTTGCACGTAAATTACGTCGTTCCACGCGTCAAAGCCGGTTTCCATTGGTCTAGCCCTTCCATTTTCAATGGACTAGAACGTCCTAAGCTGTTTTCCCCAGCGCCAAGGATGTACAACGCCGTCAACTACGTGCGCATGCGTCTAAAGGCTGCAATACGGCCCTTTGACGCCTATTAAAAGCCTTAGCAAAAATCACGTGGTTGAACGCGTTCAAGCCAGTTACCATTGGTCTAATCCTTCCGCTCTCAATTGATTACGACGTTCTAAGTTGTTTTCCCTGGCGATATGGTTTTGAAACGCCGTCAACTACGTGCACACGCGTCTAAAGCCGTAATACGGTCTTTTGCCGCCTAATAAAAACCTTGCACGTAAATTACGTCGTTTACGCGTCAAAGCCGGTTACCATTGGTCTCGCCCTTTCATTCTCAATGGAATAGAACGTCCTAAGTTGTTTTCTCCAGCGCCAAGGCTGTACAACGCCGTCAAGTACGTGAACATCCGTCTAAAGACTGCAATACGGGCTTTTGCCGCCTATTAAAGGCCTTAGACGCAAACCACGTGGTTCAACGCGTTCAAGCCAGTTACCATTGGTCTAGTCCTTCCACTCTCAATGCACTATTACGTCCTAAGTTGTTTTCCCCGACGCCATTGCTGTAGAACGCCGTCCACTACGTGCACACACGTCTAAAGGCTGCAATACGGCCCTTTGACGCCTATTAAAAGCCTTAGCAAAAATCACGTGGTTGAACGTGTTCAAGCCAGTTACCATTGGTCTAGTCCTTCCACGCTCAATGCACTATTACGTCCCAAGTTGTTTTCCCCGACGCCGTTGCTGTAGAACGCCGTCCACTACGTGCACACACGTCTAAATGCTGCAATATGGCATTTTGCTTCGTAATAAAGGCTTTACATTTAAGTGTTTTTTCTTCCTCGTGATTGTGCAGGTTACCATTGGTCTAGTCATTCTACTGTCAATGCACTACACCGTCTTAAGTTGTTTTCTCCGTCTCCATGGCTTTGAAATCCCGTCAACTACATGCACACACGTCTAAAGGCAGCAATATGGCCTTTTGCCGCCTAATAAAGGCCTTACACGTAAATCACGTGTTTCCACGCGTCCAAGCTTGTTGCCATTGGTCTAGTTCTTCCACTCTCAGTAGACTACGTCGTTGTAAGTCGTTTTCCGCAGCGCCATGGCTTTAGAACGCCGTGAGCTACATGCACAGGCCTTTAAATACTGTAATACGGTCTTTTCCCGCCTAATACAGGCCTTACACGTATATCACGTGGTTACCTGTGCTTGCGCAGGTTACCGTTGGTCTAGTCCTTCCACTGTCAATTGACTACGACGTTCTAAGTTGTCTTCCCTGGCGATATGGCTTTGAAACGTCGTCAACTACGTGCACACGCGTCTAAAGGCTGCAGTGTGGCACTTTGCCGCCTAATAAAGACCTTAGACGAAAAATACGTGGTTCCAACCGTCCAAACCAATTATCATTGGTCTAGTCCTTCCATTTTCAATGGATTACGACGTTCTAAGTTGTTTTCCCTGGCGATATGGTTTTGAAACGCCGTCAACTACGTGCACACGCGTCTAAAGCCGTAATACGGTCTTTTGCCGCCTAATAAAAACCTTGCACGTAAATTACGTCGTTTACGCGTCAAAGCCGGTTACCATTGGTCTCGCCCTTTCATTCTCAATGGAATAGAACGTCCTAAGTTGTTTTCTCCAGCGCCAAGGCTGTACAACGCCGTCAAGTACGTGAACATCCGTCTAAAGACTGCAATACGGGCTTTTGCCGCCTATTAAAGGCCTTAGACGCAAACCACGTGGTTCAACGCGTTCAAGCCAGTTACCATTGGTCTAGTCCTTCCACTCTCAATGCACTATTACGTCCTAAGTTGTTTTCCCCGACGCCATTGCTGTAGAACGCCGTCCACTACGTGCACACACGTCTAAAGGCTGCAATACGGCCCTTTGACGCCTATTAAAAGCCTTAGCAAAAATCACGTGGTTGAACGCGTTCAAGCCAGTTACCATTGGTCTAGTCCTTCCACGCTCAATGCACTATTACGTCCCAAGTTGTTTTCCCCGACGCCGTTGCTGTAGAACGCCGTCCACTACGTGCACACACGTCTAAATGCTGCAATATGGCATTTTGCTTCGTAATAAAGGCTTTACATTTAAGTGTTTTTTCTTCCTCGTGATTGCGCAGGTTACCATTGGTCTAGTCATTCTACTGTCAATGCACTACACCGTCTTAAGTTGTTTTCTCCGTCTCCATGGCTTTGAAATCCCGTCAACTACATGCACACACGTCTAAAGGCAGCAATATGGCCTTTTGCCGCCTAATAAAGGCCTTACACGTAAATCACGTGTTTCCACGCGTCCAAGCTTGTTGCCATTGGTCTAGTTCTTCCACTCTCAGTAGACTACGTCGTTGTAAGTCGTTTTCCGCAGCGCCATGGCTTTAGAACTCCGTGAGCTACATGCACAGGCCTTTAAATACTGTAATACGGTCTTTTCCCGCCTAATACAGGCCTTACACGTATATCACGTGGTTACCTGTGCTTGCGCAGGTTACCGTTGGTCTAGTCCTTCCACTGTCAATTGACTACGACGTTCTAAGTTGTCTTCCCTGGCGATATGGCTTTGAAACGTCGTCAACTACGTGCACACGCGTCTAAAGGCTGCAGTGTGGCACTTTGCCGCCTAATAAAGACCTTAGACGAAAAATACGTGGTTCCAACCGTCCAAACCAATTATCATTGGTCTAGTCCTTCCATTTTCAATGGACTACGACGTCGTAAGTTGTTCTCCCTGGCGCCATGGCTTTAGAAAGCCGTGAACTACATGCACAGGCATCTAAATGCTACAATACGGTCTTTAGACGGTATTAAAGGCTTTACTCATAAATCACGTTGTTCCACGTGCCTGCGCAGGTTACCATTGCTCTAGTCTTTCCACTGTCAATGCACTACGCCGTCCTATGTTGTTTTGTCCGGCTCCATGGCTTTGGAACTGCTTCAACTACATGCATACACGTGTAAATGCAGCAATATGGCCTTTTGCCGCCTAATTAAGGCCTTCCACGTAAACTACGTGGTTCCAACCACCCAAGCCGGTTATCATTGGCCTAGTCCTTCCAATCTTAATGGACTAGGATGTCGTAAGCCGTTTTCTCTGGTTTCATGACTATAGAACGCCGTCAACTACATGCGAGGGCCTCGAAATGCTGTAATACGGTCCTTTGCCTCCTATTAAAGGCTTTACAAGTAAATCACGTGATTCCGCATGCTTGAGCAGGTTTCCATTGGTCTAGTCTTTCCACTCTCAAATGACTACGACGTTGTAAGTCGTTTTCTGTAGCGCCATGGCTTTAGAACGCCGTGAGCTACATGCACAAGCCATTGAAAGGCTGTAATACAGTCTTTTCCCGCCTAATAAAAGCCTTACAAGTATATCACGTGGTTACTCGTGCTTGCGCAGGTTACCGTTGGTCTAGTCCTTCCACTCTGAATTGACTACGACGTTCTAAGTTGTTTTCCCTGGTGATATGGTTTTGAAACGCTGTCAACTACGTGCACACGCGTCTAAAGCCGTAATACGGTCTTTTGCCGCCTAATAAAAACCTTGCACGTAAATTACGTCGTTTACGCGTCAAAGCCGGTTACCATTGGTCTCGCCCTTTCATTCTCAATGGAATAGAACGTCCTAAGTTGTTTTCTCCAGCGCCAAGGCTGTACAACGCCGTCAAGTACGTGAACATCCGTCTAAAGACTGCAATACGGGCTTTTGCCGCCTATTAAAGGCCTTAGATGCAAACCACGTGGTTCAACGCGTTCAAGCCAGTTACCATTGGTCTAGTCCTTCCACTCTCAATGCACTATTACGTCCTAAGTTGTTTTCCCCGACGCCATTGCTGTAGAACGCCGTCCACTACGTGCACACACGTCTAAAGGCTGCAATACGGCCCTTTGACGCCTATTAAAAGCCTTAGCAAAAATCACGTGGTTGAACGCGTTCAAGCCAGTTACCATTGGTCTAGTCCTTCCACGCTCAATGCACTATTACGTCCTAAGTTGTTTTCCCCGACGCCGTTGCTGTAGAACGCCATCCACTACGTGCACACACGTCTAAATGCTGCAATATGGCATTTTGCTTCGTAATAAAGGCTTTACATTTAAGTGTTTTTTCTTCCTCGTGATTGCGCAGGTTACCATTGGTCTAGTCATTCTACTGTCAATGTACTTCACCGTCTTAAGTTGTTTTCTCCGTCTCCATGGCTTTGAAATCCCGTCAACTACATGCACACACGTCTAAAGGCAGCAATATGGCCTTTTGCCGCCTAATAAAGGCCTTACACGTAAATCACGTGTTTCCACGCGTCCAAGCTTGTTGCCATTGGTCTAGTTCTTCCACTCTCAGTAGACTACGTCGTTGTAAGTCGTTTTCCGCAGCGCCATGGCTTTAGAACGCCGTGAGCTACATGCACAGGCCTTTAAATACTGTAATACGGTCTTTTCCCGCCTAATACAGGCCTTACACGTATATCACGTGGTTACCTGTGCTTGCGCAGGTTACCGTAGGTCTAGTCCTTCCACTGTCAATTGACTACGACGTTCTAAGTTGTCTTCCCTGGAGATATGGCTTTGAAACGTCGTCAACTACGTGCACACGCGTCTAAAGGCTGCAGTGTGGCACTTTGCCGCCTAATAAAGACCTTAGACGAAAAATACGTGGTTCCAACCGTCCAAACCAATTATCATTGGCCTAGTCCTTCCATTTTCAATGGACTACGACGTCGTAAGTTGTTCTCCCTGGCGCCATGGCTTTAGAAAGCTGTGAACTACATGCACAGGCATCTAAATGCTACAATACGGTCTTTAGACGGTATTAAAGGCCTTACTCATAAATCACGTTGTTCCACGTGCCTGCGCAGGTTACCATTGCTCTAGTCTTTCCACTGTCAATGCACTACGCCGTCCTATGTTGTTTTATCCGGCTCCATGGCTTTGGAACTGCTTCAACTACATGCACACACGTGTAAATGCAGCAATATGGCATTTTGCCGCCTAATTAAGGCCTTCCACGTAAACTACGTGGTTCCAACCACCTAAGCCGGTTATCATTGGCCTAGTCCTTCCAATCTTAATGGACTAGGATGTCGTAAGCCGTTTTCTCTGGTTTCATGACAATAGAACGCCGTCAACTACATGCGAGGGCCTCGAAATGCTGTAATACGATCCTTTGCCTCCTATTAAAGGCTTTACAAGTAAATCACGTGATTCCGCTTGCTTGAGCAGGTTTCCATTGGTCTAGTCCTTCCACTCTCAAATGACTACGACGTTGTAAGTCGTTTTCTGTAGCGCCATGGCTTTAGAACGCCGTGAGCTACATGCACAAGCCATTGAAAGGCTGTAATACAGTCTTTTCCCGCCTAATAAAAGCCTTACACGTATATCACGTGGTTACCCGTGCTTGCGCAGGTTACCGTTGGTCTAGTCCTTCCACTCTGAATTGACTACGACGTTGTAAGTTGTTCCCCCTGGCGATATGGCTTTGAATCGCCGTCAACTACGTGCACACGCGTCTAAAGCCGTAATACGGTCTTTTGCCGCCTAATAAAAACCTTGCACGTAAATTACGTCGTTTACGCGTCAAAGCCGGTTACCATTGGTCTCGCCCTTTCATTCTCAATGGAATAGAACGTCCTAAGTTGTTTTCACCAGCGCCAAGGCTGTACAACGCGCTCAACTACGTGCACATGTGTCTAAAGGCTGCAATACGGCCTTTTGCCTCCTATTAAAAGGCCTTACACGTAAATTACGTGGTTCCAACCATCTAAGGCGGTTATCATTGGTCTAGTCCTTCCACTCTTAAAAGAATAGGACGTTGTAAAATGTTTTCCCTGGTTCCATGACTATAGAACGCCGTCAACTACAAGCACACGCCTCCGAAGGCCGTAATACGGTGTTTTGCCGCCTAATAAAGGCTTTACACGTAAATCACGTGGATCCGCCTACTTGCGCTAGTTACCATTGGTCTAGCCCTTCCATTCTCCATGCACTTCGCTGTCCTAAGTTGTTTTGCCGGCTACATGGCTCTGGAACTCCGTCAACAACATACACACACGTCTAAAGCCGTAATACGGTCTTTTGCCGCCTAATAAAAACCTTGCACGTAAATTACGTCGTTCCACGCGTCAAATCCGGTTACCATTGGTCTAGCTCTTTCATTCTCAATGGACTAGAACGTCCTAAGTTGTTTTCTCCAGCGCGAAGGCTGTACAACGCCGTTAACTACGTGCACATGCGTTTAAAGGCTGCAATACGGCCTTTTGCTGCTTATTAAAGGCCTTAGACGTAAATCACGCTCTTTCGCGTGCCTGCACAGGTTACCATTGTTCTAGTCCTTCCACTCTTAATGGAGTACGCCGTCCTAAGTTGTTTTGTCCGGCTCTATGGCTTTGGAACTCCGTCAACTACATGCACACACGTCTTAAGGCAGCAATATGGCCTTTTGCCACGTAATAAAGGCTTTACACGTAAATTACGTGGTTTCAACCGTGTCCAAACCGGTTATCATTGGTCTGGTCGTTCCAATCTTAATGGACTAGGACGTCGTAAGCCGTTTTCCATGGTTCCATGACTATAGAACGCCGTCAACTACAAGCACACGACTCTAAAGCCGTAATACGGTCTTTTGCCGCCTAATAAAGACCTTCCACGTAATTTACGTGGTTCCGACCGTCCAAGCCGGTTATCATTGGTATAGTCCTTCCACTCTTAATGACCTAGGACGTCGTAAGCCTTTTGCCCTGGTTCCATGACTATAGAACGCCGTCAACTACAAGCACACGTAATATTACCTTTTGCCGCCTAACAAAGGCGGTATACGTAAATCACGTGGATCCGCCTGCCTGCGCTGGTTACCATTTGTCTAGTCCTTTCACTCTCAATAGACTACGACGTTGTAAGTCGCTTTCTCTAGCGCCATGGCTGTACAACGCCGTCAACTACATGCACACACGTTTAAAGGCAGCAATATGGGCTTTTGACGCCTATTAAAAGCCTTACACGTAAATCGCGTGGTTACCAGTGTTTGCGCAGGTTACCATTGGTCTAGTCCTTCCACTCTCAATGCGCTACGACGTCTTAAGTTGCTTTTTCTGGCTCCATGTCTTTGGAACGCCGTCAACTACATTCATACACGTCTATAGGCAGCAATATGGCCTTTTGCCGCCTAATAAAAGCCCTACACGAAAATTACGTGGTTGCAACCGTCCAAGCCGGTTATTATTGGTCTAGTCCTCCCACTCTTAATGGACTAGGAATTCATAAGCCGTTTTACCTGCTTCCATGACTATAGAACGCCGTCAACTACAAGCACACGGTTCCAAAGACCGTAATACGGCCTTTTGCAGCCTATAAAACGCCTTGAGCGTAAATTAAGTAATTCCAGCCATATAAACCAGTTATTATTGCTCTAGTTCTTCCACTTTCAATGGACGACGACGTCGTAAGCCGTTTTCCCTGGTTCTATGACTATAGAACACCGTAAACCTCATGCACAGGCCATTGACAAGCCATAATAGGGTCTTTTGCCGCCTATTAAAGGCCTTACACGTAAGTCGCGTAGTTCCGCGTGCCTGCGCAGGTTACCATTGGTCGAGTTCTTCCCCTCTCAATGCACTACGACGTCCTAAGTTGCTTTCTCTGGCTCCATGGCTTTGGAACGCCGTCAACTAGATGCACACACGTCTAAAGGCACCAACATGGCCTTTTGCCGCCTAATAAAGACCTTACAAGTAAATTACGTAGTTCCACGCGTCCATGCCGGTTACCATTGTTCTAGTCCTTCCATTCTTAATGGACTAGAACGTCCTAAGTTGTTTTCCCCAGCCCAAGGCTGTGTAACGCCGTCAACTGCGGCCACATGTGTCTGAAGGCAGTAATATGGCCTTTTGCCACCTAAGAAAGGCATTAGACGTAAAATACGTCGTTCCACGCGTCCAAGCCGGTTAACATTGGTCTAGTCCTTCCACTCTAAATGCACTACGACGTCCTATGTTATTTTCACTGGCTCCATGGCTTTGGAACGCCGTCAACTACATGCACACACGTCTATAGGCAGCAATATGGCCTTTTGCCGCCTAATAAAGGCTTTACACGTAAATTACGTGGTTTCAACCGGGTCCAAGCCGGTTATTATTGGTCTAGTCCTCCCACTCTTAATGGACTAGGAATTCATAAGCCGTTTTACCTGCTTCCATGACTATAGAACGCCGTCAACTACAAGCACACGGTTCCAAAGACCGTAATACGGCCTTTTGCAGCCTATAAAACGCCTTGAGCGTAAATTAAGTAATTCCAGCCATATAAACCAGTTATTATTGCTCTAGTTCTTCCACTTTCAATGGACGACGACGTCGTAAGCCGTTTTCCCTGGTTCTATGACTATAGAACACCGTAAACCTCATGCACAGGCCATTGACAAGCCATAATAGGGTCTTTTGCCGCCTATTAAAGGCCTTACACGTAAGTCGCGTAGTTCCGCGTGCCTGCGCAGGTTACCATTGGTCGAGTTCTTCCCCTCTCAATGCACTACGACGTCCTAAGTTGCTTTCTCTGGCTCCATGGCTTTGGAACGCCGTCAACTACATGCACACACGTCTAAAGGCACCAACATGGCCTTTTGCCGCCTAATAAAGACCTTACAAGTAAATTACGTAGTTCCACGCGTCCATGCCGGTTACCATTGTTCTAGTCCTTCCATTCTTAATGGACTAGAACGTCCTAAGTTGTTTTCCCCAGCCCAAGGCTGTGTAACGCCGTCAACTGCGGCCACATGTGTCTGAAGGCAGTAATATGGCCTTTTGCCACCTAAGAAAGGCATTAGACGTAAAATACGTCGTTCCACGCGTCCAAGCCGGTTAACATTGGTCTAGTCCTTCCACTCTAAATGCACTACGACGTCCTATGTTATTTTCTCTGGCTCCATGGCTTTGGAACGCCGTCAACTACATGCACACACGTCTATAGGCAGCAATATGGCCTTTTGCCGCCTAATAAAGGCTTTACACGTAAATTACGTGGTTTCAACCGTGTCCAAGCCGGTTATCATTGTTCTAGTCCTTCCACTTTTAATGGGCTAAGACGTCGCAAGCCGTTTTCCCTGGTTCTATGACTATAAAACGCCGTCAACTACAAGCACACGCTTCGAAAGGCTGCAATAGGACCTTTTGCCTCCTATTAAAGGCCTTACAAGTAAATCACGTGATTCCGCTAGCCTGCGCATGTGCCCATTGGTCTAGTCCTTCCACTCTTAATTGACTACGACGTTCTAAGTCGTTTTCCCTGGCGATATAGCTTTAAAACGCCGTCAACTACGTGCACACGCGTCTAAAGGCTGCAATATGGCGTTTTACCGCCTAATAAAAGCCTTACACGTAAATGACGTGGTTCCAACCGTCCAAGCCGGTTATCAATGGTCTAGTCCTGCCCCTCTTAATGGACTAGGACTTCTTAAGCCGTTTTCCTTGGTTCCATGATAATAGAACGCCGTCAACTACAAGCGCACGCCTCTAAAGGCTGTAATACGGTATTTTGCCGCCTATTTTAGGCGTTACACGTAAATCACGTGGATCCACGCGTCCAAGCTTGTTACCATTGGTCAAGTCCTTCCACTCTCAATAGACTACGACGTATTAAGTCGTTCTTACTGGCGCGATGGCTTTAGAACGACCCAAACTACGAGCACACGCCTCTAAAGGCCGTAATGGGACCTTTTGCCGCCTAATAAGGTCAGTACACGTAAATCCCGTGGATCCGCGTGCCTGCGCAGGTTACCATTGCTCTAGTCCTTCTACTCTCAATGCACTACGAAGTCCTAAGTTGTTTTCTCTGGCTCCATGGCTTCGGAACGCCGTAAACTACATGCAAAGGCCTCTAAAGGATCTAATTAGACTTTTTTCGGCCTATTAAAGGCCTTACGTGGTTCCACGCGTCCAAGCTTGTTCTCATTGGTCTAGTTCCTTTACTCTCAACTTACTACGACATTCTAAGTCTTTTCCCTGGTTCCATGGCTTTAGAACGCCGTAAACCACATGCACACGCCATGAAAAGTGTACACTACGGCCTTTTGACTCCTATTAAAGGCTTTACACGATAATCGCGTAGTTCCGCGTGCCTGCGCAGGTTACCATTGGTCGAGTTCTTCCCCTCTCAATGCACTACGACGTCCTAAGTTGCTTTCTCTGGCTCCATGGCTTTGGAACGCCGTCAACTACATGCACACACGTCTAAAAGCACCAACATGGCCTTTTGCCGCCTAATAAAGACCTTACAAGTAAATTACGTCGTTCCACGCGTCCATGCCGGTTACCATTGTTCTAGTCCTTCCATTCTTAATGGACTAGAACGTCCTAAGTTGTTTTCCCCAGCGCCAAGGCTGTCCAACGCCGTCAACTGCGGTCACATATGTCTGAAGGCAGTAATATGGCCTTTTGCCGCCTAAGAAAGGCATTAGACGTAAGTTACGTCGTTCCACGCGTCCAAACCGGTTATCATTGGTCTAGTCCTTCCACTCTAAATGCACTACGACGTCCTAAGTTTTTTTCTCTGGCTCCATGGCTTTGGAACGCCGTCAACTACATGCACACACGTCTATAGGCAGAAATATGGCCTTTTGCCGCCTAATAAAGGCCTTACACGTAAATCGCGTGGTTCCGCGTGACTGCGCAGGTTACCATTCGTTTAGTCCTTCCACTCTCAATACAGGAGAACGTCCTAAGTTGTTTTCCCTGGCTCCATGCCTTGAGAACGCCGTAGACCACATGCACATGTCATTGAAAGGCTATAATACGGCCTTTTGCGGCCTATTAAAGGCCTTACACGTCAATCACGTGGGTCCGCTTGCCTGCGCAGGTTATCATTGGTCTAGCCTTTCCATTCTTGATGGACTAGGACGTCCTAAGTTGTTTTCACTGGTTCCATGGCTTTAGAATGCCGTCAACTACATGCACACACGTCTAAAGCCACCAACATAGCCTTTTGCCGCCTAATAAAGGCATTAGACGTAAATTACGTCGTTCCAACCGTCCAATCCGGTTATCATTGGTCTAGTCCTTCCACTCTTAATAGACTTAATAGACTATGACTGTAATTCGCCTTTTTTCGGCCTATTAAAGGCCTTACGTGGTTCCACGCGTCGAAGCTTGTTCTCATTGTTCTAGTTCTTTCACTCTCAACACACTACGACATTCTAAGTCTTTTCCCTGGTTCCATGGCTTTAGAACGCCGTAAACCACATACACACGCCATGAAAAGGGTATACTACGGCAATTTGACTCCTATTAAAGGCTTTACACGAAAATCGCGTAGTTTCGCGTGATTGCACGTCGAGTTCTTCCCCTCTCAATGCACTACGACGTCCTAAGTTGCTTTCTCTGGCTCCATGGCTTTGAAACGCCGTCAACTACATGCACACACACGTCTAAAGGCACCAACATGGCCTTTTGCCGCCTAATAAAGGCCTTACAAGTAAATTACGTCGCTCCACGCGTCCATGCCGGTTGCCATTGGTCTAGTCCTTCCATTCTCAATGGACTAGAACATCCTAAGTTGTTTTCCCCAGCGCCAAGGCTGTACAACGCCATTAACTACGTGCACATGCGTCTAAAGGCTGCAATACGGCCTTTTACCGCCTATTAAAGGCCTTCCACGTAAATCAAGTGGGTACGCGTGCCTGCTCAGGTTACCATTGGTCTAGTCCTTCCACTCTCAATACACTAGAACGTCCTAAGTTGTTATTCCTGGTTCCATGGCTTTAGAACGCCGTAATCCACATGCACACGCCATGAAAAGGCTATAATACGGCCATTTGACGCCTAATAAAGACCTTACACGTAAATCACGCGGTTCCACGCGTCCAAGCTTGTTACCATTGGTCTAGTTCTTCCACTCTTAATACACTACGCCGTCCTAAGTTGTTTTCCCTGGTTCCATGGCTTTAGAACGCCGTAAACCTCATGCACACCCCATAAAAATGCTATAATGCGGCCTTTTACGGCCTATTAAAGGCCTTACACGTAAATCGCGTGGTTCCGCGTGACTGCGCAGGTTATTATTGGTCTAGTTCTTCAACTCGCAATGCACTACGACGTCCTAAATATTTCTCCCTGGCTTCATGGCTCTAGAATGCCGCCAACTACATGCAAAGGCCTCTAAAGGCTGTAATACGGCCTATTGCGGCCTTATAAAGGCCTTACACGTAAACCACGGGGGCCGCGTGCCTGCCCAGGTTACAATTGGTCTAGTTCTTCCACTCTCAATACACTACGACATTCTAAGTCTTTTCCCTGGTTCCATGGCTTTAGAACGCCGAAAACCACACGCACACGCCAGGAAAAGGCCATAATACGGCATTTTGACGCCTATTAAAGGCCTTACACGTAAATCGCGCAGTTCTGCGTGCCTGCGCAGGGTTCCATTGGCCTAGTCATTCCACTCTGAATGCTCTACGACGTCTTAAGTTGCTTTCTCTGGCTCCATGGCTTTGGAACGCCGTCAACTACATTCATACACGTCTATAAGCAGCAATATGGCCTTTTGCCGCCTAATAAAAGCCGTACACGTAAATTACTCCGTTCCACGCATCCATACCGGTTACAATTGGTCTAGTCCTTCCATTTTCAATGGACTAGAACGTCCTAAGTTGTTTTCCCCAGCGCCAAGGCTGTACAACGCCATTAACTACGTGCACATGCGTCTAAAGGCTGCAATACGGCCTTTTGCAGCCAATTAAAGGCCTTCCACGTAAATCAAGTGGGTACGCGTGCCTGCGCAGGTTACCATTGGTCTAGTCCTTCCACTCTCAATACACTAGAACGTCCTAAGTTGTTATTCCTGGTTCCATGGCTTTAGAACGCCGTAATCCACATGCACACGCCATGAAAAGGCTATAATACGGCCTTTTGACGCCTAATAAAGACCTTACACGTAAATCACGCGGTTCCACGCGTCCAAGCTTGTTGCCATTGGTCTAGTTCTTCCACTCTTAATACACTACGCCGTCCTAAGTTGTTTTCCCTGGTTCCATGGCTTTGGAAAGCCGTCAAATACATGCACACACGTCGATAGCCCTATGTCCTTTTGTAGCCTAATGAAGGCCTTACACGTAAATCACGCGGTTCCACGCGTCCAAGCTTGTTGCTATTGGTCTAGTTCTTCCACTCTTAATACACTACGCCGTCCTAAGTTGTTTTCCCTGGTTCCATGGCTTTGGAAAGCCGTCAAATACATGCACACACGTCGATAGCCCTATGTCCTTTTGTAGCCTAATGAAGGCCTTACACGTAAAATACGTTGTTCCACGGGTCCAAATCTGTTCTCATTGGTCTAGTTCTTCCAATTTCAATACACTACGACATCCTAAGTCTTTTTCCTGGTTCTATGCCTTGAGAACGCCGTAAACCACATGCACATGCCTTTGAAAGCTATAATACCGCCTTATGCCGCCTATTAAAAGCCTTACACGTAAATTACGTGGTTGCACGCGTCCAAGCTTGTTCTCATTAGTCTAGGTCTTCCACTGTCAATACACCACGACGTCCTAAGTTATTTTCTCTGCCTCCATGACTTTGGAACGCCGTCAACTACATTCATACACGTCTGTGGGCAGCAATATGGTCCTTTGCCGCCTAATAAAGGCCTTACACGTAAGTTGCGTGGTTCCAACCGTCCAAGACAGTTACCATTGGTCTAGTCCTTCCACTCTTAATACACGAGAATTTCCTAAGTTGTTTTCCCTGTCTCCATGCCTTGAGAACGCCGTAAACCACATACACACGCCATTGAAAGGCTATAATACGGCCTTTTGCCACCAATTAAAGGCCTTACACGTAAATCGCGTGGTTCCGCGTGACTGCACAGGTTGCTATTGGTCTAGTTCTTCCACTCTCAATGCACTACGACGTCCTAAGTTATTTTCTCTGCCTCCATGGCTTTGGAACGCCGTCAACTACATTCATACACGTCTGTGGGCAGCAATATGGCCTTTTGCTGCCTAATAAAGGCCTTACACGTAAGTTGCGTGGTTCCAACCGTCCAAGCTTGTTACCATTGGTCTAGTTCTTCCACTCTTAATACACTCCGCCGTCCTAAGTTGTTTTCCCTGGTTGCTTCTCTTTAGAACGCCGTAATCCTCATGCACACGCCATAAAAAGGCTATAATGCGGCATTTTGCGGCCTATTAAAGGCCTTACTTGTAAATCGCGCAGTTCCGTGTGCCAGCGCAGGTTTCCATTGGTCTAGACCTTTTACTCTCAATGCACTACGACGTCCTAAGTTGTTTCTTCTGGCTTCATGGCTTTGGAACGCCGTAAGCTACATGCAAAGTCCTCTAAAGGCTGTAATTCGGCTTTTTGGGGCATATTAAAGGCCTTATGCGTAAATTACGACGTTCCACGCGTCCATGCCAGTTACCATGGGTCTAGTCCTTCTATTCTCAATGGACTAGAACGTCCTAAGTTATTTTCTCTGCCTCCATGGCTTTGGAACCCCGTCAATTACATGCACACACGTCTATAGGCAGCAATATGGAATTTTGTCGCCTAATAAAAGCCTTACAAGTAAATTACGTCGTTCCACGCGTCCATGCCGGTTGCCATTGGTCTAGTCTTTCCATTCTCAATGGACTAGAACGTCCTAAGTTGTTATTCCTGGTTCCATGGCTTTAGAACGCCGTAATCCACATGCACACGCCATGAAAAGGCTATAATACGGCCATTTGACGCCTAATAAAGACCTTACACGTAAATCACGCGGTTCCACGCGTCCAAGCTTGTTACCATTGGTCTAGTTCTTCCACTCTTAATACACTACGCCGTCCTAAGTTGTTTTCCCTGGTTCCATGGCTTTAGAACGCCGTAAACCTCATGCACACCCCATAAAAATGCTATAATGCGGCCTTTTACGGCCTATTAAAAACCTTACACGTAAATCGCGTGGTTCCGCGTGACTGCGCAGGTTATTATTGGTCTAGTTCTTCCACTCTCAATGCACTACGACGTCCTAAATATTTCTCCCTGGCTTCATGGCTCTAGAATGCCGCCAACTACATGCAAAGGCCTCTAAAGGCTGTAATACGGCCTATTACGGCCTTATAAAGGCCTTACACGTAAACCACGGGGGCCGCGTGCCTGCCCAGGTTACAATTGGTTTAGTTCTTCCACTCTCAATACACTACGACATTCTAAGTCTTTTCCCTGGTTCCATGGCTTTAGAACGCCGAAAACCACACGCACACGCCAGGAAAAGGCCATAATACGGCATTTTGACGCCTTATAAAGGCCTTACACGTAAATCGCGCAGTTCCGCGTGCCTGCGCAGGGTTCCATTGGCCTAGCCATTCCACTCTGAATGCTCTACGACGTCTTAAGTTGCTTTCTCTGGCTCCATGGCTTTGGAACGCCGTCAACTACATTCATACACGTCTATAAGCAGCAATATGGCCTTTTGCCGCCTAATAAAAGCCGTACACGTAAATTACTTCGTTCCACGCATCCATACCGGTTACCATTGGTCTAGTCCTTCCATTTTCAATGGACTAGAACGTCCTAAGTTGTTTTCCCCAGCGCCAAGGCTGTACAACGCCATTAACTACGTGCACATGCGTCTAAAGGCTGCAATACGGCCTTTTGCAGCCAATTAAAGGCCTTCCACGTAAATCAAGTGGGTACGCGTGCCTGCGCAGGTTACCATTAGTCTAGTCCTTCCACTCTCAATACACTAGAACGTCCTAAGTTGTTATTCCTGGTTCCATGGCTTTAGAACGCCGTAATCCACATGCACACGCCATGAAAAGGCTATAATACGGCCTTTTGACGCCTAATAAAGACCTTACACGTAAATCACGCGGTTCCACGCGTCCAAGCTTGTTGCCATTGGTCTAGTTCTTCCACTCTTAATACACTACGCCGTCCTAAGTTGTTTTCCCTGGTTCCATGGCTTTGGAAAGCCGTCAAATACATGCACACACGTCGATAGCCCTATGTCCTTTTGTAGCCTAATGAAGGCCTTACACGTAAATCACGCGGTTCCACGCGTCCAAGCTTGTTGCTATTGGTCTAGTTCTTCCACTCTTAATACACTACGCCGTCCTAAGTTGTTTTCCCTGGTTCCATGGCTTTGGAAAGCCGTCAAATACATGCACACACGTCGATAGCCCTATGTCCTTTTGTAGCCTAATGAAGGCCTTACACGTAAAATACGTTGTTCCACGGGTCCAAATCTGTTCTCATTGGTCTAGTTCTTCCAATTTCAATACACTACGACATCCTAAGTCTTTTTCCTGGCTCTATGCCTTGAGAACGCCGTAAACCACATGCACATGCCATTGAAAAGCTATAATACCGCCTTATGCCACCTATTAAAGGCCTTACACGTAAATTACGTGGTTGCACGCGTCCAAGCTTGTTCTCATTAGTCTAGGTCTTCCACTGTCAATACACCACGACGTCCTAAGTTATTTTCTCTGCCTCCATGACTTTGGAACGCCGTCAACTACATTCATACACGTCTGTGGGCAGCAATATGGCCTTTTGCCGCCTAATAAAGGCCTTACACGTAAGTTGCGTGGTTCCAACCGTCCAAGACAGTTACCATTGGTCTAGTCCTTCCACTCTTAATACACTACGCCGTCCTAAGTTGTTTTCCCTGGTTCCTTCTCTTTAGAACGCCGTAATCCTCATGCACACGCCATAAAAAGGCTATAATGCGGCATTTTGCGGCCTATTAAAAGCCTTACTTGTAAATCGCGTGGTTCCGCGTGCTTGCGCAGGTTATCATTGGTATAGTCCTTCCACTCTCAATGGACTACAAAGTCCTAAGTTATTTTCTATGGCTCCATGGCTTTGGAACGCCGTCAACTACATGCACACACGTCGATAGCCATATGTCCTTTTACAGCCTAATGAATTCCTTACACGTAAATTACAAGGTTGCACGCGTCCAAGCTTGTTCTCATTGGTCTAGATCTTCTACTGTCAATGCATCACAACGTCCTAAGTTATTTTCTCTGCCTGCATGGCTTTGGAACCTCGTCAATTACATGTACACACGTCTATAGGCAGCAATATGGAATTTTGTCGCCTAATAAAAGCCTTACACGTAAATTACGTCGTTCCACGCGTCCATGCCGGTTGCCATTGGTCTAGTCCTTCCATTCTCAATGGACTAGAACGTCCAAAATTGTCTGCCCCAGCGGCAAGGCTGTACAACGCCATCAACTACGTGCACATGCGTCTAAAGGCTGCAATACGGCCTTTTGCTGCCTATTGAAAGCCTTACACGTAAATCACGTGGGTACGCGCACCTGCGCAGGCTACCATTGGTCTAGTCCTTCCACTCTCAATACACTAGAACGTCCTAAGTTGTTTTTTCTGGTTCCATGGCTTTAGAACGCCGTAAACCACATGCACACGCCATGAAATCGCTATAATTCGGCCTTTTGACGCTAAATAAAAGCCTTGCACCTAAATCACGTGCTTCCACGCCTCCAAGGTTGTTACCATTGGTCTAGTTCTTCAACTCTCAATAGACAACGCTGTCCTAAGTTGTTCTCCTGGTTCCATAGCTTTGGAACGCCGTAAAACACATAAACACGCCATGAAAAGGCTATAATACGGCCTTTTGACGCCTATTAATTGCCTTACACGTAAATCACGTGGTTCTGCGTGACTGCACAGGTTACCATTGGTCTAGTCTTTCCACTCTCAATGCACTACGACGTCCTAATTTGTTTTCTCTTGCTCCATGGCTTTGGAACGCCGTCAATTACATGCACACACGTCTATAAGCAGCAATATGGCCTTTTGCCGCCTAATAAAAGCCTTACACGTTAATTACTCCGTTCCACGCGTCCATACCGGTTACCATTGTTCTAGTCCTTCCATTCTCAATGGACTAGAACATCCTAAGTTGTTTTCCCCAGCGCCAAGGCTGTACAACGCCATTGACTACGTGCACATGCGTCTAAAGGCTGCAATACGGCCTTTTACCGCCATATAAAGGCCTTCCACGTAAATCAAGTGGGTACGCGTGCCTGCTCAGGTTACCATTGGTCTAGTCCTTCCACTCTCAATACACTAGAACGTCCTAAGTTGTTATTCCTGGTTCCATGGCTTTAGAACGCCGTAATCCACATGCACACGCCATGAAAAGGCTATAATACGGCCATTTGACGCATAATAAAGACCTTACACGTAAATCACGCGGTTCCACGCGTCCAAGCTTGTTACCATTGGTCTAGTTCTTCCACTGTTAATACACTACGCCGTCTTAAGTTGTTTTCCCTGGTTCCATGGCTTTAGAACGCCGTAAACCTCATGCACACCCCATAAAAATGCTATAATGCGGCCTTTTACGGCCTATTAAAGGCCTTACACGTAAATCGCGTGGTTCCGCGTGACTGCGCAGGTTATTATTGGTCTAGTTCTTCCACTCTCAATGCACTACGACGTCCTAAATATTTCTCCCTGGCTTCATGGCTCTAGAATGCCGCCAACTACATGCAAAGGCCTCTAAAGGCTGTAATACGGCCTATTGCGGCCTTATAAAGGCCTTACACGTAAACCACGGGCGCCGCGTGCCTGCCCAGGTTTCAATTGGTCTAGTTCTTCCACTCTCAATACACTACGACATTCTAAGTCTTTTCCCTGGTTCCATGGCTTTAGAACGCCGAAAACCACACGCACACGCCAGTAAAAGGGCTTAATACGGCATTTTGACGCCTATTAAAGGCCTTACACGTAAATCGCGTAGTTTCACGTACCTGCGTAGGTTACCATTGGTCTAGTCATTCCACTCTGAATGCGCTACCACGTCTTAAGTTGCTTTCTCTGGCTCCATGGCTTTGGAACGCCGTCAACTACATTCATACACGTCTGTAGGCAACAATATGGCCTTTTGTCGCCTAATAAAGGCCTTACACCTAAGTTACGTGGTTCCAACCGTCCAAGCCAGTTACAATTGGTCTAGTCCTTCCACTCTTAATACACGAGAACGTCCTAAGTTGTTTTCCCTGTCTCCATGCCTTGAGAATGCCGTAAACAACATGCACACGCCATTAAAAGGCTACAATACGGACTTTTGCGGCCTATTAAAGGCCTTACACGTCAATCACGTGGTTCCGCGTGCTTGCGCAGGTTATCATTGGCATAGTCCTTCCACTCTCAATGCACTACAAAGTCCTAAGTTATTTTCTATGGCTCCATGTCTTTGGAACGCCGTCAACTACATGCACACACGTCTATAGCCATATGTCCTTTTGCAGCCTAATGAAGGCCTTACACGTAAAATACGTTGTTCCACGGGTCCAAATCTGATCTCATTGGTCTAGTTCTTCCAATTTCAATATACTACGATATCCTAAGTCTTTTCCCTGGCTCTATGCCTTGAGAACGCCGTAAACCACATGCACATGCCATTGAAAAGCTATAATACCGCCTTATGCCGCCTATTAAAGGCCTTACACGTAAATTACGTGGTTGCACGCGTCCAAGCTTGTTCTCATTAGTCTAGGTCTTCCACTGTCAATGCACCACGACGTCCTAAGTTATTTTCTCTGCCTCCATGGCTTTGGAACGCCGTCAACTACATTCATACACGTCTGTGGGCAGCAATATGGCCTTTTGCCGCCTAATAAAGGCCTTACACGTAAGTTGCGTGGTTCCAACCGTCCAAGACAGTTACCATTGGTCTAGTCCTTCCACTCTTAATACACGAGAATGTCCTAAGTTGTTTTCCCTGACTCCATGCCTTGAGAACGCCGTAAACCCCATACACACGCCATTGAAAGGCTATAATACGGCCTTTTGCCACCAATTAAAGGCCTTACACGTAAATCGCGTGGTTCCGCGTGATTGCACAGGTTGCTATTGGTCTAGTTCTTTCACTCTCAATGCACTACGACGTCCTAAGTTATTTTCTCTGCCTCCATGGCTTTGGAACGCCGTCAACTACATTCATACACGTCTGTGGGCAGCAATATGGCCTTTTGCCGCCTAATAAAGGCCTTACACGTAAGTTGCGTGGTTCAAACCGTCCAAGACAATCCATTGGTCTAGTCCTTCCACTCTTAATACACGAGAATGTCCTAAGTTGTTTTCCCTGTCTCCATGCCTTGAGAACGCCGTAAACCACATACACACGCCATTGAAAGGCTATAATACGGCCTTTTGCCACCAATTAAAGGCCTTACACGTAAATCGCGTGGTTCCGCGTGACTGCACAGGTTGCTATTGGTCTAGTTCTTACACTCTCAATGCACTACGACGTCCTAAGTTGTTTTCTCTGGCTCCATGGCTTTGGAACGCCGTAAACTACATGCAAAGTCCTCTAAAGTCTGTAATTCGGCTTTTTGCGGCCTATTAAAGGCCTTACGCGTAAATTACGTCGTTCCACGCGTCCATGCCGGTTACCATTGGTCTAGTCCTTCCACTCTCAATGCACTACGACGTCCTAAGTCATTTTCTCTGGCTCCATGGCTTTGGAACGCCGTCAACTACATGCACACACGTCTATAGGCAGCAATATGGCCTTTTGCTAATAAAAGCTTTACACGTAAATTACGTCGTTCCACGCGTCCATGCCGGTTATCATTGGTCTAATCCTTCCATTCTCAATGGAGTAGAACGTCCTCAGTTGTTTTCCCTGGTTGCATGACTATAGAACGCCGTAAACCACATGCACACGCCATGAAAAAGCAATAATACGGCCTTTTGCCGCCTATTAAAAGCTCCATGACTCCATTACACGTAAATCGCGTAGTTTCACGTACCTGCGCAGGTTACCATTGGTCTAGTCATTCCACTCTGAATGCGCCACCACGTCTTAAGTTGCTTTCTCTGGCTCCATGGCTTTGGAACGCCGTCAACTACATTCATACACGTCTGTAGGCAACAATATGGCCTTTTCCGCCTAATAAAGGCCTTACACCTAAGTTACGTGGTTCCAACCGTCCAAGCCAGTTACCATTGGTCTAGTCCTTCCACTCTCAATACACGAGAACGTCTTAAGTTGTTTTCCCTGTCTCCATGCCTTGAGAATGCCGTAAACAACATGCACACGCCATTGAAAGGCTGCAATACGGACTTTTGCGGCCTATTAAAGGCCTTACACTTCAATCACGTGGTTCCGCGTGCTTGCGCAGGTTATCATTGGTATAGTCCTTCCACTCTCAATGCACTACAAAGTCCTAAGTTATTTTCTATGGCTCCATGGCTTTGGAACGCCGTCAACTACATGCACACACGTCGATAGCCATATGTCCTTTTACAGCCTAATGAATTCCTTACACGTAAATTACAAGGTTGCACGCGTCCAAGCTTGTTCTCATTGGTCTAGATCTTCTACTGTCAATGCATCACAACGTCCTAAGTTATTTTCTCTGCCTGCATGGCTTTGGAACCTCGTCAATTACATGTACACACGTCTATAGGCAGCAATATGGAATTTTGTCGCCTAATAAAAGCCTTACACGTAAATTACGTCGTTCCACGCGTCCATGCCGGTTGCCATTGGTCTAGTCCTTCCATTCTCAATGGACTAGAACGTCCAAAATTGTCTGCCCCAGCGGCAAGGCTGTACAACGCCATCAACTACGTGCACATGCGTCTAAAGGCTGCAATACGGCCTTTTGCTGCCTATTGAAAGCCTTACACGTAAATCACGTGGGTACGCGCACCTGCGCAGGCTACCATTGGTCTAGTCCTTCCACTCTCAATACACTAGAACGTCCTAAGTTGTTTTTTCTGGTTCCATGGCTTTAGAACGCCGTAAACCACATGCACACGCCATGAAATCGCTATAATTCGGCCTTTTGACGCTAAATAAAAGCCTTGCACCTAAATCACGTGCTTCCACGCCTCCAAGGTTGTTACCATTGGTCTAGTTCTTCAACTCTCAATAGACAACGCTGTCCTAAGTTGTTCTCCTGGTTCCATAGCTTTGGAACGCCGTAAAACACATAAACACGCCATGAAAAGGCTATAATACGGCCTTTTGACGCCTATTAATTGCCTTACACGTAAATCACGTGGTTCTGCGTGACTGCACAGGTTACCATTGGTCTAGTCTTTCCACTCTCAATGCACTACGACGTCCTAATTTGTTTTCTCTGGCTCCATGGCTTTGGAACGCCGTCAATTACATGCACACACGTCTATAAGCAGCAATATGGCCTTTTGCCGCCTAATAAAAGCCTTACACGTTAATTACTCCGTTCCACGCGTCCATACCGGTTACCATTGTTCTAGTCCTTCCATTCTCAATGGACTAGAACATCCTAAGTTGTTTTCCCCAGCGCCAAGGCTGTACAACGCCATTGACTACGTGCACATGCGTCTAAAGGCTGCAATACGGCCTTTTACCGCCATATAAAGGCCTTCCACGTAAATCAAGTGGGTACGCGTGCCTGCTCAGGTTACCATTGGTCTAGTCCTTCCACTCTCAATACACTAGAACGTCCTAAGTTGTTATTCCTGGTTCCATGGCTTTAGAACGCCGTAATCCACATGCACACGCCATGAAAAGGCTATAATACGGCCATTTGACGCATAATAAAGACCTTACACGTAAATCACGCGGTTCCACGCGTCCAAGCTTGTTACCATTGGTCTAGTTCTTCCACTGTTAATACACTACGCCGTCTTAAGTTGTTTTCCCTGGTTCCATGGCTTTAGAACGCCGTAAACCTCATGCACACCCCATAAAAATGCTATAATGCGGCCTTTTACGGCCTATTAAAGGCCTTACACGTAAATCGCGTGGTTCCGCGTGACTGCGCAGGTTATTATTGGTCTAGTTCTTCCACTCTCAATGCACTACGACGTCCTAAATATTTCTCCCTGGCTTCATGGCTCTAGAATGCCGCCAACTACATGCAAAGGCCTCTAAAGGCTGTAATACGGCCTATTGCGGCCTTATAAAGGCCTTACACGTAAACCACGGGCGCCGCGTGCCTGCCCAGGTTTTAATTGGTCTAGTTCTTCCACTCTCAATACACTACGACATTCTAAGTCTTTTCCCTGGTTCCATGGCTTTAGAACGCCGAAAACCACACGCACACGCCAGTAAAAGGCCATAATACGGCATTTTGACGCCTATTAAAGGCCTTACACGTAAATCGCGTAGTTTCACGTACCTGCGTAGGTTACCATTGGTCTAGTCATTCCACTCTGAATGCGCTACCACGTCTTAAGTTGCTTTCTCTGGCTCCATGGCTTTGGAACGCCGTCAACTACATTCATACACGTCTGTAGGCAACAATATGGCCTTTTGTCGCCTAATAAAGGCCTTACACCTAAGTTACGTGGTTCCAACCGTCCAAGCCAGTTACAATTGGTCTAGTCCTTCCACTCTTAATACACGAGAACGTCCTAAGTTGTTTTCCCTGTCTCCATGCCTTGAGAATGCCGTAAACAACATGCACACGCCATTAAAAGGCTACAATACGGACTTTTGCGGCCTATTAAAGGCCTTACACGTCAATCACGTGGTTCCGCGTGCTTGCGCAGGTTATCATTGGCATAGTCCTTCCACTCTCAATGCACTACAAAGTCCTAAGTTATTTTCTATGGCTCCATGTCTTTGGAACGCCGTCAACTACATGCACACACGTCTATAGCCATATGTCCTTTTGCAGCCTAATGAAGGCCTTACACGTAAAATACGTTGTTCCACGGGTCCAAATCTGATCTCATTGGTCTAGTTCTTCCAATTTCAATATACTACGACATCTTAAGTCTTTTCCCTGGCTCTATGCCTTGAGAACGCCGTAAACCACATGCACATGCCATTGAAAAGCTATAATACCGCCTTATGCCGCCTATTAAAGGCCTTACACGTAAATTACGTGGTTGCACGCGTCCAAGCTTGTTCTCATTAGTCTAGGTCTTCCACTGTCAATGCACCACGACGTCCTAAGTTATTTTCTCTGCCTCCATGGCTTTGGAACGCCGTCAACTACATTCATACACGTCTGTGGGCAGCAATATGGCCTTTTGCCGCCTAATAAAGGCCTTACACGTAAGTTGCGTGGTTCCAACCGTCCAAGACAGTTACCATTGGTCTAGTCCTTCCACTCTTAATACACGAGAATGTCCTAAGTTGTTTTCCCTGACTCCATGCCTTGAGAACGCCGTAAACCCCATACACACGCCTTTGAAAGGCTATAATACGGCCTTTTGCCACCAATTAAAGGCCTTACACGTAAATCGCGTGGTTCCGCGTGATTGCACAGGTTGCTATTGGTCTAGTTCTTTCACTCTCAATGCACTACGACGTCCTAAGTTATTTTCTCTGCCTCCATGGCTTTGGAACGCCGTCAACTACATTCATACACGTCTGTGGGCAGCAATATGGCCTTTTGCCGCCTAATAAAGGCCTTACACGTAAGTTGCGTGGTTCAAACCGTCCAAGACAATCCATTGGTCTAGTCCTTCCACTCTTAATACACGAGAATGTCCTAAGTTGTTTTCCCTGTCTCCATGCCTTGAGAACGCCGTAAACCACATACACACGCCATTGAAAGGCTATAATACGGCCTTTTGCCACCAATTAAAGGCCTTACACGTAAATCACGTGGTTCCGCGTGACTGCACAGGTTGCTATTGGTCTAGTTCTTACACTCTCAATGCACTACGACGTCCTAAGTTGTTTTCTCTGGCTCCATGGCTTTGGAACGCCGTAAACTACATGCAAAGTCCTCTAAAGTCTGTAATTCGGCTTTTTGCGGCCTATTAAAGGCCTTACGCGTAAATTACGTCGTTCCACGCGTCCATGCCGGTTACCATTGGTCTAGTCCTTCCACTCTCAATGCACTACGACGTCCTAAGTCATTTTCTCTGGCTACATGGCTTTGGAACGCCGTCAACTACATGCACACACGTCTATAGGCAGCAATATGGCCTTTTGCTAATAAAAGCTTTACACGTAAATTACGTCGTTCCACGCGTCCATGCCGGTTATCATTGGTCTAATCCTTCCATTCTCAATGGAGTAGAACGTCCTCAGTTGTTTTCCCTGGTTGCATGACTATAGAACGCCGTAAACCACATGCACACGCCATGAAAAAGCAATAATACGGCCTTTTGCCGCCTATTAAAAGCTCCATGACTCCATTACACGTAAATCGCGTAGTTTCACGTACCTGCGCAGGTTACCATTGGTCTAGTCATTCCACTCTGAATGCGCCACCACGTCTTAAGTTGCTTTCTCTGGCTCCATGGCTTTGGAACGCCGTCAACTACATTCATACACGTCTGTAGGCAACAATATGGCCTTTTCCGCCTAATAAAGGCCTTACACCTAAGTTACGTGGTTCCAACCGTCCAAGCCAGTTACCATTGGTCTAGTCCTTCCACTCTCAATACACGAGAACGTCTTAAGTTGTTTTCCCTGTCTCCATGCCTTGAGAATGCCGTAAACAACATGCACACGCCATTGAAAGGCTGCAATACGGACTTTTGCGGCCTATTAAAGGCCTTACACGTCAATCGCGTGGTTCCGCGTGACTGCGCAGGTTACTATTGGTCTAGTTCTTCCACCCTTAATACAGGAGAATGTCCTAAGTTGTTTTCCCTGACTCCATGCCTTGAGAACGCCGTAAACCCCATACACACGCCATTGAAAGGCTATAATACGGCCTTTTGCCACCAATTAAAGGCCTTACACGTAAATCGCGTGGTTCCGCGTGATTGCACAGGTTGCTATTGGTCTAGTTCTTTCACTCTCAATGCACTACGACGTCCTAAGTTATTTTCTCTGCCTCCATGGCTTTGGAACGCCGTCAACTACATTCATACACGTCTGTGGGCAGCAATATGGCCTTTTGCCGCCTAATAAAGGCCTTACACGTAAGTTGCGTGGTTCAAACCGTCCAAGACAATCCATTGGTCTAGTCCTTCCACTCTTAATACACGAGAATGTCCTAAGTTGTTTTCCCTGTCTCCATGCCTTGAGAACGCCGTAAACCACATACACACGCCATTGAAAGGCTATAATACGGCCTTTTGCCACCAATTAAAGGCCTTACACGTAAATCGCGTGGTTCCGCGTGACTGCACAGGTTGCTATTGGTCTAGTTCTTACACTCTCAATGCACTACGACGTCCTAAGTTGTTTTCTCTGGCTCCATGGCTTTGGAACGCCGTAAACTACATGCAAAGTCCTCTAAAGTCTGTAATTCGGCTTTTTGCGGCCTATTAAAGGCCTTACGCGTAAATTACGTCGTTCCACGCGTCCATGCCGGTTACCATTGGTCTAGTCCTTCCACTCTCAATGCACTACGACGTCCTAAGTCATTTTCTCTGGCTCCATGGCTTTGGAACGCCGTCAACTACATGCACACACGTCTATAGGCAGCAATATGGCCTTTTGCTAATAAAAGCTTTACACGTAAATTACGTCGTTCCACGCGTCCATGCCGGTTATCATTGGTCTAATCCTTCCATTCTCAATGGAGTAGAACGTCCTCAGTTGTTTTCCCTGGTTGCATGACTATAGAACGCCGTAAACCACATGCACACGCCATGAAAAGGCTATAATACGGCCTTTTGACGCCTAATAAAGGCCTTACTCGTAAATCACGCGGTTCCGCGTGCTTGCGCAGGTTATCATTGGTATAGTCCTTCCACTCTCAATGCACTACAAAGTCCTAAGTTATTTTCTATGGCTCCATGGCTTTGGAACGCCGTCAACTACATGCACACACGTCTATAAGCAGCAATATGGCCTTTTGCCGCCTAATAAAAGCCTTACACGTTAATTACTCCGTTCCACGCGTCCATACCGGTTACCATTGGTCATCCTAGTCCTTCCATTCTCAATGGACTAGAACGTCCAAAATTGCCTTCCCCAGCGGCAAGGCTGTACAACGCCATCAACTACGTGCACATGCGTCTAAAGGCTGCAATACGGCCTTTTGCTGCCTATTGAAAGCCTTACACGTAAATCACGTGGGTACGCGCACCAGCGCAGGCTACCATTGGTCTAGTCCTTCAACTCTCAATACACTAGAACGTCCTAAGTTGTTTGTTCTGGTTCCATGGCTTTAGAACGCCGTAAACCACATGCACACGCCATGAAATCGCTATAATTCGGCCTTTTGACGCTTAATAAAAGCCTTGCACCTAAATCACGTGCTTCCACGCCTCCAAGGTTGTTACCATTGGTCTAGTTCTTCAACTCTCAATACACAACGCTGTTCTAAGTTGTTCTCCTGGTTCCATAGCTTTGGAACGCCGTAAACCACATGCACACGCCATGAAAACGCTATAATACGGCCTTTTGACGCCTATTAATTGCCTTACACGTAAATCGCGTGGTTCTGCGTGCCTGCGCAGGGTTCCATTGGCCTAGTCATTCCACTCTGAATGCTCTACGACGTCTTAAGTTGCTTTCTCTGGCTCCATGGCTTTGGAACGCCGTCAACTACATTCATACACGTTTATAAGCAGCAATATGGCCTTTTGCCGCCTAATAAAAGCCGTACACGTAAATTACTCCGTTCCACGCATCCATACCGGTTACCATTGGTCTAATCCTTCCATTTTCAATGGACTAGAACGTCCTAAGTTGTTTTCCCCAGCGCCAAGGCTGTACAACGCCATTAACTACGTGCACATGCGTCTAAAGGCTGCAATACGGCCTTTTGCAGCCAAATTAAGGCCTTCCACGTAAATCAAGTGGGTACGCGTGCCTGCGCAGATTACCATTGGTATAGTCCTTCCACTCTTAATACACGAGAATGTCCTAAGTTGTTTTCCCTGTCTCCATGCCTTGAGAACGCCGTAAACCACATACACACGCCATTGAAAGGCTATAATACGGCCTTTTGCAACCAATTAAAGGCCTTACACGTAAATCGCGTGGTTCGGCGTGACTGCACAGGTTGCTATTGGTCTAGTTCTTCCACTCTCAATGCGCTACCACGTCTTAAGTTGCTTACTCTGGCTCCATGGCTTTGGAACGCCGTCAACTACATTCATACACGTCTGTAGGCAACAATATGGCCTTTTGCCGCCTAATAAAGGCCTTACACCTAAGTTACGTGGTTCCAACCGTCCAAGCCAGTTACCATTGGTCTAGTCCTTCCACTCTCAATACACGAGAACGTCCTAAGTTGTTTTCCCTGTCTCCATGCCTTGAGAATGCCGTAAACAACATGCACACGCCATTGAAAGGCTGCAATACGGACTTTTGCGGCCTATTAAAGGCCTTACACGTCAATCACGTGGTTCCGCGTGCTTGCGCAGGTTATCACTGGTATAGTCCTTCCACTCTCAATGCACTACAAAGTCCTAAGTTATTTTCTATTGCTCCATGGCTTTGGAACGCCGTCAACTACATGCACACACGTCGATAGCCATATGTCCTTTTACAGCCTAATGAATTCCTTACACGTAAATTACAAGGTTGCACGCGTCCAAGCTTGTTCTCATTGGTCTAGATCTTCCACTGTCAATGCATCACAACGTCCTAAGTTATTTTCTCTGCCTGCATGGCTTTGGAACCCCGTCAATTACATGCACACACGTCTATAGGCAGCAATATGGAATTTTGCCGCCTAATAAAAGCCATACACCTAAATTACGTCGTTCCACCGTCCAAGCCAGTTATCATTGGTCTAGTCCTTCCACTGTCAATACACGAGAACGTCCTAAGTTGTTTTCCCTGTCTCCATGCCTTGAGAACGCCGTAAACCACATGCACACGCCATGAAAAGGCTATAATACGGCCTTTTAACGCCTAATAAAAGCCTTACACGTAAATTACTCCGTTCCACGCGTCCATACCGGTTACCATTGGTCTAGTCCTTCCATTCTCAATGGACTAGAACGTCCTAAGTTGCTTTCCCCAGCGCCAAGGCTGTACAACGCCATTAACTACGTGCACATGCGTCTAAAGGCGGCCTTTTGCCGCCAATTAAAGGCCTTCCAATTAAATCAAGTGGGTCCGCGTGCCTGCGCAGGTTACCATTGGTCTAGTCCTTCCACTCTCAATACACTAGAACGTCCTAAGTTGTTATTCCTGGTTCCATGGCTTTAGAACGCCGTAATCCACATGCACACGCCATGAAAAGGCTATAATACGGCCTTTTGACGCCTAATAAAGGCCTTACTCGTAAATCACGCGGTTCCACGTGTCCAAGATGGTTTACCATTGGTCTAGTTCTTCCACTCCTAATACATTACGCCGTCCTAAGTTGTTTTCCCTGGTTCCATGGCTTTAGAACGCCGTAAACCTCATGCACACGCCATAAAAATGCTATAATGCGGCCTTTTGCTACCTATTAAAAGCCTGACACGTAAATCGAGTGGTTCAGCGTGACTGCGCAGGTTATTATTGGTCTAGTTCTTTCACTCTCAATGCACTACGACGTCCTAAATATATCTCCCTGGCTTCATGGCTCTAGAATGCCGTCAACTACATGCAAAGGCCTCTAAAGGCTTTAATACGGCCTATTGCGGCCTTATAAAGGCCTTACACGTAAACAACGGGGGCCGCGTGCCTGCCCGGGTTACAATTGGTCTAGTTCTTACACTCTCAATACACTACGACATTCTAAGTCTTTTCCCTGGCTCCATGGCTTTAGAACGCCACAAACCACACGCACACGCCAGAAAAAGGCCATAATACGGCATTTTACGCATATTAAAGGCCTTACACGTAAATCGCGCAGTTCCGCGTGCCTGCGCAGATTTCGATTGGTCTAGTCATTCCACTCTGAATGCGCTACGACGTCTTAAGTTGCTTTCTCTGGCTCCATGGCTTTGGAACGCGGTCAACTACATTCATACACGTCTGTAGGCAACAATATGGCCTTTTGCCGCCTAATAAAGACCTTACACTTAAGTTACGTGGTTCCAACCGTCCAAGCCAGTTACCATTGGTCTAGTCCTTCCACTCTCAATACACTAGAACGTCCTAAGTGGTTATTCCTGGTTCCATGGCTTTAGAACGCCGTAATCCACATGCACACGCCATGAAAAGGCTATAATACGGCCTTTTGACGCCTAATAAAGGCCTTACACGTAAATCACGCGGTTCCACGTGTCCAAGCTTGTCACCATTGGTCTAGTTCTTCCACTCTTAATACACTACGCCGTCCTAAGTTGTTTTCCCTGGTTCCATGGCTTTAGAAGGCCGTAAACCTCATGCACACGCCATAAAAATGCTATAATACGGCATTTTGACGCCTATTAAAGGCCTTACACGTAAATCGCGCAGTTCCACGTGCCTGCGCAGGTTTCCATTGGTCTAGTCATTCCACTCTGAATGCGCTACGACGTCTTAAGTTGCTTTCTCTGGCTCCATAGCTTTGGAACGCCGTCAACTACATTCATACACGTCTGTAGGCAGCAATATGGCCTTTTGCCGCCTAATAAAGGCCTTACACCTAAGTTAGGTGGTTCCAACTGTCCAAGCCAGTTTCCATTGGTCTAGTCCTTCCACTCACAATACACGAGAACGTCCTAAGTTGTTTTCCCTGTCTCCATGCCTTGAGAACGCCGTAAACCACATGCACACGCCATTGAAAGGCTATAATACGGACTTTTGCGGCATATTAAAGGCCTTACACGTCAATCACGTGGGTCCGCGTGCCTGCGCAGGTTATCATTGGTCTAGTCCTTCCACTCTCAATGCACTACAAAGTCCTAAGTTATTTTCTATGGCTCCATGTCTTTGGAACGCCGTCAACTACATGCACGCACGTCGATAACCATATGTCCTTTTGCAGCCTAATCAAGGCCTTACACGTAAATTACGTGGTTGCACGCGTCCAAGCTTGTTCTCATTGGTCTAGGTCTTCACCTGTCAATGCATCACGACGTCCTAAGTTATTTTCTCTGCCAGCATGGCTTTGGAACCCCGTCAATTACATGCGCACACGTCTATAGGCAGCAATATGGAATTTTGCCGCCTAATAAAAGCCTTACACGTAAATTACGTCGTTCCAACCGTCCAAGCCAGTTACCATTGGTCTAGTCCTTCCACTCTCATTACACGAGAAAGTCCTAAGTTGTTTTCCCTGTCTCCATGCCTTGAGAACGCCGTAAACCACATGCACACGCCATTGAAAGGCTATAATACGGCCTTTTGCCGCCAATTAAAGGTCGTACACGTAAATCGGGTGGGTCCGCATGCCTGTGCAGGTTACTATTGGTCTGGTCCTTCCACTCTCAATGCACTACGACGTCCTAAATTGTTCACCCTTGCTCCATGGCTTTAGAACGCCGTGAACTACATGGAAAGGCCTCTAAAGGCTGTGATACGGCCTCTGGACGCCTAATAAAGGCCTTACAGTAAATCACGTGGTTCCACGCGTCCAAGCTTGTTACCATTGGTCCAGTTCTTCCACTCTCAATACACTACGCCGTCCTAAGTTGTTTTTCCTGGTTTCATGGCTTTACAACGCCTTAAACCACATGCACACGCCATGAAAAGGATATAATACGGCCTTTTGACGCCTATTAAATGCCTTACACGTAAATCGCGTAATACCACGTACCTGCAAAGGTTACTATTGGTCTAGTCATTCCACTCTGAATGCGCTACGACGTCTTAAGTTGTTTTTGGAACGCCGTCAACTGCATGCACACACGTCTATAGCCATATGTCCTTTTGCAGCCTAATGAAGGCCTTACACGTAAAACACGAGGTTCCACGGGTCCAAACCTGTTCTCATTGGTCTAGTTCTTCAAATTTCAATACACTACGACATCATAAGTCTTTTCCCTGGCTCCATGCCTTGAGAACGCCGTAAACCACATGCACATGCCATTGAAAAGCTAAAATACCGCCTTTTGCCGTCTATTAAAGGCCTTACACGTAAATCACGTGGGTCCGCGTGCCTGCGCAGGTTACCATTGGTCTCATCCTTCCACTGTCCATGCACTACGACGTCCTAAGTTAATTTTTCTGGCTCCATGGCTTTGGAACGCCGTCAATTACATGCACACACGTCTATAAGCAGCAATATGGCCTTTTGCCGTATAATAAAAGCCTTACACGTAAATTACTCCGTTCCACGCGTCTATACCGGTTACCATTAGTCTAGCCCTTCCATTCTCAATGGACTAGAACGTCCTAAGTTGTTTTCCCCAGCGCCAAGGCTGTACAACGCCATTAACTACGTGCACATGCGTCTAAAGGCTGCAATACGGTCTTTTGCCGCCAATTAAAGGCCTTCCACGTAAATCAAGTGGGTCCGCGTGCCTGCGCAGGTTACCATTCGTCTAGTCCTTCCACTCTCAATACACTAGAACGTCCTAAGGTGTTATTCCTGGTTCCATGGCTTTAGAACGCCGTAATCCACATGCACACGCCATGAAAAGGCTATAATACGGCCTTTTGACGCCTAATAAAGGTCTTACACGTAAATCACGCGGTTCCACGCGTCCAAGCTTGTTACCATTGGTCTAGTTCTTCCACTCTTAATACACTACGCCGTCCTAAGTTGTTTTCCCTGGTTCCATGGCTTTAGAACGGCGTAAACCTCATGCACACGCCAAAAAAAGGTTATAATGCGGCCTTTTGCGGCCTATTAAAGGCCTTACACGTAAATCGCGTGGTTCCACGTGACTGCACAGGTTATTATTGGTCTAGTTCTTCCACTCTCAATGCACTACGACGTCCTAAATATTTCTCCCTGGCTTCATGGCTTTAGAACGCCGTGAACTACATGGAAAGGCCTCTAAAGGCTGTGATACGGCCTTTTGCGGCCTATTAAAGGCCTTACACGACAGTCACGTGGGTCCGCGTGCCTGCGCAGGTTATCATTGGCCTAGCCTTTCCATTCTTAACGGACTAGGATGTCCTAAGTTGTTTTCCCTGGTTCCATGGCTTTAGAACGCCGTAAACCACATGCACACGCCATAAAAAGGTTATAATACGGCCTTTTGACGCCTATTAAATGCCTTACTCGTAGATCGCGTGGTTCCGCTTGCCTGCACAGGTTACCATTGGTCTAGTCCTTCCACTGTCCATGCACTACGACGTCCTAAGTTATTTTCTCTGGCTCCATGGCTTTGGAACGCCGTCAATTACATGCACACACGCCTATAAGCAGCAATATGGCCTTTGCCGCCTTATAAAAGCCTTACACGTAAATTACTCCGTTCCACGCGTCTATCCCGGTTACCATTGGTCTTACTCAATGGTCTAGAACGTCCTAAGTTGTTTTCCCCAGCGCCAAGGCTGTACAACGCCGTCAACTACGTGCACATGCGTCTAAAGGCTGCAATACGGCCTTTTGCCGCCAATTAAAGGCCCTCCACATAAATCAAGTGGGTACACGTGCCTGCGCAAGTCACCATTGGTCTATTCCTTCCACTCTCAATACACTACGACTTTCTAAGTCCTTTCAGTGGCTCCATGGCTTTAGAACGCCGTAAACCACACGCACACGCCAGGAGAAAGCCATAATACGGCATTTTGACGCCTATTAAATGCCTTACACGTAAATCGCGTTGTTCCACGTGCCTGCTCAGGGTACCATTGGTCTAGTCCTTCCACTTTCAATGCATTACGACGTCCTAAGTTACTTTCTCTGGCTCCATGGCTTTGGAACGTCGTCAATTACATGCACACACGTCTATAGGCAGCAATATGGCATTTTGCCGCCTAATAAAAGCCTTACACGTAAATTACGTCGTTCCACGCGTCCATGCTGTCTGCCATTGGTCTGGTCCTTCCACTTTCAATGCACTACGACGTCCTAAATTGTTCACCCTGGCTCCATGGCTTTAGAACGCCGTCAATTACATGGAAAGGCCTCTAAAGGCTGTGATACGGCCTTGTGCGGCCTAATAATTGCCTTACACGTAAATCGCGTGGTTCCGCATGCCTGCGCAGGTTACTATTGGTCTGGTCCTTCCACTCTCAATGCACTACGACGTCCTAAATTGTTCACCCTTGCTCCATGGCTTTAGAACGCCGTGAACTACATGGAAAGGCCTCTAAAGGCTGTGATACGGCCTCTGGACGCCCAATAAAGGCCTTACACGTAAATTACGTCGTTCCACGCGTCCATGCCGGTTGCCATTGGTCTAGTCCTTCCACTCTCAATGTACTACGACGTCCTAAGTTATTTTATCTAGCTCCATGGCTTTGGAACGCCGTCGACTACATGCACACACGTCTATAGGCAGCAATATGGCCTTTTGCCGCCTTATAAAAGCCTTGCACGTAAATTACGCCGTTCCACGCGTCCATGCCAGTTACCAATTCTCTAGTGCTTCCACTCTCAATGCACTACGCCGTCCTAAGTTAATTTGTCCGGCTCCTTGGCTTTGAAACTCCGTCAACTACATGCACACACGCATAAAGGCAGCAATATGGCATTTTGCCGCCTAATAAAGGTCTTACACGTGAATTACGTGGTTCAAACCGTTCAATCCGAGTACCATTGGTCTATTCCTTCCATTCTCAATGGACTAAAACGTCCTAAGTTGCCTTCCCCAGCGCCAAGGCTGTACAACGCCGTCAACTATGTGCACATACGTCTAAAGGCAGCAATATGGCCTTTTGCCGCCAATTGAAGCCCCTCCACGTAAATCAAGTGGGTCCGCGTGCCTGCGCATGTTACCATTGGTCTAGTCCTTCCACTCTCAATACACTATGACTTTCTAAGTCCTTTCCCTGGCTCCATGGCTTTAGAACGCCGTAAACCACCTGCACACGCCGGGAGAAAGCCATAATACGGCATTTTGACGCCTATTAAATGCCTTACACGTAAATCGCGTTGTTCCACGTGCCTGCTCAGGGCACCATTGGTCTACTCCTTCCACTGTCAATGCACTACGACGTCCTAAGTTACTTTCTCTGGCTGCATGGCTTTGGAACGTCGTCAATTACATGCACACACGTCTATAGGCAGCAATATGGCCTTTTGCCGCCTAATAAAAGCCTTACACGTAAATTACGTGATTCCAACCGTCCAATCCGGTTATCATTGGATTAGTCCTTCCACTCCTAATAGACTAGGACGTCCTAAGCTGTTTTGTCCGCCTCTATGGCTTTGGAATCCGTCAACTACATGCATAAACGCCTAAAGGCAGCAATATAGCGTTTTGCCGCCTAGTAAAGGCATTAGACGTAAATTACGTCGTTACACGCGTCCTTGCCGGTTACCATTGGTCTAGTTGTTCAACTCGCAATACACTACGCCGTCCTAAGTTGTTTTCCCTGGTTCCATGGCTTTAGAACGCTGTAAACCACATGCACACGCCATAAAAATGTTATAATACGGCCTTTTGACGCCTATTAAATGCTTTACACGTAAATCGCGTGGTTCCGCTTGCCTGCACAGGTTACCATTAGTCTAGTCCTTCCACTGTCCATGCACTACGACATCGTAAGTTATTTTCTCTGGCTCCATGGCTTTGGAACGCCGTCAATTACATGCAAACACGTCTATAAGCAGCAATATGGCCTTTTGCCGCCTAATAAAAGCCTTACACGTAAATTACTCCGTTTCACGCGTCCATACCGGTTACCATTGGTCTAGTCCTTCCATTCTCAATGGACTAGAACGTCCTAAGTTGTTTTCCCCAGGGCCAAGGCTGTACAACGTCATCAACTACGTGCACATGCGTCTAAATGCTGCAATACGGCCTTTTGCCGCCAATTAAAGGCCTTCCACGTAAATCAAGTGGGTCCGCGTGCCTGCACAGGTTACCATTGGTCTAGGCCTTCCACTGTCAATACACTACGCCGTCCTAAGTTTTTTTTCCTGGTTCCATGGCTTTACAACGCCGTAATTCACATGCACACGCCATGAAAACGCTATAATACGGCCTTTTGACGCCTAATAAAGGCCTTACACATAAATCACGTGGTTCCACGCGTCCAAGCTTGTTACCATTGTTCTAGTTCTTCAACTCTCAATACACTATGACATCCTAAGGCTTTTCCCTGGCTCCATGCCTTGAGAACGCCGTAAACCACATGAACACGCCATTGAAAGGCTATAATACGGCATTTTGCTGCCAATTAAAGGCCTTCCACGTAAATCAAGTGGGTCCGCGTGCCTGCGCAGGTTACCATTGGTCTAGTCCTTCCACTCTCAATACACTAGAACGTCCTAAGTTGTTTTTCCTGGTTCCATTGCTTTAGAACGCCGTAAACCACATGCACACCCCATGAAAGCGCTATAATACGGCCTTTTGACGCCTAATAAAGGCCTTACACGTAAATCACGTGGTTCCACGCGTCCAAGCTTGTTACCATTGTTCTAGTTCTTCAACTCTCAATACACTATGACATCCTAAGGCTTTTCCCTGGCTCCATGCCTTGAGAACGCCGTAAACCACATGCACACGCCATTGAAAGGCTATAATACGGCCTTTTGACGCCTAATAAAGGCCTTACACATAAATCACGTGGTTCCACGCGTCCAAGCTTGTTACCATTGTTCTAGTTCTTCAACTCTCAATACACTATGACATCCTAAGGCTTTTCCCTAGGTTCATGCCTTGAGAACGCCGTAAATCACATGTACACGCCATGAAAACGCTATAAAAGCGCCTTTTGACGCCTATTAAATGCCTTACACGTATATCGCGTGGTTCCGCGTGCCTGCGCAGGTTACCATTGGTCTAGACCTTCCACTGTCAATGCACTACGACGACCTAAATTGTTTTCTCTGGCTCCATAGCTTTGGAACGCCGTCAACTACGTGCACACACGTCTATAGCCATATGTCCTTTTGCCGCCTATTAATTGCCTTACACGTAAATCGCGTGGTTCCGCGTGCCTGCGCAGGTTACCATTGGTCTAGTCCTTCCTCTCTCAATGCACTTGAACGTCCTAAGTTGTTTTTCCTGGTTTCATGGCTTTAGAACGCCATAATCCACATGCACACGCCATGAAAAGGCTATAATACGGCCTCTGGACGCCTAATAAAGGCCTTACACTTAAATTACGTCGTTCCACGCGTCCATGCCGGTTGCCATTGGTCTAGTCCTTCCATTCTTAATGGACTAGAACGTCCTAAGTTGTTTTCCCCAGCGCCAAGGCTGTGCAACGCCGTCAACTACGGCCACATGCGTCTAAAGGCAGTAATATGGCCTTTTGCCGCCTAATGAAGGTCTTACACGTAAACTACGTGATTCCAACCGTCCAATCCGGTTATCATTGGACTAGTCCTTCCACTCTTAATAGACTAGGACGTCCTAAGTTGTTTTTCCTGGTTCCATGGCTTTAGAACGCCGTAAACCACATGTACACGCCATGAAAACGCTATAATACCGCCTTTTGACGCCTATTAAATGCCTTACACGTTTATCGGATGGTTCCGCGTGCCTGCGCAGGTTACCATTGGCCTAGTCCTTCCACTGTCAATGCACTACGACGTCCTAAGTTACCTTCTCTGGCTCCATAGCTTTGGAACGCCGTCAACTACATGCACCCACGTCTATAGCCATATGTCCTTTTGCCGCCTAATAAAGTCCTTACACGTAAATCACGTGGGTCCGCGTCCCTGCGCAGGTTACCGATGGTCTCGTCTTTCCACTCTCAATACACGAGAGCGTCCTAAGTTGTTTTTCGTGGTTCCATGGCTTTACAACGCCGTAAACCACATGCACACGCCATGAAAAGGCTATAATACGGCCTTTTGACGCCTATTAAATGCCTTACACGTAAATCGCGTGGTTCCGCGTGACTGCGCAGGTTACCATTGGTCTAGTCCTTCCACTTTCAATACACTAGAACGTCCTAAGTTGTTATTCCTGGTTCCATGGTTTTAGAACGCCGTAATTCATATGCACACGCCATGAAAAGGCTATAATACGGCCTTTTGACGCCTAATAAAGGCCTTACACGTAAATCACGCGGTTCCACGCGTCCAAGCTTGTTTTCATTGGTCTAGTTCTTCCACTCTCAATACACTACGCCGTCCTAAATTGTTTTCCCAGGTTCCATGGCTTTACAACGGCGTAAAGCAAATGCACACGCCATGAAAAGGCTATAACACGGCCTTTTGACGCCTTTTAAATGCCTTGCACGTAATCGCGTGGTTCCGCGTGCCTGCGCAGGTTACCATTGGTCTGGTCCTTTCACTCTCAATACACTAGAACGTCCTAAGTTGTTATTCCTGGTTCCATGGCTTTAGAACGCCGTAATCCACATGCACACACGTCTATAACCAGCAATATGGCATTTTGCCGCCTAATAAAAGCCTTACACGTAAATTACGCCGTTCCATGCGTCCATACCGGTTACCATTGGTCTAGTCCTTCCATTCTCAATGAACTAGAACGTCCTAAGTTGTTTTCCCCAGCCCTAAGGCTGTACAACGCCGTCAACTACATACACATGCTTCTAAAGGCTGAAATACGGCCTTTTGACGGCTAATAAAGGCCTTACACGTAAATCACGGGGTTCCACGCATCCAAGCTTGTTACCATATAAGGCCTTTTGCCGCCTAATAAAGGCCTTACACGTAAACTACGTGATTCCAACCGTCCAATCCGGTTATCATTGGACTAGTCCTTCCACTCTTAATAGACTAGGACGTCCTAAGTTGTTTTTCCTGGTTCCATGGCTTTAGAACGCCGTAAACCACATGCACACGCCATGAAAACGCTATAATACGGCCTTTTGACGCCTAATAAAGGCCTTACACGTTTATCGCGTGGTTCCGCGTGCCTGCGCAGGTTACCATTGGTCTAGTCCTTCCACTGTCAATGCACTACGACGTCCTAAGTTGCTTTCTCTGGCTCCATAGCTTTGGAACGCCGTCAACTACATGCACACCTTCTGACTGATTTATCTAAAGCATTTGACTGTCTCCTACATGATTTACTGATCGCAAAACTTCATGCATATGGATTTGACATGTATTCCCTACGCCTAATTATGAGTTATGTGAGTGGAAGATTTCAAAGAGTAAAGATAAAAAATTCCTATAGCTCATGGCTTGAAATATTGTTTGGCGTGCCGCAAGGATCTATTCTAGGCCCGTTACTTTTTAACATATTTATCTGCGATCTTTTCTCAGTTGAATTTGATTTTAATGACATTGAATTTGCGAGCTATGCAGACGACACAACACCATATGTTATCGGTAACGACTCAAAGGAAGTCGTTACTAAACTTCAAAACATTTCTGAAAAAGTGTTTACATGGTTTGACAATAATGCAATGAAAGCAAATGATGAGAAGTGTCATTTGCTTTTAAGCGATAATGAAATATTAAGTACACAGATAGGCAACTCAGTAATAAAAGGCAGCACTCATGGACGCCTACTTGGAGTCATTATCGATAACAAACTTAAATTTGATCTGCATGTGTCTAAACTCTGTGCAAAAGCGAATCAGAAACTAAATGCGCTTACAAGGATGACATCTTTTATGAACTTTAATAAGAAGAAACTATTAATGAATTCCTTCGTAATTTCGCAATTCAATTACTGCCCTCTAGTTTGGATGTTTCACAACAGAGCTCTAAACAATCGTATTAATCGAATACATGAAAAAGCACTGCGGATAGTCTATAGCGACAGTTCTTCTTCCTTCACAGACCTCCTTCATAAGGACAGCTCTGTTACGGTACACCAACGAAACCTACAATCTCTTGCAACTGAGATGTACAAAATAAAAAACGACATGGCTCCAGAAATAATGCAAGATATTTTTCCTGTTTATAATCCAAAATACAATCTAAGAAATAATCGAGAATTTACTGGCCGTAATGCTAAATCAGTTTACTATGGTACAGAAACTTTATCCTTTATCGGTTACAAAATATGGCAACAAATTCCAGTAAGAATCAAAGAAATGTCATCCTTGCAATCCTTTAAATCCCAAATTAAAAAGTGGGTACCAAACTGCTCCTGCAGACTATGTAAAAAATACATCCCACAAATTGGTTTTATATGACTCGCGGATGTACTCTCGCTAATTTCATATTTGCTTATACACTCACTTAATTTATACAACCACAAATGTTTAAAAAATTGTATATATCTAAAAATATTTTATGCCTTATATTTATACTGTATATTTTAAAATCTTTCTTTTCAAGTTGACATTAACTAGCTTTTATTAGCTATATATGTATTTATACTTAGTCAACTATAAATAAATGAATAATAATAATAATAATAATAATAATCTATAGCCATATGTCCTTTTGCCGCCTAATAAAGTTCTTACACGTAAATCACGTGGGTCCGCGTTCCTGCGCAGGTTACCGATGGTCTAGTCTTTCCACTCTCAATACACGAGAGCGTCCTAAGTTGTTTTTCCTGGTTCCATAGCTTTACAACGCCGTAAAGCAAATGCACACGCCATGAAAACGCTATAATACGGCCTTTTGACGCCTAATAAAGTTCTTACACGTTTATCGCGTGGTTCCGCGTGCCTGCACAGGTTACCATTGGTCTAGTCCTTCCACTGTCAATGCACTACGACGTCCTAAGTTGCTTTCTCTGGCTCCATAGCTTTGGAACGCCGTCAATTACATGCACACACGTCTATAATATGGCCGTTTGGCGTCTAATAAAAGCCTTACACGTAAATTACGCCGTTCCACGCGTCCATACCGGTTACCATTGGTCTAGTCCTTCCATTCTCAATGAACTAGAACGTCCTAAATTGTTTTCCCAAGCGCCAAGGCTGTGCAACGCTGTCAACTACGGCCACATGCGTCTAAAGGCAGTAATAAGGCCTTTTGCCGCCCAATAAAGGCCTTACACGTAAACTACGTGATTCCAACTGTCCAATCCGGTTATCATTGGACTAGTCCTTCAACTCTTAATAGACTAGGACGTCCTAAGTTGTTTTTCCTGGTTCCATGGCTTTACAACGCCGTAAACCACATGCACACGCCATGAAAAGGCTATAACACGGCCTTTTGACGCCTATTAAATGCCTTGCACGTAATCGCGTGGTTCCGCGTGCCTGCGCAGGTTACCATTGGTCTGGTCCTTTCACTCTCAATACACTAGAACGTCCTAAGTTGTTATTCCTGGTTCCATGGCTTTAGAACGCCGTAATCCACATGCACACACGTCTATAACCAGCAATATGGCATTTTGCCGCCTAATAAAAGCCTTACACGTAAATTACGCCGTTCCATGCGTCCATACCGGTTACCATTGGTCTAGTCCTTCCATTCTCAATGAACTAGAACGTCCTAAGTTGTTTTCCCCAGCCCTAAGGCTGTACAACGCCGTCAACTACATACACATGCTTCTAAAGGCTGAAATACGGCCTTTTGACGGCTAATAAAGGCCTTACACGTAAATCACGGGGTTCCACGCATCCAAGCTTGTTACCATATAAGGCCTTTTGCCGCCTAATAAAGTTCTTACACGTAAACTACGTGATTCTAACCGTCCAATCCGGTTATCATTGGATTAGTCCTTCCACTCTTAATAGACTAGGACGTCCTAAATTGTTTTTCCTGGTTCCATGGCTTTAGAACGCCGTAAACCACATGCACACACGTCTATAGCCATATGTCTTTTTGCCGCCTAATAAAGTCCTTACACGTAAATCACGTGGGTCCGCGTTCCTGCGCAGGTTACCGATGGTCTAGTCTTTCCACTCTCAATACACGAGAGCGTCCTAAGTTGTTTTTCCTGGTTCCATGGCTTTATAACGCCGTAAACCACATGCACACGCCATGAAAAGGCTATAATACGGACTTTTGACGCCTATTAAATGCCTTACACGTAAATCGCGTGGTCCCGCGTGCCTGCGCAGGTTACCATTGGTCTAATCCTTCCACTCTCAATACACTAGAACGTCCTAAGTTGTTATTCCTGGTTCCATGGTTTTAGAACGCCGTAATTCATATGCCCACGCCATGAAAAGGCTGTAATACGGCCTTTTGACGACTAATAAAGGCCTTACACGTAAATCACGCAGTTCCACGCGTCCAAGCTTGTTATCATTGGTCTAGTTCTTCCACTCTCAATCATTACGCCGTCCTAAATTGTTTTCCCAGGTTCCATGGCTTTACAACGCCGTAAAGCACATGCACACGCCATGAAAAGGCTATAACACGGCCTTTTGACGCCTAATAAATGCCTTGCACGTAATGGCGTGGTTCCGCGTGCCTGCGCAGGTTACCATTGGTCTGGTCCTTTTACTCTGAATACACTAGAACGTCCTAAGTTGTTTTCCTTAGCCCTAAGGCTGTACAACGCCGTCAACTACATGCACATGCGTCTAAAGGCTGCAATACGGCCTTTTGACGGCTAATAAAGGCCTTACACGTAAATCACGTGGTTCCACGCATTCAAGTTTGTTACCATTGGTCTAGTTCTTCCACTCTCAATACACTACGACGTCCTAAATTGTTCTCCCTGGTTCCATGGCTTTAGAACGCCGTAAACCACATGCACAGGCCATGAAAAGGCTATAATACGGACTTTTGACGCCTATTAAAGGCCTTAGACGTAAATCAGGTGGGTCCGCGTGCCTGCGCAGGTTACCATTGGTCTAGTCCTTCCACTGTCCATGCACTACGACGTCCTAAGTTATTTTCTCTGGCTCCATGGCTTTGGAACGCCGTGAATTACATGCACACACGTCTATAAGCAGCAATATGGCCTTTTGCCACCTAAAAGAAGCCTTACACGTGAATTACGTCGTTCCACGAGTCCATACCGGTTACCATTGGTCTAGTCCTTCCATTCTCAATGAACCAGAACATCCTAAGTTGTTTTCCCTGTTTCCATGGCTTTAGAACGCCGTAATCCACATGTACACACGTCTATAACCAGCGATATGGCATTTTGCCGCCTAATAAAAGCCTTACACGTAAATTACGCCGTTCCATGCGTCCATACCGGTTACCATTGGTCTAGTCCTTCCATTCTCAATGAACTAGAACGTCCTAAGTTGTTTTCCCCAGCACTAAGGCTGTACAACGCCGTCAACTACATGCACATGCGTCTAAAGGCTGCAATACGGCCTTTTGACGCCTGATAAAGGCCTTACACGTAAATCACGTGGTTCCACGCATCCAAGCTTGTTACCATTGGTCTGGTTCTTCCACTGTCAATGCACTACGACGTCCTAAGTTACTTTCTCTGGCTCCATGGCTTTGGAACGCCGTCAATTACATGCACACACGTCTATAATATGGCCGTTTGGCGTCTAATAAAAGCCTTACACGTAAGTTACGTCGTTCCACGCGTCCATGCCGGCTGCCATTGGTCTGGTCCTTCCACTTTCAATGCACTACGACGTCCTAAATTGTTCACCCTGGCTCCATGGCTTTAAAACGCCGTCAACTACATGGAAAGGCCTCTAAAGGCTGTGATACGGCCTTTTGCCGCCTAATAAAGGCCTTACACGTAAATTACGCCGTTCCACGCGTCCAATCTGGTTATCATTGGACTAGTCCTTCCACTCTTAATAGACTAGGACGTCCTAAGTTGTTTTTCCTGGTTCCATGGCTTTAGAACGCCGTAAACCACATGCATACACGTCTATAGCCATATGTCCTTTTGCCGCCTAATAAAGTCCTTACACGTAAATCACGTGGGTCCGCGTTCCTGCGCAGGTTACCGATGGTCTAGTCTTTCCACTCTCAATACACGAGAGCGTCCTAAGTTGTTTTTCCTGGTTCCATGGCTTTACAACGCCGTAAACCACATGCACACGCCATGAAAAGGCTATAATACGGCCTTTTGACGCCTATTAAATGCCTTACACGTAAATCGCTGGTTCCGCGTGCCTGCGCAGTTTACCATTGGTCTAGTCCTTCCACTCTCAATACACTAGAACGTCCTAAGTTGTTATTCCTGGTTCCATGGCTTTAGAACGCCGTAATCCACATGCACACACGTCTATAACCAGCAATATGGCATTTTGCCGCCTAATAAAAGCCATATTGCTGGTTATAGACGTGTGTGCATGTAATTCACGGCGTTCCAAAGCCATGGAGCCAGAGAAAATAACTTAGGACGTCGTAGTGCATGGACAGTGGAAGGACTAGACCAATGGTAACCTGCGCAGGCACGCGGACCCACCTGATTTTCTCAATGAACTAGAACGTCCTAAGTTGTTTTCCCCAGCCCTAAGGCTGTGCAACGCCGTCAACTACATGCACATGCGTCTAAAGGCTGCAATACGGCCTTTTGACGGCTAATAAATGACTTACACGTAAATCACGTGGTTCCACGCATCCAAGCTTGTTCTCATTGGTCTAGGTCTTCCACTCTCATTACACTACGACGTCCTAAGTTGTTTTCCCCAGCGCCAAGGCTGTACAACGCCGTCAACTACGTGCACATACGTCTAAAGGCTGCAATACGGCCTTTTGCCGCCTATTAAAGGCCTTACACGTAAATCAGGTGGGTCCGCGTGCCTGCGCAGGTTACCATTGGTTTAGTCCTTCCACTGTCAATGCACTAAGCCGTCCTAAGTTATTTTCCCTGGTTCCATGTCTTTAGAATGCCGTAAACCACACGCACACGCCATTGAAAAGCTGTAATGCCACTATTTGCGGCCTATTAAAGACCTTACACGTAAATTACGTCGTTCCACGCGTCCATGCCGGTTACCATTGGTCTAGTCCTTCCATTCTAAATGGACTAGAACGTCCTAAATTGTTTTCCTAGGTTCAATGGCTTTACAACGCCGTTAACCAAATGCACACGCCATGAAAAGGCTATAAAACGGCCTTTTGACGCCTATTAAATGCCTTGCACGTAATCGCGTGGTTCCGCGTGCCTGCGCAGGTTAACATTGGTCTAGTCCTTCCACTGTCCATGCACTACAACGTCCTAAGTTATTCTCTTTTGCTCCATGGCTTTGGAACGCCGTCAATTACATGCACACACGTCTATAGGCAGCAATATGGCCTTTTGCCGCCTAATAAAAGCCTTACACGTAAATTACACCGTTTCATGCCGGTTACCATTGGTCTAGTCCTTCCATTCTCAATAGACTAGAACATCCTATGTTGTTTTCCCCAGCGCCCAGGCTGTACAACGCCGTCAACAACGTGCACATGCGTCTAAAGTCTGTAATACGGCCTTTTGCCGCCTATTAAAGGCCTTACACGCAAATCACGTAGGTCCGCGTGTCTGCGCCGGTTACCATTGGTCTAGTCCTTCCATTCTCAATACACTAGAACGTCCTAAGTTGTTATTCCTAGTTCCATGGTTTTAGAACGCCGTAAACCACATGCACACGCCATGAAAAAGCTATAATACGGACTTTTGACGCCTATTAAAGGCCTTACACGTAACTCACGTGGTTCCACGCGTCCAAGCTTGTTCTCATTGGTCTAGGTCTTCCACTCTCATTACACTACGACGTCCTAAGTTGCTTTCCCCAGCGCCAAGGCTGTACAACGCCGTCAACTACGTGCACATGCGTCTGAAGGCTGCAATACGGCCTTTTGACGCCTAATAAAGGCCTTACACGTAAATCACGCGGTTCCACGCGTCCAAGCTTGTTATCATTGGTCTAGTTCTTCCACTCTCAATACACTACGCCGTCCTAAATTGTTTTCCCAGGTTCCATGGCTTTACAACGCCGTAAACCACATGCACACACGTCTATAACCAGCAATATGGCATTTTGCCGCCTAATAAAAGCCTTACACGTAAATTACGCCGTTCCATGCGTCCATACCGGTTACCATTGGTCTAGTCCTTCCATTCTCAATGAACTAGAACGTCCTAAGTTGTTTTCCCCAGCCCTAAGGCTGTAGAACGCCGTCAACTACATGCACATGCGTCTAAAGGCTGCAATACGGCCTTTTGACGGCTAATAAAGGCCTTACACGTAAATCACGTGGTTCCACGCATCCAAACTTGTTACCATTAGTCTAGTTCTTCCACTCTCAATACACTACGACGTCCTAAGTTGTTTTCCCAGGTTCCATGGCTTTAGAACGCCGTAAACCACATGCACACAACATGAAAAGGCTATAACACGGACTTTTGACACCTATTAAAGGCCTTACACGTAACTCACGTGGTTCCACGCGTCCAAGCTTGTTCTCATTGATCTAGCTCTTCCACTCTCATTACACTACGACGTCCTAAGTTGTTTTCCCCAGCGCCAAGGCTGTACAACGCCGTCAACTACGTGCACATGCGTCTGAAGGCTGCAATACGGCCTTTTGCCGCCTATTAAAAGCCTTACACGTAAATCACGTGGGCCACGTGCCTGCCCATGTTACCATTGGTCTAGTCCTTCCACTCTTAATACACTACGACATTCTAAGTCTTTTCTCTAGCTCCATGCCTTGAGAACGCCGTAAACCACATGCACACGCCATTGAAAGGCTATAATACGGCCTTTTGCTGCCTATTAAAGGCCTTACACGTAAATCGCGTTGTTTCGCATGCCTGCGCAGGTTACTATTGGTCTAGTCCTTCCACTCTCAATACACTAGGACGTTCTATGTTGTTTTCCCTGGTTCCATGTCTTTAGAACGCCGTAAACCACACGCACACGCCATTGAAAAGCTGTAATGCCACCTTTTGCTGCCTGTTAAAGACCTTACACGTAAATTACGTCGTTCCACGCGTCCATGCCGGTTACCATTGGTCTAGTCCTTCCATTCTAAATGGACTAGAACGTCCTAAGTTGTTTTCCCTGGTTCCATGGCTTTAGAACGCCGTAAACCACATGCACACGCCATAAAAAGGCTATAATACGGCCTTTTGACGCCTATTAAATGCCTTACACGTAAATTGCGTGGTTCCGCGTGCCTGCGCAGGTTACCATTGGTCTATTCCTTCCACTCCCAATGCACTACAACGTCCTAAGTTATTTTCTTTTGCTCCATGGCTTTGGAACGCCGTCAATTACATGCACACACGTCTATAGGCAGCAATATGGCCTTTTGCCGCCTAATAAGAGCCTTACACGTAAATTACGCCGTTCCATGCCGGTTACCATTGGTCTAGTTCTTCCATTCTCAATAGACTATAACATCCTATGTTGTTTTCCCAAGTGCCCAGGCTGTACAACGCCGTCAACTACGTGCACATGCGTCTGAAGGCTGCAATACGGCCTTTTGCCGCCTATTAAAGGCCTTACACGTAAATCAGGTGGGTCTGCGTGCCTGCGCAGGTTACCATTGGTTTAGTCCTTCCACTGTCAATGCACTACGCCGTCCTAAGTTGTTTTCCCTGTTTCCATGTCTTTAGAATGCCGTAAACCACACGCACACGCCATTGAAAGGCTATAATACGGCCTTTTGCTGCCTATTAAAGGCCTTACACGTAAATCGCGTGGTTCCGCATGCCTGCGCAGGTTACCATTGGTCTAGTCTTTCCACTCTCAATACACGAGAGCGTCCTAAGTTGTTTTTCCTGGTTCCATGGCTTTACAACACCGTAAACCACATGCACACGCCATGAAAAGGCTATAATACGGCGATTTGACGCGTAATAAAGGCCTTACACGTAAATCACGTGGTTCCACGCATCCAAGCTTGTTACCATTGGTCTAGTTCTTCAACTCTCAATACACTACGCCGTCCTAAGTGGTTTTCCCTGGCTCCATGCCTTGAGAACGCCGTAAACCACATGTACACGCCATGAAAACGCTGTAAATAATGACGCCATTATTATTTTTTCGGGGTTTCCCCGTATTCTTCTTTTTTGTTGTACAATTTTTCTAGAGAGTATAGTTGAGAAAGATAACGAGTAGAGTACACGAGGTACTTGATTTTGATATTTTATGAATCTTTAAATGGCGCTCGATTTATGGACTTTTGATATTATTTTTGGATATTTACTTGAATTGGTGGACTTGTGATGTTGTGTGGATATTATTTGCTCGAATTGGTGGATTTATGTTATGAACTTTAACTTAGCTTAGACAGTGTTTGTTATTCTGAAATCGTCTTATTGTGTACTGCACGTCAAATTTCAAAAACTTTCATTTTTCATGCTTCCAGTTTCATTGGTTTCATTTTTTGCATTACATTAAATTTCATTATGTCTACTGCGACTACAAGGAAGAGTGCAAGGCGAAAGGGGTTGCGGTCTATTGCGAGCACTTTGCGCGAGCGAATTGATGTCATAGTTAAGGACTTTTCGGAGGAGAAACGAGCAGAAATTATTTCTTTACAGACCACTTTAATTGACACTGTTAAACAGTTAAAGGAGTTAGATGAAGAGTGTTTTATCGGCTGAAGAGATCGAAACCGACGTTATGGAGGCTACAGAATTTTATCTATTAGTGAACATGAGTCTCGCGACTATTACTACCGCTACCGGACCACATGTTTCAGCCACAGAATCGACACGGTCTGTTGAAAAGAAATCGATGAGACTACCCAAAATAGAACTGAGCAAATTTAATGGGAACCCTTTGAATTGGCCCTCGTTTTGGGACCAGTTTAATTCAGCCATTAATGACAATGACAGTTTGAATGCAATTGATAAATTTAATTATTTGAAGAGATACGTCGAAGGAACCGCTTTATCAACTATTTCTGGGTTAGAATTGACGAACAGTAACTACGAAAATGCTATAGAGTTGCTTAGAAACCGTTTTGGCAACGAACAGGTGCTCATTAACGCGCACATGGAAGCCCTGTTGAAGATTGAGTCAGTACAATCAATGGATAACACCCAACAATTGAGAAAACTTTATAATGATGTTGAGAACTGTATTCGAAATTTGAAAAATTTGAAGTATAATAGCGAAATGCTGAGTTTATTGATTCCGGTTCTGAACGAAAGAATTCCCAACGAATTACGAATGATTATTTCTAGAAACTTTGGAGAGGAGAAGTGGTCCGTTGAAAAGATGCTGTTTTTTATCAATAACGAACTGCAAGCTCGAGAGAGGTGCACTGTAACCGCGAAAGGCAAGGGACAAACTCCCAGTGAAAATTACAAGAGAGGAGGAATTTCTACCGCAGACTGCTTATTGACTTTGGACAGAAAAAAATGTGTTTTCTGTCACGATTCTCACTCTCCGTCGAGGTGTTCAAAAGTTACCAACGTACAAACACGTTCGCAAATTATGAAAAAGGAAGGGCGTTGCTTTTTATGCTTGCAGCATGGACACATTTCAAAGAACTGTTGTTCAAATTACATATGCAATAGATGTGGAAGACGTCACCACATCTCTTTGTGTATGAAAGAAAAACGTGCCGAAAGAAAAGATAAAGACAACAATGGCTCGGAGGAAAACCCTTCTAACGAAACCAACGCGAATCACGTCAGCCAAGAAAACAAAGGAATTCTTTTGCAGACGGCTAAAGCTTTTGTTTCGAAAGAAAGGGAGAGCAGGAACATACAAACGAGATTCATGTTTGATTCAGGTAGCCAGAGAACATATGTCACAAATGAACTGAAAGAAAGACTGAATTTAGAAACAATTCGAAAGGAGAAATTAATTATTAACACTTTTGGCCATAGCAACAGCCAATCGAGAGAGCTACCCGTTGTTAAGTTGTATGTAAAAACCGCTGACCGCTCATCTACCGTACCCATCGAAGCCATTGCCGTACCAAACATTTGCGCTCCTCTCTCAAATCAGAATGCGAAATATTACGCTGATAATTACGAACACTTGAAGCGGTTGAAATTAGCAGATTTTTCAAATGGTGAAACGAGACTGAATGTTCACGTTCTGATTGGTTTAGACCATTATTATTCATTCATTACCGGCGAAGTTGTTCGAGATCCGAGAGGCGGTCCTATCGCTATCAATTCCAAACTTGGCTGGATTTTGTCCGGAGGTGAACAGTCGAAAGCGAACGAATCAAGCTGCATGGAAGTACACGCCTGCCGTGTTGATACCGAAAACACAATTCTTCGTGACGAGTTGAACAAGTTTTGGCAAATTGAGTCGATCGGTGACGGAGAAAACGAAAACGTATTATCTTCTTTTAAACAAACTCTTGAATTCAACGGTGAACGCTACGTGACCGAATTACCATTTCGTCCTGATCATGATAAACTTTCCGATAATTTTGCAGTTTCGAAACAACGCTTAGATTCTCTTGTTAACAAACGATTACGAAATGAACCTGATTTAGCTGTGCAATACAACGACGTTTTTGCAGACTACGAATCGAAACAGATTATAGAAAAAGTTCCAGAAAGTGAGATAGCTTGCGAAAATGCTCACTACCTTCCGCATCATCCGGTTGTACGCCAAGATAAAAGTACAACGAAAGTTCGTCCTGTTTTTGATGGATCTTGTGCCGTTCACAAACCATCCCTCAATGACATTTTGTACTCTGGTCCTAATTTACTTGCTAAGGTGTTTGACATTCTGCTGAGATTCCGTACGAACTACGTCGCTTTAGCTGCTGATATTCAACAAGCCTTCTTGAATATTGAAATCGCTGAGAAAGACCGTAATTATCTTCGTTTTTTGTGGAAAGAAAACCCTACCGAGAACGATTCAAAGCTCATTATCTATCGATTTCTGCGTGTCGTGTTTGGGTTAACGTGCAGTCCGTTTTTACTCAATGGGACAATCCAACACCACTTGGAGACTTACGAAATTATCTGCCCCGAAATTACTGATGTTTTGAAGGATGACTTGTACGTCGATGACCTAACAACCGGTACCAATACCGTAACTGAAGGCAAGAAACTTTACGAAATTAGTAAACAAATCATGAAAGAAGGAGGGTTCAATTTGCGAAAATGGGCTACTAATAACAATGAATTACAAACTTTTATCGATAAAATTGAGAACGTGAATTCTGAACCGAATAGCGACAAAACTGTTAACCCCAAAGTATTAGGGGTCGAGTGGGACATCGACAGAGATATTCTAGTGTACCGATTTGACGAGTTATTGAAACGAGCGAAAGAACTGTTTCCAACAAAAAGAAACATTTTACGTATATCTGCTTCATTTTATGACCCGTTGGGCCTGATCGCACCAATCACCACCAAAGTAAAGGTTCTTTTCCAGAAATGTTGTCAACACAAGTCCGACTGGGATGATCCACTGCAAGGGGAACTGCTTAAACAATGGAGAGATATATTGAACGATTTTGCGAATTTACAAACTTTTGAGATACCACGTTATTTATTCTGTGAACCGCGTCATGAAATTCAATCAATTGAACTGCATGGATTTTGTGATAGCTCGACGATTGCCTACGCTGCTGTGATTTATGCAAAAATACGAACTAACCTCGGCGTAAGTGTTTCGCTAGTGACTGCTAAAACGAAAGTTGCGCCCCTAAAGCCGCACTCTGTTCCACGTTTAGAATTGCTAGGATGTGCTCTCTTAGCAAAGTTGATGAGCCATGTGCTTAATGCGATCAATGGTAGATTGAAAGTTGATCGTTTTTTCGGTTGGTCAGATTCGGAAGTTGCCCTTTGTTGGCTAAAAGGCAAATTGAAGCAGTGGAAGCCATGGGTAGAAAACAGAGTTGTTTATGTTCGATCAGTCATTCCATCGGAATCATGGTTTCACGTTTCCACCATTCATAACCCCAGTGATATACCTACCAGACCAGACAAAATTGGTGACTTCAATTCAAATTTGTGGTTAAACGGTCCTGAATTTCTGTCTGATTCCAGCTTTGTTCCACCTGAGTTTCATGTCAACAAACATTCATTCGATGTTTTGTCAGAAGAGAAGAAAAGTCATGTCACTACTAACATTAGTCATTCCACTCATCATTGTCATTCGCAGTTACATGATATTATAGACGAGACTAAGTTTAGCTCACTGAAAAAGCTTATAACTACCATTGGATATGTTTACAGATTTGCGAATAAATTGTTAAATCGAATTCGAAAAAGAGACTTATCAGTATGCAACGATCGTGAACTGTCGACTCAAGAATACAAAAGTGCATTTGATATTTTGATTACAAACAATCAACGAAAACTTCGAAACAACCAAAACTACTTCAACAAACTTTCGTCCGCCCTGAAGTTGTTTGAAGATGAGAAAGGAGATTTACGTGTTAAAGGACGTTTTGGTGAGAATAAAAAGCTTTCATATGACGAAAGGTATCCGTTGATTCTTTCGAGTGATTCACATTTTACAAAACTTCTGGTTGAAGATGCCCACGAAAAAACATTTCATCAAGGCGTAGAAGCGACACTCAACATGTTACGAATGAAGTTTTGGATTCCGAAAGGTAGACGCACAATCAAATCCATTTTACGACAGTGCATTGTTTTTCGACGATACCAAGGCAAACCTATTAAATCACCACCGACTCCAGATCTACCAGAATACAGGTATTGCGCTTCGAGAGCTTTTGAACACGTTGGGTTCGATCATGCTGGTCCACTCTACATTCGTACCGAGAACCGAAACACGACAAAGGTATACGTATTAATACTTACATGTGCTACTACTAGAGCTGTGCACTTTGAGCTTTCACCCGATTTAAAGACGCCAGCGTTCATTAGAGCTTTCAAAAGATTTCAATCCAGAAGAGGAACGCCTGTTACGGTTGTGCATGATAACTTTAAAACGTTTAAATCTAACCATGTAAAAAGATTTATGAGACATGAGTCTATTGAAACTAACCCGATTCTCCCCAAGAGTCCTTGGTGGGGAGGATTTTATGAAAGGATCGTCAGATCAATGAAAACCGCCTTGCGTAAGACCATTGGGAAGGCACTATTGACTTTCGAAGAGCTCGAGACAGTTCTGTGCCAAGTTGAAGCATCGATTAACTCAAGACCACTTACATATCAGAGTGAGGACGATCTTGGACAGACTATCACACCTTTGCATTTGATTTACGGCTCGAACATTGTTGGTGCTGAATGTGTCCGAATGAATGATACCGACCAGTGCTCGAAACGATTACTTTATGTACAACGAGTGCTTGACGATCAGTGGCGACGATTTTATCGAACGTATTTGAACGAATTACGGCAACATCACTTCTACAGAAAGGATGGCAGAGAAACACCTGATTTAAAGTTGAACGACGTCGTGGTGGTGAAAGATGATAACCAACTGCCAAGAAGTAGATGGCCATTGGGTAAAGTTACGGAACTGATCTATGGAAAGGACGGATTTATTCGTGGTGCGAAGATTCGGGTTAACACCAAGAAAGGACTTCTTTCTACGATAACGCGTCCTATTCAAAAACTGATTCCACTTGAAATAGCAAATGAGACTGAAAACGAAGTTGAAAAAGTTGAAAAAAGTGAACTTGAAAAACCCGCTGAAGACACTCTCAATGAAGATGAGCAACAACGAAGGCCGACGAGAAAGGCTGCGGTTGAAGGACAGTTGATGCGTAAACTCCGCGAAGAGTATCTATAGTTTTTTTTTTTGACATATATATATATTTAGGATTTCTTTATGTTTAGTCATACCGTGTTGACATCGGACATGTCAACGGGGGGAGTATGTAAATAATGACGCCATTATTATTTTTTCGGGGTTTCCCCGCATTCTTCTTTTTTGTTGTACAATTTTTCTAGAGAGTATAGTTGAGAAAGATAACGAGTAGAGTACACGAGGTACTTGATTTTGATATTTTATGAATCTTTAAAAACGCTATAATACCGCTTTTTGACGCCTATTAAATGCCTTACACGTATATCGCGTGGTTCCGCGTGCCTGCGCAGGTTACCATTGGTCTAGTCCTTCCACTGTCCATGCACTACGACGTCTTAAGTTATTTTCTCTGGTTCCATGGGTTTAGAACGCCGTCATCTACATGCAAAGGCCTCTAAAGGCTGTAATACGGCCTATTGCGGCCTATTAAAGGCCTTACACGTAACTCACGGAAGCCGCGTGCCTGCCCAGGTTACAATTGGTCTAGTCCTTCCACTCTCAATACACTACGACAATCTAAGTATTTTCCCTGGCTCCATGGCTTTAGAACGCCGGAAACCACACGCACACGCCAGGAAAAGGCCATAATACGGCATTTTAACGCCTATTAAATGCCTTACACATAAATCGCGCAGTTTCGGGTGCCTGCGCGGGTTTCCATTGGTCTAGTCCTTCTACTCTCAATGCAGTACGACGTCCTAAGTTGTTTTCCCTGGCTCCATTCCTTGAGAACGCCGTAAACCACATGCACACGCCATTGAAAAGCTATAATGCCACCTTTTGCGGCCTATTAAAGACCTTACACGTAAATTACGTCGTTCCACGCGCTAATGCCGGTTACCATTGGTCTAGTCCTTCCACTGTCCATGCACTACGTCGTCCTAAGTTATTTTCTCTGGCTCCATGGCTTTGGAACGCCGTCAATTACATGCACACACGTCTATAGGCAGCAATATGGCCTTTTGCCGCCTAATAAAGGCTTTACACGTAACTCACGTGGTTCCACGCGTCCAAGCTTGTTCTCATTGGTCTAGGTCTTCCACTCTCATTACACTACGACGTCCTAAGTTATTCTCTTTTGCTCCATGGCTTTGGAACGCCGTCAATTACATGCACACACGTCTATAGGCAGCAATATGGCCTTTTGCCGCCTAATAAGAGCCTTACACGTAAATTACGCCATTCCATGCCGGTTACCATTGGTCTAGTTCTTCCATTCTCAATAGACTAGAACATCCTATGTTGTTTTCCCAAGCGCCCAGGCTGTACAACGCCGTCAACTACGTGCACATGCGTCTGAAGGCTGCAATACGGCCTTTTGCCGCCTATTAAAGGCCTTACACGTAAATCAGGTGGGTCTGCGTGCCTGTGCAGGTTACCATTGGTTTAGTCCTTCCACTGTCAATGCACTACGCCGTCCTAAGTTGTTTTCCTTGTTTCCATGTCTTTAGAATGCCGTAAACCACACGCACACGCCATTGAAAGGCTATAATACGGCCTTTTGCTGCCTATTAAAGGCCTAACACGTAAATCGCGTGGTTCCGCATGCCTGCGCAGGCTACTATTGGTCTAGTCCTTCCACTCTCAATACACTAGGACGTCCTATGTTGTTTTCCCTGGTTCCATGTCTTTAGAACGCCGTAAACCACACGCACACGCCATTGAAAAGCTGTAATGCCACCTTTTGCTGCCTTATAAAGACCTTACACGTAAATTACGTCGTTCCACGCGTCCATGCCGGTTACCATTGGTCTAGTCCTTCCATTTTAAATGGACTAGAACGTTCTAAGTTGTTTTCCCTGGTTCCATGGCTTTAGAACGCCGTAAACCACATGCACACGCCATTGAAAGGCTATAATACGGCGATTTGACGCCTAATAAAGGCCTTACACGTAAATCACGTGGTTCCACGCATCCAAGCTTGTTACCATTGGTCTAGTTCTTCAACTCTCAATACACTACGCCGTCCTAAGTGGTTTTCCCTGGCTCCATGCCTTGAGAACGCCGTAAACCACATGTACACGCCATAAAAACGCTATAATACCGCTTTTTGACGCCTATTAAATGCCTTACACGTATATTGCGTGGTTCCGCGTGCCTGCGCAGGTTACCATTGGTCTAGTCCTTCCACTGTCCATGCACTACGACGTCTTAAGTTATTTTCTCTGGTTCCATGGGTTTAGAACGCCGTCATCTACATGCAAAGGCCTCTAAAGGCTGTAATACGGCCTATTGCGGCCTATTAAAGGCCTTACACGTAACTCACGGAAGCCGCGTGCCTGCCCAGGTTACAATTGCTCTAGTCCTTCCACTCTCAATACACTACGACAATCTAAGTATTTTCCCTGGCTCCATGGCTTTAGAACGCCGGAAACCACACACACACGCCAGGAAAAGGCCATAATACGGCATTTTAACGCCTATTAAATGCCTTACACATAAATCGCGCAGTTCCTGGTGCCTGCGCAGGTTTCCATTGGTCTAGTCCTTCTACTCTCAATGCAGCACGACGTCCTAAGTTGTTTTCCCTGGCTCCATTCCTTGAGAACGCCGTAAACTACATGCACACGCCATTGAAAAGCTATAATGCCACCTTTTGCGGCCTATTAAAGACCTTACACGTAAATTACGTCGTTCCACGCGCCAATGCCGGTTACCATTGGTCTAGTCCTTCCACTGTCCATGCACTACGTCGTCCTAAGTTATTTTCTCTGGCTCCATGGCTTTGGAACGCCGTCAATTACATGCACACACGTCTATAGGCAGCAATATGGCATTTTGCCGCCTAATAAAGGCTTTACACGTAACTCACGTGGTTCCACGCGTCCAAGCTTGTTCTCATTGGTCTAGGTCTTCCACTCTCAATACACTACGACGTCCTAAGTTGTTTTCCCCAGCGCCAAGGCTGTACAATGCCGTCAACTACGTGCACATGCGTCTGAAGGCTGCATTACGGCCTTTTGCAGCCTATTAAAGGCCTTAGACGTAAATCAGGTGGGTCCGCATGTCTGCGCAGGTTACCATTGGTTTAGTCCTTCCACTGTCAATGCACTACGCCGTCATAAGTTGTTTTCCCAGGTTCCAAGGCTTTAAAACGCCGTAATCCACATGCACACGCCATGAAAAGGCTATAATACGGCCTTTTGACGCCTAACAAAGGCCTTACACGTAAATCACGTGGTTCCACGCGTCCAAGCTTGTTACCATTGGTCTAGCCCTTCCACTCTCACTACACTAGAACGTCCTAAGTTGTTTTTCCTGGTTCCATGGCTACAGAAAGCCGTAAACTAAATGCACACGCCATGAAAATGCTGTAATACGGCCTTTTGACGCCTAATAAAGGCCTTACACGTAAATTACGTGGTTCCACGCTTCCAAGCTTGTTCTCATTGGTCTAGTTCTATTGAAAGGCTATAATACGGCCTTTTGACGCCTATTAAAGGCCTTACACGTAAATTGCGTGGTTCCGCATGCCTGCGCAGGTTACTATTGGTCTAGTCCTTCCACTCTCAGTGCACTACGACGTGCTAAATTGTTTCCCTGGTTCCTTGGCTTTAAAACGCCGTCAACTACTTGCAAAGACCTCTAAAGGCTGTAATACGGCCTATTGCGGCTTATTAAAGGCCTTACAGGTAACTCACGGAAGCCGCGTGCCTGCCCAGGTTACAATTGGTCTAGTCCTTCCACTCTCAATACACTACGACAATCTAAGTCTTTTTCCTGGCTCCATGGCTTTAGAACGCCGTAAACCACACGCACACGCCAGGAAAAGGCCGTAAACGGCATTTTAACGCCTATTAAATGCCTTACACGTAAATCGCGCAGTTCCGCGTGCCTGCGCAGATTTTCATTGGTCTAGTCCTTCTACTCTCAATGCAGTACGACGTCCTAAGTTGTTTTCCCCGGCTTCGTGGCTTTGGAACGCCGTAAACTACATGCAAAGGCCTCTAAATGCTGTAATTCGGCTTCTTGCGGCCTATTAAAGGCCTTTTGCGTAAATTACGACGTTCCACGCGTCCATGCCAGTTACCATGGGTCTAGTCCTTCTATTCTCAATGGACTAGAACGTCGTAAGTTGTTTTCCCTGGTTCCATGGCTTTAGAGCGCCGTAAACCACATGCACACGCCATGAAAAGATTATAATACGGACTTTTGACGCTTATTAAAAACCTTACACGTAAATCACGTGGTTCCACGCGTCCAAGCTTGTTCTCATTGGTCTAGGGCTTTCACTCTCATTACACTACGACGTCCTAAGTTGTTTTCCCCAGCGCCAAGGCTGTACAATGCCGTCAACTACGTGCACATGCGTCTGAAGGCTGCATTACGGCCTTTTGCAGCCTATTAAAGGCCTTAGACGTAAATCAGGTGGGTCCGCGTGTCTGCACAGGTTACCATTGGTTTAGTCCTTCCACTGTCAATGCACTACGCCGTCCTAAGTTGTTTTCCCTGGTTCCAAGGCTTTAGAACGCCGTAATCCATATGCACACGCCATGAAAATGCTATAATACGGCCTTTTGACGCCTAATAAAGGCCTTACACGTAAATCACGTGGTTCCACGCGTCCAAGCTTGTTACCATTGGTCTAGTTCTTCCACACTCAATACACTACGCCGTCCTAAGTTGTTTTCCCTGGTTCCATGGCTTTACAACGCCGTAAACCACATGCGCACGCCATGAGAAGGCTATAATACGGCCTTTTGATGCCTATTAAATTAAATGCCTTACACGTAGTCGCGTGGTTCCGCGTGCCTGCGCAGGTTACCATTGGTCTAGTCCTTCCACTCTCAATACACTAAAACGTCCTAAGTTGTTTTCCCTGGTTCCATGGCTTTAGAACGCCGTAAACCACATGCACACGCCATGAAAAGGCTGTAATACGGCCTTTTGACGCCTAATAAAGGCCTTACACGTAAATTACGTGGTTCCACGCTTCCAAGCTTGTTCTCATTGGTCTAGTTCTTCCACTCTCAATACACTAGAACGTTCTAAGTTGTTTTCCCTGGTTCCATTGCTTTAGAACGCCGTAAACCACATGCACACGCCATGAAAAGGCTATAATACGACCTTTTGACGCTTATTAAATGCCTTACACGTAAATCGCGTGGTTCCACGTGCCTGCGCAGGTTATCATTGGTCTAGTCCTTCCACTGTCCATGCACTGCGACGTCCTAAGTTATTTTCTCTGGCTCCATGGCTTTGGAACGCCGTCAATTACATGCACACACGTCTATAAGCAGCAATATGGCCTTTTGCCGCCTAAAAAGAGCCTTACACGTGAATTACGCCGTTCCACGCGTCCATACCGGTTACCATTGGTCTAGTCCTTTCATTCTCAATGAACTAGAACGTCCTAAGTTGTTTTCCCTGTTTCCATGGCTTTAGAACGCCGTAAACCACATGCACACGCCATTGAAAAGCAATAATACCGCTTTTTGCCCCATAATAAAGTCTTTACACGTAAATCACGTGGTTCCGCATGCCTGCGCAGGTTACTATTGGTCTAGTCCTTCCTTCCACTCTCAGTGCACTACGACGTCCTAAATTGTTTACCCTGGTTCCTTGGCTTTAAAACGCCGTCAACTACATGCAAAGACCTCTAAAAGCTGTGATACGGCCTTTGGCGGCCTATTAAAGGCCTTACACGTATATCACGTGCTTCCGCGTGCCTGCGCAGGTTACCATTGGTCTAGTCCTTCCACTCTCAATACACTAGAACGTCCTAAGTTGTTATTTTTGGTTCCAAGGCTTTAGAACGCTGTAATCCACTTGCACACGCCATGAAAACGCTATAATACGGCCATTTGACGTCTAATAAAGGCCTTACACGTATATCACGTTGTTCCACGCGTCCAAGCTTATTACCATTGGTCTAGTTCTTACACTCTCAATGCACTACGACGTCCTAAATTGTTCTCCCTGACTCCATGGCTTTAGAACGCCGTCAACTACATGCAAAGGCCTCTAAAGGCTGTAATACGGCCTATTGCGGCCTATTAAAGGCCTTACACGTAACTCACGGAAGCCGCGTGCCTGCCCAGGCTACAATTGGTCTAGTCCTTCCACTCTCAATACACTACGACAACCTAAGTCTTTTCCCGTAAACCACACGCACACGCCAGGAAAAGGCCATAATACGGCATTTTAACGCCTATTAAATGCCTTACACGTAAATCGCGCAGTTCCGCGTGCCTGCGCAGGTTTCCATTGGTCTAGTCCTTCTACTCTCAATCGAGTACGACGTCCTAAGTTGTTCTCCCCGGCTTCATGGCTTTGGAACGCCGTAAACTACATGCAAAGGCCCCTAAATGCTGTAATTCGGCCTTTTGCGGCCTATTAAAGGCCTTTTGGGTAAATTACGACGTTCCACGCGTCCATGCCAGTTACCATGGATTTAGTCCTTCTATTCTCAATGGACTAGAACATCGTAAGTTGTTTTCCCTGGTTCCATGGCTTTAGAACGCCGTAAACCACATGCACACGCCATGAAAAGACTATAATACGGACCTTTGACGCTTATTAAAGGCCTTACACGTAAATCACGTGGTTCCACGCGTCCAAGCTTGTTCTCATTGGTCTAGGGCTTTCACTCTCATTACACTACGCCGTCCTAAGTTGTTTTCCCTGTTTCCATGGCTTTACAACGCCGTAAACCACATGCTCACGCCATGAAAAGGCTATAATACGGCCTTTTGACGCCTATTAAATTAAATGCCTTAGACGTAGTCGCGTGGCTCCGCGTGCCTGCGCAGGTTACCATTGGTCTAGTCCTTCCACTCTCAATACACTAGAACGTCCTGAGTTGTTTTCCCTGGTTCTATGGCTTTAGAACGCCGTAAACCACACGCACACGCCATAAAAAGGCTATAATACGGCCTTTTGACGCTTATTAAATGCCTTACACTTAAATTACGTGGTTCCACGCGTCCAAGCTTGTTCTCATTGGTCTAGTCCTTCTACTCTCAATGCAGTACGACGTCCTAAGTTGTTTTCCCTGGCTCCATTCCTTAAGAACGCCGTAAACCACATGCACACGCCATTGAAAAGCTATAATGCCACCTTTTGCGGCCTATTAAAGACCTTACACATAAATTACGTCGTTCCACGCGCCAATGCCGGTTACCATTGGTCTAGTCCTTCCACTGTCCATGCACTACGTCGTCCTAAGTTATTTTCACTGGCTCAATGGCTTTGGAACGCCGTCAATTACATGCACACACGTCTATAGGCAGCAATATGGCCTTTTGCTGCCTAATAAAGGCTTTACAGGTAAATCAGGTGGGTCCGCGTGCCTACGCAGTTTAACATTGATTTAGTCCTTCCACTGTCAATGCACTACGCCGTCCTAAGTTGTTTTCCCTGGTTCCATGGCTTTACAACGCCGTAAACCACATGCACACGCCATGAAAAGGCTATAATACGGCCTTTTGACGTCTAACAAAGGCCTTACACTTAAATTACGTGGTTCCACGCGTCCAAGCTTGTTCTCATTGGTCTAGGTCTTCCACTCTCATTACACTACGACGTCCTAAGTTGTCTTCCCCAGCGCCAAAGCTGTACAACGCCGTCAACTACGTGCACATGCGTCTGAAGGCTGCAATACGGCCTTTTGACGCCTATTAAAGGCCTTACAGGTAAATCAGGTGGGTCCGCGTGCCTGCGCAGTTTACCATTGATTTAGTCCTTCCACTGTCAATGCACTACGCCGTCCTAAGTTGTTTTCCCTGTTTCCATGGCTTTCCAACGCCGTAATTCACATGTACACGCCATGAAAAGGCTATAATACGGCCTTTTGACGCCTATTAAATGCCTTACACGTAAATCGCGTGGTTCCGCGTGCCTGCGCAGGTTACCATTGGTCTAGTCCATCCAGTCTCAATTCACTAGAACGTCCTAAGTTGTTATTCCTGGTTCCATGGCTTTAGAACGCCGTAATCCACATGCACACGCCATGAAAAGGCTATAATACGGCCTTTTGACGCCTAACAAAGGCCTTACACGTAAATCACGTGGTTCCACGCGTCCAAGCTTGTTACCATTGGTCTAGTTCTTCCACTCTCAATACACTACGCCGTCCTAAGTTGTTTTCCCTGGTTCCATGGCTTTACAACGCCGTAAACCTCATGCACACGCCATGAAAAGGCTATAATACGGCCTTTTGACGCCTAACAAAGGCCTTACAGGTAAATCACGTGGTTCCACGCGTCCAAGCTTGTTACCATTAGTCTAGCCCTTCCACTCTCACTACACTAGAACGTCCTAAGTTGTTTTTCCTGGTTCCATGGCTTCAGAAAGCCGTAAACTACATGCACACGCCATGAAAATGCTGTAATACGGCCTTTTGACGCCTAATAAAGGCCTTACATGTAAATTACGTGGTTCCACGCTTCCAAGCTTGTTCTCATTGGTCCAGTTCTTTTGAAAGGCTATAATACGGCCATTTGACGTCTAATAAAGGCCTTACACGTATATCACGTTGTTCCACGCGTCCAAGCTTATTACCATTGGTCTAGTTTTTACACTCTCAATGCACTACGACGTCCTAAATTGTTCTCCCTGACTCCATGGCTTTAGAACGCCGTCAACTACATGCAAAGGCCTCTAAAGGCTGTAATACGGCCTATTGCGGCCTATTAAAGGCCTTACACGTAACTCACGGAAGCCGCGTGCCTGCCCAGGCTACAATTGATTTAGTCCTTCCACTCTCAATACACTACAACAATCTAAGTCTTTTCCCTAGCTCCATGGCTTTAGAACGCCGTAAACCACACGCACACGCCAGGAAAAGGCCATAATACGTCATTTTAACGCCTATTAAATGCCTTACACGTAAATCGCGCAGTTCCGCGTGCCTGCGCAGGTTTCCATTGGTCTAGTCCTTCTACTCTCAATCGAGTACGACGTCCTAAGTTGTTCTCCCCGGCTTTATGGCTTTGGAACGCCGTAAACTACATGCAAAGGCCCCTAAATGCTGTAATTCGGCCTTTTGCGGCCTATTAAAGGCCTTTTGGGTAAATTACGACGTTCCACGCGTCCATGCCAGTTACCATGGGTTTAGTCCTTCTATTCTCAATGGACTAGAACATCGTAAGTTGTTTTCCCTGGTTCCATGGCTTTAGAACGCCGTAAACCACATGCACACGCCATGAAAAGACTATAATACGGACTTTTGACGGTTATTAAAGGCCTTACACGTAAATCACGTGGTTCCACGCGTCCAAGCTTGTTCTCATTGGTCTAGGGCTTTCACTCTCATTACACTACGCCGTCCTAAGTTGTTTTCCCTGTTTCCATGGCTTTACAACGCCGTAAACCACATGCTCACGCAATGAAAAGGCTATAATACGGCCTTTTGACGCCTATTAAATTAAATGCTTTAGACGTAGTCGCGTGGTTCCGCGTGCCTGCGCAGGTTACCATTGGTTTAGTCCTTCCACTGTCAATGCACTACGCCGTCCTAAGTTGTTTTCCCTGGTTCCAAGGCTTTAGAACGCCGTAATCCATATGCACACGCCATGAAAATGCTATAATACGGCCTTTTAACGCCTAATAAAGGCCTTACACGTAAATCACGTGATTCCACGCGTCCAAGCTTGTTACCATTGGTCTAGTTCTTCCACACTCAATACACTACGCCGTCCTAAGTTGTTTTCCCTGGTTCCATGGCTTTACAACGCCGTAAACCACATGCGCACGCCATGAGAAGGCTATAATACGGCCTTTTGATGCCTATTAAATTAAATGCCTTACACGTAGTCGCGTGGTTCCGCGTGCCTGCGCAGGTTACCATTGGTCTAGTCCTTCCACTCTCAATACACTAAAACGTCCTAAGTTGTTTTCCCTGGTTCCATGGCTTTAGAACGCCGTAAACCACATGCACACGCCATGAAAAGGCTGTAATACGGCCTTTTGACGCCTAATAAAGGCCTTACACGTAAATTACGTGGTTCCACGCTTCCAAGCTTGTTCTCATTGGTCTAGTTCTTCCACTCTCAATACACTAGAACGTTCTAAGTTGTTTTCCCTGGTTCCATTGCTTTAGAACGCCGTAAACCACATGCACACGCCATGAAAAGGCTATAATACGACCTTTTGACGCTTATTAAATGCCTTACACGTAAATCGCGTGGTTCCACGTGCCTGCGCAGGTTATCATTGGTCTAGTCCTTCCACTGTCCATGCACTGCGACGTCCTAAGTTATTTTCTCTGGCTCCATGGCTTTGGAACGCCGTCAATTACATGCACACACGTCTATAAGCAGCAATATGGCCTTTTGCCGCCTAAAAAGAGCCTTACACGTGAATTACGCCGTTCCACGCGTCCATACCGGTTACCATTGGTCTAGTCCTTTCATTCTCAATGAACTAGAACGTCCTAAGTTGTTTTCCCTGTTTCCATGGCTTTAGAACGCCGTAAACCACATGCACACGCCATTGAAAAGCAATAATACCGCTTTTTGCCCCATAATAAAGTCTTTACACGTAAATCACGTGGTTCCGCATGCCTGCGCAGGTTACTATTGGTCTAGTCCTTCCACTCTCAGTGCACTACGACGTCCTAAATTGTTTACCCTGGTTCCTTGGCTTTAAAACGCCGTCAACTACATGCAAAGACCTCTAAAAGCTGTGATACGGCCTTTGGCGGCCTATTAAAGGCCTTACACGTATATCACGTGCTTCCGCGTGCCTGCGCAGGTTACCATTGGTCTAGTCCTTCCACTCTCAATACACTAGAACGTCCTAAGTTGTTATTTTTGGTTCCAAGGCTTTAGAACGCTGTAATCCACTTGCACACGCCATGAAAACGCTATAATACGGCCATTTGACGTCTAATAAAGGCCTTACACGTATATCACGTTGTTCCACGCGTCCAAGCTTATTACCATTGGTCTAGTTCTTACACTCTCAATGCACTACGACGTCCTAAATTGTTCTCCCTGACTCCATGGCTTTAGAACGCCGTCAACTACATGCAAAGGCCTCTAAAGGCTGTAATACGGCCTATTGCGGCCTATTAAAGGCCTTACACGTAACTCACGGAAGCCGCGTGCCTGCCCAGGCTACAATTGGTCTAGTCCTTCCACTCTCAATACACTACGACAACCTAAGTCTTTTCCCTAGCTCCATGGCTTTAGAACGCCGTAAACCACACGCACACGCCAGGAAAAGGCCATAATACGGCATTTTAACGCCTATTAAATGCCTTACACGTAAATCGCGCAGTTCCGCGTGCCTGCGCAGGTTTCCATTGGTCTAGTCCTTCTACTCTCAATCGAGTACGACGTCCTAAGTTGTTCTCCCCGGCTTCATGGCTTTGGAACGCCGTAAACTACATGCAAAGGCCCCTAAATGCTGTAATTCGGCCTTTTGCGGCCTATTAAAGGCCTTTTGCGTAAATTACGACGTTCCACGCGTCCATGCCAGTTACCATGGATTTAGTCCTTCTATTCTCAATGGACTAGAACATCGTAAGTTGTTTTCCCTGGTTCCATGGCTTTAGAACGCCGTAAACCACATGCACACGCCATGAAAAGACTATAATACGGACCTTTGACGCTTATTAAAGGCCTTACACGTAAATCACGTGGTTCCACGCGTCCAAGCTTGTTCTCATTGGTCTAGGGCTTTCACTCTCATTACACTACGCCGTCCTAAGTTGTTTTCCCTGTTTCCATGGCTTTACAACGCCGTAAACCACATGCTCACGCCATGAAAAGGCTATAATACGGCCTTTTGACGCCTATTAAATTAAATGCCTTAGACGTAGTCGCGTGGCTCCGCGTGCCTGCGCAGGTTACCATTGGTCTAGTCCTTCCACTCTCAATACACTAGAACGTCCTGAGTTGTTTTCCCTGGTTCTATGGCTTTAGAACGCCGTAAACCACACGCACACGCCATAAAAAGGCTATAATACGGCCTTTTGACGCTTATTAAATGCCTTACACTTAAATTACGTGGTTCCACGCGTCCAAGCTTGTTCTCATTGGTCTAGTCCTTCTACTCTCAATGCAGTACGACGTCCTAAGTTGTTTTCCCTGGCTCCATTCCTTGAGAACGCCGTAAACCACATGCACACGCCATTGAAAAGCTATAATGCCACCTTTTGCGGCCTATTAAAGACCTTACACATAAATTACGTCGTTCCACGCGCCAATGCCGGTTACCATTGGTCTAGTCCTTCCACTGTCCATGCACTACGTCGTCCTAAGTTATTTTCTCTGGCTCAATGGCTTTGGAACGCCGTCAATTACATGCACACACGTCTATAGGCAGCAATATGGCCTTTTGCTGCCTAATAAAGGCTTTACAGGTAAATCAGGTGGGTCCGCGTGCCTACGCAGTTTAACATTGATTTAGTCCTTCCACTGTCAATGCACTACGCCGTCCTAAGTTGTTTTCCCTGGTTCCATGGCTTTACAACGCCGTAAACCACATGCACACGCCATGAAAAGGCTATAATACGGCCTTTTGACGTCTAACAAAGGCCTTACACTTAAATTACGTGGTTCCACGCGTCCAAGCTTGTTCTCATTGGTCTAGGTCTTCCACTCTCATTACACTACGACGTCCTAAGTTGTCTTCCCCAGCGCCAAAGCTGTACAACGCCGTCAACTACGTGCACATGCGTCTGAAGGCTGCAATACGGCCTTTTGCCGCCTATTAAAGGCCTTACAGGTAAATCAGGTGGGTCCGCGTGCCTGCGCAGTTTACCATTGATTTAGTCCTTCCACTGTCAATGCACTACGCCGTCCTAAGTTGTTTTCCCTGTTTCCATGGCTTTCCAACGGCGTAATTCACATGTACACGCCATGAAAAGGCAATAATACGGCCTTTTGACGCCTATTAAAAACCTTACACGTAAATCGCGTGGTTCCGCGTGCCTGCGCAGGTTACCATTGGTCTAGTCCATCCAGTCTCAATTCACTAGAACGTCCTAAGTTGTTATTCCTGGTTCCATGGCTTTAGAACGCCGTAATCCACATGCACACGCCATGAAGAGGCTATAATACGGCCTTTTGACGCCTAACAAAGGCCTTACACGTAAATCACGTGGTTCCACGCGTCCAAGCTTGTTACCATTGGTCTAGTTCTTCCACTCTCAATACACTACGCCGTCCTAAGTTGTTTTCCCTGGTTCCATGGCTTTACAACGCCGTAAACCTCATGCACACGCCATGAAAAGGCTATAATACGGCCTTTTGACGCCTAACAAAGGCCTTACAGGTAAATCACGTGGTTCCACGCGTCCAAGCTTGTTACCATTAGTCTAGCCCTTCCACTCTCACTACACTAGAACGTCCTAAGTTGTTTTTCCTGGTTCCATGGCTTCAGAAAGCCGTAAACTACATGCACACGCCATGAAAATGCTGTAATACGGCCTTTTGACGCCTAATAAAGGCCTTACATGTAAATTACGTGGTTCCACGCTTCCAAGCTTGTTCTCATTGGTCCAGTTCTTTTGAAAGGCTATAATACGGCCTTTTGACGCCTATTAGAGGCCTTACACGTAAATTGCGTGGTTCCGCATGCCTGCGCAGGTTACTATTGGTCTAGTCTTTCCACTCTCAGTGCACTACAACGTCCTAAATTGTTTACCCTGGTTCCTTGGCTTCAAAACGCCGTCAACTACTTGCAAAGACCTCTAAAAGCTGTGATACGGCCTTTTGCGGCCTATTAAAGGCCTTACACGTATATCACGTGCTTCCGCGTGCCTGCGCAGGTTACCATTGGTCTAGTCCTTCCACTCTCAATACACTAGAACGTCCTAAGTTGTTATTCTTGGTTCCAAGGCTTTAGAACGCTGTAATTCACTTGCACACGCCATGAAAACGGTATAATACGGCCTTTTGACGTCTAATAAAGGCCTTACACGTATAAAACGTTGTTCCACGCGTCCAAATTTGTTACCATTGGTCTAGTTCTTCCACTCTCAATGCACTACGACGTCCTAAATTGTTCTCCCTGACTCCATGGCTTTAGAACGCCGGCAACTACATGCAAAGGCCTCTAAAGGCTGTAATACGGCCTATTGCGGCCTATTAAAGGCCTTACACGTAACTCACGGAAGCCGCGTGCCTGCCAAGGTTACAATTAGTCTAGTCCTTCCACTCTCAATACACTACGACAATCTAAGTCTTTTTCCTGGCTCCATGGCTTTAGAACGCCGTAAACCACACGCACACGCCAGGAAAAGGCCATAATACGGCATTTTAACGCCTATTTAATGCCTTACACGTAAATCGCGCAGTTCTGCGTGCCTGCGCAGGTTTCCATTGGTCTAGTCCTTCCAGTCTCAATTCACTAGAACGTCCTAAGTTGTTATTCCTGGTTCCGTGGCTTTAGAACGCCGTAATCCACATGCACACGCCATGAAAAGGCTATAATACGGCCTTTTGATGCCTAACAAAGGCCTTACACGTAAATCACGTGGTTCCACGCGTCCAAGCTTGTTACCATTGGTCTAGTTCTTCCACTCTCAATACACTAGAACGTTCTAAGTTGTTTTCCCTGGTTCCATTGCTTTAGAACGCCGTTAACCACATGCACACGCCATAAAAAGGCTATAATACGGCCTTTTGACGCTTATTAAATGCCTTACACGTAAATCGCGTGGTTCCGCGCGCCTGCGCAGGTTACCATTGGTCTAGTCCTTCCACTGTCCATGCACTACCACGTCCTAAGTTATTTTCTCTGGATCCATGGCTTTGGAACGCCGTCAATTACATGCACACACGTCTATAAGCAGCAATATGGCCTTTTGCCGCCTAAAAAAAGCCTTACACGTGAATTACGCCGTTCCACGCGTCCATACCGGTTACCATTGGTCTAGTCCTTCCATTCTCAATGAACTAGAACGTCCTAAGTTGTTTTCCCTGTTTCCATGGCTTTAGAACGCCGTAAACCACATGCACACGCCATTGAAAAGCAATAATACCGCTTTTTGCCCCCTATTAAAGTCTTTACACGTAAATCACGTGGTTCCGCATGCCTGCGCAAGTTACTATTGGTCTAGTCCTACTACTCTCAATGCAGTACGACGTCCTAAGTTGTTTTCCCCGGCTTCATGGCTTTGGAACGCCGTAAACTACATGCAAAGGCCTCTAAATGCTGTAATTCGGCTTTTTGCGGCCTATTAAAGGCCTTTTGCGTAAATTACGACGTTCCACGCGTCCATGCCAGTTACCATGGGTCTAGTCCTTCTATTCTCAATGGACTGGAACGTCGTAAGTTGTTTTCCCTGGTTCCATGGCTTTAGAACGCCGTAAACCACATGCACACGCCATGAAAAGACTATAATACGGACTTTTGACGCTTATTAAAGGCCTTACACGTAAATTACGTGGTTCCACGCGTCCAAGCTTGTTCTCATTGGTCTAGGGCTTTCACTCTCATTACACTACGACGTCCTAAGTTGTTTTCCCCAGCGCCAAGGCTGTACAATGCCGTCAACTACGTGCACATGCGTCTGAAGGCTGCAATACATAAAAAGAGGGCTGCTGTTATTTATAGTTTTAGAGATTTCTATACACAATGACCGTAAGCGATTTACATTCATGTGACTCTTGCTGGAATTTTTAAGTAAATTTTCGTATGTACTTATCGTATCATTATACAGAAATCTTAATGCTCGTTTTTGTATCATTTCGACTTTAGATAAAGATTTAGAAGAAGAAAAATGCCATATAAGGGAACAATAATTGAAATTTGCGTAGATAAAACTTTGAACTAAAATATATTTTGCTTGAAAGGATAAGAAACTTCTAAATCGAAATAAGGCATTTAGTTGGGCTGATGCTTTGCGACACAAATCACTAACGTGTCTGTCAAAATTTAATTTATTGTCTATAGTCACACCTAGTAATTTCACATTATTTTCACTTTCAATAGTTTTATTTCCTATATCAAATTTTAGACCTAATGTATCTGCCTTATTCTTTGTCAGAATTATCGAGTGAAACTTTTCAGGGTGTGCAATCATTTTATTCTCTTTTAACCAGGAGAGGGCAGTTTTAGCTTCGTTTTCTAAAGTATTTATCAAATTAGGAATAGAATTTGAGAAGTTGGATATTGTGTTATCATCAGCGTAATTATGTAGCTTATATTTTTCTATAAAAAGAAACAAATCATTTATAAATATATTGAATATGATAGGTCCCAAAATAGAACCTTGTGGTACACCAGATAAGATAATTTGAAATAGACTATAGATCCCATTTATTCGAGTGGCTTGCTCTCTATCAGTAAGATAAGATAGAATGGAAAACTCTCATCTAGTTTGGTTTCAGCAAATACAAAATAATCAGGTGAAAATTTTGTGCTATAATACGGCCTTTTGACGCCTATTAAATTAAATGCCTTTGACGTAGTCGCGTGGTTCCGCGTGCCTGCGCAGGTTACCATTGGTTTAGTCCTTCCACTCTCAATACACTAGAACGTCCTAAGTTGTTTTCCCTGGTTCTATGGCTTTAGAACGCCGTAAACCACATGCACACGCCATAAAAAGGCTATAATACGGCCTTTTGACGCTTATTAAATGCCTTACACTTAAATTACGTGGTTCCACGCGTCCAAGCTTGTTCTCATTGGTCTAGTTCCTCCACTCTTAATACACTACGACATTCTAAGTCTTTTTCCTGGCTCCATGCCTTGAGAACGCCGTAAACCACATTGAAAAGCTATAATGCCACCTTTTACGGCCTATTAAAGACCTTACACGTAAATTACGGCGTTCCACGCGCCAATGCCGGTTCCCATTGGTCTAGTCCTTCCACTGTCCATGCACTACGTCGTCCTAAGTTATTTTCTCTGGCTCCATGGCTTTGGAACGCCGTCAATTACATGCACACGCCATTGAAAAGCAATAATACCGCTTTTTGCCCCCTATTAAAGTCTTTACACGTAAATCACGTGGGTCCGCGTGCCTGCGCAGGTTACCATCGGTCCAGTCTTCCCACTCGCAATGCACTACGACGTCCTAAGTTGTTTTCTCTGGCTCCATAGCTTTGGAACGCCGTCAACTACATGCGCACACGTCTATAGCCATATGTCCTTTTGCAGCCTAATGAAGGCCGTACACGTAAATTAAGTGGTTCCACGCGTCCAAGCTTGTTCTCATTGGTCTAGTCCTTCCATTCTCAATAGACTAGAACGTGCTAAGTTGTTTTTCCTGGTTCCATGGCTTTACAACGCCGTAAACCACATGCACACGCCATGAAAAGACTATAATACGGCCTTTTGACGCCTATTAAATGCCTTACACGTAAATCAAGTGGTTCCGCGTGCCTGCGCAGGTTATCATTGGTCTAGTCCATCCACTGTCCATGTACTACGACGTCCTAAGTTATTTTCTCTGGCTCCATGGCTTTGGAACGCCGTCAACTACATGCACACACGTCTATAGCCATATGTCCTTTTGCAGCATAATGAAGGCCTTACATGTAAATCGCGTGGTTTCGCGTGCCTGTGCAGGTTACCATTGGTCTAGTCCTTCCACTCTCAATCGCTAGAACGTCCACAGTTGTTATTCCTGGTTCCATGGCTTTAGAACGCCGTAATCCACATGCACACGCCATGAAAAGGGTATAATACGGCCTTTTGACGCCTAATTAAGGCCTTACACGTAAATCACGTGGTTCCACGCGTCCAAGCTTGTTCTCATTGATCTAGGGCTTTCACTCTCATTACACTACGACGTCCTAAGTTGTTTTCCCCAGCGCCAAGGCTGTACAATGCCTTCAACTACGTGCACATGCGTCTGAAGGCTGCAATACGGCCTTTTGCCGCCTATTGAATGCCTTACAAGTAAATCGCGTGGTTCTGCGTGCCTGCGCAGGTTATCATTGGTCTAGTCCTTCCACTGTCCATGTACTACGACGTCTTAAGTTAATTTCTCTGGCTCCATGGCTTTGGAACGCCGTCAACTACATGCACACACGTCTATAGCCATATGTCCTTCTGCAGCCTAATGAAGGCCTTACACGTAAATTACGTGGTTCCAACCGTCCAAGCTTGTTCTCATTGGTCTAGTTCTTCCAATCTCAATGGACTAGAACATCCTAAGTTGTTTTCCCCAGCGCCAAGGCTGTACAACGCCGTCAACTACGTGCACATGCGTCTAAAGGCTGCAATACGGCCTTTTGCCGACTATTAAAGTCCTTACACGTAAATCACGTGGGTCTGCGTGCCTGCACAGGTTACCATTGGTCTATTCTTTCCACTCTCAATAGATTAGAGCGTTCTAAGTTGTTTGTCCTGGTTCCAAGGCTTTACAACGCCGTAAACCACATGCACACGCCCTGAAAAGGCTATAATACGGCCTTTTGACGCCTAATAAAGGTCTTACACGTAAATCACGTAGTTCCACGCGTCCAAGCTTGTTACCATTGGTCTAGTTCTTCCACTCTCAATACACTACGCCGTCCTAAGTTGTTTTCCCTGGTTCCATGGCTTTACAACGCCGTAAACCACATGCACACGCCATGAAAATGCTATAATACGGCCTTTTGACGCCTATTAAATGCCTTACATGTAATCGCGTGGTTCCACGTGCCTGCGCAGGTTACCATTGGTCTAGTCCTTCCACTCTCAATACACTAGAACGTTCTAAGTTGTTTTTCCTGGTTCCATGGCTTTAGAACGCCGTAAATCACATGCACACGCCATAAAAAGGCTGTAATACGGCCTTTTGACGCTTATTAAACGCCTTACACTTAAATTGCTTGGTTCCACGCGTCCAAGCTTGTTCTCATTGGTCTAGTTCCTCCACTCTCAATACACTAGAACGTCCAAAGTTGTTTTCCCTGGTTCCATGGCTTTACAACGCCGTAAACCACATGCACACGCCATGAAATTGCTATAATACGGCCTTTTGACGCCTATTAAATGCCTTACACGTAATCGCGTGGTTCCACGTGCCTGCGCAGGTTACCATTGGTCTAGTCCTTCCACTCTCAATACACTAGAACGTCCTAAGTTGTTTTTCCTGGTTCCATGGCTTTAGAACGCCGTAAACCACATGCACACGCCATAAAAAGGCTATAATACGGCCTTTTGACGCTTATTAAATGCCTTACACTTAAATTGCTTGGTTCCACGCGTCCAAGCTTGTTCTCATTGGTCTAGTTCCTCCACTCTCAATACACTAGAACGTCCAAAGTTGTTTTCCCTGGTTCCATGGCTTTACAACGCCGTAAACCACATGCACACGCCATGAAAATGCAATAATACGGCCTTTTGACGCCTATTAAGTGACTTACACGTAATCGCGTGGTTACGCGTGCCTGCGCAGGTTACCATTGGTCTAGGACTTTCACTCTCATTACACTACGACGTCCTAAGTTGTTTTTCCTGGTTCCATGGCTTTAGAACGCCGTAAACCACATGCACACGCCATAAAAAGGCTATAATACGGCCTTTTGACGCTTATTAAATGCCTTACACTTAAATTACGTGGTTCCACGCGTCCAAGCTTGTTCTCATTGGACTAGTTCCTCCACTCTCAATACACTAGAACGTCCAAAGTTGTTTTCCCTGGTTCCATGGCTTTAGAACGCCGTAAACCACATGCACACACCATAAAAAAGCTATAATGCCACCTTTTGCGGCCTATTAAAGACCTTACACGTAAATTACGTCGTTCCACGCGCCAATGCCGGTTACCATTGGTCTAGTCCTTCCACTGTCCATGCAATACGTCGTCCTAAGTTATCTTCTCTGGCTCCATGGCTTTGGAACGCCGTCAATTACATGCACACACGTCTATAGGCAGCAATATGGCGTTTTGCCGCCTAATAAAAACCTTACACGTAAATTACGTCGTTCCACGCGTCCAAGCTTGCTACCATTGGTCTAGTTCTTCAACTCTCAATACACTACGACATCCTAAGGCTTTTTCCTGGCTCCATGCCTTGAGAACGCCGAAAACCACATGCACACGCCATGAAAAGGCTATAATACTGCTTTTTGACGCCTATTAAAGGCCTTACACTTATATTACGTGGTTCCACGCGTCCAAGCTTGCTCTCATTGGTCTAGTCCTTCCACTCTCAATACACTAAGACGTCCTAAGTTGTTTTCCCTGGTTCCATGTCTTTAGAACGCCGTGAACCGCATGCACACGCCATTGAAAAGCTATAATGCGGCCTATTAAAGACCTTACACGTAAATTACGTCGTTCCACGCGTCCATGCCGGTTACCATTGGTCTAGTCCTTCCATTCTCAATGGACTAGAACGTCCTAAGTTGTTTTCCCTGGTTCCATGGCTTTAGAACGCCGTAAACCACATGCACACGCCATAAAAAGGCTATAATACGGCCTTTTGACGCCTATTAAATGCCTTACACGTAAATCGCGTGGTTCGCGTGCCTGCGCAGGTTACCATTGGTCTAGTCCTTCCACTGTCAATGCACTACGACGTCCTAAGTTATTCTCTCTTGCTCCATGGCTTTGGAACGCCGTCAATTACATGCTCACACGTCTATAGGCAGCAATATGGCCTTTTGCCGCTTAATAAAAGCCTTACACGTAAATTACGCCGTTCCATGCCGGTTACCAATGGTCTAGTCCTTCCATTCTCAATAGACTAGAACATCCTATGTTGTTTTCCCCAGCGCCCAAGCTGTACAACGCCGTCAACAACGTGCACATGCGTCTATAGTCTGTAATACGGCCTTTTGCCGCCTAATAAAGCCCTTACACGTAAATCACGTAGGTCCGCGTGTCTGCGCAGGTTACCATTGGTCTAGTCTTTCATAAAAAGGCTATAATACGGCTTTTTGACGCCTATTAAAGACCTTACACTTAAATTACGTGGTTCCACGCGTCCAAGCTTGCTCTCATTGGTCTAGTCCTTCCACTCTCAATACACTAGGACGTCCTAAGTTGTTTTCCCTGGCTCCATGTCTTTAGAGCGCCGTGAACCACACGCACACGCCATTGAAAAGCTGTAATGCCACCTTTTGCAGCCTATTAAAGACCTTACACGTAAATCACGTGGTTCCGCGTGCTTGCGCAGGTTACCATTTGTCTAGTCCTTCCACTCTCAATACACTAGGTCGTCCTAAGTTGTTTTCCCTGGTTCCATGGCTTTAGAACGCCGTAAACCACATGCACACGCCATGAAAAGGCTATGATACGGACTTTTGACGCCTAATAAAGTCCTTACACGTAAACCGCGTTGTTCCGCATGCCTGTGCAGGTTACCATTGGTCTAGTCTCTCCACTTTCAATGCACTACGCCGTCCTAAGTTGTTTTGTCCGGCTCCATGACTTTGGAACTCCGTCAACTACATGAACACACGTCTAAAGGCAGCAATTTGGCCTTCTGCCGCCTAATAAAAACCTTACACGTAAATTAGGTGGTACCAACCGTCTAAGTCGGTTATTATTGGTCTCGTCCTTCCACTCTTAATGGAATAGGACTTCGTAAGATGTTTTCCCTGCTTTCATGACTATAGAACGCCGTCAACTACAAGCACACGCATCTAAAGGCCGTAATACGGTCTTTTGTCGCCTAACAAAGGCCTTATACGCAAATCACGTGTTTCCACGCATCCAAGCTTGTTACCATTGGTCTAGTTCTTCCACTCTTAGTAGACTACGTCGTTGTAAGTCGATTTCCGTAGCGCCATGGCTTTAGAACACTGTGAGCTAGATGCACAGGCCTTTAAATACTGTAATACAGTCTTTTCCCACCTAATAAAGGCCTTACACGTATATCACGTGGTTACCCGTGCTTGCGCAGGTTACTTTTGGTCTAGTCCTTCCACTCTTAATTAACTACGACGTTCTAAGTTGTTCTCTCTGGCGATATGGCTTTGAAACGCCGTCAACTACGTGCACATGCGTCTAAAGGCTGCAATAAGGTCCTTTGCCGCCTAATAAAGGCTTTACACGTAAAATACGTGGTTCCAACCGTCCAAACCAATTATCATTGGTCTAGTCCTTCCACTCTGAATGCACTACTCCGTTCTAAGTTGTTTTCCATGGCGCCATGGCTTTGGAACTCCGTCAACTACATGCACACACGTCTAAAGGCAGCAATGTGGCCTTCTGCCGCCTAATAAAGGCCTTACACGTAAATTACGTGGTTCCAACCGTCTACGCCGGCTATCATTGGTCTCGTCCTTCCACTCTTAATGGAATAGGACTACGTAAGATGTTTTCCCTGGTTCCATGACTATAGAACGCCGTCAACTACAAGCACACGCCACTAAAGGCCGTAAAACGGTCTTTTGCTGCCTAATAAAGGCCTTACACGTAAATCACGTGTCTACACGCATTTAAGCTTGCTACCATTGGTCTAGTTCTTCCACTCTCAGTAGACTACGTCGTTGTAAGTCGTTTTCTGTAGCGCCATGGCTTTAGAACGCCGTGAGCTGCATGCACAGGCATTTAAATACTGTAATACAGTCTTTTCCCGCCTAATAAAGGCCTTACACGTATATCACGTGGTTACCCGTGCTTGCGCAGGTTACCGTTGGTCTAGTCCTTCCACTCTCAATTGACTACGACGTTTTAAGTTGTTCCCCCTGGCGATATGGCTTTGAATCGCGGTCAACTACGCGCACAGGCCAGCCAGTTACTATTGGTCTAAAGGCCGTATTACGGTCTTTTGCCGCCTAATAAAGGCCTTACACGTAAATTATGTGCTTCCAACCGTCCAAGCCGGTTATCATTCGTCTAGTCCTTCCACTCTTAATGGAGTAGTACGTTGTAAGCCCTTTTCCCTGGTTCAATGACTATAAAACGCCGTCAACTTCAAGCACACGGCTCTAAAGCCGTACTACGGTCTTTTGCCGCCTAATAAAAGCCTTGCACGTAAATTAAGTCATTCCACGCGTCAAAGCCGGTTACCATTGGTCTAGCCCTTCCATTCGCAATGGACTAGAACGTCCTAAGCTGTTTTCCCCAGCGCCAAGCATGTACAACGCCGTCAACTACGTGCACATGCGTCTAAAGGCTGCAATACGGCCTTTTGGCTTCTATTAAAGGCCTTACACTTAAATTACGTGGTTCCACGCGTCCAAGCTTGCTCTCATTGGTCTAGTCCTTCCACTCTCAATACACTAACACGTCTTAAGTTGTTATCTCTGGTTCCATGTCTTTAGAACGCCGTGAACCACATGCACACGCCATTGAAAGGCTATAATTCCACATTTTGCGGCCTATTAAAGACCTTACACGTAAATTACGTCGTTCCACGCGTCCATGCCGGTTACCATTGGTCTAGTCCTTCCAATCTCAATGGACTAGAACGTCCTAAGTTGTTTTCCCTGGTTCTATGGCTTTATAACACCGTAAACCACATGCACACGCCATAAAATGCTATAATACGGCCTTTTGACGCTTATTAAATGCCTTACACGTAAATTGCGTGGTTCCGCGTGCCTGCACAGGTTACCATTGGTCTAGTCCTTCCACTGTCCATGCACTACTACGTCCTAAATTGTTCTACCTGGATCCATGGCTTTAGAACGCCGTCAACTACATGCAAAGGCCTCTAAAGGCTGTAATTCGGCTTTTTGCGGCCAATGAAAGGCCTTACACCTAAATCACGTGGTTCCGCGTGCCTGCGCAGGTTACCATTGATCTAGTCCTTCCACTCTCAATCGCTAGAACGTCCTAAGTTGTTATTCCTGGTTCCATGGCTTTAGAACGCCGTAATCCACATGCACACGCCATGAAAAGGCTATAATACGGCATTTTGACGCCTAATAAAGGCCTTACACGTAAATCACGTGGTTCCACGCGTCCAAGCTTGTTACCATTGGTCTAGTTCTTCCACTCTCAATACACTACGCCGTCCTAAGTTGTTTTCCCTGGTCCATGGCTTTAGAACACCGTAAACTACATGCAAAAGACTCTAAAGGCTGAAATACGGCCTTTTGCGGCTTATTAAAGGCCTTACACGTAAATCACGTGGGCCACGTGCCTGCCCATGTTACCATTGGTCTAGTCCTTCCACTCTCAATACACTACGACATTGTAAGTCTTTTCCCTAGCTCCATGCCTTGAGAACGCCGTAAACCACATGCATACGCCATTGAAAGGCTATAATACGGCCTTTTGCTGCCTATTAAAGGCCTTACACGTAAATCGCGTGGTTCCGCATGCCTGCGCAGGTTACTATTGGTCTAGTCCTTCCACTCTTATTGCACTACGACGCCCTAAGTTGTTTTTCCCAGCGTCAAGGCTGTACAACGCCGTCAACTACGTGCACATGCGTCTCAAGGCTGCAATGCGGCCTTTTGCCGCCTATTAAAGGCCCTAGACGCAAATCACGTGGTTCAACGCGTTCAAGTCAGTTACCATTTGTCTAGTCCTTCCACTCTTAATTAATTACGAAGTCCTTAGTTGTTTTCCCTGGCTACATGGCTTTAGAACGCCGTGAACTAAATGCGCAGACCTCTAAATACTACAATACGGTCTTTTGCCGTCTATTAAAGGCCTTACACGTAAATGGCGTGGTTCCGCATTCCTGCGCAGGTTACTATTGGTCTAGTCCTTCCACTCTCATTGCTCTACGACGTCCTAAGTTGTTTTCCCTGGTTCCATGTCTTTAGAACGCCGTAAACCACATGCACACGCCATGAAAAGGCTATAATACGGCTTTTTGACGCCTATTAAAGGCCTTACACTTAAATTACGTGGTTCCACGCGTCCAAGGTTGCTCTCATTGGTCTAGTCCTTCCATTCTCAATACACTAGGACGTCCTAAGTTGTTTTCCCTGGCGCCATGTCTTTAGAACGCCGTAAACCACACGCACACGCCATTGAAAAGCTATAATGCCATCTTTTGCGGCTTATTAAAGACCTTACACGTAAATAACGTCGTTCCACGCGTCCATGCCGGTTACCATTGGTCTAGTTCTTCCACTCTCAATACACTACGCCGTCCAAGTTGTTTTCCCTGGTTCCATGTCTTTAGAACGCCGTAAACCACATGCACACGCCTTGAAAAGGCTATAATACGGCTTTTTGACGCCTATTAAAGGCCATACACTTAAATTACGTGGTTCCACGCGTCCAAGCTTGCTCTCATTGGTCTAGTCCTTCCACTCTCAAAACACTAGGACGTCCTAAGTTGTTTTCCCTGGTTCCATGTCTTTAGAACGCCGTAAACCACATGCACACGCCATGAAAAAGCTATAATACCGCCTTTTGACGCCTATTAAAGGCCTTACACTTAAATTACGTCGTTCCACGCGTCCAAGCTTGCTCTCATTGGTCTAGTCCTTCCACTCTCAATACACTAGGACGTCCTAAGTTGTTTTCCCTGGTTCCATGTCTTTAGAACGCCGTAAACCACATGCACACGCCACTGAAAAGCTATAATTCCACATTTTGCGGCCTATTAAAGACCTTACACGTAAATTACGTCGTTCCACGCGTCCATGCCGGTTACCATTGGTCTAGTCCTTCCATTCTCAATACACTAAGACGTCCTAAGTTGTTTTCCCTGGTTCCATGTCTTTAGAACGCCGTGAACCACATGCACACGCCATTGAAAAGCTATAATTCCACATTTTGCGGCCTATTAAAGACCTTACACGTAAATTACGTCGTTCCACGCGTCCATGCCGGTTACCATTGGTCTAGTCCTTCCATTCTCAATGGACTAGAACGTCCTAAGTTGTTTTCCCTGGTTCCATGGCTTTAGAACGCCGTAAACTACATGCACACGTCATAAAAAGGCTATAATACGGCCTTTTGACGCCTATTAAGTGCCTTACACGTAAATTGCGTGGTTCCGCATGCCTGCACAGGTTACCATTGGTCTAGTCTTTTCACTGTCCATGCACTACGACGTCCAAAATTGTTCTACCAGGCTCCATGGCTTTAGAACGCCGTCAACTACATGCAAAGGCCTCTAAAGGCTGTAATTCGGCTTTTTGCCGCCTATGAAAGGCCTTACACCTAAATCACGTGGTTTCGCGTGCCTGCGCAGGTTACCATTGGTCTAGTCCTTCCACTCTCAATACACTAGGACGTCCTAAGTTGTTTTCCCTGGTTCCATGGCTTTAGAACGCCGTAAACCACATGCACACGCCATGAAAAGGCTATAATACGGCCTTTTGACGCCTATTAAAGGCCTTACATGTAAATCGCGTGGTTCCGCGTGCCTGCGCAGGTTACCATTGGTCTAGTCCTTCCTCTCTCAATCGCTAGAGCGTCCTAAGTTGTTATTCCTGGTTCCATGGCTTTAGAACGCCGTAATCCACATGCACACGCCATTGAAAGACTATAATACGGCCTTTTGCTGCCTATTAAAGGCCTTACACGTAAATCGCGTGGTTCCGCATGCCTGCGCAGGTTACTATTGGTCTAGTCCTTCCACTCTTATTGCACTACGACGTCCTAAGTTGTTTTCCCTGGTTCCATGGCTTTAGAACGCCGTAAACCACATGCACACGCCATGAAAAGGCTATAATACGGACTTTTGACGCCTAATAAACTCCTTACACGTAAATCGCATTGTTTCGCATGCCTGTGCAGGTTACCATTGGTCTAGTCTCTCCACTCTCAATGCACTACGCCGTCTTAAGTTGTTTTGTCCGACTCCATGACTTTGGAACTTCGTCAACTACATGAACACACGTCTAAAGGCAGCAATACGGCCTTCTGCCGCCTAATAAAGGCCTTACACGTAAAATACGTGGTTCCAACCGTCCAAACCAATTATCATTGGTCTAGTCCTTCCAATCTGAATGCACTACTCCGTTCTAAGTTGTTTTCCATGGCGCCATGGCTTTGGAACTCCGTCAACTACATGCACACACGTCTAAAGGCAGCAATGTGTCCTTCTGCCGCCTACTAAAGGCCTTACACGTAAATTACGTGGTTCCAACCGTCTACGCCGGCTATCATTGCTCTCGTCCTTCACTCATCTAAAAGCCGTAATACGGTCTTTTGCCGCCTAATAAAGGCCTTATACGTAAATCACGTGTTTCCACGCATCCAAGCTTGTTACCATTGGTCTAGTTCTTCCAGTCTTAGTAGACTACGTCGTTGTAAGTCGATTTCCGTAGCGCCATGGCTTTAGAACGCCGTGAACTACATGCACAGGCCTCTAAATACTGCAATACGGTCAATTGCCGTCTATTAAACGCCTTACACGTAAATCACGTGGGTCCGTGGGCCAGCGCCAGTTACCATTGGTCTAGTCCTTCCACTCTCAATACACTACGACGTCCTAAGTTGTTTTCTCTGGCTCCATCGCTTTGGAACGCCGTCAACTACATGCACACACGTCTATAGCCATATGTCCTTTTGCAGCCTAATGGAGGCCTTACACGTAAATCACGTGGTTCCACGCGTCCAAGTTTGTTACCATTGGTCTAGTCTTTCCACTCTCAATACACGAGAGCGTCCTAAGGCTTTTCCCTGGCTCCATGGCTTTAGAATGCCTTAAACTACATGCACACGCCATGAAAAGGCTGTAAAACGGCCTTTTGACGCCTAATAAAGGCCTTACACGTAAATTACGTGGTTCCACGCGTCCAAGCTTGTTCTTATTGGTCTAGTTTTTCCACTCTCAATACACTACGACATTCTAAGTCTTCTCCTTTGCTCCATGCCTTGAGGACGCCGTAAACCTCATGCACACGCCATGGAAAAGCTATAATACGGCATTTTGCCGCCTACTAAAGGCCTTACATGTAAATCACGTGGGTCCGCGTGCCTGAACAGGTTATCATTGGTCTAGTCCTTTCATTCTCAATACACTAGAACGTCTTAAGTTGTTTTCCCTGGTTCCATGGCTTTAGAAAGCCGTAAACTACATGCACACGCCATGAAAAAGCTGTAATACGGCCTTTTGACGCCTAATAAAGGCCTTACACGTAAATTACGTGGTTCCACGCGTCGAAGCTTGTTCTCATTGGTCTAGTTCTTCCACTCTAAATACACTACGACATTCTAAGTCTTTTCCCTGGTTCCATGCCTTGAGAACGCCGTAAACCACATGCACGCCATTGAAAAGCTATAATGCCACCTTTTGCGGCTTATTAAAGACCTTACACGTAAATTACGTCGTTCCACGCGTCCATGCCGGTTACTATTGGTCTAGTCCTTCCACTCTTATTGCACTACGACGTCCTAAGTTGTTTTCCCTGGTTCCATGGCTTTAGAACGCCGTAAACCACATGCACACACGTCTATAGGCAGCAATATGGCCTTTTGCCGCCTAATAAAAGCCTTACACGTAAATTACGTTGTTCCACGCGTCCATGCCGGTTACTATTGGTCTAGTCCTTCCATTCTCAATGGACTAGAACGTCCTCAGTTATTTTTCCTGGTTCCATGACTATAGAACGCCGTAAACCACATGCACACGCCATGAAAGAGCTATAATAAGGTCTTTTGCCGCCTAATAAAGACCTTACACGTAAATCGCGTGGTTCTGCGTGCCTGCGCAGGTTACCATTAGTCTAGTCCTTCCACAGTCCATGCACTACGACGTCCTAAATTGTTTTCCCTGGTTCCATGGCTTTAGAACGCCGCAAACCAAATGCACAGGACATTGACAAGCCATAATAGGGGCTTTTGCCGCCTTTAAAGGCTTTACACGTAAATCGCGTAGTTCCGCGTGCCTGTGCAGTTTACCATTGGTCTTTTCCTTCCATTCTCAATGGACTAGAACGTCCTAAGTTTTTTCCCCCAGCGCCAAGGCTGTACAACGCCGTCAACTACGTCACATGAGTCTAAAGGCAGCAATGTGGCCTTTTGCCGCCTAATAAAAGCCTTACACGTAAATTACGTGGTTCCAACCGTCCAAGCCGGTTATTATTGGTCTAGTCTTTATACTCTTAATGGACTAGAAATTCATAAGCCGTTCTCCCTCGTTCTATGACTATAGAACGACGTCAAGTACAAGCACACGCTTCTAAAGACCGTAATACGGTCTTTTGCCGCCTATTAAAGGCCGTACACGTAAATCACGTGGTTCCACGCGTCCAAGCTACTTACCATTGGTCTAATACTTATTATAGCCATGAAAAGGCTATAATACGGACTTTTGACGCCTAATAAACTCCTTACACGTAAATCGCATTGTTCCGCATGCCTGTGCGGGTTACCATTGGTCTAGTCTCTCCACTCTCAATGCACTACGCCGTCTTAAGTTGTTTTGTCCGACTCCATGACTTTGGAACTTCGTCAACTACATGAACACACGTCTAAAGGCAGCAATACGGCCTTCTGCCGCCTAATAAAGGCCTTACACGTAAAATACGTGGTTCCAACCGTCCAAACCAATTATCATTGGTCTAGTCTTTCCAATCTGAATGCACTACTCCGTTCTAAGTTGTTTTCCATGGCGCCATGGCTTTGGAACTCCGTCAACTACATGCACACACGTCTAAAGGCAGCAATGTGTCCTTCTGCCGCCTACTAAAGGCCTTACACGTAAATTACGTGGTTCCAACCGTCTACGCCGGCTATCATTGCTCTCGTCCTTCACTCATCTAAAAGCCGTAATACGGTCTTGTGCCGCCTAATAAAGGCCTTATACGTAAATCACGTGTTTCCACGCATCCAAGCTTGTTACCATTGGTCTAGTTCTTCCAGTCTTAGTAGACTACGTCGTTGTAAGTCGATTTCCGTAGCGCCATGGCTTTAGAACGCCGTGAACTACATGCACAGGCCTCTAAATACTGCAATACGGTCAATTGCCGTCTATTAAACGCCTTACACGTAAATCACGTGGGTCCGTGGGCCAGCGCCAGTTACCATTGGTCTAGTCCTTCCACTCTCAATACACTACGACGTCCTAAGTTGTTTTCTCTGGCTCCATCGCTTTGGAACGCCGTCAACTACATGCACACACGTCTATAGCCATATGTCCTTTTGCAGCCTAATGGAGGCCTTACACGTAAATCACGTGGTTCCACGCGTCCAAGTTTGTTACCATTGGTCTAGTCTTTCCACTCTCAATACACGAGAGCGTCCTAAGGCTTTTCCCTGGCTCCATGGCTTTAGAATGCCTTAAACTACATGCACACGCCATGAAAAGGCTGTAAAACGGCCTTTTGACGCCTAATAAAGGCCTTACACGTAAATTACGTGGTTCCACGCGTCCAAGCTTGTTCTTATTGGTCTAGTTTTTCCACTCTCAATACACTACGACATTCTAAGTCTTCTCCTTTGCTCCATGCCTTGAGGACGCCGTAAACCTCATGCACACGCCATGGAAAAGCTATAATACGGCATTTTGCCGCCTACTAAAGGCCTTACATGTAAATCACGTGGGTCCGCGTGCCTGAACAGGTTATCATTGGTCTAGTCCTTTCATTCTCAATACACTAGAACGTCTTAAGTTGTTTTCCCTGGTTCCATGGCTTTAGAAAGCCGTAAACTACATGCACACGCCATGAAAAAGCTGTAATACGGCCTTTTGACGCCTAATAAAGGCCTTACACGTAAATTACGTGGTTCCACGCGTCGAAGCTTGTTCTCATTGGTCTAGTTCTTCCACTCTAAATACACTACGACATTCTAAGTCTTTTCCCTGGTTCCATGCCTTGAGAACGCCGTAAACCACATGCACGCCATTGAAAAGCTATAATGCCACCTTTTGCGGCTTATTAAAGACCTTACACGTAAATTACGTCGTTCCACGCGTCCATGCCGGTTACCATTGGTCTAGTTCTTCCACTCTCAATACACTACGACGTCCTAAGTTATTTTCTCTGGCTCCATGGCTTTTGAACGCCGTCAATTACATGCACACACGTCTATAGGCAGCAATATGGCCTTTTGCCGCCTAATAAAAGCCTTACACGTAAATTACGTTGTTCCACGCGTCCATGCCGGTTACTATTGGTCTAGTCCTTCCATTCTCAATGGACTAGAACGTCCTCAGTTATTTTTCCTGGTTCCATGACTATAGAACGCCGTAAACCACATGCACACGCCATGAAAGAGCTATAATAAGGTCTTTTGCCGCCTAATAAAGACCTTACACGTAAATCGCGTGGTTCTGCGTGCCTGCGCAGGTTACCATTAGTCTAGTCCTTCCACAGTCCATGCACTACGACGTCCTAAATTGTTTTCCCTGGTTCCATGGCTTTAGAACGCCGCAAACCAAATGCACAGGACATTGACAAGCCATAATAGGGGCTTTTGCCGCCTTTAAAGGCTTTACACGTAAATCGCGTAGTTCCGCGTGCCTGTGCAGTTTACCATTGGTCTTTTCCTTCCATTCTCAATGGACTAGAACGTCCTAAGTTTTTTCCCCCAGCACCAAGGCTGTACAACGCCGTCAACTACGTCACATGAGTCTAAAGGCAGCAATGTGGCCTTTTGCCGCCTAATAAAAGCCTTACACGTAAATTACGTGGTTCCAACCGTCCAAGCCGGTTATTATTGGTCTAGTCTTCATACTCTTAATGGACTAGAAATTCATAAGCCGTTCTCCCTCGTTCTATGACTATAGAACGACGTCAAGTACAAGCACACGCTTCTAAAGACCGTAATACGGTCTTTTGCCGCCTATTAAAGGCCGTACACGTAAATCACGTGGTTCCACGCGTCCAAGCTACTTACCATTGGTCTAATACTTCCACACTCATTACACTATGACGTCCTAAAGGGTTTTCCTTGGCTCCATGCCATGGGAACGACGTAACCCACATGCACAGGCCACTGAAAAGCCATAATAGGGCCTTTTGCCGCCTATTAAAGGCCTTACACGTAAATCGCGTGGTTCCACGCGTCTAAATTTGTTCTCATTGGTCTAGGTCTTCCACTCTCAATACACTACGACGTCCTAATTTGTTCTCCCTGGCTCCATGCCATGGGAATGCCGTAAACTGCATGTAAAGGACTCTAAAGGCTGTAATACGGCCTTTTGCGGCCTATTAAAGGCCTTACACGTAAATCACGGGGGCCGAGTGCCTGCCCAGGTTATAATTGGTCTAGTCCTTCTACTCTCAATGCACTTCGACGTCCTAAGTTGTTTTCTCTGTCTTCATGGCTTTGGAACGCCGTAAACTACATGTAAAAGGCCTCTAAAGGCTGTAATTCGGCTTTTTGCGGCCTATTAAAAACCTTGTGCGTAAATTACGTCGTTCCACGCGTCCATGCCAGTTACCATGGGTCTAGTTCTTCCACTCTCATTACACTACGACATTCTAAGTCTTTTCCCTGGCTCCATGCCTTGAGAACGCCGTAAACTAAATGTAAAGGACTTTAAAGGCTGTAATACGTCCTTTTGAGAACTCTTAAAGACCTTACACGTCAATCACGTGGGTCCGCGTGCCTGCGAAGGTTATCATTGGTCTAGCCCTTCCATTCTTAATGGACTAGGGCGTCCTAAGTTGTTTTTCCTGGTTCTATAGCTTTAGAACGCCGTCAACTACATGCACACACGTCTATAGGCAGCAATTTGGCTTTTTGCCGCCTAATAAAAGCCTTACACGTAAATTACGTTGTTCCACGCGTCCATGCCGGTTACTATTGGTCTAGTCCTTCCATTCTCCATGGACTAGAACGTCCTCAGTTGTTTTCCCTGGTTCCATGACTATAGAACGCCGTAAACCACATGCACACGCCATGAAAAAGCTATAATAAGGTCTTTTGCCGCCTAATAAAGACCTTACACGTAAATCGAGTTGTTCTGCGTGCCTGCGCAGGTTACTATTAGTCTAGTCTTCCCACTCTCAATGCACTACGACGTCTTAAATTGTTCTCCCTGGCTCCATGGCTTTAGAACGCCGTCAACTTCATGGAACGGCCTCTAAAGTCTGTAATACGGCCTTTTCCGGCCTATTAAAGGCCTTACACGTAAATGACGTGGGTACGCGTGCCTGTGCAGGTTACTTTTGGTCTAGTCCTTCCACTCTCAATACACTAGGACGTCCGAAGTTGTTTTCCCTGGTTACACGGCTTTAGAACGCCGTAAACCAAATGCACACGCCATTGACAAGCCATAATAGGGCCTTTTGCCGCCTTTAAAGGCCTTACACGTAATTCGCGTAGTTCCGCGTGCCTGTGCAGTTTACCATTGGTCTAGTCCTTCCATTCTCAATGGACTAGAACGTCCTAAGTTTTTTCCCCCTGAGCCAAGGCTGTACAACGCCGTCAACTACGTCACATGCGTCGAAGGGCTGCAATACCGCCTTTTGACGCCTATTAAAGGCCTTACACGTAAATTACGTCGTTCCACGCGTCCACGACGGTTACGATTGGTCTAGTCCATCCATTCTCAATGGACAAGAACGTCCTAAGTTGTTTTCCCTGGTTCCATGGCTTTAGAACGCCGTAAACCTCATGCACACGCCATAAAAAGGCTATATTGCGTCCTTTTGCGACCTATTAAAGGCCTTACACGTAAATTACGTCGTTACACGCGTCCATGACGGTTACGATTGGTCTAGTCCTTCCATTCTCAATGGACAAGAACGTCCTAAGTTGTTCTCCCTGTCTCCATGCCTTGGGAACGCCGTAAATTACATGCAAAGAACTCTAAAGGCTTTAATACGGCCTTTTTTCGGCCTATTAAAGGCCTTACACCTAAATTACGTCGTTCCTCGCGTCCATGACGGCTACGATTGGTCTAGTCCTTCCATTCTCAATGGACTAGAACGTCCTAAGTTGTTTTCCCCAGCGCCAAGGCTGTACAACGCCGTCAACTATGTGCACATGCGTCTGAAGGCTGCAATACTGTCTTTTGCCGCCTATTAAAGGCTTTACACGTAAATCAGGTGGGTTCGGGTGCCTGTGCAGGTTACCATTGATCTAGTCCTTCCACTATCAATGCACTACGCCATCCTAAGTTGTTTTTCCTGGTTCCATGGCTTTACAACGCCGTAAACCACATGCACACGCCATGAAAATCCTATAATACGGCCTTTTGACGCCTATTAAATGTCTTACACGTAAATCACGTGGTTCCACGCGTCCAAGCTTGTTACCATTGGTCTAGTTCTTCCACTCTCAATACACTACGCCGTCCTAAGTTGTTTTCCCTGGTTCCATGGCTTTACAACGCCGTAATCCACATGCACACGCCATGAAAAGGCTATAATACGGCCTCTGGACGCCTAATAAAGGCCTTACACGTAAATCACGTGGTTCCACGCGTCCAAGCTTGTTACCATTGGTCTAGTCCATCCGCTCTCAATACACTAGAACGTCCTAAGTTGTTTGTCCTGGTTCCATGGCTTTACAACGCTGTAAACCACATGCACACGCCATGAAAAGACTATAATACGGCCTTTTGACGCCTATTAAATGCCTTACACGTAAATCACGGGGTTCCACGCGTCCAAACTTGTTACCATTGGTCTAGTTCTTCCACTCTCAATACACTACGCCGTCCTAAGTTTTTTTCTCTGGTTCCATGGCTTTACAACGCCGTAAACCACATGCACACGACATGAAAAGGCTATAATACGGCCTTTTGACGCCTATTAAATGCCTTACACGTAATCGTGTGGTTTCGCGTGCCTGCGCAATTTACCATTGGTCTTGTCCTTCCACTCTCAATACACTAGAACGTCCTAAGTTGTTATTCCTGGTTTCATGGCTTCAGAACGCCGTAATCCACATGCTCACGCCATGAAAAGGCTATAATACGGCCTCTGGACGCCTAATAATGGCCTTACACGTAAATCACAAGGTTCCACGCGTCCAAGCTTGTTACCATTGGTCTAGTTCTTCCACTCTCAATACACTACGCCGTCCTAAGTTGTTTTTCCTGGTTCCATGGCTTTACAACGCCGTAAACCACATGCACACGCCATGAAAAGGCTATAATACGGCCTTTTGACACCTACTAAATGCGTTACACGTAATCGTGTGGTTTCGCGTGCCTGCGCAATTTACCATTGGTCTAGTCCTTCCACTCTCAATACACTAGAACGTCCTAAGTTGTTATTCCTGGTTCCATGGCTTCAGAACGCCGTAATCCACATGCTCACGCCATGAAAAGGCTATAATACGGCCTCTGGACGCCTAATAAAGGCCTTACACGTAAATCACAAGGTTCCACGTGTCCAAGCTTGTTACCATTGGTCTAGTTCTTCCACTCTCAATACACTACGCCGTCCTAAGTTGTTTTTCCTGGTTCCATGGCTTTACAACGCCGTAAACCACATGCACACGCCATGAAAATGCTATAATACGGCCTTTTGACGCCTATTAAATGCCTTACACGTAAATCACCGGGTTCCACGCGTCCAAGCATGTTACCATTGGTCTAGTTCTTCCACTCTCAATACACTACGCCGTCCTAAGTGGTTTTCCCTGGTTCCATGGCTTTACAACGCCGTAATCCACATGCACACGCCATGAAAAGGCTATAATACGGCCTCTGGACGCCTAATAAAGGCCTTACACGTAAATCACGTGGTTCCACGCGTCCAAGCTTGTTACCATTAGTCTAGTTCTTCCACTCTCAATACACCACGCCGTCCTAAGTTGTTTTTCCTGGTTCCATGGCTTTACAACGCCGTAAACCACATGCACACGCCATGAAAAGGCTGTAATACGGCCTTTTGACGCCTATTAAATGCCTTCCACGTAATCGTGTGGTTTCGCGTGCCTACGCAGGTTACCATTGGTCTAGTCCTTCCACTCTCAATACACTAGAACGTCCTAAGTTGTTTTTCCTGGTTCCATGGCTTTACAACGCCGTAAACCACATGCACACGCCATGAAAAGGCTATAATACGGCCTTTTGACGCCTATTAAATGCCTTACACGTAAATCACGGGGTTCCACGCGTCCAAGCTTGTTACCATTGGTCTAGTTCTTCCACTCTCAATACACTACGCCGTCCTAAGTTGTTTTCCCTGGTTCCATGGCTTTACAACGATGTAAACCACATACACACGCCATGAAGAGGCTATAATGCGGCCTTTTGACGCCTATTAAATGCCTTACACGTAATCGTGTGGTTTCGCGTGCCTGCGCAGGTTACCATTGGTCTAGTCCTTCCACTCTCAATACACTAGAACGTCCTAAGTTGTTTTTCCTGGTTCCATGGCTTTACAACGCCTTAAACCACATGCACACGCCATGAAAATGCTATAATATGGCCTTTTGACGCCTATTAAATGCCTTACACGTAAATCACCGGGTTCCACGCGTCCAAGCTTGTTACCATTGGTCTAGTTCTTCCACTCCCAATACACTACGCCGTCCTAAGTTGTTCTTCCTGGTTCCATGGCTTTACAACGCCGTAAACCACATGCACACGCCATGAAAAGGCTATAACGCGGCCTTTTGACGCCTAATAAAGGCCTTACACGTAAATCACGTGGTTCCACGCGTCCAAGCTTGGTACCATTGGTCTAGTTCTTCCACTCTCAATACACCACGCCGTCCTAAGTTGTTTTCTCTGGTTTCATGTGTTTAGAACGCCTTAAACCACATGCACACGCCATTGAAAGGCCATAATACGGCCATTTGCCGCCCAATAAATTCCTTACACGTAAATCACGGGGTTCCACGCGTCCAAGCTTGTTACCATTGGTCTAGTTCTTCCACTCTCAATACACTACGCCGTCCTAAGTTGTTTTCCCTGGCTCCATGGCTTTACAACGCCGTAATCCACATGCACACGCCATGAAAAGGCTATAATACGGACCTGGACGCCTAATAAAGGCCTTACACGTAAATCACAAGGTTCCACGCGTCCAAGCTTGTTACCATTGGTCTAGTTCTTCCACTCTCAATACACTACGCCGTCCTAAGTGGTTTTCCCTGGTTCCATGGCTTTACAACGCCGTAATCCACATGCACACGCCATGAAAAGGCTATAATACGGCCTCTGGACGCCTAATAAAGGCCTTACACGTAAATCACGTGGTTCCACGCGTCCAAGCTTGTTACCATTAGTCTAGTTCTTCCACTCTCAATACACTACGCCGTCCTAAGTTGTTTTTCCTGGTTCCATGGCTTTACAACGCCGTAAACCACATGCACACGCCATGAAAAGGCTGTAATACGGCCTTTTGACGCCTATTAAATGCCTTACACGTAATCGTGTGGTTTCGCGTGCCTGCGCAGGTTACCATTGGTCTAGTCCTTCCACTCTCAATACACTAGAACGTCCTAAGTTGTTTTTCCTGGTTCCATGGCTTTACAACGCCGTAAACCACATGCACACCCCATGAAAAGGCTATAATACGGCCTTTTGACGCCTATTAAATGCCTTACACGTAAATCACGGGGTTCCACGCGTCCAAGCTTGTTACCATTGGTCTAGTTCTTCCACTCTCAATACACTACGCCGTCCTAAGTTGTTTTCCCTGGTTCCATGGCTTTACAACGATGTAAACCACATACACACGCCATGAAGAGGCTATAATGCGGCCTTTTGACGCCTATTAAAGGCCTTACACGTAAATCACCGGGTTCCACGCGTCCAAGCTTGTTACCATTGGTCTAGTTCTTCCACTCTCAATACACCACGCCGTCCTAAGTTGTTTTCTCTGGTTCCATGTGTTTAGAACGCCTTAAACCACATGCACACGCCATTGAAAGGCCATAATACGGCCATTTGCCGCCTATTAAAGGCCTTACACGTAAATCGCGTGTTTCCGCGTGACTGTGCAGGTTACTATTGGTCTAGTTCTTCCACTCTCAATGCACTACGCCGTCCTAAGTTGTTTTTCCTGGTTCCATGGCTTTACAACGCCGTAAACCACATGCACACGGCATGAAAATGCTATAATATGGCCTTTTGACGCCTATTAAATGCCTTACACGTAAATCACCGGGTTCCACGCGTCCAAGCTTGTTACCATTGGTCTAGTTCTTCCACTCTCAATACACTACGCCGTCCTAAGTTGTTTTCCCTGGTTTCATGGCTTTACAACGCCGTAATCCACATGCACACGCCATGAAGAGGCTATAATACGGCCTCTGGACGCCTAATAAAGGCCTTACACGTAAATCACGTGGTTCCACGCGTCCAAGCTTGTTACCATTGGTCTAGTTCTTCCACTCTCAATACACCACGCCGTCCTAAGTTGTTTTCTCTGGTTCCATGTGTTTAGAACGCCTTAAACCACATGCACACGCCATTGAAAGGCCATAATACGGCCATTTGCCGCCTATTAAATGCCTTACACGTAAATCACCGGGTTCCACGCGTCCAAGCTTGTTACCATTGGTCTAGTTCTTCCACTCCCAATACACTAGAACGTCCTAAGTTGTTTTTCCTGGTTCCATGGCTTTACAACGCCTTAAACCACATGCACACGCCATGAAAATGCTATAATATGGCCTTTTGACGCCTATTAAATGCCTTACACGTAAATCACCGGGTTCCACGCGTCCAAGCTTGTTACCATTGGTCTAGTTCTTCCACTCTCAATACACTACGCCGTCCTAAGTTGTTTTCCCTGGTTTCATGGCTTTACAACGCCGTAATCCACATGCACACGCCATGAAGAGGCTATAATACGGCCTCTGGACGCCTAATAAAGGCCTTACACGTAAATCACGTGGTTCCACGCGTCCAAGCTTGTTACCATTGGTCTAGTTCTTCCACTCCCAATACACTACGCCGTCCTAAGTTGTTCTTCCTGGTTCCATGGCTTTACAACGCCGTAAACCACATGCACACGCCATGAAAAGGCTATAACGCGGCCTTTTGACGCCTAATAAAGGCCTTACTCGTAAATCACGTGGTTCCACGCGTCCAAGCTTGGTACCATTGGTCTAGTTCTTCCACTCTCAATACACCACGCCGTCCTAAGTTGTTTTCTCTGGTTCCATGTGTTTAGAACGCCTTAAACCACATGCACACGCCATTGAAAGGCCATAATACGGCCATTTGCCGCCTATTAAAGGCCTTACACGTAAATCGCGTGTTTCCGCGTGACTGTGCAGGTTACTATTGGTCTAGTTCTTCCACTCTCAATGCACTACGCCGTCCTAAGTTGTTTTTCCTGGTTCCATGGCTTTACAACGCCGTAAACCACATGCACACGGCATGAAAATCCTATAATACGGCCTTTTGACGCCTATTAAATGCCTTACACGTAAATCAGCGGGTTCCACGCGTCCAAGCTTGTTACCATTGGTCTAGTTCTTCCACTCCCAATACACTACGCCGTCCTAAGTTGTTTTTCCTGGTTCCATGGCTTTACAACGCCGTAAACCACGTGCACACGCCATGAAAATGCTATAATACGGCCTTTTGACGCCCAATAAATTCCTTACACGTAAATCAGGGGGTTCCACGCGTCCAAGCTTGTTACCATTGGTCTAGTTCTTCCACTCTCAATACACTACGCCGTCCTAAGTTGTTTTCCCTGGCTCCATGGCTTTACAACGCCGTAATCCACATGCACACGCCATGAAAAGGCTATAATACGGACCTGGACGCCTAATAAAGGCCTTACACGTAAATCACAAGGTTCCACGCGTCCAAGCTTGTTACCATTGGTCTAGTTCTTCCACTCTCAATACACTGCGCCGTCCTAAGTGGTTTTCCCTGGTTCCATGGCTTTACAACGCCGTAATCCACATGCACACGCCATGAAAAGGCTATAATACGGCCTCTGGACGCGTAATAAAGGCCTTACACGTAAATCACGTGGTTCCACGCGTCCAAGCTTGTTACCATTAGTCTAGTTCTTCCACTCTCAATACACTACGCCGTCCTAAGTTGTTTTTCCTGGTTCCATGGCTTTACAACGCCGTAAACCACATGCACACGCCATGAAAAGGCTGTAATACGGCCTTTTGACGCCTATTAAATGCCTTACACGTAATCGTGTGGTTTCGCGTGCCTGCGCAGGTTACCATTGGTCTAGTCCTTCCACTCTCAATACACTAGAACGTCCTAAGTTGTTTTTCCTGGTTCCATGGCTTTACAACGCCGTAAACCACATGCACACCCCATGAAAAGGCTATAATACGGCCTTTTGACGCCTATTAAATGCCTTACACGTAAATCACGGGGTTCCACGCGTTCAAGCTTGTTACCATTGGTCTAGTTCTTCCACTCTCAATACACTACGCCGTCCTAAGTTGTTTTCCCTGGTTCCATGGCTTTACAACGATGTAAACCACATACACACGCCATGAAGAGGCTATAATGCGGCCTTTTGACGCCTATTAAAGGCCTTACACGTAAATCACCGGGTTCCACGCGTCCAAGCTTGTTACCATTGGTCTAGTTCTTCCACTCTCAATACACCACGCCGTCCTAAGTTGTTTTCTCTGGTTCCATGTGTTTAGAACGCCTTAAACCACATGCACACGCCATTGAAAGGCCATAATACGGCCATTTGCCGCCTATTAAAGGCCTTACACGTAAATCGCGTGTTTCCGCGTGACTGTGCAGGTTACTATTGGTCTAGTTCTTCCACTCTCAATGCACTACGCCGTCCTAAGTTGTTTTTCCTGGTTCCATGGCTTTACAACGCCGTAAACCACATGCACACGGCATGAAAATCCTATAATACGGCCTTTTGACGCCTATTAAATGCCTTACACGTAAATCACCGGGTTCCACGCGTCCAAGCTTGTTACCATTGGTCTAGTTCTTCCACTCCCAATACACTACGCCGTCTTAAGTTGTTTTTCCTGGTTCCATGGCTTTACAACGCCGTAAACCACGTGCACACGCCATGAAAAGGCTATAATACGGCCTTTTGACGCCCAATAAATTCCTTACACTTAAATCACGGGGTTCCACGCGTCCAAGCTTGTTACCATTGGTCTAGTTCTTCCACTCTCAATACACTACGCCGTCCTAAGTTGTTTTCCCTGGCTCCATGGCTTTACAACGCCGTAATCCACATGCACACGCCATGAAGAGGCTATAATACGGCCTCTGGACGCCTAATAAAGGCCCTACACGTAAATCACGTGGTTCCACGGGTCCAAGCCTGTTACCATTGGTCTAGTTCTTCCACTCCCAATACACTACGCCGTCCTAAGTTGTTTTTCCTGGTTCCATGGCTTTACAACGCCGTAAACCACATGCACACGCCATGAAAAGGCTATAACGCGGCCTTTTGACGCCTAATAAAGGCTTTACACGTAAATCACGTGGTTCCACGCGTCCAAGCTTGTTACCATTGGTCTAGTTCTTCCACTTTCAATACACCACGCCGTCCTAAGTTGTTTTCTCTGGTTCCATGTGTTTAGAACGCCGTAAACCACATGCACACGCCATTGAAAGGCCATAATACGGCCATTTGCCGCCTATTAAAGGCCTTACACGTAAATCGCGTGTTTCCGCGTGACTGCGCAGGTTACTATTGGTCTAGTTCTTCCACTCTCAATGCACTACGCCGTCCTAAGTTGTTTTTCCTGGTTCCATGGCTTTACAACGCCGTAAACCACGTGCACACGCCATGAAAAGGCTATAATACGGCCTTTTGACGCCCAATAAATTCCTTACACTTAAATCACGGGGTTCCACGCGTCCAAGCTTGTTACCATTGGTCTAGTTCTTCCACTCTCAATACACTACGCCGTCCTAAGTTGTTTTCCCTGGCTCCATGGCTTTACAACGCCGTAATCCACATGCACACGCCATGAAAAGGCTATAATACGGACCTGGACGCCTAATAAAGGCCTTACACGTAAATCACAAGGTTCCACGCGTCCAAGCTTGTTACCATTGGTCTAGTTCTTCCACTCTCAATACACTACGCCGTCCTAAGTTTTTTTCCCTGGTTTCATGGCTTTACAACGCCGTAATCCACATGCACACCCCATGAAGAGGCTATAATACGGCCTCTGGACGCCTAATAAAGGCCTTACACGTAAATCACGTTGTTCCACGCGTCCAAGCTTGTTACCATTGGTTTAGTTCTTCCACTCTCAATACACTACGCCGTCCTAAGTTGTTTTCCCTGGCTCCATGGCTTTACAACGCCGTAATCCACATGCACACGCCATGAAAAGTCTATAATACGGCCCTGGACGCCTAATAAAGGCCTTACACGTAAATCACAAGGTTCCACGCGTCCAAGCTTGTTACCATTGGTCTAGTCCTTTCACTCTCAATACACTAGAACGTCCTAAGTTGTTTTGCCTGGTTCCATGGCTTTACAACGCCGTAAACCACATGCACACGCCATGAAAAGGCTATAATACGGCCTTTTGACGCCTATTAAATGCCTTACACGTAAATCACGGGGTTCCACGCGTCCAAGCTTGTTACCATTGGTCTAGTTCTTCCACTCTCAATACACTACGCCGTCCTAAGTTGTTTTCCCTGGTTCCATGGCTTTACAACGATGTAAACAACATACACACGCCATGAAGAGGCTATAATACGGCCTTTTGACGCCTATTAAATGCCTTACACGTAATCGTGTGGTTTTGCGTGCCTGCGCAGGTTACCATTGGTCTAGTCCTTTCACTCTCAATACACTAGAACGTCCTAAGTTGTTTTTCCTGGTTCCATGGCTTTACAACGCCGTAAACCACATGCACACGCCATGAAAAGGCTCTAATACGGCCTTTTGACGCCTATTAAATGCCTTACACGTAATCGTGTGGTTTCGCGTGCCTGCGCAGGTTACCATTGGTCTAGTTCTTCCACTCTCAATGCACTACGCCGTCCTAAGTTGTTTTCCCTGGTTCCATGGCTTTACAACGCCGTAATCCACATGCACACGCCATGAAGAGGCTATAATACGGCCTCTGGACGCCTAATAAAGGCCCTACACGTAAATCACGTGGTTCCACGCGTCCAAGCCTGTTACCATTGGTCTAGTTCTTCCACTCCCAATACACTACGCCGTCCTAAGTTGTTTTTCCTGGTTCCATGGCTTTACAACGCCGTAAACCACATGCACACGCCATGAAAAGGCTATAACGCGGCCTTTTGACGCCTAATAAAGGCTTTACACGTAAATCACAAGGTTCCACGCGTCCAAGCTTGTTACCATTGGTCTAGTTCTTCCACTCTCAATACACTACGCCGTCCTAAGTTTTTTTTCCTGGTTCCATGGCTTTACAACGCCGTAAACCACGTGCACACGCCATGAAAAGGCTATAATACGGCCTTTTGACGATCAATAAATGCCTTACACGTAAATCACGGGGTTCCACGCGTCCAAGCTTGTTACCATTGGTCTAGTTCTTCCACTCTCAATACACTACGCCGTCCTAAGTTGTTTTCCCTGGCTCCATAGCTTTACAACGCCGTAATCCACATGCACACGCCATGAAAAGTCTATAATACGGCCCTGGACGCCTAATAAAGGCCTTACACGTAAATCACAAGGTTCCACGCGTCCAAGCTTGTTACCATTGGTCTAGTCCTTCCACTCTCAATACACTAGAACGTCCTAAGTTGTTTTGCCTGGTTCCATGGCTTTACAACGCCGTAAACCACATGCACACGCCATGAAAAGGCTATAATACGCCTTTTGACACCTATTAACTGCCTTACACGTAAATCACGGGGTTCCACGCGTCCAAGCTTGTTACCATTGGTCTAGTTCTTCCACTCTCAATACACTACGCCCTCCTAAGTTGTTTTCCCTGGTTCCATGGCTTTACAACGATGTAAACAACATACACACGCCATGAAGAGGCTATAATACGGCCTTTTGACGCCTATTAAATGCCTTACACGTAAATCACCGGCTTCCACGCGTCCAAGCTTGTTACCATTGGTCTAGTTCTTCCACTCTCAATACACTACGCCGTCCTAAGTTGTTTTCCCTGGTTTCATGGCTTTACAACGCCGTAATCCACATGCACACCCCATGAAGAGGCTATAATACGGCCTCTGGACGCCTAATAAAGGCCTTACACGTAAATCACGTTGTTCCACGCGTCCAAGCTTGTTCCCATTGGTCCAGTTCTTCCACTCCCAATACACTACGCCGTCCTAAGTTGTTTTACCTGGTTCCATGGCTTTACAACGCCGTAAACCACATGCACACGCCATGAAAAGGCTATAACGCGGCCTTTTGACGCCTAATAAAGGCCTTACACGTAAATAACGTGGTTCCACGCGTCCAAGCTTGGTACCATTGGTCTAGTTCTTCCACTCTCAATACACTACGCCGTCCTAAGTTGTTTTCCCTGGTTCCATGGCTTTACAACGCCGTAAACCACATGCACACGCCATGAAAATCCGATAATACGGCCTTTTGACGCCTATTAAATGCCTTACACGTAAATCACCGGGTTCCACGCGTCCAAGCTTGTTACCATTGGTCTAGTTCTTCCACTCTCAATACACTACGCCGTCCTAAGTTGTTTTCCCTGGTTCCATGGCTTTACAACGTCGTAAGCTACATGCACACGTAATGAAAAGGCTATAACGCGGCCTTTTGACGCCTAATAAAGGCCTTACACGTAAATCACGTGGTTCCACGCGTCCAAGCTTGGTACCATTGGTCTACTTCTTCCACTCTCAATACACCACGCCGTCCTAAGTTGTTTTCTCTGGTTCCATGTGTTTAGAACGCCGTAAATCACATGCACACGCCATTGAAAGGCCATAATACGGCAATTTGCCGCCTATTAAAGGCCTTACACGTAAATCGCGTGTTTCCGCGTGACTGCGCAGGTTACTATTGGTCTAGTTCTTCCACTCTCAATGCACTACGCCGTCCTAAGTTGTTTTTCCTGGTTCCATGGCTTTACAACGCCGTAAACCACATGCACACGCCATGAAAATGCTATAATACGGCCTTTTGACGCCTATTAAATGCCTTACACGTAAATCACCGGGTTCCACGCGTCCAAGCTTGTTACCATTGGTCTAGTTCTTCCACTCCCAATACACTACGTCGTCCTAAGTTGTTTTTCCTGGTTCCATGGCTTTACAACGCCGTAAACCACATGCACACGCCATGAAAAGGCTGTAATACGGCCTTTTGACGCCTATTAAATGCCTTACACGTAATCGTGTGGTTTCGCGTGCCTGCGCAGGTTACCATTGGTCTAGTCCTTCCACTCTCAATACACTAGAACGTCCTAAGTTGTTTTTCCTGGTTCCATGGCTTTACAACGCCGTAAACCACATGCACAGGCCATGAAAAGGCTATAATACGGCCTTTTGACGCCTATTAAATGCCTTACACGTAAATCACGTGGTTCAACGCGTCCAAGCTTGTTACCATTGATCTAGTTCCTCCACTCTCAATACACTACGCCGTCCTAAGTTGTTTTCCCTGGTTCCATGGCTTTACAACGCCGTAATCCACATGCACACGCCATGAAAAGGCTATAATGCGGCCTCTGGACGCCTAATAATGGCCTTACACGTAAATCACGTGGTTCCACGCGTCCAAGCTTGTTACCATTGGTCTAGTCCTTCCACTCTCAGTACACTAGAACGTCCTAAGTTGTTTTTCCTGGTTCCATGGCTTTACAACGCTGTAAACCACATGCACACGCCATGAAAAGACTATAATACGGCCTTTTGACGCATATTAAATGCCTTACACGTAAATCACGGGGTTCCACGCGTCCAAGCTTGTTACCATTGGTCTAGTTCTTCCACTCTCAATACACTACGCCGTCCTAAGTTTTTTTCTCTGGTTCCATGGCTTTACAACGCCGTAAACCACATGCACACGACATGAAAAGGCTATAATACGGCCTTTTGACGCCTAATAAATGCCTTACACGTAATCGTGTGGTTTCGCGTGCCTGCGCAATTTACCATTGGTCTAGTCCTTCCACTCTCAATACACTAGAACGTCCTAAGTTGTTTTTCCTGGTTCCATGGCTTTACAACGCCGTAAACCACATGCACAGGCCATGAAAAGGCTATAATACGGCCTTTTGACGCCTATTAAATGCCTTACACGTAAATCACGTGGTTCCACGCGTCCAAGCTTGTTACCATTGATCTAGTTCCTCCACTCTCAATACACTACGCCGTCCTAAGTTGTTTTCCCTGGTTCCATGGCTTTACAACGCCGTAATCCACATGCACACGCCATGAAAAGGCTATAATGCGGCCTCTGGACGCCTAATAATGGCCTTACACGTAAATCACGTGGTTCCACGCGTCCAAGCTTGTTACCATTGGTCTAGTCCTTCCACTCTCAGTACACTAGAACGTCCTAAGTTGTTTTTCCTGGTTCCATGGCTTTACAACGCTGTAAACCACATGCACACGCCATGAAAAGACTATAATACGGCCTTTTGACGCATATTAAATGCCTTACACGTAAATCACGGGGTTCCACGCGTCCAAGCTTGTTACCATTGGTCTAGTTCTTCCACTCTCAATACACTACGCCGTCCTAAGTTTTTTTCTCTGGTTCCATGGCTTTACAACGCCGTAAACCACATGCACACGACATGAAAAGGCTATAATACGGCCTTTTGACGCTTAATAAATGCCTTACACGTAATCGTGTGATTTCGCGTCCAAGCTTATTACCATTGGTCTAGTTCTTCCACTCTGAATACACTACGCCGTCCTAAGTTGTTTTCCCTGGTTCCATGGCTTTACAACGCCGTAATCCACATGCACACGCCATGAAAAGGCTATAATACGGCCTCTGGACGCCTAATAAAGGCCTTACACGTAAATCACAAGGTTCCACGCGTCCAAGCTTGTTACCATTGGTCTAGTTCTTCCACTCTCAATACACTACGCCGTCCTAAGTTGTTTTCCCTGGTTCCATGGCTATACAACGCCGTAATCCACATGCACACGCCATGAAAAGGCTATAATACGGCCTCTGGACGCCGAATAAAGGCCTTACACGTAAATCACGTGGTTCCACGCGTCCAAGCTTGTTACCATTGGTCTAGTCCTTCCACTCTCAATACACTAGAACGTCTTAAGTTGTTTTGCCTGGTTCCATGGCTTTACAACGCCGTAAACCACATGCACACGCCATGAAAAGGCTATAATACGGCCTTTTGACGCCTATTTAATGCCTTACACGTAAATCACGGGGTTCCACGCGTCCAAGCTTGTTACCATTGGTCTAGTTCTTCCACTCTCAATACACTACGCCGTCCTAAGTTGTTTTCCCTGGTTCCATGGCTTTACAACGATGTAAACAACATACACACGCCATGAAGAGGCTATAATACGGCCTTTTGACGCCTATTAAATGCCTTACACGTAATCGTGTGGTTTTGCGTGCCTGCGCAGGTTACCATTGGTCTAGTCCTTTCACTCTCAATACACTAGAACGTCCTAAGTTGTTTTTCCTGGTTCCATGGCTTTACAACGCCGTAAACCACATGCACACGCCATGAAAAGGCTCTAATACGGCCTTTTGACGCCTATTAAATGCCTTACACGTAATCGTGTGGTTTCGCGTGCCTGCGCAGGTTACCATTGGTCTAGTTCTTCCACTCTCAATGCACTACGCCGTCCTAAGTTGTTTTCCCTGGTTCCATGGCTTTACAACGCCGTAATCCACATGCACACGCCATGAAGAGGCTATAATACGGCCTCTGGACGCCTAATAAAGGCCCTACACGTAAATCACGTGGTTCCACGCGTCCAAGCCTGTTACCATTGGTCTAGTTCTTCCACTCCCAATACACTACGCCGTCCTAAGTTGTTTTTCCTGGTTCCATGGCTTTACAACGCCGTAAACCACATGCACACGCCATGAAAAGGCTATAACGCGGCCTTTTGACGCCTAATAAAGGCTTTACACGTAAATAACGTGGTTCCACGCGTCCAAGCTTGTTACCATTGGTCTAGTTCTTCCACTCTCAATACACCACGCCGTCCTAAGTTGTTTTCTCTGGTTCCATGTGTTTAGAACGCCGTAAACCACATGCACACGCCATTGAAAGGCCATAATACGGCCATTTGCCGCCTATTAAAGGCCTTACACGTAAATCGCGTGTTTCCGCGTGACTGCGCAGGTTACTATTGGTCTAGTTCTTCCACTCTCAATGCACTACGCCGTCCTAAGTTGTTTTTCCTGGTTCCATGGCTTTACAACGCCGTAAACCACGTGCACACGCCATGAAAAGGCTATAATACGGCCTTTTGACGCCCAATAAATTCCTTACACTTAAATCACGGGGTTCCACGCGTCCAAGCTTGTTACCATTGGTCTACTTCTTCCACTCTCAATACACCACGCCGTCCTAAGTTGTTTTCTCTGGTTCCATGTGTTTAGAACGCCGTAAATCACATGCACACGCCATTGAAAGGCCATAATACGGCAATTTGCCGCCTATTAAAGGCCTTACACGTAAATCGCGTGTTTCCGCGTGACTGCGCAGGTTACTATTGGTCTAGTTCTTCCACTCTCAATGCACTACGCCGTCCTAAGTTGTTTTTCCTGGTTCCATGGCTTTACAACGCCGTAAACCACATGCACACGCCATGAAAATGCTATAATACGGCCTTTTGACGCCTATTAAATGCCTTACACGTAAATCACCGGGTTCCACGCGTCCAAGCTTGTTACCATTGGTCTAGTTCTTCCACTCCCAATACACTACGTCGTCCTAAGTTGTTTTTCCTGGTTCCATGGCTTTACAACGCCGTAAACCACATGCACACGCCATGAAAAGGCTGTAATACGGCCTTTTGACGCCTATTAAATGCCTTACACGTAATCGTGTGGTTTCGCGTGCCTGCGCAATTTACCATTGGTCTAGTCCTTCCACTCTCAATACACTAGAACGTCCTAAGTTGTTATTCCTGGTTCCATGGCTTCAGAACGCCGTAATCCACATGCACACGCCATGAAAAGGCTATAATACGGCCTCTGGACGCCTAATAAAGGCCTTACACGTAAATCACAAGGTTCCACGCGTCCAAGCTTATTACCATTGGTCTAGTTCTTCCACTCTGAATACACTACGCCGTCCTAAGTTGTTTTCCCTGGTTCCATGGCTTTACAACGCCGTAATCCACATGCACACGCCATGAAAAGGCTATAATACGGCCTCTGGACGCCTAATAAAGGCCTTACACGTAAATCACAAGGTTCCACGCGTCCAAGCTTGTTACCATTGGTCTAGTTCTTCCACTCTCAATACACTACGCCGTCCTAAGTTGTTTTCCCTGGTTCCATGGCTATACAACGCCGTAATCCACATGCACACGCCATGAAAAGGCTATAATACGGCCTCTGGACGCCGAATAAAGGCCTTACACGTAAATCACGTGGTTCCACGCGTCCAAGCTTGTTACCATTGGTCTAGTTCTTCCACTCTCAATACACTACGCCGTCCTAAGTTGTTTTTCCTGGTTCCATGGCTTTACAACGCCGTAAACCACATGCACACGCCATGAAAAGGCTCTAATACGGCCTTTTGACGCCTATTAAATGCCTTACACGTAATCGTGTGGTTTCGCGTGCCTGCGCAGGTTACCATTGGTCTAGTTCTTCCACTCTCAATGCACTACGCCGTCCTAAGTTGTTTTCCCTGGTTCCATGGCTTTACAACGCCGTAATCCACATGCACACGCCATGAAGAGGCTATAATACGGCCTCTGGACGCCTAATAAAGGCCCTACACGTAAATCACGTGGTTCCACGCGTCCAAGCCTGTTACCATTGGTCTAGTTCTTCCACTCCCAATACACTACGCCGTCCTAAGTTGTTTTTCCTGGTTCCATGGCTTTACAACGCCGTAAACCACATGCACACGCCATGAAAAGGCTATAATACGGCCTTTTGACGCCTATTTAATGCCTTACACGTAAATCACGGGGTTCCACGCGTCCAAGCTTGTTACCATTGGTCTAGTTCTTCCACTCTCAATACACTACGCCGTCCTAAGTTGTTTTCCCTGGTTCCATGGCTTTACAACGATGTAAACAACATACACACGCCATGAAGAGGCTATAATACGGCCTTTTGACGCCTATTAAATGCCTTACACGTAATCGTGTGGTTTTGCGTGCCTGCGCAGGTTACCATTGGTCTAGTCCTTTCACTCTCAATACACTAGAACGTCCTAAGTTGTTTTTCCTGGTTCCATGGCTTTACAACGCCGTAAACCACATGCACACGCCATGAAAAGGCTCTAATACGGCCTTTTGACGCCTATTAAATGCCTTACACGTAATCGTGTGGTTTCGCGTGCCTGCGCAGGTTACCATTGGTCTAGTTCTTCCACTCTCAATGCACTACGCCGTCCTAAGTTGTTTTCCCTGGTTCCATGGCTTTACAACGCCGTAATCCACATGCACACGCCATGAAGAGGCTATAATACGGCCTCTGGACGCCTAATAAAGGCCCTACACGTAAATCACGTGGTTCCACGCGTCCAAGCCTGTTACCATTGGTCTAGTTCTTCCACTCCCAATACACTACGCCGTCCTAAGTTGTTTTTCCTGGTTCCATGGCTTTACAACGCCGTAAACCACATGCACACGCCATGAAAAGGCTATAACGCGGCCTTTTGACGCCTAATAAAGGCTTTACACGTAAATAACGTGGTTCCACGCGTCCAAGCTTGTTACCATTGGTCTAGTTCTTCCACTCTCAATACACCACGCCGTCCTAAGTTGTTTTCTCTGGTTCCATGTGTTTAGAACGCCGTAAACCACATGCACACGCCATTGAAAGGCCATAATACGGCCATTTGCCGCCTATTAAAGGCCTTACACGTAAATCGCGTGTTTCCGCGTGACTGCGCAGGTTACTATTGGTCTAGTTCTTCCACTCTCAATGCACTACGCCGTCCTAAGTTGTTTTTCCTGGTTCCATGGCTTTACAACGCCGTAAACCACGTGCACACGCCATGAAAAGGCTATAATACGGCCTTTTGACGCCCAATAAATTCCTTACACTTAAATCACGGGGTTCCACGCGTCCAAGCTTGTTACCATTGGTCTACTTCTTCCACTCTCAATACACCACGCCGTCCTAAGTTGTTTTCTCTGGTTCCATGTGTTTAGAACGCCGTAAATCACATGCACACGCCATTGAAAGGCCATAATACGGCAATTTGCCGCCTATTAAAGGCCTTACACGTAAATCGCGTGTTTCCGCGTGACTGCGCAGGTTACTATTGGTCTAGTTCTTCCACTCTCAATGCACTACGCCGTCCTAAGTTGTTTTTCCTGGTTCCATGGCTTTACAACGCCGTAAACCACATGCACACGCCATGAAAATGCTATAATACGGCCTTTTGACGCCTATTAAATGCCTTACACGTAAATCACCGGGTTCCACGCGTCCAAGCTTGTTACCATTGGTCTAGTTCTTCCACTCCCAATACACTACGTCGTCCTAAGTTGTTTTTCCTGGTTCCATGGCTTTACAACGCCGTAAACCACATGCACACGCCATGAAAAGGCTGTAATACGGCCTTTTGACGCCTATTAAATGCCTTACACGTAATCGTGTGGTTTCGCGTGCCTGCGCAATTTACCATTGGTCTAGTCCTTCCACTCTCAATACACTAGAACGTCCTAAGTTGTTATTCCTGGTTCCATGGCTTCAGAACGCCGTAATCCACATGCACACGCCATGAAAAGGCTATAATACGGCCTCTGGACGCCTAATAAAGGCCTTACACGTAAATCACAAGGTTCCACGCGTCCAAGCTTATTACCATTGGTCTAGTTCTTCCACTCTGAATACACTACGCCGTCCTAAGTTGTTTTCCCTGGTTCCATGGCTTTACAACGCCGTAATCCACATGCACACGCCATGAAAAGGCTATAATACGGCCTCTGGACGCCTAATAAAGGCCTTACACGTAAATCACAAGGTTCCACGCGTCCAAGCTTGTTACCATTGGTCTAGTTCTTCCACTCTCAATACACTACGCCGTCCTAAGTTGTTTTCCCTGGTTCCATGGCTATACAACGCCGTAATCCACATGCACACGCCATGAAAAGGCTATAATACGGCCTCTGGACGCCGAATAAAGGCCTTACACGTAAATCACGTGGTTCCACGCGTCCAAGCTTGTTACCATTGGTCTAGTTCTTCCACTCTCAATACACTACGCCGTCCTAAGTTGTTTTTCCTGGTTCCATGGCTTTACAACGCCGTAAACCACATGCACACGCCATGAAAAGGCTCTAATACGGCCTTTTGACGCCTATTAAATGCCTTACACGTAATCGTGTGGTTTCGCGTGCCTGCGCAGGTTACCATTGGTCTAGTTCTTCCACTCTCAATGCACTACGCCGTCCTAAGTTGTTTTCCCTGGTTCCATGGCTTTACAACGCCGTAATCCACATGCACACGCCATGAAGAGGCTATAATACGGCCTCTGGACGCCTAATAAAGGCCCTACACGTAAATCACGTGGTTCCACGCGTCCAAGCCTGTTACCATTGGTCTAGTTCTTCCACTCCCAATACACTACGCCGTCCTAAGTTGTTTTTCCTGGTTCCATGGCTTTACAACGCCGTAAACCACATGCACACGCCATGAAAAGGCTATAACGCGGCTTTTTGACGCCTAATAAAGGCTTTACACGTAAATCACGTGGTTCCACGCGTCCAAGCTTGTTACCATTGGTCTAGTTCTTCCACTCTCAATACACCACGCCGTCCTAAGTTGTTTTCTCCGATTCCATGTGTTTAGAACGCCGTAAATCACATGCACACGCCATTGAAAGGCCATAATACGGCCATTTGCCGCCTATTAAAGGCCTTACACGTAAATCGCGTGTTTCCGCGTGACTGCGCAGGTTACTATTGGTCTAGTTCTTCCACTCTCAATGCACTACGCCGTCCTAAGTTGTTTTTCCTGGTTCCATGGCTTTACAACGCCGTAAACCACATGCACACGCCATGAAAATGCTATAATATGGCCTTTTGACGCCTATTAAATGCCTTACACGTAAATCACCTGGTTCCACGCGTCCAAGCATGTTACCATTGGTCTAGTTCTTCCACTCTCAATACACTACGCCGTCCTAAGTTGTTTTCCCTGGTTCCATGGCTTTACAACGCCGTAATCCACATTCACACGCCATGAAAAGGCTATAATACGGCCTTTTGACAACTATTAAATGCCTTACACGTAAATCACGGGGTTCCACGCGTCCAAGCTTGTTACCATTGGTCTAGTTCTTCCACTCTCAATACACTACGCCGTCCTAAGTTGTTTTCCCTGGTTCCATGGCTTTACAACGATGTAAACCACATACACACGCCATGAAGAGGCTATAATACGGCCTTTTGTCGCCTATTAAATGCCTTACACGTAATCGTGTGGTTTCGCGTGCCTGCGCATGTTACCATTGGTCTAGTCCTTCCACTCTCAATACACTAGAACGTTCAAGTTGTTTTTCCTGGTTCCATGGCTTTACAACGCCGTAAACCACATGCACACGCCATGAAAATGCTATAATACGGCCTTTTGACGCCTATTAAATGCCTTACACGTAAATCACCGGGTTCCACGCGTCCAAGCATGTTACCATTGGTCTAGTTCTTCCACTCTCAATACACTACGCTGTCCTAAGTTGTTTTCCCTGGTTTCATGGCTTTACAACGCCGTAATCCTCATGCAAACGCCATGAAGAGGCTATGATACGGCCTTTTGACGCCTAATAAAGGCCTTACACGTAAATCACGTGGTTCCACGCGTCCAAGCTTGTTACCATTGGTCTAGTTCTTCCACTCTCAATACACCACGCCGTCCTAAGTTGTTTTTCCTGGTTCCATGGCTTTACAACGCCGTAAACCACATGCACACGCCATGAAAAGGCTATAACGCGGCCTTTTGACGCCTAATAAAGGCTTTACACGTAAATCACGTGGTTCCACGCGTCCAAGCTTGTTACCATTGGTCTAGTTCTTCCACTCTCAATACACCACGCCGTCCTAAGTTGTTTTCTCTGGTTCCATGTGTTTAGAACGCCGTAAACTACATGCACACGCCATTGAAATGCCATAATACGGCCATTTGCCGCCTATTAAATGCCTTACACGTAAATCACGGGGTTCCACGCGTCCAAGCTTGTTACCATTGGTCTAGTTCTTCCACTCTCAATACACTACGCCGTCCTAAGTTGTTTTCCCTGGTTCCATGGCTTTACAACGATGTAAACAACATACACACGCCATGAAGAGGCTATAATACGGCCTTTTGACGCCTATTAAATGCCTTACACGTAATCGTGTGGTTTCGCGTGCCTGCGCAGGTTACCATTGGTCTAGTCCTTCCACTCTCAATACACTAGAACGTCCTAAGTTGTTTTTCCTGGTTCCATGGCTTTACAACGCCGTAAACCACATGCACACGCCATGAAAATGCTATAATACGGCCTTTTGACGCCTATTAAATGCCTTACACGTAAATCACCGGCTTCCACGCGTCCAAGCTTGTTACCATTGGTCTAGTTCTTCCACTCTCAATACACTACGCCGTCCTAAGTTGTTTTCCCTGGTTTCATGGCTTTACAACGCCGTAATCCACATGCACACCCCATGAAGAGGCTATAATACGGCCTCTAGACGCCTAATAAAGGCCTTACACGTAAATCACGTTGTTCCACGCGTTCAAGCTTGTTACCATTGGTCTAGTTCTTCCACTCCCAATACACTACGCCGTCCTAAGTTGTTTTTCCTGGTTCCATGGCTTTACAACGCCGTAAACCACATGCACACGCCATGTAAAGGCTATAACGCGGCCTTTTGACGCGTATTAAATGCCTTACACGTAAATCACCGGCTTCCACGCGTCCAAGCTTGTTACCATTGGTCTAGTTCTTCCACTCTCAATACAATACGCCGTCCTAAGTTGTTTTCCCTGGTTTCATGGCTTTACAACGCCGTAATCCACATGCACACCCCATGAAGAGGCTATAATACGGCCTTTTGACGCCTATTAAATGCCTTACACGTAAATCACCGGGTTCCACGCGTCCAAGCTTGTTACCATTGGTCTAGTTCTTCCACTCCCAATACATTACGTCGTCCTAAGTTGTTTTTCCTGGTTCCATGGCTTTACAACGCCGTAAACCACATGCACACGCCATGAAAAGGCTGTAATACGGCCTTTTGACGCCTATTAAATGCCTTACACGTAATCGTGTGGTTTCGCGTGCCTGCGCAGGTTACCATTGGTCTAGTCCTTCCACTCTCAATACACTAGAACGTCCTAAGTTGTTTTTCCTGGTTCCATGGCTTTACAACGCCGTAAACCACATGCACAGGCCATGAAAAGGCTATAATACGGCCTTTTGACGCCTATTAAATGCCCTACACGTAAATCACGTGGTTCCACGAGTCCAAGCTTGTTACCATTGATCTAGTTCCTCCACTCTCAATACACTACGCCGTCCTAAGTTGTTTTCCCTGGTTCCATGGCTTTACAACGCCGTAATCCACATGCACACGCCATGAAAAGGCTATAATGCGGCCTCTGGACGCCTAATAATGGCCTTACACGTTAATCACGTGGTTCCACGCGTCCAAGCTTGTTACCATTGGTCTAGTCCTTCCACTCTCAGTACACTAGAACGTCCTAAGTTGTTTTTCCTGGTTCCATGGCTTTACAACGCTGTAAACCACATGCACACGCCATGAAAAGACTATAATACGGCCTTTTGACGCATATTAAATGCCTTACACGTAAATCACGGGGTTCCACGCGTCCAAGCTTGTTACCATTGGTCTAGTTCTTCCACTCTCAATACACTACGCCGTCCTAATTTTTTTCTCTGGTTCCATGGCTTTACAACGCCGTAAACCACATGCACACGACATGAAAAGGCTATAATACGGCCTTTTGACGCCTAATAAATGCCTTACACGTAATCGTGTGGTTTCGCGTGCCTGCGCAATTTACCATTGGTCTAGTCCTTCCGCTCTCAATACACTAGAACGTCCTAAGTTGTTATTCCTGGTTCCATGGCTTCAGAACGCCGTAATCCACATGCACACGCCATGAAAAGGCTATAATATGGCCTCTGGACGCCTAGTAAAGGCCCTACACGTAAATCACGTGGTTCCACGCGTCCAAGCCTGTTACCATTGGTCTAGTTCTTCCACTCCCAATACACTACGCCGTCCTAAGTTGTTTTTCCTGGTTCCATGGCTTTACAACGCCGTAAACCACATGCACACGCCATGAAAAGGCTATAACGCGGCCTTTTGACGCCTAATAAAGGCTTTACACGTAAATCACGTGGTTCCACGCGTCCAAGCTTGTTACCATTGGTCTAGTTCTTCCACTCTCAATACACCACGCCGTCCTAAGTTGTTTTCTCTGGTTCCATGTGTTTAGAACGCCGTAAACCACATGCACACGCCATTGAAAGGCCATAATACGCCCATTTGCCGCCTATTAAAGGCCTTACACGTAAATCGCGTGTTTCCGCGTGACTGCGCAGGTTACTATTGGTCTAGTTCTTCCACTCTCAATGCACTACGCCGTCCTAAGTTGTTTTTCCTGGTTCCATGGCTTTACAACGCCGTAAACCACATGCACACGCCATGAAAATGCTATAATATGGCCTTTTGACGCCTATTAAATGCCTTACACGTAAATCACCTGGTTCCACGCGTCCAAGCATGTTACCATTGGTCTAGTTCTTCCACTCTCAATACACTACGCCGTCCTAAGTTGTTTTCCCTGGTTCCATGGCTTTACAACGCCGTAATCCACATGCACACGCCATGAAAAGGCTATAATACGGCCTCTGGACGCCTAATAAAGGCCTTACACGTAAATCACGTGGTTCCACGCGTCCAAGCTTGTTACCATTAGTCTAGTTCTTCCACTCTCAATACACTACGCCGTCCTAAGTTGTTTTTTCTGGTTCCATGGCTTTACAACGCCGTAAACCACATGCACACGCCATGAAAAGGCTAAAATACGGCCTTTTGACGCCTATTAAATGCCTTACACGTAATCGTGTGGTTTCGCGTGCCTGCGCAGGTTACCATTGGTCTAGTCCTTCCACTCTCAATACACTAGAACGTCCTAAGTTGTTTTTCCTGGTTCCATGGCTTTACAACGCCGTAAACCACATGCACACGCCATGAAAAGGCTATAATACGGCCTTTTGACAACTATTAAATGCCTTACACGTAAATCACGTGGTTCCACGCGTCCAAGCTTGTTACCATTGGTCTAGTTCTTCCACTCTCAATACACTACGCCGTCCTAAGTTGTTTTTCCTGGTTCCATGGCTTTACAACGATGTAAACCACATACACACGCCATGAAGAGGCTATAATACGGCCTTTTGACGCCTATTAAATGCCTTACACGTAATCGTGTGGTTTTGCGTGCCTGCGCAGGTTACCATTGGTCTAGTCCTTCCACTCTCAATACACTAGAACGTTCAAGTTGTTTTTCCTGGTTCCATGGCTTTACAACGCCGTAAACCACATGCACACGCCATGAAAATGCTATAATACGGCCTTTTGACGCCTATTAAATGCCTTACACGTAAATCACCGGGTTCCACGCGTCCAAGCATGTTACCATTGGTCTAGTTCTTCCACTCTCAATACACTACGCCGTCCTAAGTTGTTTTCCCTGGTTTCATGGCTTTACAACGCCGTAATCCACATGCACACGCCATGAAGAGGCTATGATACGGCCTCTGGACGCCTAATAAAGGCCTTACACGTAAATCACGTGGTTCCACGCGTCCAAGCTTGTTACCATTGGTCTAGTTCTTCCACTCCCAATACACTACGCCGTCCTAAGTTGTTTTCCCTGGTTCCATGGCTATACAACGCCGTAATCCACATGCACACGCCATGAAAAGGCTATAATACGGCCTTTTGACGCCTATTAAATGCCTTACACGTAATCGTGTGGTTTCGCGTGCCTGCGCAGGTTACCATTGGTCTAGTTCTTCCACTCTCAATGCACTACGCCGTCCTAAGTTGTTTTTCCTGGTTCCATGGCTTTACAACGCCGTAAACCACGTGCACACGCCATGAAAAGGCTATAATACGGCCTTTTGACGCCCAATAAATGCCTTACACGTAAATCACGGGGTTCCACGCGTCCAAGCTTGTTACCATTGGTCTAGTTCTTCCACTCTCAATACACTACGCCGTCCTAAGTTGTTTTCCCTGGCTCCATGGCTTTACAACGCCGTAATCCACATGCACACGCCATGAAAAGGCTATAATACGGCCCTGGACGCCTAATAAAGGCCTTACACGTAAATCACAAGGTTCCACGCGTCCAAGCTTGTTACCATTGGTCTAGTCCTTCCACTCTCAATACACTAGAACGTCCTAAGTTGTTTTGCCTGGTTCCATGGCTTTACAACGCCGTAAACCACATGCACACGCCATGAAAAGGCTATAATACGGCCTTTTGACGCCTATTAAATGCCTTACACGTAAATCACGGGGTTCCACGCGTCCAAGCTTGTTACCATTGGTCTAGTTCTTCCACTCTCAATACACTACGCCGTCCTAAGTTGTTTTCCCTGGTTCCATGGCTTTACAACGATGTAAACAACATACACACGCCATGAAGAGGCTATAATACGGCCTTTTGACGCCTATTAAATGCCTTACACGTAATCGTGTGGTTTCGCGTGCCTGCGCAGGTTACCATTGGTCTAGTCCTTCCACTCTCAATACACTAGAACGTCCTAAGTTGTTTTTCCTGGTTCCATGGCTTTACAACGCCGTAAACCACATGCACACGCCATGAAAATGCTATAATACGGCCTTTTGACGCCCAATAAATGCCTTACACGTAAATCACGGGGTTCCACGCGTCCAAACTTGTTACCATTGGTCTAGTTCTTCCACTCTCAATACACTACGCCGTCCTAAGTTGTTTCCCTGGCTCCATGGCTTTACAACGCCGTAATCCACATGCACACGCCATGAAAAGGCTATAATACGGCCCTGGACGCCTAATAAAGGCCTTACACGTAAATCACAAGGTTCCACGCGTCCAAGCTTGTTACCATTGGTCTAGTCCTTCCACTCTCAATACACTAGAACGTCCTAAGTTGTTTTGCCTGGTTCCATGGCTTTACAACGCCGTAAACCACATGCACACGCCAAGAAAAGGCTATAATACGGCCTTTTGACGCCTATTAAATGCCTTACACGTAAATCACGGGGTTCCACGCGTCCAAGCTTGTTACCATTGGTCTAGTTCTTCCACTCTCAATACACTACGCCGTCCTAAGTTGTTTTCCCTGGTTCCATGGCTTTACAACGATGTAAACAACATACACACGCCATGAAGAGGCTATAATACGGCCTTTTGACGCCTATTAAATGCCTTACACGTAATCCTGTGGTTTCGCGTGCCTGCGTAGGTTACCATTGGTCTAGTCCTTCCACTCTCAATACACTAGAACGTCCTAAGTTGTTTTTCCTGGTTCCATGGCTTTACAACGCCGTAAACCACATGCACACGCCATGAAAATGCTATAATACGGCCTTTTGACGCCTATTAAATGCCTTACACGTAAATCACCGGCTTCCACGCGTCCAAGCTTGTTACCATTAGTCTAGTTCTTCTACTCTCAATACACTACGCCGTCCTAAGTTGTTTTCCCTGGTTTCATGGCTTTACAACGCCGTAATCCACATGCACACCCCATGAAGAGGCTATAATACGGCCTCTAGACGCCTAATAAAGGCCTTACACGTAAATCACGTTGTTCCACGCGTCCAAGCTTGTTACCATTGGTCTAGTTCTTCCACTCCCAATACACTACGCCGTCCTAAGTTGTTTTTCTTGGTTCCATGGCTTTACAACGCCGTAAACCACATGCACACGCCATGAAAAGGCTATAACGCGGCCTTTTGACGCCTAATAAAGGCCTTACACGTAAATCACGTGGTTCCACGCGTCCAAGCTTGTTACCATTGGTCTAGTTCTTCCACTCTCAATACACTACGCCGTCCTAAGTTGTTTTCCCTGGTTTCATGGCTTTACAACGCCGTCATCCACATGCACACCCCATGAAGAGGCTATAATACGGCCTCTGGACGCCTAATAAAGGCCTTACACGTAAATCACGTGGTTCCACGCGTCCAAGCTTGGTACCATTGGTCTAGTTCTTCCACTCTCAATACACTACGCCGTCCTAAGTTGTTTTCCCTGGTTCCATGGCTTTACAACGCTGTAAACCACATGCACACGCCATGAAAATCCGATAATACGGCCTTTTGACGCCTCTTAAATGCCTTACACGTAAATCACCGGGTTCCACGCGTCCAAGCTTGTTACCATTGGTCTAGTTCTTCCACTCTCAATACACTACGCCGTCCTAAGTTGTTTTCCCTGGTTCCATGGCTTTACAACGCCGTAATCCACATGCACACGCCATGAAAAGGCTATAATGCGGCCTCTGGACGCCTAATAATGGCCTTACACGTAAATCACGTGGTTCCACGCGTCCAAGCTTGTTACCATTGGTCTAGTCCTTCCACTCTCAGTACACTAGAACGTCCTAAGTTGTTTTTCCTGGTTCCATGGCTTTACAACGCTGTAAACCACATGCACACGCCATGAAAAGACTATAATACGGCCTTTTGACGCATATTAAATGCCTTACACGTAAATCACGGGGTTCCACGCGTCCAAGCTTGTTACCATTGGTCTAGTTCTTCCACTCTCAATACACTACGCCGTCCTAAGTTTTTTTCTCTGGTTCCATGGCTTTACAACGCCGTAAACCACATGCACACGACATGAAAAGGCTATAATACGGCCTTTTGACGCCTAATAAATGCCTTACACGTAATCGTGTGGTTTCGCGTGCCTGCGCAATTTACCATTGGTCTAGTCCTTCCACTCTCAATACACTAGAACGTCCTAAGTTGTTATTTCTGTTTCCATGGCTTCAGAACGCCGTAATCCACATGCACACGCCATGAAAAGGCTATAATACGGCCTCTGGACGCCTAATAAAGGCCTTACACGTAAATCACAAGGTTCCACGCGGCCAAGCTTGTTACCATTGGTCTAGTTCTTCCACTCCCAATACACTACGCCGTCCTAAGTTGTTTTTCTTGGTTCCATGGCTTTACAACGCCGTAAACCACATGCACACGCCATGAAAAAGCTATAACGCGGCCTTTTGACGCCTAATAAAGGCCTTACACGTAAATCACGTGGTTCCACGCGTCCAAGCTTGGTACCATTGGTCTAGTTCTTCCACTCTCAATACACTACGCCGTCCTAAGTTGTTTTCCCTGGTTCCATGGCTTTACAACGCTGTAAACCACATGCACACGCCATGAAAATGCTATAATACGGCCTTTTGACGCCTATTAAATGCCTTACACGTAAATCACCGGCTTCCACGCGTCCAAGCTTGTTACCATTGGTCTAGTTCTTCCACTCTCAATACACTACGCCGTCCTAAGTTGTTTTCCCTGGTTTCATGGCTTTACAACGCTGTAATCCACATGCACACCCCATGAAGAGGCTATAATACGGCCTCTGGACGCCTATTAAATGCCTTACACGTAAATCACGGGGTTCCACGCGTCCAAGCTTGTTACCATTGGTCTAGTTTTTCCACTCTCAATACACTACGCCGTCCTAAGTTGTTTTCCCTGGTTCCATGGCTTTACAACGATGTAAACAACATACACACGCCATGAAGAGGCTATAATACGGCCTTTTGACGCCTATTAAATGCCTTACACGTAATCGTGTGGTTTCGCGTGCCTGCGCAGGTTACCATTGGTCTAGTCCTTCCACTCTCAATACACTAGAACGTCCTAAGTTGTTTTTCCTGGTTCCATGGCTTTACAACGCCGTAAACCACATGCACACGCCATGAAAATGCTATAATACGGCCTTTTGACGCCCAATAAATGCCTTACACGTAAATCACGGGGTTCCACGCGTCCAAGCTTGTTACCATTGGTCTAGTTCTTCCACTCTCAATACACTACGCCGTCCTAAGTTGTTTCCCTGGCTCCATGGCTTTACAACGCCGTAATCCACATGCACACGCCATGAAAAGGCTATAATACGGCCCTGGACGCCTAATAAAGGCCTTACACGTAAATCACAAGGTTCCACGCGTCCAAGCTTGTTACCATTGGTCTAGTCCTTCCACTCTCAATACACTAGAACGTCCTAAGTTGTTTTGCCTGGTTCCATGGCTTTACAACGCCGTAAACCACATGCACACGCCATGAAAAGGCTATAATACGGCCTTTTGACGCCTATTAAATGCCTTACACGTAAATCACGGGGTTCCACGCGTCCAAGCTTGTTACCATTGGTCTAGTTCTTCCACTCTCAATACACTACGCCGTCCTAAGTTGTTTTCCCTGGTTCCATGGCTTTACAACGATGTAAACAACATACACACGCCATGAAGAGGCTATAATACGGCCTTTTGACGCCTATTAAATGCCTTACACGTAAATCACCGGCTTCCACGCGTCCAAGCTTGTTACCATTAGTCTAGTTCTTCTACTCTCAATACACTACGCCGTCCTAAGTTGTTTTCCCTGGTTTCATGGCTTTACAACGCCGTAATCCACATGCACACCCCATGAAGAGGCTATAATACGGCCTCTAGACGCCTAATAAAGGCCTTACACGTAAATCACGTTGTTCCACGCGTCCAAGCTTGTTACCATTGGTCTAGTTCTTCCACTCTCAATACACTACGCCGTCCTAAGTTTTTTCCCTGGCTCCATGGCTTTACAACGCCGTAATCCACATGCACACGCCATGAAAAGGCTATAATACGGCCCTGGACGCCTAATAAAGGCCTTACACGTAAATCACAAGGTTCCACGCGTCCAAGCTTGTTACCATTGGTCTAGTCCTTCCACTCTCAATACACTAGAACGTCCTAAGTTGTTTTCCCTGGTTTCATGGCTTTACAACGCCGTAATCCACATGCACACCCCATGAAGAGGCTATAATACGGCCTCTAGACGCCTAATAAAGGCCTTACACGTAAATCACGTTGTTCCACGCGTCCAAGCTTGTTACCATTGGTCTAGTTCTTCCACTCTCAATACACTACGCCGTCCTAAGTTGTTTCCCTGGCTCCATGGCTTTACAACGCCGTAATCCACATGCACACGCCATGAAAAGGCTATAATACGGCCCTGGACGCCTAATAAAGGCCTTACACGTAAATCACAAGGTTCCACGCGTCCAAGCTTGTTACCATTGGTCTAGTCCTTCCACTCTCAATACACTAGAACGTCCTAAGTTGTTTTTCTTGGTTCCATGGCTTTACAACGCCGTAAACCACATGCACACGCCATGAAGAGGCTATAATACGGCCTCTGGACGCCTATTAAATGCCTTACACGTAAATCACGGGGTTCCACGCGTCCAAGCTTGTTACCATTGGTCTAGTTTTTCCACTCTCAATACACTACGCCGTCCTAAGTTGTTTTCCCTGGTTCCATGGCTTTACAACGATGTAAACAACATACACACGCCATGAAGAGGCTATAATACGGCCTTTTGACGCCTATTAAATGCCTTACACGTAATCGTGTGGTTTCGCGTGCCTGCGCAGGTTACCATTGGTCTAGTCCTTCCACTCTCAATACACTAGAACGTCCTAAGTTGTTTTTCCTGGTTCCATGGCTTTACAACGCCGTAAACCACATGCACACGCCATGAAAATGCTATAATACGGCCTTTTGACGCCCAATAAATGCCTTACACGTAAATCACGGGGTTCCACGCGTCCAAGCTTGTTACCATTGGTCTAGTTCTTCCACTCTCAATACACTACGCCGTCCTAAGTTGTTTCCCTGGCTCCATGGCTTTACAACGCCGTAATCCACATGCACACGCCATGAAAAGGCTATAATACGGCCCTGGACGCCTAATAAAGGCCTTACACGTAAATCACAAGGTTCCACGCGTCCAAGCTTGTTACCATTGGTCTAGTCCTTCCACTCTCAATACACTAGAACGTCCTAAGTTGTTTTGCCTGGTTCCATGGCTTTACAACGCCGTAAACCACATGCACACGCCATGAAAAGGCTATAATACGGCCTTTTGACGCCTATTAAATGCCTTACACGTAAATCACGGGGTTCCACGCGTCCAAGCTTGTTACCATTGGTCTAGTTCTTCCACTCTCAATACACTACGCCGTCCTAAGTTGTTTTCCCTGGTTCCATGGCTTTACAACGATGTAAACAACATACACACGCCATGAAGAGGCTATAATACGGCCTTTTGACGCCTATTAAATGCCTTACACGTAAATCACCGGCTTCCACGCGTCCAAGCTTGTTACCATTAGTCTAGTTCTTCTACTCTCAATACACTACGCCGTCCTAAGTTGTTTTCCCTGGTTTCATGGCTTTACAACGCCGTAATCCACATGCACACCCCATGAAGAGGCTATAATACGGCCTCTAGACGCCTAATAAAGGCCTTACACGTAAATCACGTTGTTCCACGCGTCCAAGCTTGTTACCATTGGTCTAGTTCTTCCACTCTCAATACACTACGCCGTCCTAAGTTTTTTCCCTGGCTCCATGGCTTTACAACGCCGTAATCCACATGCACACGCCATGAAAAGGCTATAATACGGCCCTGGACGCCTAATAAAGGCCTTACACGTAAATCACAAGGTTCCACGCGTCCAAGCTTGTTACCATTGGTCTAGTCCTTCCACTCTCAATACACTAGAACGTCCTAAGTTGTTTTCCCTGGTTTCATGGCTTTACAACGCCGTAATCCACATGCACACCCCATGAAGAGGCTATAATACGGCCTCTAGACGCCTAATAAAGGCCTTACACGTAAATCACGTTGTTCCACGCGTCCAAGCTTGTTACCATTGGTCTAGTTCTTCCACTCTCAATACACTACGCCGTCCTAAGTTGTTTCCCTGGCTCCATGGCTTTACAACGCCGTAATCCACATGCACACGCCATGAAAAGGCTATAATACGGCCCTGGACGCCTAATAAAGGCCTTACACGTAAATCACAAGGTTCCACGCGTCCAAGCTTGTTACCATTGGTCTAGTCCTTTCACTCTCAATACACTAGAACGTCCTAAGTTGTTTTTCTTGGTTCCATGGCTTTACAACGCCGTAAACCACATGCACACGCCATGAAAAGGCTATAACGCGGCCTTTTGACGCCTAATAAAGGCCTTACACGTAAATCACGTGGTTCCACGCGTCCAAGCTTGGTACCATTGGTCTAGTTCTTCCACTCTCAATACACTACGCCGTCCTAAGTTGTTTTTCCTGGTTCCATGGCTTTACAACGCCGTAAACCACATGCACACGCCATGAAAAGGCTATAACGCGGCCTTTTGACGCCTAATAAAGGCCTTACACGTAAATCACGTGGTTCCACGCGTCCAAGCTTGTTACCATTGGTCTAGTCCTTCCACTCTCAATACACTAGAACGTCCTAAGTTGTTTTCCCTGGTTTCATGGCTTTACAACGCCGTAATCCACATGCACACCCCATGAAGAGGCTATAATACGGCCTCTAGACGCCTAATAAAGGCCTTACACGTAAATCACGTTGTTCCACGCGTCCAAGCTTGTTACCATTGGTCTAGTTCTTCCACTCTCAATACACTACGCCGTCCTAAGTTGTTTCCCTGGCTCCATGGCTTTACAACGCCGTAATCCACATGCACACGCCATGAAAAGGCTATAATACGGCCCTGGACGCCTAATAAAGGCCTTACACGTAAATCACAAGGTTCCACGCGTCCAAGCTTGTTACCATTGGTCTAGTCCTTCCACTCTCAATACACTAGAACGTCTTAAGTTGTTTTTCTTGGTTCCATGGCTTTACAACGCCGTAAACCACATGCACACGCCATGAAAAGGCTATAACGCGGCCTATTGACGCCTAATAAAGGCCTTACTCGTAAATCACGTGGTTCCACGCGTCCAAGCTTGGTACCATTGGTCTAGTTCTTCCACTCTCAATACACTACGCCGTCCTAAGTTGTTTTTCCTGGTTCCATGGCTTTACAACGCCGTAAACCACATGCACACGCCATGAAAAGGCTATAACGCGGCCTTTTGACGCCTAATAAAGGCCTTACACGTAAATCACGTGGTTCCACGCGTCCAAGCTTGGTACCATTGGTCTAGTTCTTCCACTCTCAATACACTACGCCGTCCTAAGTTGTTTTCCCTGGTTCCATGGCTTTACAACGCTGTAAACCACATGCACACGCCATGAAAATGCTATAATACGGCCTTTTGACGCCTATTAAATGCCTTACACGTAAATCACCGGCTTCCACGCGTCCAAGCTTGTTACCATTGGTCTAGTCCTTCCACTCTCAATACACTAGAACGTCCTAAGTTGTTTTTCCTGGTTCCATGGCTTTACAACGCCGTAAACCACATGCACACGCCATGAAAATGCTATAATACGGCCTTTTGACGCCTATTAAATGCCTTACACGTAAATCACCGGCTTCCACGCGTCCAAGCTTGTTACCATTAGTCTAGTTCTTCTACTCTCAATACACTACGCCGTCCTAAGTTGTTTTCCCTGGTTTCATGGCTTTACAACGCCGTAATCCACATGCACACCCCATGAAGAGGCTATAATACGGCCTCTAGACGCCTAATAAAGGCCTTACACGTAAATCACGTTGTTCCACGCGTCCAAGCTTGTTACCATTGGTCTAGTTCTTCCACTCTCAATACACTACGCCGTCCTAAGTTGTTTCCCTGGCTCCATGGCTTTACAACGCCGTAATCCACATGCACACGCCATGAAAAGGCTATAATACGGCCCTGGACGCCTAATAAAGGCCTTACACGTAAATCACAAGGTTCCACGCGTCCAAGCTTGTTACCATTGGTCTAGTCCTTCCACTCTCAATACACTAGAACGTCCTAAGTTGTTTTGCCTGGTTCCATGGCTTTACAACGCCGTAAACCACATGCACACGCCATGAAAAGGCTATAATACGGCCTTTTGACGCCTATTAAATGCCTTACACGTAAATCACGGGGTTCCACGCGTCCAAGCTTGTTACCATTGGTCTAGTTCTTCCACTCTCAATACACTACGCCGTCCTAAGTTGTTTTCCCTGGTTCCATGGCTTTACAACGATGTAAACAACATACACACGCCATGAAGAGGCTATAATACGGCCTTTTGACGCCTATTAAATGCCTTACACGTAATCCTGTGGTTTCGCGTGCCTGCGCAGGTTACCATTGGTCTAGTCCTTCCACTCTCAATACACTAGAACGTCCTAAGTTGTTTTTCCTGGTTCCATGGCTTTACAACGCCGTAAACCACATGCACACGCCATGAAAATGCTATAATACGGCCTTTTGACGCCTATTAAATGCCTTACACGTAAATCACGTTGTTCCACGCGTCCAAGCTTGTTACCATTAGTCTAGTTCTTCTACTCTCAATACACTACGCCGTCCTAAGTTGTTTTTCTTGGTTCCATGGCTTTACAACGCCGTAAACCACATGCACACGCCATGAAAAGGCTATAACGCGGCCTTTTGACGCCTAATAAAGGCCTTACACGTAAATCACGTGGTTCCACGCGTCCAAGCTTGGTACCATTGGTCTAGTTCTTCCACTCTCAATACACTACGCCGTCCTAAGTTGTTTTCCCTGGTTCCATGGCTTTACAACGCTGTAAACCACATGCACACGCCATGAAAATGCTATAATACGGCCTTTTGACGCCTATTAAATGCCTTACACGTAAATCACCGGCTTCCACGCGTCCAAGCTTGTTACCATTGGTCTAGTTCTTCCACTCTCAATACACTACGCCGTCCTAAGTTGTTTTCCC